>NC_057778.1:9602959-10802959 GCF_014825855.1 Bombus pyrosoma | reverse complement strand
CGTGGCCGTCTGCTGTTATTTAACGAAGGGGGGAGGCATATAATCGTTGAAAATGACAAAGAGGAGAGCGGAGAGGCAAGCGCAACTGTGTAAAACGACGGAGAGCCAGGGCGAGTTAGGGAGAGACAGGGAGAGACAGGGAGAGACAGGGAGAGACAGGGAGAGACAGGGAGATCTCCGAACCCCTAAGGATGCTAGCAAGTGCACCAATAATTGTAAATTCGACGTCATAGTTACTTCCTCTCTGTTTTCATCTTCCTTTTGTTCTTTTATTTTATAGCACGTTTGTTCCATTATTTTATTCTTCTCTTTTTCTTTTTCTTTGTCTTATTTTACGCAAGAGAAACCTCTTCTCTTAAATCTCTTTTATTTTCATTTATGGTTAAACAGACAAAATCCTTCACCCGCAAAGCCAACCATGTAACTTCAAGGTTAAAATAATCAACGAACTATGTTTCGAAAACCTCTATATCCAACGATGTAACGAAATAATTCAAGAAAAAATAGTTTAGAATTCAAGAGAAACCGCGGTTCAGTGGGTTAATCGTTGGCATTCGAGGTTAGTAATAGTTAAAAGGTTAAACGACACGCCATTATTCGTATCGGCCGTTCGTCAGCCGCGCGTTTCCGCGGAATATATAATTACAACGAGGTCGCAACTCTCATCGGTGACTTCTATTTCGAGTGTTAGGGTCGTCGATTGCGCGTTGCTAATCGCGGTCGTTTATTAGGCGCCGTTACGCCGTTTGCTTTAATTACGCAATCGACGTGCGTGCAAAGCGGAGCGAAGGTCGCCGATAGACGGCGAAACGAAAGCACTTTTCGTGTCAGCATTCAACGAATCCGTCTCCTCTTTACGCTACTGGATGTAGAAATTAATTCGATGTGTTTTTTTTTTTTTGACAGAATTATCGTCTGTTTATAAATTTTGCTTTTGAATGAATTACATCCTGTTCACACGATGGCGAATTATTTCTTGCACCAATCAAATTCGTAAAACAAATTTCTGTTAACACGCTAAAACTTGCATTACGCAACGCTTCATTTATATTTTCTTCAACTAGCAGTTTACATCATCCTTTCCCATTTTCTTAAATGGGAAGTTGTTTAAATTTAAAATAATTTTCTGATCGATTCGATATAAAGGGGATGAATTAATCTTCAGATTTAATAGTTCAAACGTTATAAGTTTAAATGACTCGAGAAAGACGTCGAACAAGACGTTCATCCTTTATAGGGAACCGTTTGAATGCTCACGAGCAGATTTCGAAGCAGATTTTTACGCTTCTATAGGTATGTTGCAGGCTGTTCCCCTCGTCGATTATTAGATCGATTTTCAAGAAGATTCGGGTAATCTGACCCTTTTCGGGCTAGTGTGTCAAGGGCGACTTGTGTGCTCGATGGTGACGCAAGAGGTTCCGTGGAAATTACCTGTTGCAAGGTTAGTGAAGACCGAACTGATGAAAAACGACGCTTTCAAATTTCGGGGAATGTTGTAACCACAGCGCCCCGATAAAATTCATCTTTTTTTTCAGAGATACGATTGTAGCAAGGAATACTAATCGACAGATGCAATAACAAAAATGGCCTAAATACATCATTTTAAAAAATGCAAGGTAACTACAGGAAGAACCATACGCAAGATTCGCTTTCATTTAAAAAATTGTATCATGAGTTTCCAAGCGTTTATAACGCTGCGTCGTAACACGGTACGTCGTTTATTGGAAAGAAATTTTAATTTGATACTAAAAATATAAAATAATAATAACAATAATATGATAAGATATAATAACAAGAATATTAAAAATGTAGATATAAACGGTTCTCGTGGAACTAACAGTCAGTGAGACAGGAGGGTCAAAGGTCTATAGCCGCATCTATAGCAACTTGAAACAACGTTCGAGGAAACGTTCGGGTTGCGAGAGCTGTGAACGCGGCTTTAAGCATAGCAAAGAGGGTGGGAGACGAGGACGCGCGAGAGTGGCTGCAAGGCCAAGTCCGGTGACGGTGTATTATACCGGGGCAGTGTCGGGCACCTTGACCAGGCGCAAACACACCCGGTGCAACGCTCGAAACCGTCTTGCATGCGGCTGTACCGAAATGCACAAAAATTCCAACGATTGCAGTTTTACGAATATATTATATACTTTATAGGAAACATTTTGAAATTTCGTTAGCAATCGTACTTAGAGTCTCTCGAAAGTTTCATTCGTTTCATAAGGAAATAATAGACGCACGACATTTTTTGTTTGATATTATTTTATTGAATTATTACAATGGAAAAAATTGGGTCATACATAATTCAATAGAATAATATAATGCTTCGCACTGGTACAGTTAACGGTGCTGCATGTTCCACGCTGTTTGAGATTTCTAAGCAAAAGCCTGTGAGATTCGTCTATCGTGGTTACATTGGAAAAGTTTGCGATTTCTATGTATGTATATCTTGAGATTAGGCTCGACGTTGAGGAAACGCAACTACCCTTTTAAACTAGACAGCGAACGTTATGCACTTGTGGAAAATTTGAAAGTTAAAGATATACAAGATATTCTAGACACCCTGTTTGTTATAATATTCGTATTAGATGTTCACACGCCTCAAGCAAAAAAAAAAAAAAAAGAGGAAGAAAACCAAATAAAAAGGAATAACCGAGTATTTTCGCAACGAATCGCATGCATTTTTCATCGGCAACGAGCGAAAGGAAAAGAATAAATTACAGCAAAGTGACATGGGAAGAGGAAGCCGGCGAAACGGGAAGAAAGGGGAGGTAAAACGCAAGACGTCGGAAACAGAGCGAAAGAGAGGGAAAGCAAACCGACCTACGCCAACAATGAGTCAAGTGCGTTGGCTTTTGAATATTTAAGACATATATTCCCCTTTAAAGGCGCGTCGACCGACCGAATCGAGCATGGCCTTTCGAACAACCTGATTTTCAAGGGCGGTACAAGCAAAACGCGAAATTGAGAATGGTCATGTTCCTCGCGTGGCCGTCGAGCATCGATCATATTCTCTACCCTGACGACCAAATGTGTCCAGGCTTCTCTTGTTCCGCACTATCATCCACCGAAATGTAATCTCTTTGTGAGCGGGTAACGCGTTCGAGTGGGCTGAAAGGGGATGAAAGCGTCGCGGTTCGTAATTCCACGTGATGGATGAAAATTTGAAGGAAGATGGAACATCGATACGATGGAACTTGCGATCGATTTGAAACGAAATAGTTATTTCTTGGTAACTTTGATGGTTTCGTGATTTATGATTTTGGCACGTTGAGAAGAGCAGGCTCAAGGTATTAGGGTGACATCTGTGACGTACGGGGGGGTCTTTTGACGAATTTTTCGTCAACGAAACCCCGAACAAGGGAAGAATGGACGAACCGAGGGAGGTAATAGCATGGATATAACGGAGATAAGAGGAACGAGAAGCTGACGAGCCGTGACAAAAGGGAACCGTTATTAAAAAAGAGGCATAATAGACGACATCGTGTGTCGCAACCATCCCCCTATCGATAACGAATGGCTGAGAAAAGTTCTTGCTTAAAACAGGAATTATTTCTGCGGTAAAAGGTAAATAAAAGGGAATAAATAAAAGGAAAATGACTGACTGTTAAATTGAATAAAGATACTAGGAAAAATGATACGGCAAATAATTAAAAACTTGTAACGAACATCAAAGAATTTGTGATACATGGAAGAACAATGGAAGAACAGAGAAACGATTAATCTTCGATATAATCTAGAGTTGAATCCTGTTATATGTCCACGGAACAATAATTATTAACGTTTCAACGTGATGAGATATTGCGAAACTATCCTCGGTCCATAGAGGAAGATGAATATTTATGTTCCAAGAAGCGTCGGAAGCCTTGAAAACAGCAATAAACCGTTTCACTGCACCGTTTCGTTGCATTCCACGTTCCAGCGGGATGGAAACTCGAAGAAAAGCCTGCCACGTTAAACCATAACGCAGTATAGTAACCTACAAAATACGATAGTTTTACTGTTTTTCGCGTTTCAGTTTCGGAGAAACAGATTCTGTAACTGACTTTGCGCGAAACGATCGAGTTTATTGTGCTACGCTTTGTTATGATCCCCCTCCCTCTTCTCCTTTCCTTTAAACAATTTTACGATTCACCTCACGAGTGAAATTATATTTCAAAACACGTGATTTTTAATTAATTACGATTAATTGTTTCACCGTAGCTATTCGGAAGGAATGACAAATTATTATTTATCGATCGTCACACGGATATCTACGATCGTCCAATTTTATCCAGTGGAAAAAATGAGCTTTGCCTGATCCGACGAAGCTCGTGACGTATTAACGAGAAATCAGCGATTTCGTTTAAAGACGTCCATTACCGGGTGGATATTAAAAGCACAAATTCCTTCCTTTTCAATTCCCAGAGAGCGGCACCGTTTAAGCCGATCCATTTTCTTCGTTAATTCACTCGGGACATTATTTCGCCAGCGAAAGCTTTACAAAACTTATCTAACAGCCGTAGCAGCGCTTCGAACCAGAAAACAGAACAAATGCTCCAAGAGACAACTAATTACGTAAGTTCTTTTAACGAACAGAATCAACCTCACAGAACAATATACGTAACGATATTATTTATAAGAGTGTAATTGGAGCTGAACTTTAAACGAACTCTAAACTTCTCCGGAACATTTAATTATTTCGTGAAATTCGAGCCGAACGATCAGCCATTAATTAGACCGAATCGATACGCGCTTTTTAGTTTTCAGTTACATAATTGTTTATTCATACACAGTCTCTATCGAAATAGAACCACTCGAAATTTTCAACGTATTTCTCTTTTTTTTATTTATTTTTATATTTTTATTTCGCAATTGAAAGGCTCGAGCGAATTTTAATGGCAAAGTTTGTCGATTAGTAAGGTGGAAATCTCATTTGTTACACGTAATACGGTTGAACGGTTTCTTTATTCATATCCATCGGCTATTATTACCTGTTGTATGCGTTGGACGATTTAATTCATTATTTAATCTTGTGTTATAAATACAAATGTAAAAAAAGGGAGAATAGTTATTGGCTCGTATTTTTATGATAACTGTAAGTTTATTAACACGTGCGTTAGAACGGAAATAGCCTCTTGTCGAACAATCGTCGCATTTAGCAACAAGAAGTCAGCATAACATCATGATATTTCGATATCTTATCAATGTCACCGAGCTCTTCGTTTTACTTCGAGCTGCATTTTGTTACTATTTTCGGTGCACTGTGTCGTTCAGATGTATATGTATATTTAAACGCGTCCCATGTAATCTAGCGCTAAAGATAACACCAATGCAATGGCGTACACGAGGACAGATAAATTCTGATAAAAAAACTGCGAGGGAATAGAAAACATAGACGCCCTAAAATCTTATCTATTCCATTCGTAGCTGCATTATTGGTCGTGGTGACCGATTATGTTCAAAAATGTTCGAGAACATTACAATTTTATTAATACGATATGACGTCATTTTTTAAAACCTAGCGAGAACCGTTAAAACGTAGTTTCTTTCGCGTCAAAATTCCTCAGTAATATCGAACAAAGTTTTCTAATTATATTTTTTGCGAATATGAAACTATTCTTACTAAAAAAAAAAAAGACGATACATGTCGAACAGACGTCTTTAATTTTATAATTTTAAAAAAGGACACTCTTAATTTTAAAAAAAGTTGGTTAAAAAGTACGAAATATCGCGTTAAGAAGGCTGTGCCAAAAATTCTACGTAAAAAAGACAACATTTTTATCAGAACGATCTAGAGCTAAGTTAGACGATTTCACGAGTTTCGCTGAACTTTGGTTTATCATTTGCGGCGATCAACGTTCACAAACGTGAAATATGCGTATCAACGCGACTGTCGGTCTCGCCGCGAGTCTCTTTAATCCGCACGGCATTGAGCTCGAGAGGCATCCTGAAATGAGTAATGCAAAACACGAAGCAGCGGCGTTCGTTGGTCGTCGCTAACTTTAGATCTATGTAAACGGACGTATAAGCGCTGAATTAAGCAAATAACTTGGCGCACGCGGCACACGTTACATACTGCTGATAAGTATCGCGACACTTTAGTCGATTTCAAATAACGAAATACGAACGTCTTTAACACGTTTAAGTTAATTAAAGGAGTACGGATATCAGGCGTGTAAATTAATACATTTTTTAGCAGGATACAAATTTTATTCGCGAATCACGTAATATGAATTTGATGAACAAAATTGTTTATTTAATCAATTGAAATTATACGGAGGATGTGGATGGAATTTTTGTTTAATTACTATGAGGGTAGAAAAATGTCGGAATTTGAAATTATCGCCATCAGAAGTAGGTTAGTCGAAAGATACTAAATTAATTTTACGAACGTTTTTATGTTTCAATGTAGATTACCAACGAAAATAATGGAAGAGGTGTTATCAGCAAACTTCTCAGCTCTACAGGAAATTGTCCATATCGCTTGTCTGTTAATTTTATTAACGAAAAATCAATAGTAATCTAAACCAATATGAACGCAATATTCATCGTTCGTTTCATTCGTATTACAGTCTGAAAACAAGCGGTGATCCATTAACGTTCAAATTTTTATTTAACGTCGTTTCGAAACGAACCGATTCGATGAATATTACCAGAATTTGCACGAAAGCTAGAAGAAACGTTTGAATCAATTTTTTTACGAATCTCGACAACTTTGTGCCTAGAGTAGTAAAATAGCCAGATACTAAATTCCCAAATGAAGCTCATAATAGAAAATAGATCAAAGATACGAGTCATCGTCGGTACATCTACGACGAGCCGCGTCGTGACAAATCTCAAAAATGATACATTTTACGCAGATTTGTTATGTTTCAGCGAGGAAGAAACTATATCTTTACAGTATCCATTGAGAAATGAGAATAGAACGGTCGAATAATCCAATAGATTCAAAAATATCAACCTTTGGAAAACTTTTGCGATAAATCCACGGCCTTTTAACGATAAGTGTTTAAAAGAATTACAAAACCAGATATATCGTTTCAAGATCAACTGGAAAAGTAATTTTAATATGGGAAAGGTTGACGATGTATCGAATTTTAAAATTGCCCTCTCATAAAGGAGCATCGTAAAACATTGACAAAACGAAGCAGACAAATCACCGACCAGTTTCCTATTCGTATCGTCCACCTCGTCCAACTCGTATTGAGAATAGGCGTTTGAAAAACTGCGCGAGAAACGCTCAGCACGATCGTTCGTGCATCGATCGTAAATGGATCAGAGAGTAGAATAGGCGAAGACCAACGATCGGTGTATCTAAAGAATCATTTTTCAGTCATTATTCCATGGGGAGGGCCGACCGTTTATGACGGTGACGTCACCGTCTGACAATTTGAACGCTCTTCCGAAACTGAAAACCAGTTTCCCGCGCTGCAGACCTCTTCTGCAAACGCCTTAGGCGCATCGAGGATGCTGCAGCTCCTCTCGCGCCAGGTACGACCGAGATCGTAAATTCAGTGTAAATCCACCTCTTTCTTCTGTCAGATATAATATATACATTGGCGGTCGCGTGTGCTACGCGTTTATTGTGTCATGTTTTCAAATTGGCAACTTTGTAGCTTTCACATTCCAAGTTCATCCTCGTTTAAAGATGCCATCATCGGATTTCTGGCATCTGCACTTTAGAATGCGAAAGTATCCTAGGAATTTCAAGGCATCGCGGAATTTATCCACGTGTTTTCACTCGGGAAACGTTGCTTTTTCCTTGGTCCCGAGTGTTACGTTCGACTTTCCACGGATCACGTTTCTCAGTTTTTCAGTTTCTCATTTTTGTGATTTTTGCTTGGGCCAACTAGTTTAGAAAAATACATCGAACGAAATATATCTCGGCTCTTCCTGCTTGTTCCGTATCGTAAACGAAACTGTGAAAACATAGATGGAAAATAGATCAGGAAACGTTGATCTCGTCAAACGAAAACGTATCGATTTACCCGAATGCGAGGCAAGTTGTCGCTGCTTTGAAGCGGCAGAGACACGCGAAATGAAACGGAGCAAATAAAATAAAAAAAGACGCTGGTTTTCGACGATGCTGCCACGGAAAAGAAGAGAAAGACAGAGAGGGGGAGAGTTTTTAACAGTTTCCTGCACGCAGCTGCGACCGGATGCCGCTCCCACACCAGGATAGCGTTATGACGTTGCACATGCAACCCACGCGAACCTACATGTGCACGAACGTACCGAAAATAGTGGCGCTGCCCGTGACGTTAGTCCTTGAACCCGTGAAAAAACTCACTGGATTAATGGCTCGACCGTCGCTGATTTATTTTGTAGAAGAGTAGAGATGCGCGTGCGAGCTACTTGCGACGACAGTTGGCGAATTTTCTCGTATTTATTGCCTGTAAACTCATATATTTATGGAGACCATTAAACTAGTAACCTAAATCATTAACGATCGCATTTTCTCCAAATTTATAGAATTTTATACGTAAATCCTGGTTGCGATTTTCACTGACTAAAATATTACTATCTTCGATAAACATATTATCGTAAATTATAATTTTCGGCAAATATAATTAGAGATTGTAAGTTTCGAGATTTAAAAAATCTTGATACGAACGAATGTTTTAATCGCCAGAGGCAGCGTGATATATTTTTCTGCAATTCGCTTCTTTATATTATGTTCTGTTCCCAAAGATTTCCAGGTTACTTTTAGTCTTTTAAGTGGAACTCTATTATTTATTCAGCTTATCTCGTACCCAATAGAGAGGCATAAATTCAAGTACCGCGCGTGATTTTTCTTTTTTTTTTTTTTTTTGCCGTTATAGACATCCTGTTACGTTATTCTACCGAGATAGATATATTACCGAATAAATATAAAAGCATCGTCCTAAATTCAATTTTACGTACAACATTGTACGACATCGTACACGAATCGATAGACTTGGGTAATAAAATATTCGTGGCTTCGCGAAATAGGCTTTTCCTTGACAACAGCCAGAGATCAATCGCGAGCACAGGATGATCAATCGTGGAACGAATTTGTTTTCCTTCGAAACAGCAACGATTTACGACGAGCGCGCAGCTCGAAATACTCTTAATACCTGAACAAACGCGCCAGTAGAAATTCCATTGTACAACGTACAAGGCTCGCGTTCAATGGTTCACAATGCATGAACGCGATAAGCGTGCGATTTTTGCTTTATCTTGTCAAGGTCGCCTGCGATTCTACGCAACACCCGCACAATTCTCCTATCGTGTCTGGTACAATTGCGCGATAATTATAATTCTGTATATTTCAGGCTGTTATATTCGCAATTTTCCCAGTTATCGATGATTCGGCTGACGGACGAAAATCTTACACGATTCCACTATCCAAATTATGTTACTCGATATATAAAATCGAACAATGAAAGTTAACAGTTTGATGCGACGTATCGATGCAAGGTCGAAGGGAATTAGTTTCCCAATGCATTGAGAACGCGTTACAAGACCGTCTGGTGGACTCTTAAGCGCGTGACGTTCCCGTTTTCTTTTATGGATGTAAAACGTCTCTGCTGGACATTTTCGATCTCGCACGTGTGTTTGGTCGACGATGAAAGTCAAAGTACGATGCATCTAGAGCGACACTGAATACGGATCGAAGTGTACGCGTGGAAAAAACGCGTGCGAGCCGCGTGGCTCATGCATAAGGCCATTTCTTATGTCGGCAGGCGGCGTCGACTCTCGCCGAGAGGAGGACGCGAATCTCGGTCACATAGACGAATAATTCATATTCGTTCGTGGCTTTCTTGATAGATCTGACGAGTCGTGAAATTGTGAACTCCGTTAGAAATCAACTTTCGAGATTGAAACGAAATTCTAAGAATTTTAGATGTCCAATTTTTTAGATGTTGAAATTCCAGTAGCTGGCGAGTAGCTAGCCGACCCCTTACGTACCGAAGGAACACTTTGAATCTTTTCAAACGTTTCTTTACAAGTATTTATTATTATCTTAAAATTGTCAGTATATTATTCTAACAATATCTGCTTCTTTTTATTATACTATTTATACTATAGTTATTAGTATTAGCGTCGTGTGTTAATTGATCTTTCTCAGAATATTTGAACATTGGCACATCCTCCTCGTTTACACCTACTTTAGAAAAAATAATTTTAGCTATATAAAGTATATTTAGAATCGTGAATATTTTGTCGTAATACAAATACCGTAATAAAAATAGAAGAGACATTCCACCTTTTCTTTAAAGTATACGTAATTACGTACTTGAAACGTTATGACATTTGAAGACAGCTATCGATTTCGATCTTTCTTAAGCAGGATAATTATTTTATGATAATAAACTCCCAGTACCGATTATATATCTCAATCTCGTTACGACTATTTCAGTTATCGTACATATGCAATAGTTTTTTCTTCCACATCGTCTCGGGACTTCCATTCCCGCTATGCTATTTAGAACATGGTAAACAGTCACAATTACCATTTAACCGTGTCTTGCTATATGTAATTCGCAATTCATATGCATGGAAAACAATGGTTTATTGCACCATTAAGTTGCTCGAATGTGTCTCTCGTGCAGGTTTCCGGTGGGCATATCCGATTGAAAAATTGTATACAACAATAGAAATACGAGGAAAAGAAGCACGAAGAACTTGACGAACCTTTTACAAATTATCTTTGACACATAAATCGCACATTATATAATCGATTATTATAATTACCATTTAAATTATACTAATTGTGAATAATTAACTAACAAATTCACGGACAACAATGTAGAAAAAACAGGTTTAGTATGCAAAGGAACAATTCAAGATTTAAATATTCGCAGATATACGTCTAGGAAAGATGCCTGGCGAGCAAAGTAAGTAGTCTCTTGCGCCTGACCAGTCACGACCCGAATCTCCTTAATCCTAACCGAGTTACACTCGCACTTTATCTACTGCACGAAAAAAAGAAAAAGAAAAACTCGATGTCGTAAAAAGATATTGCTCTTTGATGCTTCTTAACTCGTCGGAATTACGTCCTGAACTTTCAGTATTTTCACATTGTTCTTCGTGCATTTGTAAATTATTTATTAATAACTTGCGCATGAAACTAAATTGTATTAACTGCGGAGTATATCATTTTAACTTGTTAACAGCTGAGTTTAGTTTCAAAAATCCCTTAGGGGCTGCGCTGGTAAAATCAAGCAGCGACGAGTATACACGTCGAACGCAGTTAACTGGCGAACACTTTTCGAAATCGTTGATGGATTCTGAAATTAAAATAGAGCGAAATGGAAAGTTTAAATCGTAATTTTTGTCATGGGACAAAAAATAGGATTTGTTGTAATTTGCGACATTTTATTCCAGGGCGATCTGACCTTTCGAGCTTAAAAATCCGAAAGAATATGGAACACGAACCCTGGACGGTAGCGGATGCAACGTGCACCTGCAACGAGTCGCGGTTACACGCCCACGCAGCTGAAATCCATGCACCTAGGTTGAAATCTCGACCCCGTAACCTTCTCCCGGTGACCCAGGTACCAAGTTGCCCTGCACGTGGCGTTTGCTGCTATATAAAGTATGACTGCATATAGATCGGTCTGTTGTGCGCTCGCAGGAGCGTAGCCACGACCCCCACGCACCCTGCTTTATCGATCGCGACAACCTCGACCGTCGATGCTCTTATTCCACGTCATAAATAAAACTGGCTCGATCTCTTTAACCTCCCCAGGGACGAATTTATTAACGCCAAAAAAAACTTCGTTCTCTTCTAATCTCCGTCATCGATTTTGATAATTTCGTAATATGAAATTTTATAAGAGCCATCGGATTTTTACCCTTTTGCTAGTCGCGATTGTTTCGATATACGGGGCTTGCTAAGAGATTAAATACCAACAGACAAGAATGTACCAATTTCTCAATTCACGAGTGACATCGACGCCACATAGATATCCGATTTTCATGAACTGAACGATCCGATTCGAATCAGAAACCTTTCCATAACTTACCGTCTTTTCATTCCAATTGTATATACCTTGTCTGTCTAATAAATGTAAAATAAAAAATCTTGGACAACAATTGAAAGATATGTTACAAAGGAAAAAGAAAAGAACGCGAAGGTAAGAATGGTTTCTCGTTGTCTAATAGCGCACCGTTTCAATGCAACTCGTATCTAACCAAGAAATCGAGCTACCGCTGCCGCGTGGTATATCAGCGAATAAGAGTATGTCGAGCTTGAATTGGCCTTGTACGCGAATACCATGGCGAAGGTCAGGGGTTCACGATTTCAAGCAGGTGAGCTAGCATATACTTACGCGCTCGTGGAACCGCGTGTATACGCCTCGTTGTCACAGGTGCAACGAGGCGTGCCGTTCTTGCACGCTTCCATTTACTCCCTCCTACTACCGGTGTAGCACGATAAAGAAATATATTTACAACGTGTTATATATCCGCAGGTAACTAGTGGAAGCTACACCAGGGCGAAAAAAGAGTGCGTTACGCAAAAATGTGTCTCCATTAAAGCGGATGGAACGTTATTGACGGAACCGGAAACAAGGGAACGACAGAACAAATTTTGATTTTTATTTTCTTACATTCTTTGGAAGATTTCTCGACAGAGAAATAAATATGTACGTTCTATGTATCTAAGTATTTACCTTGCTAATTGACATATCAGGAAATTTCAAAGCACATTTGCGCGGACACCTCGATACTAGGATTATCGTGCGTATTTGTTTAAAACGACGGGTTTCCATCTTCTTTTTCCGATAATTTCTGAAACTCATATCGGTCTCTTAATATCTTCCTGATCGACTGTAAATATTTGTGCTAGCATGTGATAAATGAACGTAGTAAAAACACGTTTAATAACAGTACTAGTGGAATATAGCGGTAACAGTAACCCTCCATTATAAAGTGATTATTAAACGGTGAGTTTCGACGCAATCATAATGTAATTTGTTGGACGTGGTGAACGACGAACCCGCATATATCCATGTTATTCAGGCTAATACGTGGCTTTTTTCTCCTCTACAATGAAGATACATTCGCAAATTTTTACTTGAATTTGTAGGATAATATTTGTAACAATGAAAGTCTTTCGTATCTACAGAAATTTTATAGGAATCTAATCCAAATCTTTTCTCTATCCAAACGTTCTCAGGAAAATATCATTTTACACAGGAATACTAAATAAATTCTAGATTTTTTTAATCAACCGATCAATATATTCTAATGCGTCTAATAAAGAAGTTGTGGGAAATTCAAAGCGTAAGTATGAGCACGAAGTTATACAAAATGTAAAAATAATAATAATAATTCAATTAATTCTAATCGACAAGTCCAACAGAAACGCCAAAAGCAACATAAAATTCTTTATATCGATATCAACATCCCTAAAAATAACGTATCACCGACTAATCTTTCTGGAACGAATTACATCGATTCCAGCGTCGATTCGCGATCAAATCAAACGTAGGATCGGAACGAATGTCGGTCCCAAGGCTCTTGTTTTATCGCGAACAGAAACAGAGTCGACAGTTTTGTTCGTCTGTTCGCCGACAAACGCTAACGAAGTTAGTCAACGAACGTCGACCATGTTACATAATGGCGATGTACATAAGGTAGAAAGGTCGTTAATCACGAGACGGGACGATCCCTGTTGACCTTCCTTCCACCAGTAGAACGATAGAGAAGACGGATTTCGATTGTTTCCAAAGTGAAGATCATTGTACCTACTTTCGAGCCTTCGTGGATTCTCGTTTCTACCAGTAGAAAGAAACTGCTTGTTAAATCGACCTCCGATCGGAGATTCCGATCTTATTGTACTTACACTCGCACGTTCGACTATACAGAATGTTCCATTTAAGACGATACTATAGATGAGAAAGAAGATAGCGTTACTTGAATCTAGTGAAATCCAATTAACAGTCATTTTCACCAATGAAACTTTAAATCCTCTTATGTATTTAGAGTAAGATCTTTCGAAATTGTCAAAAATTCCAAAAAGTTTCCTCGTAAAAATCATCATTAAAAATTCCTATACTTATATACGTCCAACTGAAAAACAATGAAAATATCCACAAATTTCAAATCGATAGGTTGATTGTGAAATTAACTTGAACACCCTGAAGAGTAATCCGTGGATGCACGTTCTGAGAATTACCCAGCCATCGAACGGGCTATATCAAGCATGTCCATGATTCAGATCACTGTCATCTATAATCAATGTTCGTAACAAAATGATGGAGATCGTTGCTGCTCGAGATGGTCAGAAAATTTGCAGTTCCAACGTCCACTGGGTAGAACCGATCGCCCGCAGGACACGTCGAGTCTCTAGAACTCGAAAGGTCTTCGCGACATCGGGGATTTCACGTTCGATAAGAGCAACCGGATGTCTGGCAGATACGTAGATAAATGGCAGGGGGATGAGCGAAGACAAAGTCGAGTTTCCATGGACGAGGTAAAAATAGCTAGATCACGGATGAAAGAGATCGCTTATGAGGAAACGGAATAAATCCGCATGGACAGTTACCTGAGGTAACGCGAGATTCGTATCGTTTCGTTCGATTTCCTGCCTGTCATTCGCGAAACTTCGTGATGCGTAGTCGGACACTTTTATGATATCGTTTCTGTAGGGAGGAAAGAACTTTAGCAGGCTATTTGCATATTGCGCGCGAAATAAATAGAATACTAGGAGAATTTTGTTTCTGGCAGTAGTTTGACGTTCGTATCGAAGTGAAACGTTGAAAGTTTAACGAGTTAACGAGGTTTTACGTTTGTTAACGATGCATCGTGTGACGCAAAAGTTTCTCTGCGCTTTATAAAAAATTCCTTATCTTTTATTTGCATTTTATTTTAATAAAATATGAACTTTCTGTACGGATCTTCGTACGAGAAACGTATAGGAGATTTGTAATTCTGCTTGGTTGCTGACTATTATCCTACATGCACGTTTATATTTCCAGTTAATGTAGCGGAGGCAACGGTATACATACACCATGGGGAATAACAATGGAGGCGTGCATCCAACGTGGCCGAGTCGCACCGCGTATGGAAATTTTCTGCATGTGTCACGGTATAAAACGTCATCTTCCCCATGGCGCATCCAATAATCAACCGTCATAAACGCGACTACTCGAGCACGTGCTTACATCGTGCCTTTCATCGTTACGCGTGTTCATCCCTTTGCTGCACGTTAGGTTTTATTATCGAGCTTCGTCGAACCTCATTTAAATCCTTGACATAAAGCAGTGAAACGAATAACGTAATTTGGGTATAAAAAAAAAAATTACGTATTCCGTCTAAAATAAATTTGGACGTATCACGTGATATATCGAAGAAGAAAGCGAGCCAATAATATTTTTCCATACAATTTTGTGTGAGATTTCACGATATCTGTATGAAGAATTAAATCTTTTTGATTAAAAATTCCCCATCTGTACGTTCTTGGCAATTCGAAGATTCTCGGAAGCTTGTTGCGTGTCGAGTAAAGTAAATCTGATATTTCAGGAAATTATTTCCAATCTTCAGCAGTGTCACTTTTCAAAATTTTATTTTATTTTTAAAGAATTGCACTTCGTCACAGAACGATGAGAGAATTTAAACGAAAAGGGAATATGCGTTCAAAGTATCCGGGCGATTTCTGGTATTCGTGATTGCGTCAACAATAAAACAAAGCAGACAGATACCGCGACTTTCACGGTGAAACTCGGTGGCGACACAAGAACTACACGTTCCATATAACGCGAATACGTGCAGCTTATTAACGCTGTGATTGTCCCGCTACGATTGCGTATGCCGATACATACACGTAATAGATACATCTAATCGGTCACTATTCACGTTACGAAGACTGCCAACGTGACTACAATGAATGATCGCTTCCTGTACAAAGCCTTGCTCTGATGTATCTCGTTGTCTCATGGGATTTCGATGATTAACCTCGTGTGATCCAGTCTTCTTCGAAGATCAAAAAACGATGATAAAATCTTGTTTGAGTTTATTAGATGTCGGTGGAATCGATGTAGACGTACACGATCATGCATCTGGTTCTATTCTTAGCGAAGAGAAATTTCATGAATCAAACGATCGTCACTTGGCAGAATATTCCGAATAATATAAAGCAGCTGTAGGTGTTTAAAATTGAAATATAGCGTAAATTTCGGAAATTAATTTCAGGCATTATGTACAGCAAAATTGAGAGGAAATATCTCGTTTAATTTAAAACGCACAGATACGAATATTCGTGCGTTTTTCAAAGAACCATCTTTCGAAAGAGTTTGCGATCGCATATATTAATCGATTACGCGCCAACTACGTGAATCATCAAGACTTATCTGACGTTACTTTCGTTGTAAACATCGACGCCTGTAACACTGAACTCAAATCGGATGAACGAACAGAAGGAATCAACGCGGCACTTTCGCTCTTACATCGATCGAACGCTGTCATCCACAGCTTGGTACACGAACGATATAGGCTTTACGATTTATCCGTAATCCCTCTTCTCCTATTTTCTCTTTCTCTTCCCTCTTTTTTCCTATCTGTTCGCTTTCCTTTCCTTCCAGACATTACCATAACTCGCATCGATGTCTCAGCCACGAAAGAACGTAATTTCCGACGTATTCTTGTACGACGTACGTGGTCCCCACTGTAAAAGGATTAAACCTACTTCGGTGTCTGATGCAGTCACTCGAATCGTTAATTAAACGCGCGCGTCTGGTCAGAATTGCTCAAACTCAAGCGACTACCACCCACGTACCGTTACGAACCTAATCAAACACGATAGGTGTAGCGTTGGTGCACACGTGTGCAACCGCGAGGTTGCACTTCACGGCTGGTTCGCATCGGTGCCAAGGTTGCGTTCGTGCTGGTGCGTGGATTAATCGAACCAGCACAAACCGCTCTGCCGATCGTCTCGTGCTCTTATCGGGCGTTGTTGCACGTGTACATAGTATAATCTAGGGGTGGACACGTGTGTACAACGGAGATTGGGCCAGGGGACTATGCTAAGCAAATAAAGCCGCGGAAATTACGTAGAGGAGGTGAAGTTCAGTTTCTATGAACACTGAACGAGGTGAGGTCTGTAAATATTAGGAATGAGAGCGTAGCTAGAGGTTATTTTTTTAAAAGAACCCTTTGACTTATATATCGAGAATTTCCGTGGTTTTGTAGATCAAGCATCGAGAGTTTCATCTCATCTCGTTAATTTTACCACTATATTCTTAGAAATTGTTGTAATTCCGTGTAAACAAATTTGCTTAATTTTGCGATTCCGTAGCTTTGGATACGACGTTAGGTTTTTGTTCATTTTCTCACGCAGATAGTCGTAACTTTTTATTTGGATCTCTTTGAAGAAAAGATGTTCCTCGTACTGTCATTCCTATACGTAGACAGCGGATTTTTACGCATTCGTGGGAAATTTGAAAGTATAAAACGCGTACGATACGTGCAATATGCAAAGACATATAGAATATTCAAAGTGCAGTACGCGTTATAACATGTAGTAGGTAAATCAAATTTCTACGTAAGTCTAATCTCTACGCATGAATTTGCATAAATATCAACCAACTACCGATAAGGCGTACGAATACTTTTACGAATGACTATATGTGCTTGCCAGTGTAGATATTCGCAATTTAACTGTTGTAATCTACGTTATTCTACGTAACAGCCAGCGTATCATTTTCCCATCTACAATCTGCCAACATATTTCATCTTCGTATAAAAACTTTGAAAGAAAAGGAAGAATCCAACGAAAAAAAAAAAAAAGAGAGGAAGGAAGAGAACGACGAAGAGATGGTGTAAAGCTTGAAACGCGTCACTCCGCGTGTTGGTCGGCAATAGGGGTACGCGATAATGCTCGAAAAGCCTCGTAAATTGCGGCAGGGGCGTAGATAACGAGGCGCATTGGCGTGACCTTCTCGCTGCTAGCGTCTGCGGACCGCTTTAAGGCCACTTTTAAAACCGCGACTGATAACGATGTGCTCGCGAGACCGCCGCGAGCGCATGCGTTTTCGCTCGCGAATTCTACAACACGCCATTCAAGTTTCAATAGCCGACCTTCACCCTATGCTATGCTTAATAGCAGAGGAGCGCGCGTTAAACGCTGCAATCCGCGAGCGGGTATCGAGAAGAATCGGCGTGAGTCACTCGGGCATCGAGATATCGATGCTTGGGCGATAAAAATCGCGTCTCTCTCAGCGATGAAAATTTGCTGATTCTATAGCTTTTCGCGCGTTCAAGCGAGAAAAGGTATAGCGATAATGAAATGTTAAAATTTTGATTGATTCGATTTCTATTGATCTAGACACGACAGCGTCCTTCCCTAAGCGATTCAAAATATCCAAGAAGAATTTTAATTTACTGATTTCCTGTGAAAATTGACAAGAATATTTCTTCCGCGGTCTGTTAAACAATTATAGAAGTATAAATTCGAATTTAAAATAAACAGAAAACGTAATATATTATATTACGGATATAGTTATTGCGAAACTATAACAAGGATAATATCGAGGACAGATAAGAGCGAGCCTTGACACAGGTGCTAATTGACCGTCTACCAGCAGTATGCTAATTACCATTCGCACATTTCAACAGTCGGTTTCGTTTAGGTACCATTAGAGCTTGAAATTCATGACGCGAGGAGTTTCCAGTGACATCAATTTTAATCGTTAAGGGTGATCGCCAAGGCTATAATTCGCGGTGCATTTGCCAAACGATGTGTATCGTTTCGAGTGAAATTATAGCACTTAAATGGAACAGGTAAATTAATCACCTATGTTCGACTAACTAAGAAAGAATACCTAATAGTCTTCGTACAATAGTAGACCGAACCAATGACGAAACCGACGGTAATATAAACGGCTAAAACGGTATATAAAAATATATCAAAGAAAGGAAAAAAAAGAGAAAAAAGAAAAACCTTACACGTATGGATCGTAGGATTAATTAAAAAAGACCAAAGTATCTAGGACGGCGTACAAAGTATAAAATGAAACACAGTACGGTACAAAGAGTACTTTATGAGAAACAAATACGTCTTGCATACGCGAGCAATTAATGGCGCATATGCAATCTTTCAAGAAGGTTTAACGCGACTCGGTATTTTATTAGCCTGGTCATATAATTCTTGCGAAACATGCGTAAACTAATGACTCGGGAATGCAATAAATGGTATTACGTGTCTGACGGCACAAAGAATAGGACCTTTCTTTCCCGCTTTCGCAAATAACTGGAAATGTTATATCGCATTCCACGTGCATGTACAGGATGATCCATACATAGGGGATTATGTCGTGAAATATAATTATATGCAACTGCATCGTAGGACGTAGTATATTTCGCGTTGCGTACTTTGCTTAAATAATTGAAATATTCTACGACAAGAAATTATTCTATTACCGTCGATAGTTCCCGATCAAAAAAGTTATAAACAATTTTGGAAAAATAAGCTACTTGTCGAGAACTTTCTTCTTTTCTCGTTTTCAACGAAGATTATTATTCTTGATAAATGGAACATCCTGTATAAAACAATTTAAACGATTAATTATAATAGTTATACATATATGTGGTATCAGAATATACATACAAGTGTTCCCACGGGACCAATGCCGGGCCTGGGTCCCCTGGATGATGGCGGTCACCGACATCATCGGTTTCTCCTTCTTCATCATCTTGGCCGTCTTGATCTTCCTGTTTTCACTCGTCACTTTTATCTTCTTTCTTTTTTCGTCGATACTTCACTGAACCCGAGGGATCCTACTCTCAAGCGAAACTCGCGCGATACCCTGGTCGCTTCATCTCGAAAAACGAAAAAACGACTAACCGCCACCACCCCCTCCTCCGTCTTCCCCTAGATCGAGCTAACTTCCCCGCCTCTTTTGGTATCGATTTGGTTTCGTTCAATGCACTTCTCTTTGGCTGTTTTGCGCTCAACCGGTCAACTCTCGATCGTTCTACGATTAGGAACAAGAATGCATTTATTGAACGAACGGACTGGTTTTTAACGTCGCGATTCGAATCACAATTTGGTTCACGATACAAAGATTTATCGTACTTGTTAATTATTGCTTCGATATCTTCTTTTTTCCTATTTTTTTTTTCTTTTTTTAATCAAGAGGCATTCGGTAAATTTAAATTTTGAAAAGGAAACTTGTTTGATATTTTCAATAAAGGCATACATGTAAAATGGAAAATTGATGCGAGAAAATGTCATTAAAATGCTGCATTCCAGAGAAAAATTTTCATTGTCGGTTTTTGTGTTCTTTTTAATTACCGAGCATAAAAAAGGAAATATCTTTACATTTTTAAAGAGTACGAACTACGCAGAGCACACGTGTAAGATAGAATAGCGAAATTCGATTGGAAGTTTGAAGTACGGTATGGCTGTTACACGCTGAACTTTAAATAGCTTTTCGAAATTGGATATCATGATATGTCAAGAAGTAATTGACCAATTTGCGCGGAAGTTTCTACATACATATATTGTATGAAATATAGAATTTCTGTATTACTCCTGTTGAAGTCTACTCGATGCCAATATTTTATATCGTGGTTTCTTTATGAAAAAGTATACGAAGGAATTTTACAAAAAATCGGTACGACCCTGGAATTTTTCGAAAAAGAATCTGTTTATCATAAACTTGGAACAAGAATTCCTCCATATATTCGTCAAACTTAAGACAGTTTTCAACGTTAGAAAAACGCAAGTGGCACGAAAACTACCGCAAGAGCGCAGTAGGATTAATGATAACGCGCGAAACAAATTTCAACATTTTAACTCAAATTTTCATCCAAACGCTTGATGATAAAACAAGAACGTAAATTTTATCTGCGTACGCTACGGCTTTATAATTAATAATTAGTGACGACGATTTTTATCGTGATATCAAATTGCGAAACGATCGTTTCCGATTCTCTCGTTGTGTTCTTTTCTTTCTGATCGAGCTTATTATTCAAAAATGTAGAAAAAAAGAAACCTAAGATAAACGTATCGCGGTGCGGTAAATAGAGCGGGACGTTAATCCAAGCTAGATAGAGTTTCTGCTGGAACCGAGCTCCACGATACGAGTTTCGCTGGCGTAACGTGAGCGGAAGTTCGACTTGGCAAAAATGACAGCCATCCCCTTGAGAAACAGCCTTTAGTACGTAAGAAAAGAAGAGCACTCGCTGAGGAATAAAAACATTACGATTATAGTACGCATAGAAAATATTTCTCAAAGTCATGAACTTGAGAGTAAAGCAACTGCGGGCACAGTGATAACTTCCGGTTATGAGTCATATGTTCAATTAGATATTGCTATATTACGTGCGAGATACGGGGAGTTTCGAAGAAAAATGCGTTCCGTTACATCGTCGCATAGATAATTTTTTTTTTAATGTTAAAATGTATCGTTTCATAAAGTGGATTGTAGCGTATATCGTTAACGATACGCAAACGTTATTAGAATAATCTGATATTAATCGTGATAGTTGACTCGGAATAATTGAACTTGCCAAGATAATTCGATTCAGAGTATAGCGAATTGAAAGCCGAAGAAACTCGGAGATCATCGATTCTTCGGGAACACGTTCAAAGTCGTAGAGGATTAAAATATGTACGTAAACCGAGAATAAACCAGCGAGATTCGGGGAGGACGAGAGAGCGAAAGCGAACGAAAATGAAAAGTTGGAATGCGTCATCGGCGAGATCAAAAGAATCCCGCGACCGACTGTCACGGACGGCGATATTTCACGCTTTTTACGCGTTCGAGAACCGACGAAGAAAAGCGAGAGTCCCTGGTCGTCCTCGACAAAAATTCGCACAAGATATCTGTACCATTTCTCAGACCAACTGTTTATCATTTAACGCTAACTACAATTTTGATTAGAAAAACGATTGAATTTTCGCGTTCGATCGATATTTACGAGTTCCAACGTACGTATTTTTGCGATAAATCGTACCGAATTTATTCGCAGAGTATCTCAAACGTTTATCACTGTAGACCCTTCGATTTTCTCATTCGAATCAAAGAAATTCACATCGATATAAATAATAATAATAATCCGGCAAAAATTCGTTCAATCCGGAACCGAGTAAAATCTCGTTCGGATGAATAGAGTGCCGGTGTAAATGGAATTCCTGCAGTCGGTGTTACAAACGATGACCTTGACCACAGCATGTAGGCAGCAAAATGCGATTGCCTTGGCTGTGCAACGGCGACAATCGCCGCCGGTGGAGAAACAATGCTTACGTAACGCAGCCAATTATGCAAAATGCAACGTATGTCCACGTGCATCGCAGCGGTGCATCTTCTATTCTCTCAGCGTCGCGTGTATCCGCCTGGCGACTCCGCTTCCTAACGTCGCTGAACGATAATGCTCGTGCAAACATGCCGCGAGACTGCCACCATTGTTACGTAAAATCTGTCCAACAGGGAAACGGAATTGCCTTCGTTAACCAAGGTAAAAACGAATTTCGTCTCAGGGTCCCTCGGTTTTGTAATTTTTCTTTTTCGATCGATCAATTTTTTTTTCGCTCAACGATCAATCTCGACGATGAATGAAAGGGAGGACGTATTTCTAATGGCGGCTCCCGGAGTCGAGGTTGAAGTTCAAGGTTACAGACGAAGAGGCTACGTCAAACCCTGTCTACTAAGAAAGACGAATCGATATGTACCCGGTGCTCCGCAAGTAGAATCAGACGGCGAATGCAGGTGGTTGAAACTACTTGAGTTTTTACGACGAAGATTTCCACGCAAGATTCAACCTTTTGTGATGCACTTTTACTAGCGATCGATTTCTCATCGCGATTTCTTGGCGCACAATTTTCTACTGATTGATTCTCTGTAACGATACTTGATAAATGCTGATAAAATGGTAAAAAAAGAAAAAAAAAATTGAAAAAGGGATGGGAAACAACGATGCAGAACGTGTTTTCGACGTTTCGAACTAGCTTTCACGGATTTTTGAAGCGGTATTGGCAGCTCGAGTACAATGCCATCGATCTGTCTTTTAAAATAAAGACGAGTAGCGCAGAAACAAAGGAGACGCCAACATACATGATTTATTTATTCCAGAACGACCGAACTCGATATGTTATTGTCATTTGCAGCGTGAAAGTTAATCGATAACACACGCTTCACCCGTTATCCATTTCTCACATGTTGGACGCGTAAGCTATTCTTCGGATGGCCTCGAGCCACTAGACACGACGTAGACTGAATTTGGCGAATCATTTAGCAACCTGTGAAATAGCGTCACCTACATACTTATCAAACGTTTCTCAAACGTTGCCATCTCTAGACGTTGAATAAAATTATCTTTTAATGCATTTTATCGACGATTTCGATCGTCTGATCGATTAATTTTTACGAAAGGATTAAAAGAAAATAAATCCATGTACAAAGCTATTAAAATCAACAAAGTGGAAAGTTTCCAGTATAAAGAAACTCGAACGAAGAAAAGAAAAATATATAAAATTTTCAACTTTGTCAGGGTAACAAAGTAGAAGATAGGAAGATCGATACGTGTGTCATCGAGCAACCTCGAGTAACTATGCAGAGAACCAAACAGAAGGGTGCACGCAAACTTGTTTACAAACCAAAGAAACGATGAAACAGGAACTTGGTGTGTGCAACGTATTTGAACGACAACAAAAAGTTGACCGCTGCAATGTTGCAGTCGTAGCAAAGATCAGTCGGGACCTTAATACTGCGTAGAAGATTCAAGAGAAGGAGAAGAGTACACTGAAACTGCGTACTTTCGTAGTTAGGGGACGATGATTCACGAATACACCAGCCAATGCACCCGTGGAAAAGTACACAAACATAATAAATTCGTTGAAGCTTCGTTTCATAATCAGCCTCCTATCTGCGCCGATACGCACGCATATGAAAATAATTCGTTGATAAGACATGGATTTCGTAATTTTGATCCAAAATAATCTCGTATCGCGAATTGTCACAATTTTTGCAACTGAAGTAACAACGGTTTAAAAATCGTTGGAATAAATAAAACGGACGAACGACGATAAAATTATTTTCTATCGCGAAACGTTATATCACAACGTGGCGATGAAAATTACAAATATTAGAAATAAATCGAATAGACGAATGACGTTGAAATAATCCTCTACCGCTATAACTTTTGCGATTAAAGACGCAGATGTTAGAAAATATTTAAAGATTTATGGAAAGTAATTGTTAAGTCGCACGAAGGTATTAATTCTCAAATTTGCATGGCGTACGCTTTCTTGAAAAATATCGTTGTAACATTGTTTTGTTCACGGTGGAACGTTTCAAGTGAAAAGAATTCATTGTGACTTGCGCAAATCCATCCGCGTCGTCGAATACATACGGCGGTACTTTTCACGGAAGAAGAAAGTAGCCGAAAGTATGAGACAACTAGTTCGACCAACAACTACAGTATAGTTGTGTATATCGTAGGAGAAACAAACGGAATAACACGAGTCTCTCGAAAGCCAAACTGATCCATCTGCATTTTTAAATCTAAAGTATTTATTCTTTATTAACAAAATGCGAATATTCGTACAATTTCATATTTTTATTGATATAACTGAAATCCAAATAGCAATCTGCTTGCTTGGATGTCTCGTGTTTCCGTATAATTTTACACTCTAAAAGCAACTATTAATCATCGATTCGCTACGAATTCCTAAACACGACGAACAAAATAGAATTCAAACGGATATTTGTGTCAACCTGTAGATATTACAAGTATTTTAAATTAGATATTGGTAGGTATTTAAATCTCCTACAACTCGGCGCAAGAAAATCATATGAATAGTTATACATTCGAAAGCAAATTTTCAAAGGTAATGTTTGGAAAAGACAATGTCAGAGTGCCTTCCAAGCGGCTCGTATGTCGTACTGTGAACTTATTACAATGCGTTTAAAACGTTCGTGAAACTCGTCGAATTTCGAGCGAACGAGGCCAAAGATTGCTCGTTTGGCACGTGCGCTTCGACGGGCATAATGATCGTGTCCATGCTGCCGCAAAAGTCGTTGCAGCAAAAGTCACGTTTGATTACGACACACTGTGACAATATGCTTTGCACGATCGATAATGTTTGTGGCATCCAGCGACAGTTTTAGCGTAGCGCGTTCTCGGTCTTTGGCACCGAAATGAAAATGCAAAACATTCGTCACGTTGCTCGGAACACGGCGCGAGCTTCGTTTTCGATATTCAAATCATTCTCCTATTCTAATTACCTCGTTATTCTACCACAAAGTCGTATCATCTTAAACCTAGAATTTGTCGTTAGAAAACCAAAGATTATTTTATTATTATATTATTCTCGCCAGATTTTGTCGTGTTCGATCTCGTACCTGTATACGAGTTGAACATTTTAAAAAGGTTTCACGGTTACGAGACACCGTGTATTAATTAACATTCTTTTAAATATTTTGCAATACGAAGCGAAAGACCTGTCCGACCAAAAACTTTGCACATGTCTGTACGATACTTGGGAAAGGCAGACGAACAGTATTATGAAGTAAAACTTCGTTTATCTAATTTTGTATAATATTTCGTTCGTACAATACGAGTTCGGATAAATGAATCAGGCGGAAGTTTATTTCATCGGGCATTAACTGGAACTGTACACGGTCGAAGCATCGCTTCGAAGATGTTTCATCGACGCGACGTTTCGAAGCTGCAACTGTACGCGAAGAAGAAGCACAACAGGTACGACATTCCCTTTTTACTAATCCACGAAGGTCGAGTCGCATTGTTACCGCAAGAGGCAGAACACAACGGGCCGCAATTGCGCGTTAGAAGCACCGTGCACTTTTTATGCACCATAAACGCAACGAAGGATCGGAGACGCTTATCTACGTATGTCGACAAACTATGCCCGTGCTACGACGTTACACCGATAAACACTTCGCGTTCGATCGCTTTTCGAACAACACTGGTATACTTTGACAAAAATCTTCGAGTACGAAACCACGGACAAAGATTTTGCATCTATCACAGAGGTAACAAATTTGGAACGTCTGGTTTTAAATATCGCGCGTTATATCGTTAGTCTTCTTATTATCGTCATACGCGAAAGAAATTCTCTTTTTACTAAGAGTCGTTCGATAATTGACCTGTATGAACTTTAGGAAAATGTAGCGAGATATAGGAGCGTGGTATAGTGGTGTTAATATTCAACGCGTACCGAGAAGAAAAAAGGAGAAAACAAGCATGCGAATTTCTGACATTGAACTTCACTGTTGCACTCGTTTGCATATAGACGCACAGTCGAATCTTTCCCACTGGGCAAAGGAGGACACGACGATGATCCTTTCAACATTCGGGATTCCAAAAGCAATCCTTTCGCTGTAGCGCGCGTGAACGGAATACCGTTCACAGATCACTGTTGCACCGCTCTGTCGGAGAAACAACGACGAAAATACGAGCGCGCTTCACAAACGCGACTACGTACTACGCATTCCCTATGACCGATCCTCGACGGGACATACGAGCACAGTTATTGCACCTCGTACAGTTGACGTGGAAATTTCCTAACGCACTGGAGTTGGATTTGTTTGTTCGTTCGATATCGTACTTACGCACGTGTCGCGATACACGTTTCCAACTTCCTAGAAACGAGCAAGTTGGCTCGGTTTGACGAGACGTAGGCAGCGCACGCGACGAGGGCTACGGACGCACATATTGCACCGCGTCCAGAGCGTTACACACGTGCCGCGAATAGAGAAGCACGCGGCCAGCAACACACGACACGACCGAATGACCCGCGACGCGAATAAATTTCGCAAGATAGAACGACAAAGAACACAACGAGAAAGGGAGAAAGGGAGAAGAGGAGGGGAAGAAGGTTACGGGCGAAAAGAGAGTGCAAGTAGTTTAGAGCAGAGACGATACCTCCGTCGCGCGTGTATCGTCGACCCGACTCACCGACTAACTGACTCAATGACTGACTGACTGACTGACTAACTGACTCGGAGATGCACGGCGCTAAAGGCAACTGAGTGCCAGCCGGCCGGTCTCGTTCGTTGCATGTGAGCGTGCAGCCGGTAGGGCGGCGGGGTGGGGACAGGGAGGACGGAGGAAGGGTGCAGGAGGAGGGAGAGCCACGGGAGAAGCAAGAGAGGGACAATAGAGGATCGAGAGGAGGTGAAGGACGAGGAGAAGGCGATGGAGGACGAAAAGGTGGCAGCGGACCGCGTAGAGGGGCGACAAGGGGAGAACGCTGAAGAAGGAAGGAGTGCAAGCGAGCCCCGTCTGACAAGTAACGTTCCGTCTCTACTTGCACTTTTCTTCGTAGGAAAATGTCGAGCACGGGACGACAAGCGATTTTCGATCATCGATCGAACACATACGTTTTCCATATATTTCAACGAGTAATCGTAATTGTACCTTTGAAATTTTTTCTTCGTAGAATATTCTCGATCAGTCTATCGACGATCGCGCGAAGTAGGTCACAGGCCGATTCGTCGGCTCGTAAAATAAAAACCGCGCGTGAAAGCGAAATCCCAACTTTCTATTCTATCGGTCCGATCTACGTAACGCGAATGCGAGGAAAACATAGTCAGTGCGACGATATACGGCTATCCATAATCGATAAAAACGTGTAATACTTGACGATAGAAATGTAACCTTACCGCTCGAGGTCTTCGAGCGAGTTTGGTGCGATGCGAGCGAGGTAGGGGAAAGGAGGAGATATTAGAACGAGGGAGATAGGAAGAAACGACGTATGCGAATAAGAGCAGAAAGGAAATGAAGAGGGACGGAGAAACGCAGATAGAGCTTGCGCCGTCACTGTCGAGCTTAGGAGTCAAGTTCTAGTGCACGGCCGAAACGGGAGAATCGACCTCCCCTCTTCGTCCCCCTCTACCGTCGCGAGCTGGCTCGTCCAATGGCACGGTAGTGAGGGAAATCGTCGAAAGCGAAGGGGAAGGGAGCGGTTCGCAATGTCGAGCGTGCGCGACGGCGAGCCTTGCATGGGGATTTCTACCAGGTGACCGAAATATACACCTCCGGCACCGAACATGTAACAACGAATCTGATAAGGGAAATAAGCCGCAGCTAGGTACCTTTAACGAAGATTTACGCTACGCTCGTAACGAATGCCCGACCGAGATGCTGCATCAGATACGCGCGTTTTCGTAAAGGCGTGTTTAAAACGCGCCGCGACGAAAGGAGTTGCCGAGCCGCGAGAAGCTATTCTTAGCCGCGCGACGGCGGAACGAGCGCGAATCGGAACGTACGAAATACCGAAGAATCGCGCCGAAACGATTATAATTAACGACCAGCCGCAGTCGATTCTTCATCGACGCAGACACGCTCGATACCAGGTATAAATGGACAACGCGGCCAGATTGCTGACGAAGATAAAGCCGAGTGTCGCGAACGATCGTTTCCCTTTTCTGTATCGCGAGTCGATAAAGCTCGTTCGCGACATGCCAATAGCGACGCGCGGACCACTCGTGCAGATACGTGACCGACGATACAAACGATCCAGTACCAGTTTCACGCTAAACATCGACGTTCGTCTATCGATAGACATCGTTCCGACTATTTTTACTTATTCACCGCTGTAATATATTTTTCATGCGCAATCCGTATCGATAATCCTCGTTAAAGAATCGCGGATAAATTTTCTTCGGAGTACGGAATTTGCGTTTGGAACGAAAATCACGTCATCGGCATAGCGCGATATTACACGACAAGAGGTTAATCGTCGTCTCGCTTTTAACTCTGAACTTGTTCATGCTGGCAGCCTCCGCTTTCTTTGTTAACAGCGTAATGCGCGGAAAGAACTATCCTTGCAGCGGCCTTTCGTGGAACGGAACATGTCCACGAACGATGTACCGCACCTGCTCCGATACCTTTCTTGATTCACCGCAACATACTAGACACACCCGTTTCGTTGTCCTCGCAGCAATCAAACTCGCCCTTTGAGGAAGTTCCCCGATGCTTCCCCTTTTCTTTTTCTCTCTATCTTTTTTCTTTTTCACTCTTTTCGAAACCGTTTGGCCCATATGCCAGCTAACCGACGTTCTATGTAGATGCACGATAATCAGCGGCGTGTGTGTGTGTGCGCGCGTGTGTGTACACGGCTGACTATCGCGTTCATAGGAGTAGCGTCGCGTGTCTGCGTTCGCTGCTGCAGCTCGTGCGTGCTCGACTATGCGTCGGTGTGTGCGCGTGCGTGCACGCGCGAACGCGAGCGTCGATCGCATAAGTGGTCCTCAAGGTTAGCCACCTACTCGCTATCGCGGGATTCGTGCACACTCTCCGCGGACGCATTTGAGTCGTCTTGCCAGCTTTAAAGTTTATTACGTGCTCGCCACGGAGGATCGAGGAAACGAATCTCAGCGCGCGCGCGCGCTGCCTCAGCCTTGTCCCGTTGCGTTCTGCGACTTCGCAGTTTTATGGCGCGTTTCGTGCGTCCATCGCGGTTGTGCAACACCCGCTCGCAGCGTACGCTAGCTTCGCGAGCGGTTTCTTCTGCTTTTTGCGATTTAAAAGTTGTTTACGATTGCTCCGGCTGGAATCGATGAGATACTGTTTCAAAGAACGGTTCTTTTAATAAAACGGAGGTCGTTAACTTTAATAACACGACAGCCTTCTTTATGGCACGTCTTAGCGATTCGCGCGAAATCTTTTTAGTCGTTGGTGTACTACACGTAGAAGCAGAATTAACGAGATTACTATACTCTTATTCGAAAGTGCAATGGAAAATTATTTGCCTGATTAAAAAGTATTTAATTGGTTTATGATATCGTAAAGGAGTTAAGTTTCAAAATTTGTTGTTTCAATTCCTAGTGATGAGATATTGTTTTGTAAATAACACCGATAGAACGAAGTACTTTGACACCGGTATAGAACGGAGCAAAAGTATCCTTGCTTGTTTTTACGAACAGGTGAGTAGGACGAGGAAAGGTTAACAGGACTTGAGGATATTCCGTTTGCATTCTTCGTCGAAACTGGTTTCTCCCTCGTTCGATCGTCAGGGATGTTGTATGGTCTTTTGGACCTTAGAAAGGTTGCAAAACGCGCGAGAAAAATCAACGAAATTAATTCCTTTCGTCCGAAATCGAATTCTTTTATCCGAAGGAATTTTAATGAACAAAATGAACAAAATTCTAGATAATTAAAATCTAAATTTCATTTTAGAACAATACTCGTAAGCAATTGCATTATTAAATATTCAAAAACTATAGTTTTTATGAATTTAATCGACGTCACTGATATCGCAAACTCAACTTACCATGAACTTTTCTGTCTTAAAATACGACATATTAACCGTACAGCGATATAACGTAAAAGACTGCGTGTCGATGACGAATCGCGCTTTATTAAATTTGCATCCGAACAAAATATAAAGGAAAAAAGATTTTTCTCCTCTGCAATATGATACGTGAACAGTACGAAGGTAAAAAGGCAAAAGCGCAATGTCATCGATGAGTTGCACCTGAGCAATCTCATCTCCATCAAACGTCGCAAACGGACAAGGTAAAAAAGACACGGTACTAACGTCCATTCGATTAAGATACGACGGAAGCGTAACTCGAATGCGGAGGAAGTTGAAGCGAGGCAAGGAAGGAGGAAGAGAAAAAAAGAATCGAGAAAAAAGAAAGAAAGAAAGAAAGAAAGAAGTAAAAAAAGGAGTGTCGGTTCGATGCAAGCCAGAAGAAAGCAACGGCGGTGCAGCTGTTTCGCTGTTGGTCCGGTTGCACAATGCAAAATTCGGGTTCTAATTCTAAAGCGAGTACCAATCAGCCCGGGCATTGTTCACCCATGAAAGCTCGCAATTTTTCAGGGTTAATCGTTCCTTGAAACCTAATAAGCGACGAACTAACGCCGTTGGATGTCGTTTTCTTAGGAGAAAAAAAAAACACATCCCCGTTCAGGAGTGGACACACGTCCCCCGAAAAAATTACCAAGGGGATGCCGAAAGAAGGTTCGAAAAGTTTGACGCTCGAACACGCCTCGAATGTGTCACGATCGGGACCGGTTAACAGTCGAGGTAATTGGCCATTGTAAATTCGCTGTGTGTCGCCAAAGAGTACCGTGCAAGTGCAGGAATATAGATATTTTAGCTCGTTTGAGTAATCTGACTTTCAATGGATAGCTAATAAAAAGTGTCGAAGAAAATCAATTAAGAAAACGCGTCAATGTAAATGGGATAGGTAATCGATAAAAATCGCCTTGGGTTACCTCGTTCGATGTTCAAGAAAGTTTGTAACGCGAATACCAACAGAGAATCTAAAGTGCAGAAAAGTATAAACCGTGCTACGTGTTATACAATCGAACCGTTTGAAGGCAGGATACCACAGTTAAATTCTACGTACCAAGACAAAAAAAAATAACGGAACTACGATTCCACTTTGGAAGCTTCGCGTGATTTCTCCTATTCTGAAATTAACAATTGGAATAGCAAAATTGAAACTGCTATCGAAAATCAATAAGATTCGAATAATTAACAAGCTGAGCGTCACGAGGTCTTAAGAAATTATTTTGCATATTTTATACTGGCAATTTTTGAAAGTAAATTAGATTCATTACAAGTGATATTTATTATGTAGTCGATATATCTTACGTCACGATGGACCTCCAATTATACTACATAAACTGCAGAGATAAATTGTTTCTTTGAAATTACGATTCACATATACGTTTCTTACTCTATAGAATATTCAAATCTAAGAAACTACATCGTAAATTCGTATCGTGTATTACGTTCCTTGAAATAAAAAGATTCTCGTAAGTAATCATCCACGTTTAAAATTCCACGCGTTAAACCATTCTGAAAAAATTTCCGATAATAATCCACGTTACCACTTTCTTCATTTTATGCGAAGAATTCTGGGAACTCAGCCAGTCGCTTGGACGCCTATGAACTTCAGCAGCCGGTCCAAAAGCGTGATGCATCCAAAGCGATCCATCAAATCAGTCGACACGTTTGGTCTTGGGTGCACTGGATCGGTCACACCGTGGCGATTGCATATGCACTTACATCCCGCTATAAATAATGCTCGTTGACGGGGAACGAGAGGAAGGATGACCAATCAGGTATGGGTGGAAGGGATTCACCGAAGCAAGTTGCCAGAAAGACGGAGAGAGAACAGTCAAGGACAACTTACGTGACCACCGCATTGCGACGGAGGAATCAACAACGATCCTAAAATTTTCCTCTTTTCTCTGCCGACAGAGACGAACTGTCCGTTCATAGGCGATCGTATAAATAGTTCGTTCACCCAATACGTTTGAAAGCGATCCAAAGTTTGTAAATTCGCGGAAGAACGACGACAACACGCCGGCCGATTCTTGAGACACCGGAAGAGAAGCGACGGGACGCGACGTGTGAAACAGAAAAGAGCGTGTGGTATGTCAGGACGCTTATCAAAGCGAACGAGGAAGCGTCAATAAAAGCGTTCTCGAGTCAATTCCTGTTGAGTTATGGCCGATTTAGCGTGTTGCCTGTGTGACGGATGCTCTCTGCGCTTCTTCTTGCATCGCTGTTGCTTTTCGCTGTCATGTTCGTATTCCGTTTGAAGTAGACAGATCTACACCTGTTTTGAGACAGACATGAGATAGACGTTACGTTATAAATCTGACGAGTCGACTTCCTTTGGCGCTGGATATTTTACAACGATTATATATCTTTGCGAAGATTGTCAGATAACGTGGTATCCTGGTGCGAGGACGTCGGTAATAATTTTATTTAAACGTGATATTATACGTTCTTCGGCAATGGACACCTTTCTAAAGATCGAATAAAATAATAATACCTCGCTCTAAGTATGCACGATGAAGGAAAATGGACGATGAAGATTCTTCGATTCAACGCGGATTCGGACAACCGACCCAAAAGATGAACGAGCAAGCAGGAGCATGGAACAAAGTTCTTGGAATTGGACAAGAAATACCCAAGGTACAAAAAGATCCACACAGATGCATCGGAAAGAAACTCAGAAATCGCTATCACGCCCAAGGATCAGACGATCAAGACACATGTCAGTTGTCGCAGCTGAGACAAACGCACTGTTGGACACCATGAAACTTGCATACTGAACTACGCTATACAGACGACATTCATAATCTAGTCGTATACTCGAGCTCCATAAGTGCAATTAAAGCCCCATCAAAATCAATCCAAAAACGCGCAATTATCAAATGATTGAATCTCCGATTTAGATTCTTTGCTAGGATCTCACCAATCACGCAAGAAAAAGGAAAACAGAGGATAAAAGAACCTACATCCATAGCATAACTCGGGACTTCTACCTGCCAATACATGGAAAATCCATGGACAAGAAAGATAAATCCCCTTATTGTCCCGATTACGAACCGGCCACGCTGAAATCATCCAGGACTACATGATCGGCAAAACAGACAGACCATACCGCCACCGTCTGTGAAAATCAGCCGCTAACAAGTCACCGCGAACGATACGAATGTACAAAATTTGAACAACAGAGACGAAAAGACGGCATCGAATCTAGCACAGCGTCAACATCCAAGGAACATTTAAGAAATACGATTCAGTTCGTTAAAGATTCCGAGCTATCTCTGACGGAATCTGAATCAGAATCTGAATCTGAATCAGAAAAAGTGGTTACGTGGGAAAAAGAGAATAGTACGTTAATAGTATTCCGTTAGAAATATCTGGTTTATTCTTGTTCGTGACAAGTATCGTTTATACGTATACGATATCGTAAATTTTACGAATTAATCTTCTTTAACGATGCACTCGTTAGATCGATACTTGGATCGTCGTATCGTGAAAGAACGACACGGCATTAACGGTGCTCGTTGAAAGAAACAGTTAAAGGAGCTTGATCGTTTCTCCTTCGTCTTCCGTTTCTTCTTTTATTTTTGTATTTTATATCAGCTTGTACACGCTCCCTTCGGACCGTGAGATAAACCTTGACCAAGTTAAGGATAACCGCATTAAGGTAGCACTCTCTCGTAAGCCAATCAACCGAGGAAAGTGCTTAACGGAAAGCGAATTATTGTTTGTTCTTACGTCGAGCAAGTGTGACGAGAGAGTATAAAAAAATAGAACGACGCCTTTCGAGCCCATTCACCGGACAGTGTTGATCTATTCGCGTTAGAATACCTTTGTTTCGTCGTTCTTTATCGAGTGCGTGGTGACGTACTCTTCTATGGCGTAGATAGTTAAGAAAGTTTAAAAAAAAAAAAAAAAAAACAAGGAGTTTAATATGTAAAAACTCGTGGATTATTAATTGCAAGGCTGTGGTTTCTTAGACAAATTCTATGACATATCATACAAGAAACATAAGATAGTGGACGTAGAAAATGAACAGGTATTATTAAATTACCGATTAATGCACGTTATCGTCCTGTTTCGTTCGACCTAAATTCGCATATTTCGCTCATATTTCGTTAATAACTTACTTACGTAACGAAGCATCGCTATTCTATTCGAACAAGAACGTCGTAACTCACCTGCAACAGAAAATGAGATAATTTGTTAGTGGCGACTTTATATAAAATACATAAATATATTATCCATTCCAGCAGTCTCATCGTATATTATCGATTACAAAATTACACGAATATAAATTAACGACTGATGAGACTATTCTCTACTACTTCACTACCGAAGGACAATGTGCTAATAATTTTTATCGATTCATTAGTCGTCCGTTTTGGGAGACATCAACGCGTTTTTTCCTTTTTTTTTTTAAGTATATAAACTATCAAGGACTCGATCGATCAAAGAAATTATTCTCTCGAACAATCGCCGGTAATTGTTCCCGACGAACAACGAAATCTTCGTAACGGTTCCTCCAACTTGTTACATGCGGAGCAACTCGTGGCAACCAACCGAAACCGCGTCCGTTCAGCAACGAGGAACTTTACGGATGCTCCTGGAGAGAGCTTCGTCGGTGGTTCGCCGATGCATAGTCCCCGCGGAAGCGCGCTTTACGTGACGAGCTTCCATTTGCCGATCTCACGGGAATGTCAAGGTTCCCGTTGCAATTTCACGCTGAAACACGATTCGTGCGTCCAACCTTTCCTCCCCCGAGCGCCTGCCGTGGAAACTTCGCGGGACCATCGGCTATCGAACAAGCTGAAATTGGGTCAAGTGCGGATTTCCCATGGAAACACGTGCAACGTGTTCGTGAAAAGAGAATAGAACGGTGGGAAATGACGGTTGGAATCCTTTCGTCGAAATGGGAGCTAAATTTAATAGTAAAACTATCTGTCTATAATGTATTACGAGATATATATACACGGCAAAGTTGGCTGGCAGACGTTTCCGACTGGAGTGTAGTCTCATTTCGGTTTAGATTATGCGTTACAATCGCACATCTTCCGATTACTCGTCTTGCAGCTGATATTTCGAAAGGAAAAGGACAGATCGATGGAACACGCGTTATCGTTTCGCGGACTGTCGAGGAAAACGCATAAATAGAAGAACGATACGTGGGTCTGGAAAGACGAGGACAATAAAGGCGGCGCTCCCCGTTGGAAGCGGATATAGGTCAACCAAATGAGTCAGGATTATGAAGGATGCGCGTACCCGACACGTGTAACGGAGATATTTCCCGCTACCCCTTCCTCAGCGCGTATTTTTTCAACAGCGATCTCTTTTAAAAAATAAATTATGTACAGCGAACACGCGTGGATTAAACATACCACGACAGCCATAGTAATTAGAGTGAAATTCGTTATCCTGTAATACCGCTGGCCTCGTGATAATTGACCCAGATTATCAGATGAACGATTAATCAGATAGAATTTTGTATTCGTGTAACATTACGACGTAAAATGTACAGCGAACGTTAGTTTTGTCAAGACTATTTGTAACGGTTGCAGGAAAATGAGGAATGTTGATTTTCGGCAAATTGCTGGTAAAGAACTGCTCGACTTTCTATGTATGAGAAGAAAAGTTAAAGAAAAAAAAGAAATTAAAATTTGTACGCAAGATCATTTTCCTGGCTATTCGTCGCAGGTGATTCAGATGCTTTAATCACGTCGCTTCGTAAACATTCATGATTTTTAATTGGTCGTTATACAGCTCGTTACGAAGTGTGTCGGAAAGCCGACGATGTCGTGTTGGCGAGAGTAACCGCGTTTACCTTCGTCGATTTCTTCGACTAACGAGTTCCAGGTAATCGCGTCAGTTTTTCTCCCAACGATCCTTCGATCTTGATCCGATCGTCACGCTATTCTTTGAAAAAATCTTTTTACACGCGATCGTGTGAAACGTCTCGTTAGTAGCTTTCCGATCGTATTAATAATCTGAATCGCGTAAGAGTATTATTTCCCGACTATTTTCCGTATTCCTATTTTTTCTTATTTAAAATTCCAATCCTAACTTGACGTACGTACGCGTAATCGATCGTTCGTCTATAGGTTCGTAGAAAAATGTCGACCACACCCTGTATAACACCTGTGTCTCGACGTCTGGAACCGCGAGAGACCGGGAACCTAGGAGAGGAGCTGGTCAGAGTACGCAAAAGGAGGAGGCAAGTAGGTCAGTAGGTGAGTCGTGCTAAACAGTGCACGGGAGTGTCCCGACATTGACCTATATGTCTACTTTGTGTGTGCACTTGCCTTCCCCTTCCGTGACCCCTCTCTTTTCTCGCACACCTCTCCGTTCTCCCTTTCGCCCGGTCTCTCTTTTACACGACAGCATCCCCTCCAGCGATGCGCTTTCCAGCCAATTGCATATAGGGTCTGCTCGTGCACACCGAGTGCACTTTCCCCACCATAGCGACGCCAACCCCGGCGCCGGACCGTCCCGCCACCCTGGAGCAGACGCGATCGATGGCCTGACGCGACCGACCACCGCCAACGATTCGCGATTCCCCGCTTATCCGTCCTCCAGTAAATCCCTTTACAACGATTCTTGATCCTCGTGGCTGAAGAATGCAGGACAATACGATAGGAGGAAAGGAACGTTGGATTTTCGCATTGAGATTCGCATTGTATGGGTTCGTTCCAATTTTTAAGGAATTTGGTCGGCATAAAAAATCACATTGAAAAGTTTCTCGCCGAAATAGCTGAAAGGTACTGGAAGGATTCGAGTTACGCGAAGGATGCAGAAACTGGAATACAAAATGACACTTATATAATTCGATAGACGTATTAGGTTGTCCGAGAAGCGTCTTTCTTTTACAGACCCGTCTTTTACAACGACGCATCTTTGCACAAACGTGAAACCTAATCTGTCGAACGTTGCGATCTTTATTTTGATAGAACAAAATGAATCATAGGTGATTCGATGAAATAATATAAAACGGAAAATATTATGCATCCATTGTTTCCTTATAAAACGAATGAAACTTTTCCGACGACCTAATACATGGAATCGAAATGTAAATAAACCGGCACGAACTTCCCGAGCGACCCAATGATACGAACTGTTGATCCTCCGAAAAGTTCGAATAGACGGAGTTGTATCGTATTTCGTTGAAAGAAGGAAAGATTTAGTTTTAATCTTTAGTATCGTATAACGTGGACCTGGTGTCTTGCAGCGGATCATACCGTATATACGTTTCATTCTCCTGACGTATTCGCTGTAAAACGTATATACACCGTTAACCCGAGTCTAAATCAAAGCGATGAATCTTTTTTGCAATTCACGCGATCGACGAACGCGCACCTGAACGCGTGCTCGCAGCCTTGCGGAAATATAAATAGCGATCGCGATAGAAAAGGAAGGAAACTTGAACGAGTCAGTCACACTCCACGTGTTTTCCTCACGGCGTGCATCGAGCTTCAGCAGCGCGACTAACAACGACGACGACCCTGGTCTAGCCGTGTTACGTAAAGCCTGGCACCGCTGTGGAGAGCCGTTCCCTCTCGTTTTATCGCCAATACGACCGCCACTTTCGATCGCGTCGAATAACACGTTCCGACTGAATCGTAAATAAACGATCTATTCCTCGACGAAGCGAAGGAAATCATCGTTTTGTCGTTGATTCTGCTTGAATTAACGCTTTAACGACGTCACGCGCGAATCGGCGTTCCACGCGAAATTATTCTATCGCTGTCTGTAAAATACTTTGTCTCCTTCCTCTTATTTCTTCAAATCTTACGTGTCTACTCGAGAGCGAAGAAAATTGTCGCGATAAAAAGACGAGATTAGATAAAAAGGTAATCCAAGGGACGCGGCGAGTTTAACGAAGACAAAAATTCCCGCGAGTTCGACCAATTCGATTATTCTCATCGGCGAGTAAACCTCGCGGTTGCTCTGTCATCGAGCAATTTCGATGGAGAAGAATGAAAAGAAAAAGCCGAGAACGGAGAGAGAGAGAGAGAGAATCGTTGGGATAAAAAATTTCCGCTGAAAACAATTACGTCGCGAAGCAACGTCTTATCGTCGAAACGAAGCGTAACACATCGTACCTTTATCGTACTTCGAACATACTTTGCAATATCTCGTTACTTCGTCTTTTTTTCTTTTTTCTTTTTTCTCTTTTCGATATGACGCACGATATCGAGACGTTGCGCTGGTCATGCACGAGAATCGACGCGATCACGACAAAGAAATTCGGTGAAAGCAATCGCGCAGAAAAGCAAACACCTTTTAACCGTACGTTTTTAGCCGCGAAACGTTAACAAAAGCGATATCTCAAAAGTAGAATATACGATTTACCAAAAAGAAGATTCGTTAAGTATAAATTATATAAGCAACCTCGTTCCGACGACAGTCTACGTTTCAATTCGTTTCTTTATCTCGGGTAGTCGTTAAAAAATCTGGTTTACCGATTCCAACGTTTAAATTGCTCCGTGGCAAATGTATTCGCGCATTGATTTATGTTACAAATTGTATTTACATCTTTCGTGTTTTTCAAACGAAGCCTCTCAAGAGACGTCGCGATGATCATTAGTTCCGGTGACTTTTAATGATCAGACGGGTCATGTTCTCGCTCGAGACACGAACAAGAAACGACGATCGCAAAAGCGATACCAGTCGGCCATGCAACCAGATAAAAATTACAACGATGACGTAACGTGCAAGTAAAAAGATAATTTCACTGAAATCTAAAAAGCTGTACGCGAGGACAGTCGGAAGGCCGTGTTTTTTCTCCGTGCCCTTTAATTCACCTTGAAGATTATCCTCTCTTTTTGTCGAAATATTGGATCTAACTGCTGAAAATTGATTCCGAAAGTAACCTTGAATTCTCGAAAGCGAAAAAAGTAAAAGAGATGGCGAGAATTTCCTGCGACTATAGTCGACAGTAATCGTAGGCAATTTTCTTATGAACGCTGAAAGTCACTTGGTAGATGTATTAGAATGATCGTAAATGAGTAACGAATAAGAATAATACGATATACGGTTAATATATCCACGTAAATTAATTTCTTATTATGTGGTAAAGAACTACATTATATATTACGTATTTACATTGATAATTTGAATGTTTTGCCAATTAAGGAACATTTTTCTTCTGTAGCATGCGATTTCAATTATTCAGGAAGAAATCAATTATAATAATTATCGTATATAATAAAATTACACTGCGACGCGGAAAACGCAGCTTGTTACTGTAACGATGGGATCGTCTGATCTTAACGACACGAACTGCACGGATTAAAACTCCTTCTGAAAGATAATTTGGGAGAAAACTAACGGCTATGTCAAGGAAACCAAAACAAATTAGCCGATAAATTTATTGAGATATGTATAATTTTCTGTGCTGAACTAGGTTAGATGCGTAGTAGAGATACTTGTATGTGAGTATCAGTGTGTGAAAGTGTGTGTGCGTGGCGTCTCGAAAACAGACGAATGTAAACAGTTCAGTCGGTTAACAGTCGAGTATGGAAGAAAGTGGTGAGACGCGTGCGAGTGTGTATCGATGAATATCTTAGAAATCGTCCATCAAATGAATATATAACAATTCTAATATTAATTCTAAGTGTAATTATTTCGGCTATTAAGGTCCAAAATTCTCAACAAAAATCTAAATTAATCTCGAAGAGGACAAATCCAAGTACAACAAACCACCAATAAAATTCAGAATTTAATCAAACGGTATAAGAATTTGCCTAAATATAAGAAAGAAAAGGAAACGCCAACGTGATCAGCGCTATAATTTAGTCGGATATGATAAAACGCCACAATGATATTCAATAAAATTCAATGATATTCATAAAATAAATATATAATTATTCTAATATTAATTCCAAGTGTAAATTTAGTGTTCCTATAACATTATTTCGGTTAACAAAATTCTGAACAAATTTATATACGTATTTATATACATATACTCATATATATATACATATACTCATATATATATGTCGGAGATGTAGAGACATCGAGCTTTTCTTTTGAAATACTTGGGCTCGAGGTGACGCAACTGGTCGCTGAACGTAGCCACGGTCACGGGATGAACGTTTAACCTGACAGAAGAAGTTCCGATATTGAGGGACACGCTGTATTAACGGACAAGCCCCGGCCAGGAGCAATGTCGGCTCTATGCAGAACTGCCTAGCAACGGCGCCTGGAATTTTGTTGATATTTCTAATCAATATGTAATTGACAAACGAGATCCAGGCAGTCTTTTATTGAGATCTCCTTGGAGAGTTTACCAAGGAGAAGATACCAAGCGATACAGCTAACGTAATTTGCGATACAGAGAAAATACAAACTATTGTACAAAGAGTTTCCCGTTGACCGTGGATTCGTTTGAACCTAAGAATATTGTTAACACGTTGACTGGCACGCCTGTTTTCAAAAAAATCTCCGTCAGGCCACGCGTGCAGCAGTACCAAGCGTTCTCTGCTCGGTGCTCCCATCGATATTTTCATAATGCGAGTCGCTCATCTGGCGGTCTTGCCTCTCGTTTCTTTTGCTTCCATTTCTTCGCATTTGTTTCTCATTTCTCCACTTTCTACAAAATCAGTTTGAATCTTGGCCGAGCAACGAACGGTATAACTTAAAATCTCTGCCCTAATTCGTTACAATGTCGAAAGAAAAATTGAAAACTCATTTCTTAGTAAGTCAGATAACAGTGAAAAAGAAGGCTTTTACGAGGCTTATGATTGCGGAACAAGCATTAGACGTGCATGCAAACTATATTATGCAAATAAAAGACGTCGAATGGACCGAACAAAGGCACGAAAGAATTTGAAAAAAAAACAACAACTTATTGACCAAATTGTCCCGACCAACCTCAGTTTTACATGCTAAATAATTTTTTTAATAAACCATTTTCGTGTTACTTTTATAACAAACCATTTTCGTATTACTTTTATAACAATTCAACAACAGTTTTATTATTATGGAATATCTTTTCAAATACCTACGACGATCCTTCGCAAGTAGTCAAATAAGCGACACCCGAATATGGGTTTCGTGGCCTGACCAAAAAGTCAACGTGTTAAAAGCGTTCGTTAAACTAATTTATTGCTAAACCTTGTAAAAGTTATATCTATTCGTGTTAAACAATTTAAGCGTAATATAATTTAGTTAAGTTAAACAATGGTAAATCCAAATGAAGAATTGATACGCGCCCACAATTCAAATGATGATTCAACACAAAACTCTAATAATAATTCGACATATATATACATATACTCATTTATATACATATATATTTGATATAAATTATATATATTCTCCTATACCTCGTCTAATTAACAACTTTGAATTCGACGCAACGTTAAACTCCATTTTAAAAAGATACTGCCCTACGACTCTGTCTTTTGTTTGACTTCTTTTCATCCCTTCTTGTTTGATCCCATTAGAAAGGAATAGATGTATCGCGGTGAAATCAACCTTTTTGAAAATCAGGCTGACAATATTGGAGAAAATAGTCTGTTTAACCAGTGTCCTTTATCAGTTTTATCGTTCGATCTCCAATTACAGCCAGCGTTCCCAAGTAAAACTGCTTTACTCGAGCGAGGAACCCACTTGTCCTAATTATAAAAACGTGCATCGAAGGTTGATATCTTAAATAAGAAGATAAAAAGCCTAAAAAGATGACAGCCTTGTCGATGAGATTTAACCTTCGACGAAAAAGGCAATAAACCACCTCGTTACCTTACCTCCTTATAATTCACCCTTTTTCTTCATTTTCCATCCTCTCGGATTAATTTCGTATCGACAGAAGATACTAAGCCGACCGCAATCAATTAATTCGGACACCTTGACACATTCATTTCTAATCTCGGATTTGCGTTATCTCCTATACGTCTACTATCTACTATACAGCAATAAATCATTTTTACACGCATGCAGGATTCGTACAGTGTAAAATCCTATGTAATATAGCTATGTAGCGCAGAAATTTCGTGAAAATTCCACACAGCAACAAGCAACCGCGTTGTCCCTTTCGTTGAAAAGACCGACCAAGTTCTTTCCTATCGAAACCGACTAAACCTTCGAAACCCTTCGAATCTTCAAAAACCTCGCACAAAAGATTCGATAAAAATTCCACAAAAACGACAGATAACCAAATTATCCCTCTTCTTAAAAAAATTTACGAAATCTTCCAACATAAAGACAAGATCGTCTGCAAGATCCCGACCTAAGAATCTCATAAAAATTGCGCGATAAGGAATCATATCCCGTCTAAAAATTTCCACAAACAATTTAACTCTTTCCCTCTCTCTGTCTCTGTCTTTCGCAGCTTGAAAGAACGGATGGAAAAAATTGAGAAAGAAGAGTCGTGCGTTCCGCGTCGAAGCAACGTCACCCTATCGGAAACAGGCACTTGGCCGTAGGGCAAACGTCTGAACCGCGACGCAACGCAATAATTGCACGTGCTGCTTACATAATCGCGCTCCGCCGTTGCAAAACCTTGGATGCATCGCGATCAATAAACTCTTCGTAGCCGTCTATTTATATTTGCCGCGAACGAGCCGCGACAGAGAGACAAACTCGTGCATATTTATTGAAAACGAGCAAAGCGGATAATCCAGAAGAAACGAGCAATGGAGACTTGCACGATGACACGATCTATCCGGGGGACGACTATTTTCCGTCGTTGAATCCGCGTTTTGATCTCGACAAATTCGTTGAACGGCCAGATACGACGAGTTACTTGTTTTTTTGTATCTTTTCCTTCGCGCTTCTTCCTTTTCCTCCTTTTTCCTTTCCTCATCGATCACGAGCTACATATCGCTATTTACATATGCGAGTTCCTCGCGGGACAATCTTATCGACTATATCGAAGAGCAAACAGGTCGGGTGAAAAATCTTAAGGCTTTTTAGCCGTCGTTAACGATCGGACGTTGGCTATGCGCTTGGAATAAAAATGGAAGACGACTTGCTCGGCCAAATTCGAAGCAATCGTGCATTTAGATTTCCGGGGAAAATACCGTTGACTTGCTACGAGAACGATGCAGCTAGGAAAAATAACTTTTTTACGAGATCGGTTTAAGATAGAAAGCTTGAAAAATTATTAATCGCTCGGTCATTTAGCGACGATAAATTTTTACACGACGGTGATCTTTCTGTAAACGGTATATTGTACTATAGGCGTAGAGGTGCGTTAGTACCCACGTATTTCGTGTAAACGCAGTCTCTTTAATCCAGAAAGAATACAGTTACCGTATTCTTTAAGTCATTTCGACACAGTCGTGTTCTTCTGCTGCTAAAAGCTCCTCCATTCTCGGAAAAACACAAGAAATATGTACGATACGAGATACACTCGTTATTCATACGCATAATCTCTTCTTTCAATTTTTCATTGTAGCTTCTTTGGAAACGTTGAAGGTTCCTTTGTTCGTTGAAACAAACGTCGCATTAGAGTCTGAAAACTCGACCGCGGTAGAGTCAAGAGATATATTTAACGCAAGTTATTAACGCAAACGGCCGATTTTTTAAAAGGAAAACTTCAAGAAACACGGTAGTTTCGCGCGATTACGATAGATCGAACGAACCACAAACCCAAAGCAGGTTTTTCGTCGCAGGATATCGTCGCAGTAGCCAATTTCGTTTCACGTTTCCCGCATAAACGGTACTGGAAATTACCGTTTGCCTGCGATATACGATATTTGGTGGATCGTACGAGCTCGTTCATGGAAATAATCCCTGAAATTGCACGTTTCAGGGGACGGGTTGCAACTGCAGGATGTCCTGACCCGATACGACAAGCGAGAGATCGACCGAGCTATCTAAACGGGCGAACGTGAATGTCCTACGCCCACACGATGAAATTCTATCTCGTTAATTGGCATAAAAACGTAGAACGGATCCTTGCGCTGGCCAATGTTCGTTTGGAATTAAATGCAACGGCCACCAGTTACGCCGTAAACTGCCGAAACTCACGCTTCAGAAATTCACGCCTTCGTTTAAGCTACTCGAAACAACTCGCAGATCGTGTTTCAAAACCATGGCGAACTTGACGCTACTCGTTTGACTCGACATCGATGCTCGGCGACGGGCGAGTTGAATTCGACGCGACTTTTTGGAACCTCCTCTTTTCGGATGCATTTGGTAAATTGCAACGTCGTCGGGAATAAAATAAACATACACGCGGTAGAAAAATAACGCAAGTAATCGGAGGTGGATGAAAATTGATCCTACGAAGACATCGCTAATACATGCTTACGTATTTTTAGCCACATCCTAAAAGTTTATATAGACTTTATGAAGTGCCAACTACGTGAAATTTTAGCGACGCGGGTATATTCCTTGATTCGATTTAAATGGTATTTGATCTCAGCTATGGCAAAAGATAAAGAATTCGTAATGAAGAAACGTTTAACCCTTAGAGCGCTATGGATGCATATATGCGTCTGGCGAAAGTCATCGGTGTGGACTAAGGACGCATATATGCGTCTAGCGAAAGCCATCGCTGTGGACTAAGGACGCATATATGCGTTTGTCAATTTTTCCGAGCACCTACGCACAAGTAATACTATTACGTTTGTGTGAGATAAATATAAATGCACTTCAATGTTAATGCCGCGTTCGAAGAAACTGTCTTTTCTTTCTTTTTTTTTTTTATTTAATACTTTGCATTCACAATTTGTCGAATTTGGACATTTGGTAGAATAATCGTGCCGGCACAACACAATTATCAAGAAGAAAATGTGTTTTTTGTGTGAAAAATGAGAGAAGGAACGACAGAAAATGCGATGTCGGATTATGTATCGATGATTGTTTTGAAATTTTTCATGCACAACTGAATTATTAACTTGCGTTATATTTACTAAATTTACTTTTCTAGTTTATTGTTCTCTAGTTTACTGCCCAAATTCTAGTTTATTGTAAATTTCAATGTTTATAATAAATAATTAATACTAAAAAATAACGCTCTTGAATCATTTAATCTCGTGCAAAAGAATTACTATAACTTATTACGATTTACGCTTTGAAAACTCAATCAACAGAGTTCGGTATAGCGAAAAAGTATTCAGTCCACAGCGATCGTCAGCGCTGGCAGCGTGCCGTCCGTACGGATGGCATAGGCTCCGAGTATTCAGCACTCTAAGGGTTAATCGTGACTTTGAAATGATAACAAAAATACATATGTGTAGTATCGCGGACATAAGGCCTACGAGTTAGCGGGTAAACCACATACAATGTCGCGAGAGCCGAGGCGTTTTTAAACCATAAACAATGTCCCGAGAGCCGAGGCGCCGATAGGCCCATCAATGTGTCGTCGGTCCTTCAAGTGAATAGTTTCATAGAAAAGGTCAACGTGGCTTTGGCCACGAGCGGTCGCGAAACACGTGTGTGGTGGGTCTACGGGAAGACAAAAGACATGGGAGAACAGTGCAGTTTTAGTTGAGAAGTCGAAGACTGTGAATCGAGAAGTCAGAGAGTGCGAGTTGCGTTGTCGAGAGAGTGTGGTCCGCGTGAGAGAGAACGTTGGATCCGTTGTGTCGAGAGTTGTCTAGATCGTAGCGTGTTATTGCCTTTAGTTCATATTAAACTACCATCGTTTTTCTGTCTATATTTGTACAATCCATTCATTGTAAATAAATTACAAATATTAGGATATAATAACAATATATTCCATTGAAGATACTACATACGTGTGGGATAGTGTGACATCAGGAAAGGACGTGAGGGGTAATTGTTTATTAGCGTTGTTAAGATATGTTGATGTTGTCAAGGAGTGTTGTGAGCGTTACCAAGGTATGTTAAGGGAAAAAATTAGCGTGGTAAATGCTGTCAGAGTTGAATTTATCGTGGTCGTGTGAAGATCGTTGTGTTGTCGTGTCGTAAAAGTAGCGAGAAATAAATACGCGAAACGAGATATTGTATTCATTTCCGTGTGAATGCAAACGATATTGTATTTATCATACTGTAACCTACGAACTAATTTAATAACATTCCTACAAATGGTATAATTCATTTTCATCGAATTGCACCAAATGTTCGAATACTTGTGGACGATAAGTGATCATCTACCGATCAGTTTTTACTTAATCGATCGGACTTAAAAGCGAATTTTTGAAAAACACCCGATATATGTGTAAGTATACAGTATAGGAACTGCCAGTCGAAGCAAAGGAAAACGATTCTTTGCGGCAGATGTTAGAGCAGCTTGCTAATTGACTCATTCAACGAGGTTCAAATATAAGAGTTAGTCGAACGATAGGGAAAATATATCTACACTCAACAAGGCCACTCGCGCATAAACAAACTAATTCCAACCTATTTTTGTATTCCTGAAAACTTTACTCTTGAAAATTAATAAAAAGAAAATCGTAATTTTTAAGATGAGAGATAAAGTTATTGAAAGAAATAACGATTTGAAAAGTTACGCCTAATTCGTCATGCGTGTAATTCCGTTTGACGAGGCAGTTCGTGCAATGCCATCCCCGAGGAAGCGAAATCGTACGATACCCGGTGGACGAGTGTAAGCTCGCGCAAGGCCGTCGATTATCCATCCTTCTAGTTCGCATTGAACGCTACAAATCAATACCATTCAATTGTCGCGAACGATAGTCTAATGAAACGCGACGAGCGTCACGCATTTGCATCCTATTTATCGTCGATATAGTTACTTATGCAATTCGCATTATTTCTGCTTCCTCTATTTAATAATACACGATGTATTAATTATTAGCGGAATAATTAAGAGAAATATTCTAAATTTAAAAAATCTTTTAATAGATTTTAAAATTTGTTTACGGAATGAAAACTTCCAAGGTGCTTATGTTTATCCGTTTAATTCTGTTAGAAAAGAAGCTTTCTTTCCTCGAGATCGTGTTATACATTTTCGATCGAACTCTACGTAAGTAACCTAGGATCGTTTATTTCTAAATCGTTCAAACTTTCCCATTTGTGATGAATTATTAAACTTTGCTCGTGAATTTTCTCGAAGCAAATTTTTTAACATTTTACTTAGAAAAGCTTTACGTATTTGATCTAATAACTGATCGTACAGCGTAGTACAGACTTTGTTAAATGTCCTACAACTTTCTCAAATTTAGCGCAAACCTGGAACAGTACATATTGGACGTGGCCATAAACGATCCCGTTTGCACACGGCACGTGCGAAAATAAACTTGTACACGAATAGCGAAACACGCTAACCCCTTTCTGATTTGATTCTTTCGAAAAGCCCGCTTAATACACAAAAATAAATAAAAATTCCAATAGAAATATAATTCAGCTAGGTTAACCATATATAGTACATAAAAATTCATATAAAATGAAATTTGAGTAAAAATGCGATATAATTTTGCACGAGGGAGGGAAGAAACAGTTCAAAGTTTTAGGCTCGGTTGAGTATCTCTGCAGTTAGTCCTTGATTACGTAAGTTCTGCTCAGTCATGACCTTGAAACAATTCAAGGTTAGGATGTATAATCTAAATCCATTCGAGTTCATTTCGAATAATATTCTGTTTACGAGAACTATGTGGTTGACCTTGAAATGAGTATTGAAAAATTAGACAGAAGAGATCCGACAACAAAAAGCATGATCTTTCTTTCAAAAGCGGGTAGCACGTTTTTCATAAATTATTCAACCGAGGACGCGTGTTAATAGTACACCGGTTTTAACAAAGAACAGCATCCAATCATAATGCAAATCGAAGCACAATGAGAGAAAGAAGGAGAGGGATGCACAACATGCACAGGCCAATATAATAAAGCAACAGTGAAGCAATGAATAGAGAGGTACGTATATTGGGAGGGAGGGAGAAAGAACGATAATGCAACACACCGGAAGAATAAAGAGGAAAAGAGAAAGAGGGACAACAGAAAACAGGTTAGAAAAGGAAAGAAAAAGGCGGCGTTACTAGTATATATATATATATAGAGAGAGAGAGAGAGAGAGAGAGAGATGGAGCAGAAAAAACCGACAAGAAGGGAGAGAGATGCAAAAATGGAGAGAGACAGTACAATCGCATAGTTCGTCCTTGGACTTATATAACAAGGAAGAGTCTGGCAGAGAAAGAAGAGAAGGATCTCGGTAGAAGAATGAAAAAAGGATGAAAAGAGAATGGATTAAAAATAAAAGGGAAAACAATGGCGCACGCCTGCCCTCTAGTAGCGACCGAAAGGTTCTGGAAATTTCGCGAAACAGCGTACTCCTAGAAAATTCAAACTACGTACTATGTTTTATAAATTGGGCATCTATACAAAAAATGGTTTTATAGGAGAAGAAACACTGACACATGATTGTAAAAAGTTCGATGAAAAAGATAAATTGTACATTAAATCTTTGAAAAATGATGCAAGATAATTAGCTGCACAATTTAAATATACTTATGCGCTATTAAACGTCTTCTAACCTCATCCTTTGTCAATAAACATTGTATATAAAATAGAATATAGCTTTTCCTAACATCTTAATTCTGTTTAACATTATTGCCTCGATAGATTACTAGTAAAAAAAAATAAAAAAACAATTGAATATTATTACTCGAATATTCGCTTCTTTGCGCTACTTGAAACTTAACCTTCAATTACTTTTTAATTCAACTATATTCATTTATTTAGCACGATAACTTTCTTCAACGTTATTAACCCAGCATAGATTTTTATTAAATGACAAAATAGTTTCTAAAAGAATTCACTTTTATTTACTTTACTACATCGCTCCTTTCGTCTCTGACTTTCATAGAACGAAAGGGTTGAACGACAACAAACACAGGGAGGGTTAATTCGCACTAGCTTGAGGTAGGACGTGCACGAACGGTCGGCAGGTGTCGCCACATTGCAACAGATGCCGGACTCGGTCAAGCGATAATAATTCTCACGTGTCTCTGTCAAGCGGTACCCTGGCTTCAATTCACTATACGCGAGAGATTATCTAGGTTAGAGACACGCCGTTATGTTATTGCGTAATACAAAACGTAGCCGTCTGACCGATCAGCTTTCTTTACCATCTCAGAGTAAAACGTCAAAGAAACACGAAATACAAGCTACACCTATTCGAACAAATCGCTCGTTTATGATACAGACGATTAAGAGAAAAATAAATTACACTGAAATATAAAATGCTTCTTTCTTCTATCTCATTTCTATGTTCATAAATATGTATAAAAGAGATACGCGTAAGAATTGAATCAAGAGAGAGTACAGTCAAGATCAAAAGTGAGATGCGTGACATAGATTCGGTCTTGAGAGGAATTTTCACAGGAAGACTATTCTAAAGAGAAATGCCGTATTCATAGAGAGTTCGAGATGAATAAGGGATAGATTCGAAAAGAAATTCTCCGGTAATATCGCGGTCAAATGCCGCGAATGCGGTCACTGAACTAGTTCCGTTTCGACCCTGACACTGCCATTGCCCCCAGGTCGTGATTTGTGTCAGAGGCTCAATATTGTCGTGATTTTATTTCTATTGCGGATTTACTCACCCCTTTCGCTAGACTCCATCTCGAAAAGGCCTTAGACACCGTGCTGGACGTACGGTAGACGACACGAGTATCGAACAAGTACACGTGGAAAATTACTTTGTAGATTACGGGCCGCTGGCTCAAAATTCACCACGGTATAAACATGGCCGGTCGGTCTCTTGTCACAATTACCGTGAGGTCGTTGAACCTTTCCGAAATCGAAAGACAATTACACGAAACACTACAAGCGTCTGTCCCTTTTTTCGATGCACACGAAAATTAGTAAAGTACCGTAGCTTAGCGAGTGCCGCCTAAAAATAGATCCTGAATTCGGCGATTGTTTTGACTAACAGTGTAGTTCGCAACCTACTCAAAGGTGGCGCTACGCATTGGATACCCGATTTCATTGCGATACATGTGAAACAAAAGATAAATTTTATTAAGGTCCTAAAAAAAAAATATATACTCTATTAACATATGTACATATTACAAATGTAAAATAGAATTTCAATAAATCATTTATACAAATTTAAAAGAAACGAGCAGAAAATTTATGTAAAATATGCCACAAATATTTTTACACTTTTTGTAAATAAATTGAATTTTTTTTATATGTACCATAATTTTCCTATATCTTCCTTGTAATAAAAAAATTACTATTCTTTATATCATGTATGTTTTAAAACATAAAAATATTAAGCTTTAATGTATAATATTATTTTAAATAATATATTGTGTTGTTCGGTTTTAAAAATTCGGTATCGCATTGTATATCCTGCATCATATTGATTACGGATAAAAATTATATTATTTACAATTGAATGCATAAAAAGTACGTACAGTAAAATTTTAATTCATAATTTAACGCAATTAAATGAGGGATACAGGCATATGTACATGAAATAAGTTGCAGAAATATTTTTCTTTCTCGCGCGTTTATACCAGCAGACTTAACTACGTATTTATTGGATATTTAGTGGCACAAATTCAAAAAAATATCACCGTACCAATCAATATACAGTCTTCGTTAGCTATCAAAACCATATCGCTTTCATAAAAATCCGGAATTATAGCTTTAGAAAATATATTCAATGTTTTGATAAAACGCTTATTAAATGTCACGCAAAAACTGAATAGTTTATTTTTAACGTATTTAGATATTATAGTGGCACGTATGCATTAATGGCAGGGAATGATATAAAACAAAATTTGCGAAAATTAGATTTTCCTTACTGCGCTAGAGAAGCATTATGCAGAATCGGTAAGACATTGGTTGAAATAGGTTAGGTTAGCAGATAACCTTATATTTTTTAACATTTTTTAATTTTATTACTATTTTTAAAGAAATATTATGCAGCAGACCTGGGAAACAAATGGATCTACAACTAGATTTAATATCGGAGTTTGTATTCGGAGAAATAGAGAAACGGAAAAAGCGCAACCTGACAACAGCGATACAAGAGTTGCAATTAATAGAAGTTCTGAGCGATTTTTTTCAAAGTCCTGGAGGAAGTGCCGCTGTACGCAACGCAGTATTTTTATCCCTTTTCCCTGCAGATAGTCCTAGATACAAAATCTTAGGCAATTTAGTATCTTTAGCCATTGCCACTCAAAATAAAGCAGTCTTAAATGCGACTGGAATTTGGATGCAGCAATTAGGCTCTACTTCACCACAGAGCGTAGGATTAGCAAGGCACGTACTTAATGACTATTTTGTCCTTACTCCAAAATCTATTGACAAATTGAAGCAGCTTCCTGTTCTTGCGCCACATTTCACTGCCAACTTACTAACGGCAATAGGTGAAGTCTATGAGGACAAATATCCACCTGCAGAACTGCTCAGGTTGGTAGGAGAATGGATAGATGAAAACCCAAGCCTCTTATTGACTCCTTTGATGGATAATCCTGCTTTACCAACCGGTGGCATTCCAATGACACCGATAACTCCAATAGCAGGTTTATTCAGGTAACTCAAAAGAAAAATTTTGCATAAAATTAAGTATAAAGTATTCATAATTGTATAACTCTCTGTTTTAGGTGGTGTATTTTATCACCTGTACGTTCAGTTGGTACAGAAAGTACAGAATATTCTGAGGAGCAGAAGAAATTGTATTCTAAAATTCAACAACTGCTTATGGATTCGGTATTACGATTAAAAAATAGCGGAAATAATAAACATGCTATATCCGCACAGCATTTTGCTGCTACCACTCGAACTTTAACAACTAGTTTACAATCTCAAACAAATATTAATTCTATTTCGCGTGAGTTAGCTATGGAACGCCTTGCACAAGCTGTTAGTGCAGCTATGTCTGCAAATTGTATTTATGGAAACAAACGTACATATCATAATCATTTAACATATAAGATTAGTCCTTAATTAAAGATTAATTTGTGTTTTTTTTTTACAGAAGAGTTACTGGCTTTGTTACAGCCTTTATCATATCAACACTTCTTAATTGAATGGACTTTACAGATGTATGCATCTAAAGCTGCTTAATTACATTGTTTTCTTTCTATTGTAGTTATTTTTATTTTGTGAAACTTTATATAAATTTAAATACAATTATATACATACAAAACCATACTTGTAAATGTAAAAAAAATTTTTTTACAATATAATAAATATATATTTCACGTTGATATGATTAATCTATGTTATACATACAGTCTTAAAATGGCTTAAACGTTCTCTTAGATTTTAGATCTTGTAATCTCTTTTTGTCTAATTCGAACTTCTTCCTTAATTCTGCTAAATCTGTAAAAAAAGTTTAATAAGACCCAAATATCAAAATTCTGCATATATTTATTAAGACCAATCTGACATAAAACTTACTCTGTCTTTTACTTTCCCGAATTTGGAAAGTATAAAAGTTAAGCAATTGCTTTTTCTTATTTTTTTGTTCTTCTTTGCGTTGCACTTTATTAATAGTAGATTCTTTCCTGGAAAGTGCAAACTGTCCTCTCTTCTTTCGTCCTGTTACTGTTACCCAACCATCATTTTCTGCTTCTTCTTCCATAGCTTTTTCTTTTGCTATTTTCTCAGAAATTTTTTGATCATAGTTCTGCATATAAGTTTCAATTTTCTTTTTCATTTCCTTCTCATTACATACTGAACGATTATAGTTTAAGCACCATTCTGTTAAATTTATTAAAATGAATTAACAGGTATTTTACGTAGAAAGATATCCAATAAATCCTTGCATAAGTGTTTAGATAACTTACTTTCCACTCCTGTAAAACAAATCTTTGTCTCTTTATTTAATGTTATTACATAGTTTTCAGAAATTTCTAATGCTCTCTCTAAAGCAGATTCTTTTTCAAAAACTATATATGCTGTTTTAAATCCTTTAGGAGTTACAAAATAAACTTTAGAAACAGTTCCACACAAATCACTGAATATTTTATTTAATGCTTTATGTGTAACATAAGGAGGAATATTTAATAGAAATAATGTTCTTCCTTTAGGATGTATAGGTTCTTGATTTCTAATTGAATGCTCTTTAAAAAATAGTTGGTGCTTGTCCGTAGTTTCTTCGTCAAATCGAATCCATAATGCTACACGTTGAATAATTGAGTAAAAATTTATTCAGACAGATAAATAAGCTGATTATTGTATTTAACAAAGAATATTGTACCTACTTTTAAAACCCTTAAGACTTCCTGTTTTACTTTTCATGATCGCTTCGTTGTGCATAACCTCTATTGAAATTAATAACAGAAATTAACAGTAATTTTTAACTTAGATTTATGAATGTTGCTACAACACATAATATAAAGATTAAAAATGACTTTTAGAGATACTAGGAATTTTCTTAGAGTTAATATGAATTATCATTACACTGTAAAACTCAAAACACGTGTTTATGTTTCAATCAGTACGAGACGACACGTATGACTAAAGCGTGAAACTAATTTAGCATTTTTAACAAAAAGATTTCTTTACCATCATGTTATATATATTTTCTTAATAATGGTTACAAATTTATGTTAAAATAAAATATTGATATTTAATAAAAAATGTTCAAAAAATTGATTTATATATAATAATTTATTAATCATAAAATAACATTATTTTTTATATTCATATGTATCATTCACTAAATTTAAATAGACTCGTAAGTTTCTAATTACACTTTCTATCGTAAAACATTAATTCCAACAATATAATTTAAATAAAATCGTTAATATTTCCTGTTACACTCAATACATATATGTATACGTATTACTTTGTTATATATTATTATCGTATTATTGTAAAGAAAGGTCAAGGTCATAAAAAATATACACTAAACAATAAAACGATTCTAAAGCTCTAAATTATGATTAAAAAATATAAAATTTATATATTTATCATTGGTTATTGTTTTTTCACATTCAATATTTTTTATTTTATATGTAAAATATTTATTATCACAACATAAATCAATACACTAATTGAAATGCATACATAGCTCTAAATAGCAGGGAAATATTGATCATGAGAAAAACAGCAGGTAGCAGGTAGCAGGTAACATATTACAGATATGTAGATATCATTTCAGTTCAAGAAAATTGTACGGCCGTGTATCAACTATGTTCAACATATTGTCATTCTTTTTTATGTTATTTAATTTTTTATTAACATACTCAGAGACCAAAATTCTTCGAGGACATCTTGTAACACGTGAAGTAATAAGCATTTTTTTCGAATTTCTAAGTGCATTTTGAAACAGTAATAATAATACTAAATTTTGAAAAATAACGCGTAAATATAAATTAATAAAAATATGCTATTTCTAAAAATATATCTTAATTACTACCACATCTAATTTCAATCAAATAGAGATAGTAAATATAAACTGTATTGTTACATTGTACATAATATTTCTATATATTACGTAGTATTATCAAGTGTCATTAGTATCATTAATTATCAAGAATTATATTTCGTAATCATATATATTATATTTCATAATTTTCCTAATAATTATTAATCTAAACATTTATTGATTTCCTTCCACTCTATATCGCTGTAATTTTTTTCAGAATTGGGCATTTTTAGCAAGATTTTGCTTCTTAACGGAACAAGGCACGTTTCGGTACGAATTCGAATTGGGAGGCAAAGAACAAGATTTAAAAATACTATTGTATTATGATGCGCCTGATCAATGGCCAAGCGTTTATCCTTCGAATAAAACATGCATAGAAAAAGAAGCTATACTTTGGGACGGAATTGGTCAAATAGTACCATTATCTACATTAACATCTGAACAATCAGGATGCGTCGAAGAAGAAACAACAGTACGATGTTCTAGTCATCGAAGATTCCGATCATCTCGTCCGAGATGGTGGTTTATCGCACTAGCAGATTGTTCATCAAAAACTGGACTAAATGTGTCGTATTGGATATCGCTAACAAATGCGCCGCATGGTCATTTTTGGAAAGAACATTTTTCAGCAGACGAATTCTGCAAGTAACGTTATATTGATTTAAAATTACTCAATGCTATTTAATTAAATCTATTTTCATTTCAGATATACTGCCAGAATTGATAACAATTGCTTGTATTTATGTGATACTTGTAATACTTAGTTTTTACATAGCTATACAACTAAGGGCAAGAAGACTACTACATGTTTCTTACAAAATATTTATAGCCTCGCTACTTTGTCAATTAGTAGGAATATTATTTGAGATTTATAGTTACATAAATCTTGGTTTGAGAGGAATACCAACAGAAAATGCTTATTTATTAGGTCAACTTCTAGAAGCATGTTCAGATATTTTGTACACTGTACTTATGTTATTACTGGCTCTTGGTTTTACAGTGACTAAGAGCGTTTTAACAGCCAGACAAACTCGATGGCTTATATGTTTTATTTGTCTGATTTCTTTCTGTCAATTTTCATTGTATATTTACCAATCCGATGTCTTTGATCCTGGATTGGTATTGTATATTTATGAGTCACCACCAGGCTATGGATTAATAATACTGAAATTGATTGCATGGATTATATTTTCCCTTCGATGTTTTAAGACCGTTAGGAAAATGTCAACAAAACTTCATTTTTATGGTTCATTATTTTCATTGGGATCAGCATGGTTTTTATGTCATCCATTAACGGTATATAAAAAACTATGCATTTAATTGCATTTACAATAGTGTAAAATATTATGTAACAAAATATTTGTAAAAAATTTATTTTTTCTTTTTACAATGTGTAAAAAGATATTTATAATTTTATAGGTACTCTGCATTACTTTATTAGTAGATGAGTGGGTACGAGAAAGCATTGCTAAAGGATGTTTGTTATGGACTATTTTTATGGGACATATAATGTTTTTATACATCACCAGACCATCTATGGCTAACAAACGTTTTCCATTTCATATTAGAACATGTCAAGTTATGCCTGTTGGTGGTGAAGGACAAGATCACAGTTATGAACCTCATGTTAGAACAACAAGCTCTGCATTCACTATTTCACACTTAACGCCATCTACTTTGCAATATTAATAGTAAGGATGCTTCAAAACACCTGACAACCTGCATAACTGTAATTGTATGACGAGTCTATTTCTATTTTTTTTTTTTTTTTTTTTGAATGTCCATAATTAAGGAAGGACATTATATTTAACAATTAGTTAACAAAGATAAATATTAACCGTTTGAGTTCCAAGCAGCGCGATCGCGCTGTTTAGATTTTGCCTCGAAAAGACCCAGTACATTTGAACGCTACGGACGACTGACTGTATTTTGTATTTAATTCTTATCTTCTCAATAATGTTTATTGAAAAAAAACTTGATATATTTATAAATTAATAGTACGCATATATAATAATAAAGATGTATTTCATAAAACTAACAAATATGACGAACACTATTGCGCCGCTCGTTTCTTTTCGATATCAATTAAGACAGGCGCTATCGCGCTGTTCGGGATTTTTCGACCTTGTTTTTCCAAAGACCCCTGGGACTCAAACGGTTAATTTATATGTGATACTAATATTTTTAACTATTATAGCATTCCTACAAGTATTTACAATAAACTTACATGGTGCTTTTTACATCACATATAGGTTTCATTACAAAATTTACAATCATAACTAATAATCATCAGTCACATGAACCATCAAGCCAGCCATCTCTCCACCTTTGGTCAACTAATTTACAGTCAAATTCAGGTTTTCCAAGTTTTTTATTTACTTTGTTATGTATCATACAAAGCCATTGACTTAATTGTGACTGTGAATTGGTTTGTGGTGGAGTTTTTTTTAATTGCTCTTGTAAATCCTCTGCACATACATAACAAGGATAAAACTTGGAAAATGTGTGAAAGAACTTTGACATATCCAATTTTTGTTCATCAGTTGGATTATCAGGGTAATATGCTGCCATGGTATGTAAAAATGACCATGTTCTTGAACCTAATTCATCTTTATCTAATGGACAATCATCACGTTTAACTTTATTTACAGGTGGACTTTTCTTCTCTATTTTCTCAGTTTCCTGACATAATAAAATATATATGTGAGAATAAATAATTTATTTCACAACATAAAGTGTAATACTATTTTTCACCTTTTAGAAACTAATCGGTATTAGTTTTTAACATTACTATTAAAAAAAAGATAATTTATGTATCGTACACAGCTTTATTTAAAAAATCCTTGTTTATACCTTTTCGGAATCGAAAGCCTCCTTTTGACTCTTTGCCCACGATTTAAAATCCATGCATGCACGACAAGGTTTTTCGTGAGACATTTTGTATTTAAAATCGCAGTATACATTCGTTTAAAAATTGCTGCAATTAACGATATTTCCACGTGGAAGATAACCTCTATCACAAAATTATAATTCACGCACCTATTATGTTGAAAAATTAACATATAAATATTTCATATTACCGTATCACATTTCGACATAATAACAAATGTTTACTAAGTCAATCATTTAAAATTATTTTTATCATCAATTATTTCAATACACGATAAGTGTTTTACTAGCTAATTTTCTTTAAATATGTTTGATATATGCATGTATGTATATATATATATGTATACCTTTATATATACATGATCACTTGTAACTCATTTCAGATAAGGAACTGAATATAAGAATAACTTTATATTACGAAACAGAAGATGCAGATCGAAAAGTTTAAAACATACGCCGCTCCTACGTTCACATTGAGCTCTTGAGTGATGAAAAAGAAGAAAAAGTTACGTATGACTAACCTGACCCGACCTGCAGACAGAGAGTGACAAATGTTAAGTGCAGTTTTGACTGTTTGACTGCACCGCAAATGATACGGTCGTCGGTAAAGTTGATCTTCTGCATAGATGATGGCGAGTCGTAAAAAAAGTAATGATTCGTCTCGATCCGTATCTAAAAATGCGAGGCGTCACGTCGGAGAGGTCATGTTTTCGTCATCTTCATCTTCCGAAGAAGAGGTAACAACGGGATGTCGGAGTTGTAGAAATACATCGAAAGAGTACTTTGCTAGGAATCGTACTGAGACAGAGCCTCAAACAGGTTAGATTTAACCTGGTATTTGTCAAAAAATTTAGCTGATAATTAGCTTAATATTTGTTGTTTCTTATTTTCTACAGGGCAAAATACGTCGAGAATTGAAGAGAATCCTTTTAGCTTTAAGCATTTTTTAAAAAATGGTTCACAAATAAATTATCAAAATGCTGGAGCTCGTCCAAAAGTTTATTCATCTCCAACACAGTATAATCTAGAGAAAAGTTCGGCTGTTTATTCTCGTAATCCAACAGAATTACCAGACTTTGTGCAAGATCATTTGGTCATAGAACAATATTATTTAAATCATGAGCCCAAACAGCAGACGATTTCAGATGTGGATAATCTTCCTGATTTTGCATTAAACAGTGTAGAACAGAGGCAAGCTCGACTTAGAAATGAATCAAAGAAGAATGGATCTAGTGCTTCATGTGATCTTTCGTTTGATCTAACTGGAAATTTGGACAAAGCAATACCTCAGAGGAATCAATCTTTACCAAATACAAGTTGTTTTGCCCATTTAAATTTACCTGTTTTTGCTAGATCTAGTATAGGATCTACTGAAACTTCAGAACCATTAGGTATTTATAAAGTGATATGTTAAAATTAATTATTAATCATAGCATGATTTATGTAGGTTATTTATTTATAGTATCTCATTATTTAGGGTTTCCATTAGATTTACCAATATCTACAGTTGAGCCTGATCCTGAGTCAAATGTGATTATAAGAGATTGTTCTCATTCAGGAGCAAGTGAACCAAATGTTCCAAAATCTTTACCAGACTTTTTAAATGATGGTCCTATTCATAATAGGACAACATTATCAACAGAGTCTGGATCTATTCCAAATAGTGCAGAGACTACAGAAAGGAGGGTATGAATAATGTTGAATTTTAAATTATGATATATTTATTATAATTTTTATAATTATAAAATATCGATTCTTTTTGTAGTTACTGCTGGAAAATGAAAGATTGCGGCAGGAATTAGAATTAGCTCAAAAACAGATTAATGAGAAATCGGAAAAGTAAATTTTCAAAATTCTTTTATCTCTAATAATAGAATATATTCTCTAATTTATTTATACAATGTCTGTTACAGGATTCAATTATTAGAATCAGAATTGGTATCTAGAAAAGAAGTGGATCATGAAGAGACAATCCATCTTGAAAAAGCAATGGAACAAGTTGAAGATAATCTAAAACGTAGTACAGTGAGTACAAGAATGTTTTATATATCCAATTTATGTCTATAATATATCTTGTTTCTATAGAGGAGAGCGGTAAATGCAGAAAGTACTATTTCAGCATTGAAAAAAGAGATTAAATCTTTAACGGTTGGTATAGATTTTCGTCTCTTTTTAAATATCTTATAGCGCACTTGATTATTAAATGAAAAACATAATGTTAATGCAGACAGAGATATCGTTACTCCGTTTAGAAAACAAAGAGCTTAGAGCTGGGATTGCGGCGGGAAATACAAGCGAATATGTTTCTTCAAACATGAATCAGACAGCAAAAAGACTAGCAGGTGATTTGAGACATGCTGCCTCATCAGCAGAAGTGTCTTTAAGGTAAAAAGTTATATTTCAACAAGATTTCTAAATTAAGTAGTTCAAATAATAATATATATTGGAATCGTTATAGACAACTAATGTCTGGCGTGGACAATTTAAGAGTACTAGCTTCAGTACTTGAAAATATGAATAGGATAGAAGACCGGACCAAAGATTTTCTACCAGATTTTGATGAAGATAATGCTGCTGGTCCTGCACTTTAATACATTCTTGTGTACATCTTTTTCTGCATACTACCCTTGTTTCACTTCTATGGCATGTATCCCAACCTGTGTTAATAAGTTCCTTGAACTCACGTAATTGCGTTGAGTACCCGTTTTGGAGTCGATTAGTGATTTGATTCGATTAAAAAGCACGATATTCATATCATGTTTGTTGTATCTTTATGTGTTAATAATAGCTCTTGAATTTCGACTTATATAATTCTAGATGTATGACAATTATATATCGTCCCTGCTTGGCAAAGCATGACCTTTTAAGTGTAATTTTAAACCTTAGCAACAAACATGAATAAAACAATAGCTTAACCGTGATCTGTCACCATGCGGCTCCGAGCAAAGAAAAAGCTAAAGATTTTAACTTTTATATGTACGTTTTGACGTGAAGCTATAACAGAAAACACTGGTTGGGATTCAATGCATAATTCCAACGCAATTGTTAAAAAAAAAACAATATTTTAATAGTTATTGTAACAATGTTACGTGTACAGTTTCAAATTACATGTCCCGTTTCTTTGTAAATGTTGAAACTATCAGTTAAACAATTACACCTCAAGCAGACAAGATTCTTTATGTATTTTTCTATTTAAGGGGGTATATGACTCTTGAGTCTCAGAAGCATGAATCTCCTTTCAAATAAGGTTGTAATTATGCGAATTGACAAATGTTTTTCTAAGCAATGTATAGTAACAATACGATATATACAAAAAATTAAATTTTTAAAAATTATCTTTGTATATGACACACGAACGATTGCAAATATTTCAATCTAAAGATCATACTTCTATTCACATGCATTAGAAAATTAATTAAGTTAAAAACTTGAAAACCATATGTTGTATTATAAAAAAATGTCTTATCTTCATAATACATGACATGAAAACATCTTAAAACTTATGAATCAATATTTATAAATGAAAAGTGTTTTTTTTTAACATATGTATGTTGTAATAGTAATTTTATATTTTATATCCGTAAATTATTTTGAAATGCAATAACTTGAGTCTATTATTATACACCTTCAAATTTCTTAATTCAATTTATTTGTCATATATTATTTGTGTGTGTAAATGACATTATATTTCAGTTAAAAAACAGGTTTCAATTCAAGGCTTATTTGCCCCCTTAAAACTTAAATTGAATATTAATAATACTTTTCATAATGCAAATTTTAAATTAATAGCTTTAATAATAAGTTATATGTATAAGAATTACATTGCCTGCAATGTGTATGTTTTTATTCTGGAAACACATGTATAAACAAATTGTGGCAGTGGCTAATGTGTAATACAGTAAATTCAAAACATTTTCTTTTTAAAGAAATACAGTTCTCGATCAATGCACGTAATATTCCATCATCAAATTGCACATATACAGGAACTTAAATAATTAGTTTGTAACAAAATATAAAAAATACCAAAGTACTAAATAACAATACGAAAAATTAGTCTTATTTTACAATACCAAATGCAAATTTTCACTTTATACATAAAGTATTTTTTCTAAATATTCAACTATTATACTGCCATATGCATAAAGATTGAATATCTTATTATTGAAGACCTTCAAAAATACTAAGTAAGTCAGTTTGTGTTTCAGTGTGACTAGTTTGAGTACTCAACCAGGAACGACATGCACCTATTGATATATTGCAACCTGTTTCACATATCAAGGATTTTGTTTGTGTTTCGGCAGAAACAGTAGTATCCTCGAGTTGAGTCCAAGGTGTTTGTGTTTGAATGTTAGATAATCCTAAATCAGTCGGTAGCATTTCATTACATGTTTGTGTGCATGTATTACTATATAATAGTTCCATGTTGTCAAGATTATTTGTAGTTTGTGTTTCAATGGTAGAACTTAAAGCGAATGATCTAGTTAATGGATCTGAATCAAAAAATGATTGTGAATAAGCTTGTTCTGTTTGAGTTTCTATGCTGCTAAACTTATCATCAAAAGTTTTGTCTGTAAGCATGGGATCTGATCGTGATATGCTATTTGAGGATACAAAGGAATATCCTTCAACAACAGTCGACGTTTCTTCAACATAAGGTAAAGTCATTAAAGCAACCGTACTCTTTGGAGTACACTGTATCAATGGATTTGTACTATGGTTATAAAATGTTTCGAACTCTGTCTGAGTAACATTATCATTGAGAACTTCAAACATGTCTTTTTCAGGTATTGTTTGAGTACCCGATGTACTCTTATCTTCCCAAAAATCTTGTAACCCATCATCATGGCGAAGTGGTAATGGACTGCTAGGAAATAAATTTGAAGCTGTAAAGTTGCTAAGATTAAGGTCTTCCTTTAACAATGTATAATCAGAATTTTGAGATACAGAATTTTTTCCATGTTTCTGAAGCTTCAGCGAATTCTTAAATGCTTGTGAAGCTTGTATCGTTTGTGTTTCCATGGACATTACATTTTGTCTAATTCTTTGAGGGATACTTGTCTGTGTCTGTTTAGATATTCCACATTTTCCATTATGATAGCAACTATTGTTAACATACTTTAATGGACTTGATATTCTTTTATTCTTTTTGCATTCATCAGTTTGTATACCAATATCTGATGTAAGCTTCTGCATTGTATTATTATTAGGATTGGATATTTTATTTTCATTTTGATTTATTGGTAGTATTGTAACTAGTTTATTTATTTCTGTTTGATTACTTGATAGAACTAATCTCACTGTTTTAGAATTTGTGCGTCTGTGAAAATGTTAATAATTAATATAAATTGATGATATTGTATTTAAATGTATCAAACAGTAGAACATTAAAATATTTATCTTTCATGATCAGCTTACCTCAAAGAATTTTTATATTTATCATTTATTGTATGTAAAGATCGTTTTGCATGTGTAAGCAAGGCTTCATAGGAGCTGTAAATTTTTGAACAAGAACATACAAATTCAATTCCACATACTCTCATGTGGCCTTCTTTTGCTGATTCGGTAGAGAAACTTTTTTCGCAACGAGTACATGCATACGTTTTTTTCGCATGTACTTTAAGGTAATGCTAAATATATGTCAGAATATTAAATTTCATGTTGTAATCGAAACACTGATTAATTTCATAAAAAAAAAACATTGTTTTACGATGACAACACTAACCTGTTTAAGATATTTCATAGTACTAAAATGTCTTTCGGCTTTTAGAGCATAAATACAAGATTCTACCGGACAATGATATTGTACATTTTCTTTTATTGTTTTATCTAAATTTTTACGTTGATGTACTTTAAGGTCGTGTAACCGATATCTCGGCCCATTTTTAAATACGAGTCCACATTTATCACATTTTACGTTATTTGTTATAACACTAAGTTCCTCCGGCGATGGACAAATAGTTTTGATACATTTCGAAACGTTTTCTACCGGTTTTATCCTCTCCATTAGAGGTTATTTTTCTGCGGCACTTAACATGTATACAAACTACCGCCATTTAAGTGACTGGTCCAATCGATCTGAAGAGATATTTGTTTGTATTTTTCGTAATACAGCGCCACTGTATTTTATTAAATTATTATCAAAATTTTTATGTAGATTGAAACTCAAAATCCAAATTTTAATAATTAATTTTTTCTACTTTGGAAGTAGTGAATATATATATATATATTATACAGAATATAATAGTAATAATAATAATGTATACATAAGTTTTATAAACAATTAATAGCAATTGTAAGCAATAAATAGAAATGACATACGTATAAGAATATTTCGAAATTTTAATATAACATCACTCTAACAAATTTCATTGTCAATCTCAATGTGTTGAAAAATTCTAATAAGTTCTAACTTCTAATAAGTTGATAAATTTAATGACAAAATTCTTATATTTCTAGATGTAAAATCGTCATTATATAGTTTGTTAATGTTTAAAGATTATAATTGTATTATTTAGAAATATTATAAGGTGAGTATTTCAATTTTTAATCTTTTGGTACCTCAATATCTAAACGGAATTCACATTTTCAAACTCGTAAATTAATGAAATACAAATTTGACCAATTAGGTAATGACATAATAACAATGTATGATTTATTATGTTTTATGATATTTCAATAAGATGAATTGTATTTGTGCATTGTACAGAATTTTGTACAATAGGTTAAAAAAGGCATATTACACATAGTATTACACATCGCTGAATGCTTCCAATAAACTGTAATATGATACAATTAAATACATACAACTATTCTACTGTTCTATGTACTATACCAACGTGATAAGCGCGAAAATTGAATAACCAATAATTCCAGTGTTTCTCCATCTTTACATTCTACATTTTCGTTTACCAAACGTATTTCACCAATTATACTTCGAAGTGTGTTTAGACTACCCAATCGATCAATTTCCGACACTTAGATTTGGCATTAATTGCTTACAGTAAATTATCATAAACCACAATTAAATTTTCAAATGTTTTTATTCAGATTTCTAAGAAAATCTGGGGAACGGGATAAAAAGCCTCCAACTTCTATTACCGCGCGTACGCCTGATATCGATTTTTTAATTCACATGAATAATATTGAATATATCCTTATATTTAACATTAAAGATAATCATCGCTTATACATCATGTTCTTATAATCTATCTTATTTTATCTGTTAAAAGACACAAATGCATTGCAGTATAATAAAATACTGGTCAAAAAGAAACGATGCGCGAATTTGGAAGTGCAGCAGCTTAAGGTCGTCGTACGCTGGATCGACACAGTCTGCTCTACTTCTACTACACAGCAGGCCGTGCTATATATATGCACGACACACATCCACATTCATATAGCTGCTTTCTCAGCCCAACTAGCAGGGTATAAGCGGCGCTGCTCGCTACATCGTCAGCTACTTGTCACTCGGTCTTCGGTAGTCATACGTTAACCGAACATCGTATTCGCAGTGTTTTTTTATTGTATGAGTGTATACGTAGAATTTCTCGTCGAAGACAAGGCCGCTTAATTAATTCTCGTCGAGACGAAGCCACGAAAGCAATATAAATCACACGGAATTTGTGATTTGTGAGCAATTTTATTGTGCGTGTTTTACCTACCAGCACATCGAGACTAGATCCTTCGACGTGCCTCGGATATTAAAAGGGTTTCGCGATCCTTGAGGGTAGGATATTTTTCTCAGAGATTCTGTACAAGTGTGCGTTCACTTCCTTATTCATATTTTGGAAAACGTCGAAATTGATGTAGGTTTATATGCATTTACCGAAAAAATCTCCATTATTGATTTGGAGTAATAAGTACCGCGTAGTTGTATGCCCGTGTTTGATCATAAATTGCTCGAGTGCATTACATCGCTGATACTAAACAGTACAATAATTGTGTTTTCGATTAATTAACTATTTATCTCAATAACAGATAACAATCGTATATAATATATGGTTCACTTTTTATCTGATTTTTATTATCGTTTATTAAATAGGAAGCTTTTCTTTGATATTCCTTTTCTTTTTCCTTTTGTGATAACACGTGTAAAGTATTCGCTGTACGTTACTATATCTCCCATCGAAATTAAAATGTCGTTTTTCCATACAAAGTAACAGACTACTTCGACTGGTGTAATGTAGTAGTATACATATGTATGTAAGTAATGCTATTAGTTTCAATGAGCGTCATTTAAATTTAAGTCAAAGTATTTTGCAATTCCGATTAAACTAGGCGAATAATTATTTCATTTAAGGTAATATTCGGGATATTTACTATCTGTACATGCTTCTTTAGGAAATCGATGAAGCTCTTTTGTTTAATTTAAAAGTAGGTTAGTAGCAGTTGTAAGCATTATCCGGTTAAGTGTCTTTGCCGGTTCTTTCCAGATTCCATTAAACTTGACTGAAAAAATATCTTCTTAAAATAATCGATACTTTACATGTCGATTGTTTATTAGAAATAAGTATGTAATTTCTGTTATATGATCTATCAAGTTAAATATTTATAGATATCGTAAACAATAAGTGTCGCAAGACCATTTAAAGAGGACAATATTCATCCATCTCTACTGAATACAATATCGTTCTACTCACTATCAGGTGTCGAAATTCTTCGAATCTTCTAGCAAGCGTGCCAACTTGTACGTTCCAATGAATCTACTAAAATTATTATTGTCTTTTTTGCCGTTGGTTATTTGACAATAATTAAATTACCAATGATCTTCAGAAATGCATTCGTTTGACCTTCGCGTGACTGGGAACCAGCAGATATTTAATTTCCTCACACATACACATACAACTATAATATAAATACTATATCGACGGTGCCTAGAAGAGTGACACATTTAAAAAGTCGTCAATCGAAATATTTGCAAAAATTAATTTTAAAAATAAATTATTTTCTATTGATTAGGTAAAATTATTTCGTAACTTTATTTAATAAAATTATACCATTTAATGTCATAGTTCAAAAAGCTGTTTTCTTTAATAGTAAAAAAAAAAATTCTTTCTTTAATAGTAAAGTATATACAGGAACAATATTTTATTAAAAACCCATAAAATCCACGGAAAATTTTTTGTTATCAAATGATTCAATAATTAATAATCTTTTATTTCAAAGTTCTTGTTTCAAGCCAATTTTGTAATTTTACTTATTTTGTGACTCAATTTTAGATATCGGTCATTTTGGTACCACTCTTCTACTAACTTCTAGTAGAAATCAATGATATGCGATACATGAATACATATATAATATTCGGTATATATTCAATGCCAACACGTTTTGACAGGAATTCATTCGGACCATGAGCTGTGTGTTTCCTTTTTTCGAAACCGTAAAACCGGACTGACGGATAGTAACGTATATTGTTAAAGAGATATTGCGAAATCCTGTCTCCAATAAGAATTTTAACTTTAAAATAAGCGACATACAAAATCGTCGTTGCATATATCGTCGATAATTAACGAGCTAGGAAACAAAAAAGAAAAATAGAACGTGACTTAGAAGAGATGAAAGACACAGCGAGTAAGAAATACGAAAAACTTTTCGAAGATAATGAACTTGATGCTGCCACCGCAGCTACTGACAAGGAACACAACGAAAATGTACCGGTGAAAGAGGTAAGAATTATCTTAAATTATAATAATATCGCATTATCGAATTTACAGCATTGTTAAACATTCCCATGCAATTTTTTATTTATCTATTTAATATTAATTATTCTTTATAATGTATTTTTTCCTTTAACTATATTATACGGCATTATGTACGCTGTTTTATTTTGTAATAAACAAGGTTTAGTCTTCAATATCATAGCTTTTCCTTATTAAAAAAGGAACAGTTCTGAGTGACATTATTTATATTTTATTATTAGAAGCATAAGAAAGAATTAAAATGAATTGTAAACTTAGAGTGTGAAATGAAGAATTGTTTAGAATACGTTAACATGAAAAGTTCATTGCAACCATTATGTCTTCAAATGTTTCGCTATTGATCGAATATTTAGCCTGCCAACAGCACATTCTGGAGCTCCTATTGTTACCTCTGATTTCATCTACGAGCAATCTTTTTCTCATTTCGTTGTTGAGATATGTCATTTTTATCTTTGTTAAAAAAGTTCATTGAAAACAATCGTATCTATAACGCATCTATACATTTTTTCTTGGATGGATTATCTAACACATTGAAGATAATGAGAATTACCTAACTATTAGAACAAATGGTATTGATTGTGAATGATAATTTTCTGACGTTAAAACACAGGCATGATGCAGCATTTTGAAATGTTTGCAATGATAGTGTAGGCAGCAAATATTCTGAACATGTTGACCTAAGGTAATAAGTGTAGCAATGTGGCCTTGCGCATTCTATGGAAAACGGATCGATAATTGCTAGAATGGAAAATCGAATATTTACGATTTGTACAATATTTTAAAGTTGATGTTGCATGGAATTTTTTTACAGCCAACAATTGAAATTCTGTTTCCCTTGTTACTTTGTAAATTGAATATTCGAAATGAGTACGTATAAAATTATAGATATAATTATATGTTATATAAATGGTAGTTCCTAGAAAAATAATTCCCCCTTCCGTAATCTAGGAATCAGTTTGTACAGTCGAAAGTATTGGAACGTTATTTCAGGCATAAACTGCGTAATACAATACTTTCAAATACGATAATGGAAAATACATGTAATAGGTATATATATTAATTAGTTATCGTAAAGAAGTTATTATTATACCTATATATAATAGATAAAACATTTATAAAAATTATATATATTGAATACAACCATCTGTAATATTCAGTAAATTCGTAATACTTGATAGAGTCATTCAGTTTTTACTAATATCCTTAGATCATATTTGAAGTAAAATAATAATAATATGTAAATTATATATTTGTCAATAGTTTCGTGAATTTTTCAAGGTTAGAAATTATGGTTAATCATATTTCAATGTCTTTACCTTACAAGATAACATTATTTTAAAAAAAATTTATCGTGAAATATGCTTATTCTATAAATGTTTTGTTATTCTTGCAAATATATTGCACCCATTTCTGTGTTAGATTGATACGCCCTATAATACAAACAGAATACAAGGTACACGTGTCACCTTACTAAACGTCGGTCTAACACTGATGATTTATGTTATATTTTTCAAGTGCAAATAAATTAAATGCAGTTACAACTTCATTATGTACATATATTTATAAACAAAATATTATTTATGTTTATATTTTTTATATAAAGATATTTTGTAATTCCTTTGATGTATACTGTAAAATGTGGAAAACCCTTAATGGGTTTAACAATGCGTCATCAATATCGGCAATATATATCTCGGAGTAGCAAGTGTTTTGATAGCAAAAAAGATAAATATTTTTGTCAAAAAGACAATGTGTCCAATTTTATTAAATTTGTTATCTGTTACTTTAAAATGAACGAAAGTTCGTGATAAAGGTTAGAAAATCATTTTCATGTCTGTTAAAGTTGGGCGAGCATTTGAAAAATATTGAATAGAAAACATTTAGTTTTCATTTTTTAAGGGGAAAGATCAAACATCAGAAATGTGGTTAACAACAGCTGAAGCAGCCAGCCTTGGTGCTGAGGAAGTAGCAGCTAGATTACATGTTGACATAAGAACAGGTCTTTGGTGGCAGGAGGCTGATCATCGAAGACAATTAGTTGGATTCAATGAGTTCAGTGTTAAAGAGGAGGAACCAACATGGAAAAAGTATCTTGAACAGGTACCTGAGGGGTTTTCAGTGTATTATTTAATTTTAAATTAATATGAATAATAGAGTATAAAATTTATTATATCCTTTTCTTTTTGCAGTTTAAAAATCCTCTAATTCTGTTACTTCTTGGTTCTGCCTTCGTCAGTGTATGTATGAGGCAATTTGATGATGCAGTCAGTATTACAGTGGTAAGTTTATCATAGTTCCTGTCAGCGTGATATTTCTCAAATTACATTTTAATTAACATTTACACTAATAAAGTATATCTCTTCTTAGGCTATCATAATAGTAGTGACAGTTGCTTTTGTACAAGAATATCGTTCTGAAAAATCCTTGGAAGAATTAAATAAACTGGTGCCACCAACTTGTCACTGGTAAGAAAATTTGTATTATTTATCAAATATTTGTCCAATAAAAATTATGTAAAATTATATTAAGTATAGTAAAGATAAAAATTGTTGATAACATTTATTTAAATTAACATTTCCTCTAGAAATATGGTCTTTGGAGGATATATTAACCCTTTGTATGGAGTATTACTTTGCTTTCTTAAAACAGAAGATATAGTATCCAATTCCAATCAGTAGATTAATAAGGTGAAATTCCTTCCCCTTTATTTAGAATGTCCAATTTTAAAGATGCACAGTTCTAGGTTGAGAATGGAAGTTAAACTTTTTAATTTAATTTTATAATATGCAACAATGTTTTAAAAGGTGTTAGAAAATTTTGATATCAAAATAATTCTTTGAATATTTTTTTACAGCGTAAGAGAAGGCTGCGTAGAAACATTTCTCGCTCGCAATTTAGTTCCTGGTGATGTAGTTTACTTAAATATTGGTGATAGAGTACCTGCAGATATCAGGATATTTGAAGCAATAGATTTAGCAATTGATGAGAGTAGTTTTACTGGAGAAACTGAACCAGCACAAAAATCAACAGCTCCATTACTTAAAACTAATGGATTAACAACAAAGAGAAATATTGCGTTTATGGGTACATTAGTGCGTTGTGGCAATGGAAAAGTAAGTTCTACTAAATTTTAATGGGTTCATAATGTAGCAATTACGTACAATTAATTTAAATGTATAAAAAATATTCTATAGGGTATAGTAGTGAATACAGGAGAAAAAAGTGAATTTGGAGAAGTTTTCTCAATGATGCAGGCCGAAGAAGCTCCAAAAACACCACTTCAAAGAAGTATGGATATTTTGGGTACTCAATTATCCTTTTACTCATTCTGCATTATCGGTATTATTATGCTTCTTGGCTGGATCCAAGGCAAAGCTATACTCGAAATGTTTACCATCAGTGTGAGTTTAGCAGTAGCAGCTATACCAGAAGGTTTGCCTATTGTTGTAACTGTGACCTTAGCATTGGGTGTTATGAGGATGGCTAAAAGAAAAGCCATTGTGAAGAAATTACCAACAGTGGAAACATTGGGTAAATATATGTGCAACAGAGTTTCATAATCATTTATCAAAGCTAGACAAAGATATATAGGTATTATGTCGTCAAATGCGTAGGTTGTGTAAACGTGATATGTTCTGATAAAACTGGTACTATTACGAAGAATGAAATGACTGTAACCATTCTGATGACACCGGAAGGATACATAGCTGATGTTACTGGAGCTGGTTATAATGATAAAGGAGAAGTACGAATTCGAAAATGTGACAACATGGACCTTGCACGTACGGCCATCAGCAACATGTTGGAAGTAGGATGTGTTTGCAACAATGCTATACTGCAAAATGATACTTTACTTGGTCAACCAACGGAAGGTGCGTTGATAGCGGTGGCAATGAAATACGGAATGTACGGAGTTGCTGATAGATATCTACGATTACAAGAATATCCATTTTCATCCGAACAGAAAATGATGGCTGTAAAATGTACTCCCAAATACGGAGAGGTAAATAATAATTTGTTAAATAATTCTTTAATTATTAATACCATTCATATTAAATATTTTTATTATATTTTTGTAAATATATGTTACAGAATAAGCAAGAAATATATTTTGTAAAAGGTGCTTTGGATAAGATTTTACCGTTATGTACCAAGTATTCTATCAATGGTCAAGTACATTCTTTGAATCAAAAAAAAGACGAAGAATTTTTAACAGAAGCTTATGATGTTGGACAACAAGGATTAAGAGGTGCGTTTTAATGACGATAATAATTTCAATTTCTTTACTTAATATTTTTTAATATATTTACAGTAATTGGATTGGCACGTGGTACATCGTTGCAAGATCTAATGTATGTTGGTTTCGTTGGTATATGCGATCCTCCACGACCACACGTTCGTGAATCTATAACGACTCTTATAAATAGTGGTGTTAAGGTAAAAATGGTTACTGGCGATGCCAAAGAAACTGCATCCGCAATAGGTACAACATAGATTTATTGAATTTTTTATAGTTTGTAAAGATATTGCAAGAATAATGCATTGTAACATATTTTTTTATTTTAGCAAGTATGATTGGGTTAGATGTACTTCATTCACGGCTAATCTCTGGAGATGAGATTGATTTAATGTCCGAACACCAGCTAGAGCAATGTATCAATAGCGTTAGTGTGTTTTACCGCGTTACGCCTAAGCACAAATTGTGTATCGTAAAAGCCTTGCAGAGGGAAGGAAATATAGTGGGCATGACAGGAGATGGTGTGAATGATGGAGTTGCTTTGAAAAAAGCAGATATAGGCATAGCCATGGGTAAAAATGGTACTGATGTTTGTAAAGAAGCTGCGGACATGATTTTGGTGGATGACGATTTTGAAACTATTATGTACATATTAGTTTCTTCTTTAATAATTCTCAACATTTTTTACATTCACTTTACTTTAATTGTATATATCTTTTAGTGCTGCAATTGAGGAAGGAAAAGGAATTTTTCATAATATACGAAATTTTGTAAGATTTCAATTAAGTACTAGCATAGCTGCTCTATCTTTAATTGCACTTGCTACTTTGATGGGTATACCAAATCCATTAAATGCGATGCAAATTCTATGGATTAATATTATTATGGATGGACCACCTGCTCAAAGGTAATGTAGAAATCAAAAGAGTTCTCTATGATACATTAGATGGTTCTAGATACGTTATCATATTTATATATTTAATTATTTCTTATAGTCTTGGCGTTGAACCAGTTGATAAGGATGTCTTAAAACAAAAACCACGCAACACAAAAGAACCAATGATCACTCGACAGCTTATTATTAATGTATTGTTATCAGCTACTATTATTATTATTGGTACTTTGTGGGTTTATAATAACGAGGTACGAAATTTATTGTAAAGAACATTCATGTTTTATAAACTTTATAACTTTTCTCGTGTCTTGTTTTTATTAGATGACGACTGATGGTAACACTGCAAGGGATACAACCATGACATTTACATGTTTCGTTTTCTTCGATATGTTTAATGCTCTAAGCTGTAGATCACAGGTAAAAAAAAATAATGAAATTGTTTAACATTGAAATATATATATTTTCCATGAATTAAACATGTCATAAACATTTCAGACCAAATCAATATTTACTATTGGTTTATTTAGTAACAAAATGTTCCTGGTAGCCGTAACATTATCAGTAATAGGACAGATGCTAGTGATCTACTTTCCACCGTTACAACGAGTTTTCCAAACCGAAGCACTTTCGGCAGTAGGTGCGTATTTTAAACGAAGCTTTTATAATATTTCATTTTTATTTTTTAACTTTTGAAGGAAATATTTGTTTCTGTTTTCAACAGATATCTTGGTTCTTGTTGGAATCACGTCAAGCGTTTTCATAATTAGCGAGATAAAGAAATTAATAGAAAGGCAGCTGTATAACCTACGAACAGGTACACGATATTATAATAAATCCGAAATGGATTTTGTATGACAGTTACAGTCTGCCGAAGATAAGGCGGACAAGGATCATTTGGAATAAAATACCCAATACACATCGTACGGGTAGTAGTCATTCGTTTATCAATAATATCTCGCTATACACTCGACTATGCTTGCACATTTGTAAACTTGTATGTGCACTTGTCACGGAACGAACACTTTCTGCGTCTAACTAAACGCGTTTAACTAAGATTTAAAATGACTGCGTTTTTTAAACTTTACAAATTTTTCTGCCTTTCTGATGTACGATACCCGATTTCTAGGCGCTAGAATCTAACCGTATTTTGTCTTCACGGTGATTATATTGGACACGTCATAGACTCTAGAAATGCTATGCACATTCCACAAATTTTTCATAGACGATCAATTTTAATGATATTACTCGTAATTGTATTTGTAGTAATTTCTGCATCGATTTATAATATTCTAATGTCTAATACATTTTTTCATTCATCTGACTAACGAAGTAATTTGTCTTTAGAGATAAATACATAGACTCATTTCTACTTTCGCGAACTCGTATTGTCGAACAAAAGGATTCATAACCCGCGGCGAAGAAACATAATATTTACATGTTTACAACGTAATTAAGCATATCGATTGATTGCATTTAAAAATACAATTGGTTATGATTGGGAGAATAAATGATCTTGTAATGTTCCTTAATTCCATAGCGTGACTCGATGTGTTTCTGATAACAAGAAAAGATGTAAGGATATAATGAAAGTATTAAAAGTTACATATTGTATGTTATTATTGTGCAACATAGAATATATGTAATCATTTTCTTGTAATCCGAAGCAAAATCGTGTATGTACTATATGTCATTTCACAAACGATCACCCTATATGATAATAATCACAACTCATAGAATGATTATTAACTAGATGTCTTAATAGCGCAATTTAATACTCCTTATCTTAATGAATTCCCTCAAGGGCACTGAAAGTTTTGTATTGATACAGATCTGGTCCTCCATAACCATAGAGTAATTTTCCCCTGCCATTTTCATCATAGTATGGGTAGCGATATTTAGGCCTATAAATAATCAGTTAATAATTAATAAAATCTTGTGATTGCATTTATTTTTAAACAAAAATCGATGCATATGTATTTTACACCTTTAGACGATTATTTCTTTAATAATATGTATGTAATATTACAAATTGTAATTTAGCATGAGATCATTGTAATCCTTTTTACAACTGTGTAACAGCGAACCATTGTTTACCTCCTTTCAATATGTTTAAAATATGAATTTATCCTCTTTGTATGTTTCTTTAATCTCTTACCGTTCAAAATACTGAAAATTAGGTGCCTTTGGTTGAGCTATCGTCGCCGCGGTTTCGACGATTAATCCAAGTAAAGAGGCAACGATTATTGTAGCAAAGATCATGGTCGTCCACTGAAAGTAGACCAGTTTGTATTAGCATGTCGAAACGAAAATATGCGAAAAAGTATCCTACATTTAGCGTATACATATATATTAGATGAATCTATTAAATGTTTCATAATAAATAGCACGAAAAAGAAAAAGAAATGAGCATCGTTTTATGTAGCACGTACACCGTAAACAGGTCAAGAAGTACCTACTTTAGACCTACTTTAGCCAAAGATTACATATTCCTTGAATCCTTTTTAGTTTACTGTAAATGTTTGCACAAGCATAATTTTATTTACGTATGTTTCTTTACTTGCACATTTATCTTTATTTTTATTTTGAAGTTTTATTACGTTCGTTTTTTAGTTCGTTTACTTACAGGAGCGTGTCTTGCCATTTCGGTGACAGCAAGGTAATAGTTTCAATTTGCAGAACGAAAAGCAAGTTCGTCACAAAGCGTAACACTAGTAATGCGAGTGTCTTTATTCCAATGTATCGGTTTTCACCGAAATATAAGTAATGTAGATTATTTTAATTGAGAAAGAACGAGAGGAAGACGATACTGCGGCCCGTACGATCGGTCTGTTTCCGTTTTTCTGATTCTACTTGATAGTTTGCCTTATTTCGAAGTCCGTTACTGTGCCTCATTCCGTCCCCACTTCGCCTTTTTTTTGTATGAAGTGAAAGTCGTACATTTTACATACGCGCACCTGCTAACATTGTGACGAATTGAATTTTTACGTACTCCTGTTATTTGGAATTCGTCGAAAGTCGATTATACAATTGACAATTGACGAAATTCCTTGAAAAAAGCATGACCTTGAAATCTAAGTAAATATGCATACTTTTAAAGCAGAATATATTTTTTTAAATAAAAAGGAAGACGAAGAAGAATTGTATTTAAATATAAAGTATAATATATTTCAAAATATTATGTACAAGATAGAATACTATTTATCCAAGTTAAATACTTGAAAGAAAAATGTTTATTTTGTTTTACTAAAATACATTTGATTTTTTACAACAATTAGCGTAATCAATTTTACTTATAAGATAGTTTTCATTAATTTTTGATATATTTCTTTTTGCAGATTAGCGATTTCCTATTAGTTTTTACGCAGATTTTGTGGATGGCTCCTGGATTCCGACTCCCATACCGACCTTTGCTATTGCGATCTCTCCATGACGACCATTTTCCTTCTCGTATCTGATTCTTCTCTGTTTCCCATCTTCTGGATCAAAGTTCCATTGTGTTTTCTGCGCAACAATTAGCATACGATTATTCACTTAATGCAAGTAATCGTACTATTCTTAATTACATTTTCTCAGAACTTTTATTTTAACCTTGATTTTCTGTTTCACAGAACGTTATACTTGCCTTGTGGATGAGCGGTATCCCCGCTACGTTATACTGAACTAGATCGTGAATAAATGAAAAAATGTGGAAGACATCGGCGGCTGATACGATTCCATCAGCGTTAAGCAGCAAGATAAGAAAAATCGAAATTGTCTAAAATGTCCAAAAATTTATCGATGTAATTCAATCCTAAGTCTATATGCATAGAATAGTATATAATAAACGCGTATTCTTGCATGATTATTTTGTAAATTATTATTCTTTATTTAAGCATGTTCAATCAGTATAAGAATGCTTTATACTAAATTGTTATGTAAATGTAAAATTCACAGTTTTTATTTTGAGCTATAATTTTATATCTTCTTCTATGTATTCTATTACATTATAGTTATTAAATTTCTCAATGTTTTATTCATATTTCTCTTGTGCCTACAAAAAATTAGAAAGAAGATTAGCACCGAACGACGACATTAGTAAATTCAATCTATTTATACAAATGTGTCATCATTTTCAAGCTATTACGAAACTATTCTGCGAATTCACCCGTATCGATTATACCACGTAATTTTGAAACACGTCATGCACGAACGTAACTTATCCCTCTTATTAAGTTCAAGCATGCGTTCGAATATAAAATAACCTCAATAATTTCTCTTATTTTTTCCCCTGTAAATAACCACAAAATACAAGTTTTACATCTCTACTACTCATTCTAACTGATTACTAGCTTCAAAACCACTTCAGAGAAGGAACTAAAAAAACGATCGAAAAATCGCTGTTTGCAATTGTATAGTAAATTGTAACTACCAAACTACGAGGGAAATCCATGTTGTTCCTCTTCGAGGTGGTCACGTAGGATCACGTTGACGATAGCCTGATTGATGATATCGGAATGAGCGCGGAATACCAACTAACATTGCTCCGTGAGGACACCGTGAAAAAGAAATCAGTTGGTATATCATGGAAGTCTGGCGCAATGCTATTAGTGAAAGTAAAGAAATCCGATGTCGAGGAAGGAGGCGCGAATCGTTCGAAGAACAACGCTACTGCTCAACGCTTCGACGATTGATAATTCTATCACGAAAAAATCACAATGTATTCTATGCACGAAATTTTCACCCACTCGAAAGACATAAAGGTGAGTGGGCACCATGAATGATGGGATATTGCTTTCCCTGTCTTCCTACCTGGAGGTTCGATAAAAGAAAATGCGCGCGAGCCACGTGTTAATATTAATCTGCGCGGTAAGTGGATCTACGCTCGGCTATATCGATCGTGATCTACAGTAAAAACTTATCAGAAAATCGTTTCATAATTGTTTTATTGCATGTACAGCTGTGCATAGTAGTCCGGTGCGAAGGAACTGTTTCAACTCGAGTCGCTAGGACACTTCCGTTTGGTTTGTCTCCCTCGAGATGGATGGCCATGATTCGTTCGCTATGGTCTAGTGGAAGATTTTGGGAATGGCCAAGAAACGGTGTGGATGGTTTTCTGAGACTGGTAGCTTCTCCGGACACTAGGAAGAAGATGATGTTTGAATTCAGACCAGAAGATGGACCTCGTGCCTCGTTTGATTATCAGAGACGCTATGGCTATCGAGGACAACGACTGATTGAATTGCTTGGTTCTGGTTTTCATCCGGATGACGTGCCTTATCAAGAACCGTTACCTGCTTCCGTGTTGGTACCTCCTCCGCTTCCCTTCTAATTGCTGTGTATTTTATCAATTTATATGGATTTATATGAAGGAATACGAAAGCGATAGAAAATAGAAAGGAGTGATTAAATGTGTTCTTCAATCAAAGTGAAAAATGGAATTAGACAGCCAGAATTTTAATGTAGTCTATATGAAGACCGGTGTCTCTGTTCCTCCAGGTTGTTTGCCATGTGTTTGCTGCTGTATAGAAGTTGAGGAGTGCCTGAAATCAATGATATTGTGTTTTAAATGTCCTGTTTTTGTAATGGAAGCCGATTTTTTTAAGTAGATGTACCTTCGATTCGACGTCTCTCCAGGGCTTTGCGTAGTCGCTGCTGATACAGCCGTCTGGGAAGACCAAGTGACCTCCTACGGCTAGACCGATGTTTATGTAAGCCTGTTAAAACGTGGAATATGTTAAATGAACATATTTAGAATTAAAGATTATAGAAAAGGCATAAGTCATATTCTTCTTCTGTAAGAAAGCAATTTTTAAATTCAATTCTTCAACTACTTAATGCACATGCTCGTGACATGTACAATATATTACTCTAAGTAATTATTACTCTAAGTAATTTAATTAGATCCAGGTACTACGATATTTTATATTAAAATATGTACGTATTTTAGCCGATTTTTATTATAAAAAGATTTAATTGTTTATGTTACTAAACCAAAGAAAGATTTGTGCATGAAGGAATTAGTTTACTGTTCTTTTTTCTACAAAAATTGTGCATTTGTTGCCAAGTCTTACATTTTTTAAGGTTGTTCTACATTTCAGTTATGTATTTCTTCCAGCTACCAAATAGTATAAACATCAGAAAGTTACTAAAAATAGACTTGTCATATTCCTTCCTTGTGATCTTAGATTGTTAGCAGTATTACAAGACGAACAGATAAAGAAAGATGGTGAAAGTAGTTACATATTTGCAGTTTAAAGTACTAACCGGATTATTGAACAAACTTGGTGGAACTTCTTGATCGCCATACTGTTCTCCATCAACCTTGAGCGTGATTCGATCGCTTTTCCATTCCAAATCGTACACATGATAATCATCTGACCATAAATTCGTTGAAGTCTTTTTAGGAAGCATTAATCGATTATCACGTGGAGAATGTTGGTTTATGGTCGTCGCATGAGCTCCAGCTATAAGAATGTGTCCGCTAATGTCGTTTCCTTCTCGCGTTTTGAGGAATTGATTTCCGTTTGAATGAGCCACTATGATGTCAGAATAGAGCGGCGAATTTGCTGTATATTCGTTTATGTTCTCTAGAGTGAGTACTAAAATATAACAATGAATTATACACCATTTACTAAATTAAATAATCAATCTTGATAACTGAACTTTTTAAAATAGTGACACAAAGTACAGTACAGAGCCTCCTATATCCGTACTAATAAGGAGACAAAATTGTCCGGATAATGAAATCTTCGACAAAAAAAAAAAATAGAGATAAAAAAAATTGTTAATTTGTTCCACTATTTAAGGATTTCATATTTCTCTGGCTGCTAGAAGCCATTGAGGTCTTTTATTGAATTATTTATCATTTATTTGTACATAATCCTTGTCTCGCGGCTTATGATAGTTTCTGGTTTGTATAATACATTCCGCTTTTTCTACAATACATTCTGGTATCTATATTAAGATATAGATATATCTTAGATATAGATATAACTGTCACTGTAACAATAGATATAGATATAACTGTCTATATCTATTTGTTCAATTTTCAGTATGTATCTCAATTTTTCTATGTTTATGACACATTTGTCACTCATAAACTATATATCGTATTTTGGCAAGTATTTTTTGTAGATGTGAAAATAAGTCATATAATAATATACACATTCAATAACATATATCTACGTACATAGTACGTAACGAGAGTTCGGATGCAAGAGGCTCTACTGTATATTAACCGGTATATTTAGCAGTTAACAATTAATTAGCGAAATATCATAACTATATAAAGATCCACAAAATGTACGATAGAACTTACAAGGATATAACCAGTCACCACGAGGCAATTTGGCACGGATTTGAATGCGTCCGTACTGAAAAGCGAACGATGACTTGGTATTTAATCGTCCTGATATAACAGGCGGTAAAATGTACGCTGCAAATGCATTTCGTTTGCAATCATCGGTATTAGCTACGCCTGTACAGCTAAAGAGACATTCAAGATTTTTAACATGACGATTATGACTTCATTATGATTGACTTGTTGATAATTAAATTTTTACCTCGTCAAAGTCAGATTTCCGTTTGTAACGAAGTTGTGACCAAACTTATCATTGATGAAAGTTGGTTTAATATGCAAAATACCATCTTTGACTTCCACGTTGTCGCTATTCTTCATATATACGACAAATTCAAAATTCTAAAATAAAACAATAAATTTTTAACTGGCTTAATTCGATTTTATCTATGTTATTCCTTAACATATTAGATTTATTATTTCTACAGAGAACAGAATATATTCTCCTATCTTCTTTAATAATTTAAAACTATCTATAAATTCAAACGTGGCTAGCATATTTACCGGAATGCCAGAAAAACGTTCGAGGTTCGTCCAAAGATTCGTATTAAGAAAATCGAAATTTTCTTCGAAGATCGTTTGTCCCGGACAGATAGTTTTTCCTTTCGTCTGCTGATATATAGAACTACCTTCAAAGATTTTAGTCTGAGATGGTGTGGTACAGGTGATGTTATCTGTGGTACCTCCGTCCACTGGAGTTCCATCGTAATTGTAAAATTCTAAAAACAGAAGGAATAAAATGAACAGTCAAAGTTTTACAGAGAAACAGTACCAAAATCATTTCTTTTATTTTCAACAAACCTTTGACTTCATATTGTTGGTCAAGTAAATTATAACCAAGACCTTCGTAAACGACATGGAGCCAATAATAAATTTTGTCGCCTCGTTTTAATCTCGTGCTTCTATCTTCATAAGTCCAACGGCCATTTTTCTTTTTTATGATGTCCCTGGCAATAGTACCCGCTTCAAGGCTGTAGAAATCGTCGTTAAATTTTACGTGAAATGCGACCAAACTGATACCATCCTCATCTGAGTAGAAAAAGTATTTTCTTCGTCAAAAATTGTCAGTGCTTTTAGAGATACATTAATCTCACGATATACAATTTAAAATAGTAGAACTTTGTAAATATGTATAAATATAGCTGTAAAAAGTCAAATAAGAGATTCGTGCGCAGGGATTTATTTTATCTACAATAATTTACATGATAATGAGTACTATACTTTGGATACTTATTTACATATTTTCGCATTATTATGAAAAAATGCATTATTATAATGGTAAAATGTATCATCGAAGAAACCTATTCAGAGTACAATACAAATTTTTTTGCATTAATTTAATTCAAAATTATCGGTGATAATCTTTTTTTTATACAAGTATAATCTTGTTTATTGTTTGATATATCGTAATGAGGAAATTTCAAGTGCATTACTATTGTATCAATGTGCGTGCAATGTACAAATTAAAATATGCAAATTCTCTATTGAGCCATCAATCAAAGATTATCACTGGAACTATAGAATTGTGCAATTAGAAGCGTGAGTAATTTCTTTTGGGAATTAAAATATTACACTTACAATTGTTATATCAAACGCAAAAAGGGTATTGCAAGGTATTTTATACGTGTTTTTCGTGCATATACAATTTTCGTACTCTTTAAACAAACACATTCCTTTCGTTAAGATGTAAAATATTTCCTTGTTCCTGTTCACCTTCAACGGTTACCTTCATCAACCATTTCATTTGAATAATTTTTAGAGATGCACCGACTAAATCGACCAATAAATTGGCTTTCAAAGCTATCGCCGATTATTGTCAGACACGTCTAAACCCAAACAGAAAATTGTTTAACTTTTTTCTTATTTTTATTTTATTATAAAATTAAAAAATAATGACGAATGTTTCTAGTTAATTGGTATTTATTTAGTTCATGTATCTGTAAGTACATTTAATTACTTAGGTTATTTAGTTAATTTAATTAATTAGGTTAATTATTAATCTGTGTTAATTATGTACCTGTAAGTAAATATACTATGTTATTGCATATTGAAAAATATTAAAATTATACTAATGAAAAAAATTATACTAAAATAAAAAAGAGAGAACATTGTATTTTTATTTCTATGCTTTAGCAAGATGCCTTAGCACTTAAGCCGGATAATCGACCACAAGTCGGTACATCTCTCATTTTAACAAAATAACAGAACACTAAAGTTGCACAAAGATACTGGTACCAAGCGAATATACATATAGACAGACACCAAAAATAAGGAATCCTACTCACCTGGAATAGACATCCGTAATCCTTTTGGATAAAGAGGTTCTACGCTCGCTGCTGGAGGAACATATTGTGCTGAATTTTCTTGAATTACTACGTTAAACAATAAAATGACATTAAAAAGTAACCACTTTGTTCCGAGAACGTTCATGATGACCACGTTCGATGATGCTGCTGGTTCAAGCGATACTGAGGAATAGAACGCCGCTGTGGCGTTTTATTAGAAACAGGTTTTTATATAAATGCATACATATAAACGTATATTTATCTCTATGAAGCTTCCCATCTCGGAAATGATCTTTCACTCTTTTGCGGATTGGCGATTCTTCGACTGACGCTAAAAATCTCTATCCAGTTAATCGAACAACGTAAAAATCATGAACTACAGAAATGATTAGTAATTGGTTTGATTCATTTCGTTGATTGTCAATACATACGTATATTCTTTATATTGTTGATTCGATGAAACAGTCCAAAAAGTGAAGTTAAAATTCGAACTAATTTATATATCTTATTAATCTTTAAATATAATGCGAAATTTACTTTTTAATTTATTTTTTGTTCCAATAATTTTGATTTTCAATTGCTATTTTAATTACAGACAGCAAAATTCAGTAGGAATATACAATTACGTAAAAATGATTAATTATTGTTCTTTGAAATATTGTAATTGTCGTAAATTATTAATCGTCGCTCAATTTCTTTTAATCGAGTAAAGATAATATTTAGCTAAAGTAAGGAAATATATTAATTAGTTTATATTACGCGATATTCTCGGTTTTCCCAGTATTTTGTAAGAGTTGAAGAATTTCTCCGATAGATAAAACGTTTCTCGATTACGATATGTATTGATACTAATATATGTTTCTTGTCTGTAGTAGTAAATGATTGTTGGTATCATTTCATGATTTATGTATTCATTTCTTTTTGATGGCAGTGACATGAAAACGCTGATAAAACAGATTTAATCCGCACAAGTGAGATATTTTTATTACTTTTGTTGGTTTACTTTTTTTGTAATAATAATTCATTTCGTAAAAGGTAGAGAAGGACTTAAAATTAATAATTTTAATTATGGAAAATACATTCCTTATGAAAACAATATTATCAACTTTAATTTTTCTCCTCAACTTCACTTTTTTTATTTTATTAAATTTTTTCTTAATTTAATCGACCTAAAATACTGATATCTGAAACATTATTAAAGGAATAACAAGAAGTACCAGAGAGAAGAATTATTGATATTCCTGTTATTTAAAAATGCTTTAAAACGACCTATGGTCGACATTACGTCTAGTTGTTTAACGTGAAGAAATGTGTAAAGAGAGTAAAAATATATTTTTATAGCTCGTTATATAAACCGCGTAAAACGCAAGAATTAAACGGCATTTAGGGACTTCTTTTTGTCGTTTAATGTTTAAAATTAATTGACCCACCCACGATCATATAAACAGGTCTCTCGATACTCATATACCTACATGATTATCTAAATAGATCTTGATGATTATATACCAAAGCCTAGGAAAAAACGTCCGAAAATTGAGTCGTAAAATATCAATATGGAAGGTTCTCGTTTTGCGCATGCGTAAAGTGCTATGAATGCTTTAGACAGAAACGGGAACATTCTATTCATCTTTATCTGCCTCGCAAAAATGTGGACTTTATTGACCTTCCGTGTTGATTTTTTATGATTAGACACGGTTCAATTTTCGGATGGTTTTCTCTAACGAATATCGAGACCTGTTTATATATTTGTTTATATTGATTTATCTCCAGAATGTCTCCGGATCTCCAGTACAATCATATTACGTTATCGCGAAAACTTGCCTTCAATATAGCCACATAAATTTAAATTTACTGACTGATTGTATATACGGATAGAAAAGTCTGCATTGTTCAGATATTTACCAAGAATGACCGAATAAGAAAAAGCCAGAGCTCGGGAAATAAAAAGCATTTCATCAAGTAACGTCCAGTTGAGAGCCGCATTGACAATTGTGGAACAAGTCACTTATAGTCTGTAAAGAAGTTTGGATTTTCTCGAGATCTTTTTCTTTAACAATCCATATAAACTTTTCTAAACGTTTTACCATCTCTTATGAGATATTTTTTTCGCGCGTGCTAGTTTCTAAGTACATACAATCTTGGAAAAAATCTTAGATTTGAACTACAAAACTTTCAATTTTCACGGACTCCGGTAAACAGAACGGTCTAGCGCACCATGGGCACCAACTCACTTACTCTTTTACCCTAAAACTGCAAACGTAACGTGACACCTAGTAACGCTCATATGAAACAGGTCTGGACACTCACTAGGGAAAACCATTCATCTTTTGATTCAAAAAATAGCAAGATGGAGAGTAAGAAAAAGTCTCGTTCTGTGAAACAAACAGAAATAGATAGAGTGAGTCTGTCATTGTGTGAAATATTCATAATATCTATGCATATGTATATACGCATTACGCTTGCGTAAAACAGGACCTTTTCTTGCTCTACATCTTGATTTTTTTCGACTCAAAAGATGAATGGTTCTATCAATGCTTTCAGTATCGAAGTGTCTATACTCCAGACGTGTTTATACGACCGTAGTCTCCAGTCGCCATAAGTTCCGATCAGTTTCGACGTTTTCGTGCCAAGTTTTGATTTAGTTGCTGTACAATAAAAAAAGCTTTGCGTGAATTGCATTTCAAAAGTGTAGCTGCTTCCTGGACATCCAGTCGTGAGTACTATCTTATTTCAACTACTTACATTGACATTCTTATTTTCGTTCTATACGTTTGGAAAAATGTTGGATATTGCCAAGCGAGTTTTTCGGATTAATGCGTTTAATATACACAAACTTCTTCTATATTTATTATGTTATCTTATCAGAAATTACTGTATTATCATAAATGCAATTTTGAAGGATATATTCTAACTAAATTTAAATTGATACGTCTTCAATAATCATGGCGATCACATTTGGATGCTTATGAGAACGTTCTCCTGGAGTTTACAAACTTCTATACTTAACGAAGGCATTTTGAAGTTTTCGTCAGCATCATTAACCTATTTAAGGAAAAATCATTTAATCCCTGTCTTTTTCTTTATTATTGTGTTTAATCTCGAATAGATTAATGCATTTTATTTGGTTCAATTCGACTTCTTACAAAGTTAATATATTGGATATTCTCTCTTTTTATATGCAAGTTTATATAGCACAATACTTTTGTGCACTATTTATATATTATGTAATAAGATGTATTTTCGATCACTCTGTATTTCATTTTGTGAAATATAATAAATATTGCAGTATGTTTGTTATTGGCTTTAGGTTATTTCCAACAACTACAGTTCTGATGTTTAAAACACATATCTGTTTTATATCATATGTTTTGTTGGATGTAATATCTTGGTGTATTACAATACTGTTTATATTCTTCTAAGTTAATGAATTTGAATGTTTATAAAAACATATTAATTATACATATTTAAAGCATATTTTTATATATTCTGAATGATATTTAATATAATAATTTTAATTCGATCTATTTCAAATCTATTTCTTTGTCCTTTAAATAATTTTACCGTACATCTATTGAAAAATATAACATAATTTTGGTTTTATATATAATTATTTTACATAACTTCAACTTTTAAAAGGTTTTATTTATACTTGATAAAGGAGAAAGCATAAATATTGGTTAAATGTGAAAAATATTTATATATATTCAGTATTAATATGAACCTAAATTTTTTAAAGAGTCTAGTTATTAGAGTAAATCTTTTTATCTATAGCTTCTTTTTACATATTACTGTGTATTAATGTTATATTGCATTTATATTGTCAGATATTTATTAGTTTTCATATATTATTTCATATATGTTACTTATAAATATGTTACTGATTTTAGATTCTTTTGCGAGATATTTTGTGAATGAGTATACCTTATCTATCAAAGAAATATATTGTACATATATCAGTATATAAGCAAATAATTGCATAATTATGAAATTTACATTGTTTGTATTTTAACAATGTATCTTATATCTACAAAATTTGTAATGTTTTGCATTTAGTAACTTTTTGTAAGATATGATAATCATCTTATAATTATTTACTAAATGCCGAAGATTAATAGACTGAACATTTAACTTATTATATTCTTATGTTAATGTATTTGTACAAATATTGGCGAATGTGTGTTTCTGATTTATACCGAACATATTTTGTATTATTTTATTGACTTGTAAGTATTCTGACGATGTGTAGTTCTCTCTACATCTATTTTACAAGTGTTTCTATTTCTTTGATCCTCTATATTTTACCTATTACAAAACAATAAAATCACTATTGAAATTTAAGAAATAAGTTTCTACATATTTTATTACTGTGGCGATTAAGAAAATTTTAGGTAATTTGTAACACATGGTTGAAACACATTTTATATTTATATACATAGTTTTAACTTTTATATTTTCGTAAAACTGCCTTAATATTGACTAAAACACAGATATTTTTAAACTGCTGTATGTATAATTTTTATTAATATGTTTAATTAATAATTCCTGAGACATTTTTTCATTTATGTATGATTGGTGATTGTACCATAAAAGGAAAACAAATAACTGAATAGAGATTTTTACTATATTTTATACACGTATGTGGTGGTAACTCTATAACAATTTTCTTTGAATATAAAATAGCGTCCAAACGGACTGCGGCCCTTAAAACAGTTTGGAATGCACTAGCAAACCATTTGCTAGAGTGAGAGAGATTTAAAAAATGCAAAATTGGAACCAATGGCAATTGTCAGCTGGTGCTGTTGCTACTCCAATGCCACAACCACCAGTTGGTTATGCTGTACCAGGAACAGATCCTACGGCTATGATGCAAGCATACATGCAGTATTATAATCAACCAGTAAGTATTTTATTAAATATCTCTATCTAATATATGAAAAAATAAATCTTGCATTAATTAATATATATGAAATTTTCTTTAAAAATTTGACATGTTAATTACAATTTTGTTAAAATATTGTCATATGTATTTATTTTCCATTTAACTAATGAATTTATCAATTTATTTAACATAATATATAAATATTTCTATATTATATAATATATGTAGCATACCACAATTATACTGTTTTATTAGGCACCTAGTGGGTATACAGCTGAACAATGGGCTGCAGCTCAACAACAAAACTGGGCTCAGTGGCAGCAATGGCAGCAACAATATCAGCAATGGCAAGCACAGTATGGGGAGAAGGTATGTAAAAGGCATAAATAACACAAAAATGTATTCATTCATTAATTCAATTTTGAACTTTGTTTCAGTACCAAGAAACAATGAAACACATGTCAGCCCAGAACATGAGCTTAGCTAATCAGGTGTCACAGTTACCAATCGTACAACCTCCACCACCTCTTCCAAAAGAGGATACAAAACCGCCATTACCTCCTAATAATATGAACACATATCAATTTACAAGCATGCCTCCTCCACATCAAAACAATCTTCCATTATTTCCCGTTAAACAAAACGCGAATACACCAATACAACAAACAAGTATACAAAACTGTCCTCAAAATCCCCCTTTACCTCCAAATCAGCCACCATTACCTCCTGAAAATAACAATAGTAGTAAAGAAAATAATAGTTTAAATGGTAAACGCAGTAATAGTATCGGTAGTGAATCTAATAGTGCTAAAAAGTTAAAAATCGAAGATGAAGAATTAACTGAAGCCGAGAAAACATTTGACGCTCAGTTTAAACAGTGGGAGGAGCAGTTTAATAAGTGGAAACAGCAAAATGCTAATCATCCAGACAAGGTAAGTATTATTACAATTATTATCACATATCAGCTACGGAGAAAATCAGATATGATGATTGAAACATCAGTAAGTGATTTACTGCTAGTTCTAGTTTTATTCGAAAAGGGATTATTTTATTATAGACCCAATACAAACAATATGAAGCTAAATGGACATCCTGGCGAGAGAAGCTTATCGAACGACGTGAACAAATGCGTAGGAAACGCGAGCAACAAAAGCAAACTGTTGTTAAAGTAGATGTTGAAAAGAATAAAGGCTCGTCTGGTGATGATAAGATACTGAACATTCTATCCAGTACAGAAAATCAAGGATTAATCAACAATTTATTGGGTATTGGAAAAACTCTTGGCTTAACTGGAAAGCAGAGTATTAACGTACCTCCACCGCCACCGCCGCCACCAGCAACAGAGACAGTAGCGTCTAACATTCAAACGGCAACTTCCTCCCAAGTATCACAGTCGTCGACAACTCAGCTACCAGTCATGAACATGATGTCTTCTAATATGACTTCGTCACCTTGGAATTCTCAACAATGGACAGCACAGTATAATGCAGGCGTGAACGTATCGAATTTCTCTAACTTCCAAACTATGACTGGAGTACCTCCACCTCCATTCAATATGCCACCAACTCAAATGCCTCCACCAAACTTTACACAACCGCCGCCGAATTTTCCAGCTATACCAAACTTTTCACAACCACCGCCAGGTTTTGTTAGCAACGACTCACGACAGAATCACAACGTACGACCGCCAGTTCCACCCAACATGCAAGGAAGGCCTCCTTCATTCGGAATGAATACTGGTAAAGGTCCAGATAATAATTTGGTACACAACGAACGTCAAAATCAACCTGGTTCTATGAATAACTTTGACTCAGTAGGTCATCAGGGTAATTTCGGTATAAATGATGCTGGGCATCAAAAGGAAGGCATACCAGCAGAACGTTTTGGTCCAGATAGTATAAATGATCAACAAGGTAATCAATTTCGCAATGATATGTTTGGTCAACGAAATGAAAATTATAAATTAAACGATGAACGAGCATCTGAAGCCGAACAATTTAGAAGAGAAGATAGGAACTATCAAGAACACGGAAATAATCAGTTCAATCAACAGAAAATGAACTTTAACAACGATAGATTTGCTTCTGGAAACGATCGATTTGGGCCAGGAAACAATCGGTTTGGTCCAACGAATGATAGATTCGGACCTGGAAACGATCGGTTTGGGATGACAAATGATCGATTTGGACCTGGAGATAACAGATTCGTTGTTGGAAATGATAGATTTGGACCAGGAGGTGATAGGGTAGGACAAGGAACTGAACCTGTTAATGATCGTTTTGGAACAAACAATAATCGATTTGGTCCAAATAATGAACCTTATGGTCCTGGGGGTGATAGGTTTAATAGGAATAGTATGGATCGTTTTGACCAAAAAGACGATAATAGACGTGATAGTTTTCCAAATGTTCCAAGGGGTTTCAGTAGGAATAATCAATTTGAACCACCAGATAAATTTGCTCCAGAACTAAAGAAGCTTATGGAAAAAAGGAGAGCAGCGATGGACGTATTCAAACCAAGCTATTTTGATTCTGATAAAAGTAGCAGCGTTGGTTCACTGAGTGAAAGCTTTAAGAAGATTACAGGTGATTCTCCATTCATGAAATCTGCTGGAAACCAAAATTTGGGACCTCGTGGATCTTCTAACTTTGGACCAGGCGCACCTGGTAATTTCAGAATACCTGGAGATTTTAAGCTTCATGGAAATTCTGACTTTGGACCCCGTGCTCTTCTAGGAATTGTACGCAACAATTCGTTCGATTCGCGGGATTCATTCAAAGGATCGAATTCTAGTTCACAACAAATGCAAGATCTTATGCATACCGAACCTAGATTGGAAATGGGGAATGTCGGAAACGACACGAATGTGAAGAACGAAGTTAAAAATGAATCTACTATTGCAGTAGAACAAGTTGCGGTAAATAATTCGAAATCGACTGAACAAAACGTCGATAATACACAAAAAGACAGTTCTGAGAATTATTCAATACAGAAAGACATTCCATTATTAGAAAAACCACCTTGGGTTAACGCTCAACTTCCTGAAGATAGCTTATTGCAGAAGGATAGTATTAAGGAGGAAGAAATTCCGTCTACAAACTATAGCTCTTCAGAACAGGATCCACAGAATGGTTTCAAAGAACAAACAGAGGTAAAGCAAGAACTATCTAATAATGATAGTGAAAATACCGAGAAAAAACCTGAAGTGTTACCTTTTATGGGAGAAAATGATCTAAAACCTGAAGATTTAAATATGGAGCCACCGCCTGAATTACCCAATTTAGGTCCTGTTCTTACAGACACTAATGAACCTACTGATTCTGTACAAAGAACAGATGAACCATATGATGGAAAAGAGTCTTCCTTGAAATCATTTGTAAGTAACACTGAATCTTATGAACCAAGAGGACCTTTTGATTCTACATTTGGTCCAAGGGGAATGTCATTTAGACCAAGTACACCTTTTTTGAGTCCAAGAGGTCCTAACAATGTAAGATTTCCTATGTTTGAACCACCATTTAATTCTTCTGGTCCAAATCCGTACTCATTAGGTCCTCGTGGACCCAATGATGTACAATTTGGTCCAAGAGCTTTGAATGATGGGCAGTTTGACCCAAGATGCTCGAGCGATGGACAGTTTGGTCCAAGAGCTTCGAATAATGCGCAATTTGGTCCCCGAGGTCTTGGTGATGGACAATATGGCCCTCGAGGTACTGGTGATGGACAATTTGGTCCAAGAGCTCCCAATGATGGGCAGTTCGGTCAACGGGGTCCAAACGATGCACAATTTGGCCCAAGGGGACCTAATGATGGACAATTTGGCCCAAGGGGACTTAATGATGGACAATTTGGCCCTAGAAGTGTCAATGATGGAATGTTTGGACCAAGAGGTCCTAATGATGGACTATTTGGGACGAGAGGTCTCGTTGAAAATCAATTTGGATTAAGAGCTCCTAATAATGCACAGTTTGGACCTAGACCTTCGAATATTGGACAATTTGGCCCCAGATATGATGCTCAGTTAAGTTTAAGCAGACCTAATGATGGACAATTCGGTCCTAGGGGTACAAACGATGGTCAATTCGGGCCCCATGGGCCTAATAATAGACCATTTGATAATCGAGGTCCTTGCGATCAGTTTATGTCCAGAGGACTTAACGAAGGACAGCCAAGATTTTCAGGACTCAATGATAGACTTTTTGGTTCACGACGCAATGATCCACCTTATCAACGAAGTCCAGGTGGTTCGAAAGGTGCAAACGACGGACAGTTTCCAAATAGATTTAATGAAAAACAATTTGATAATTCTATTGATGGATGCTTTGGTTCACAGAGTTCTAATGATGCATATTTTGGTTCACGAGGTCCAATAGGTAGCTCAAATGACAGCTCTTTCTTATCTCGAGGTCAACCTGACAGATCTTTTGATAATCGACAACTTGATGTCAGAGGAATTGGAGAACTTAGATCAAAAGGACCAATTGATAATAATTCTGGTTCCAAGATACAGGGTACTTCAGAAATAAGTGGTGATGGTGGAGTATTCGCTAATAATGAGCAAATATCAATTGATGAAAGTATGCAACAGAGGCAATTCGATTCTAACGATGCGCAGAACGCAGTCTGGAGGCAATCATACTCTAAAAACAGCTTCGGAGATGTAGATCAAAGATCTGGAAGAAGCTATCTTGATAAATCCATGTTGCCTCAAAATGAATCATTTAATCAGAGTATAGCGAACGACATAGAACGACGATCTCCTAAGAATGGAAATAAATGTAATGTTCCTGATAAAAGATCAGAGAGAAATATTAACGATATAACGGTGAGTGATTACAAGACTGGATACGCAGAATCTTCATCAGGTTCTGATTATACAAAATTCGATAGCTCTAATATATACGTGAAACGACCTATGGATAACAGGCAAAGTCAAGTCAGGTGTTCAGCCGTGAAAGAATTTTGTATAGAGAAACAATTTAATTATAATCATAGCGGGGCTAGCAGCGACAAGAAATTTATCGAGCATATACCTGCTAAAGTAATAGATTATGCCCACACGTCCCGATCATCGAATCAAGATCACTTAACTCCTGTGCAATGTTTCGACTATGGACATGGCAATTTAAAACCACTAGTGCCAGAGCATGAAGTGTACCCAAAGAAAGATTTTAGAAATTGGGAGGAGAACGAACAGAATTTAAAAGATTATACAGAGAAAATCAGGAGGTACGAATGTTATGCGAACAAAGCAGAATCTAGACACCCTCGAGACTACAAACAAAGAAAAAATAGCGAAGAATTCATAGATGATAGAAAACCTGAAAGGGAACGCAGAGAGAAGGAGGACTATAAAGCGAAAGAACGTGATGATAGGATATTTGATCATACGTCTGACAAAGATCAAGATAACCGCTATGATAAGAGTCCCATTAAAGGTAATTTGATGTTAAGTTGCAAAAATATGCAGTTTTTCATTTCAAGTATTATTATTGAAGTCTGTAAAAATATATTCAGAAAAAATACATAAGTATTTATTGGTATTTAGTTATTAAATTGTATAGACAATTTTATGTTTATTATCATTTTTCCCAAATGTAGAAAGAACGCGGGAAAGATGTGAATCGTCTCAAAAGGAAACGACTAAAGAGAATGACAAAGATGAAGACAGGTATAGTATAACAAATATATTATTTATAAATTTATCTGCGTACGTATATAAATAAAGTACCGTAAATTATTATTCATATTGTTTAACATTAATGTGAATTAATTACGTTTGAAAATATATAACTTTATTTAGATCGAAAGGAAATATAAACTGGCAGGAGAATTCGAACAAGAACGTCATAGATACAAAGCCATCAGAGACCAGGTATGTTTTTTTGATTACTAAATGCGTCCTAAATGTTTTAGTCTTTGAAATATTGTAAAATAAACGCTTTCATGACTTTTGTGTTCTTAAATTTACATTTCGATACACATTGGTGTCCATCTGTAGACATAATGTTTCTGATAAGTATTGCATTTTGCATAAAGTATGAAGACTTATTTATGCAAATTCATACCCTTTCTCTCTCTCTCTCTCTCTCGCTCTCTCTGTGTCTCTCTTTTTCTCTGTTTTTAAACTGCTAAAATGCAGTTGCAAAATGTCATTATACATACTTTTATTCATCGTGTCAATATTATTGGCACATAAAAATATTTCGAAAACCATTGGTTTTCTTCATTAACAATGTTATATATACATATATACATGTATTTTTATGTGGCTATATTATTAATGCCACTATATTGATTAATATTATGTAACCACATATTAAACCACGAAAATTTTATTTATACGCGTAATGCAAATGAAAACTATTTCTGAAAATTATTTATGCTTCTGCTATTTTGTAATATATATCATAAAATTTTTTAGAATTAAACGCACGGATCACATAGCGGCATAATACAAACACGTTTCATTTTAATCTGTTCGTATTATGTGCAAACATGTTTCTTGTGATTTAATTCATTTACTTTAATAAGATAACATGGAAAAATATTTGCTATTTTCAGGTGATGGCTATTTTTTAAAATAGCTTCCAGAAGGTTTCACTTATTTACTGTGTTTAATACAATTTTAAAACTTTTTAATATCGCAATACCTTGTGCAAAAAACATCAAATATAGCACATTTAAATTTGAATATACCAGTCCTTACTACTTACAATTATTTATCTCTATTGTTATTTATTTTCCATTATGTTGTACAAAAAGAGTTATTATATGTTCTTTATTCTATACTTAAAGATTATAAGTAGATTATATAAAAACCTTTTAAATAAGTTGACATTGTTTATTATAGTGTTACAGATGCTCAGCATAATGTGTTGGAATCTACACCAAAAACTTTGGAATTGGCAAAAACACCAAACTGCACAATGGTGGATGACTTATTGTGCCCTCCAGGTCGTCAGAACAGACCACCAAAAATAGCTATAATTTTAAGGGGTCCGCCAGGCAGTGGGAAATCTTTTGTGGCGAAACTTATTAAGGTAAAGTTATATTTATTAAGATATAATTTACTTTGTCTTATAAGTAACGATACAATTTCGAACATATCTTTTTATAGGACAAGGAAGTTGAACAAGGAGGTTCTGCACCACGAATATTAAGTCTTGATGATTATTTCTTGGTAGAAAAAGAGATAGAATCCACAGATGATAACGGAAAGAAAATTACGGTTAAGGTATAAAACAAATTATTATCTTTTAATTAAATTTAAAGTTTTATGCACAAATAAATTGCAGCACTTTTTGATTTAATAAACTTTACAGGAAATGGTCTATGAGTACGAGGAAGCAATGGAGCAAAGTTACATCACATCCCTTGTTAAAGCTTTTAAAAAGAATATTACCGATGGTTTCTTTAATTTCATTATATTGGATTGTATCAACGAAAAAATATCCGATTATGAAGAAATGTGGAGTTTTGCTAAAACAAAAGGGTTCAAAGTAAGTTTTCATTGCAGCATCAAAATTCGAATAAATGAGAACAGAGAACAGTTCTTTGTTAATATTTTCTTTACATAAATGTTTATAGGTGTATGTTTGTGAGATGGAAATGGATTTACAAATTTGTTTAAAAAGAAATATTCATAATCGTACAGAAGATGAAATAAATAGAATTATAGATTATTTTGAGCCAACTCCAAGTTATCATCAAAAATTGGATGTTAATTCTATGTTACAGGAACAAGCAATTGAAGAAGTATATTTTTTTTTATTAGTAGTATTGTATATTTATCTTTTCAGATTTATGTTAATTATTTACCTGATTTTAGGTTCATATGGAAGATACTGAAGAAACCCAGGAGAAATCTCCACAACAAAATGAAGATAGTCAAGATAGTCAAGATGATATTCAAGATACTATTGTAATTTACCAATTTCATACATATATATTTTTATAAATATTAGGTTCATGATATGTATATCATGTATATGTATATATACTTGTTATCCATTTATAGGGGGTTAGCAAGTGGGAACGTATGGAAGCAGAGGACAAACTAGGTACATTATTATATACTTTAAAAGATATTAATATATCTTACAAACAATTTATATCTTGTCTAACGTTATTATTATTATTATTATTATTATTATTATTATTATTATTATTATTATTTATTTAGTCCGTGCCTCTCGGCTTTGGACGAACTTTCAGTTTTCTTTACAGCTCTTTATTGCACTAATCGCATTCTTACCTCTAATCTAAAACTAATGCTTACGATCTATGTCTAACGTTATTAATTATATCAATTTAAAATAGATCGTTTGGATGGGCTTGCGAAAAAGAAAAATGAAGGAAAGGTGCAAACTATGAAAGATTTCCTTCAAGTTCCTGACTATTATAATATGGAAGATACTTCTGGCAAAAAACGTGTAAGTATATTTTTGTTTGATTTATTGATGAAATATATAGATGAATTTATCATGAACTGTTGGATTTGATAGGTACGTTGGGCAGATTTGGAAGAACGTAAAGAGCAAGAAAAAATGCGCGCTGTAGGATTTGTAGTCGGTCATACAAATTGGGATCGTATGATGGATCCCACAAAAGGAGGAAGCGCCTTAACACGCACAAAGTATATATGATTTAACTTTACCTCTAGGTTATCTAGAAAAAATTACAAAAATTGATATTATTCGCGTGTAAGTTCTAGTCTACAAATTTACACGATTATTTATTAAGACCCGAAAGAATGAATCTTTTTGCATTTTTACAAAGAACGAAGAATACTTCGTATTTAGAAATAAGATGTATGTAAAAGTGGAATTATAGAATTTACGATTAATTAAAGCTTATGTAAAAAGTTGTATTACATAACATCAGAAAGAGTGTTTATGTTGCAGTATTATTGATATCGTATAAAGACTGTTCTTTTAGCATAATTAAATTAAATGTTGCAATTAAATGTTACAATTTTATAAAATTTCTTACGAATCTGTTAACGTTGATATCTTTGCAAAGAAATACTCTTAAAATTCGGCAAATCTTACATTATTGTATTGACAATAATTTCAATGAAAAACATACAATGCCAAAGCATTACGTTTGTATCTATGTAATTATATATATGTTTGTATATGTATCCATAAATTGTTTTTTTCTTTTCCTTTTCGGAAAAGAATATTCAAATTTCATTTTAGAAATTGCGTATAAGGTGATGTATGAGCATCATTTTAATTTTCCTATAGTTTATAATGTGTATTTTTACAAATGTAAAAGATCTTTTTGTACATTTATACATGAACCGTATTTTTTCTGATCTAATTTTTTTTAATTATATAAAAATTTGCTAAAATCATGGATGTTGTTTTATTCTAAGCATTTAGAGTATCGTTGTTACTATAAGTGTTTTTTTTTTTAATATATATCTTTATACAGATATTAAATATTCAATGCCTTATATGATCATTATTATATTGCAGGTTTTTCTCACTATCATAATGACATATTTTTATTCGACTACAATAGTGTACAGAAGTGAACACGAGATGTCTTCAAACTTTCAAATTCTTCAGATGATGTATGGTTCTAATATAGCCTTATAGAAAATCTAGGCTAGTGTAAATCTTGTTAATTTATGTAAAGCATGCTGTAATTATTGTACATAATATTAATGAAATTGTTTTCACGATACATTTCTATATTTACTTCATGCATAATAATAATAATGTATAAGATAACACTGAAAGCTTAAATATACGTGATAATCGTACACTGCCCGTTCAGGATTGTAGCATTATGAAGATATACTCATCATTCGATTCAAAGAATAATTGTATCGATAAAGTAAAAAAGGAGAATAATAAATTGTAGAAAATTGTTTAATACTTTATAATTATTATTATAATTACATTAGATTTGTTTTTCGAAAATAGAAAAATGTTTTCTTGCAAATTTGTACGATATTGAATATTTAATAGAAAAAAATATGTACAAACATTCATATATGTATATATATAATTTTGATACTTTTCAATCACTTTTTAAATCAATATTTTGGACAAAAATGTTAAATTATTCTTTTTTTTATATGTATATATATATATATATATATATATATATATATAATATCGTATTTAAATTATTTTTGTAAGGAATGAAGCAATGTAAAAGTAATAATGAATAATTTTATGTATCTTTTATGTATTATGACAGTATAATGTTTATTAATAATAATAATACTTATTAATATTTAGTAGTAGTATAATATACTTCATATTATTGTGCATTTAATAATATTACATAATCAAGATTAAGGATTTTTAATATTCTAAATTTTAGTACATGTAAAACTTCATATATACACTTAAAATATGCGGGTCTTGCGTGTGGCGCCTTTTTGTGGCACTAACATGGCATTCCGTTGCAATGTACAGTTGCCTTAAAACTTCTCGATGTTTACGTTTCATCGTATCTTATAGTTTTTGTTCTAAGGTTTCTTGCAGTATCTGTCTGACGTGTACAAAAATCAAAGTGCACGATCGCCAGTAGGTTAGATTGTAACATCAAATCAAACATTTTTTTATTACTAAGAAATCGTATAATCATGCTCGACTTATTTACTATATTCAGTAAAGGTGGTATTGTTCTATGGTGTTTCCAAAGCACCTCGCAAATATTTGCTCCTAGTGTTAACGCTCTAATACGAAGTGTCATATTGCAAGTAAGTGTTGCTGTCAATGATATTTACTTTTTTGAATTTCGTTACGTCCATATGGAATACCATTAAAAGTTTGATCTTAATGTTGAAGAGGGATTAAATTCGAAAAAAGGAGTGCCTTCCATATTTAAATAATCGATCAATTAAACAATTAATATTTATCATAATGACATTTTGTATATTTTTTTTTGCAGGAACGTACGGGAAATCATACTTTTGAATACGATTCCTTACGGTTGCAGTATAAACTCGATAACGAGTTTGAGCTAGTGTTTGTTGTTGCATATCAAAAAATACTACAATTGTCGTATGTAGACAAATTTTTAAACGACATCCATTTAGAATTTAGAGATAGATTCAAAAATGAATTGGAGAACTCTAAGTGGTTTTACAATTTCGAATTTCAAAATAATTATGAGCATGTACTTGCTATGGCTGAACAATGGGCACGAACTCAGGCTAAGATACCTAAACAAATGCGTACTTTTGATGAAAGTCAAAAATCAAAAAAGACTGTTGCTAGTATGATTGAAAGGAAAGATGACAAAGATAATAAAAAACAGGGTATGTAATGAATGCAATTTGGAGATTTTATTCAATGTATCTTTTATTTATTTCAAATGCTTTGCCTTTAATAAGCTTAAGATATTACTAATTACTTTGTTTCTGTAGCTTAATGCTATCTGTATATTCTTTTTACATTATTATTGCTTTTTTATATTGGAAGGCTTAAAATGGTTTAGGTATAATTCTTTATATAATACGAGTAGTTCTATTATTTATGATTATAACCATTGCCAATGGTTTTTTGGAATAATCTAGAATTACTTTTTATTAGCCTTTTCATTTATTTTTTATTGTTGAATATTTTAAGCTGTTGAGGATATTTGTCTAGGATTTAATATAGAATCACAAGCAATTTTCATTTAGGTAGTAATATGTCCTTTCCAATGTGGGTATCACTAACAGGAAATGGGGATCTTCGCTTCTAGGTAAAAGGAAGACGGGAGTTAATACTAATAGAGATGATCAAAGTAAGTGATTTTGGATTTTACATACACACATAATCTGCTGCATAAATGAATTATATGTTACTGCTATGGATTAACAATATTAACAGTGATTGGGTCTATGAGAGAATTAATATCTTCCATGTTATAAGTTAAATATCCCCAATAATGAATTATTAAATTTTAAAACGATAATTAAATGTCTGTAACAGTTTGTTTATTTTCCTTTTTCTTTCTAGTAATTTTTAGTCTTTCATGTTCTGACCTTTATTTAATTCCACAGTGAAAATTCAAGAGGTCCCTAAACAGGATTTGTCAAACAATCAAGTAAATCATAACGGAGAAATGGATGAAGAAGTTTTAATAGCAAACCGTATGAAATTGGCTCAAAAAATGAATAATCAAAAGAAAAAAGTTGATAAACAGTGAGTTTCTTACATTTAGAAACAATAAATTTTGTATTATATGAAATAATATGCTATTGCTATACAATATTTATGTTTTATAGAAAAAGCCAAAAACCTGAGAAAGCTGGCAAGAAACCCCGTGTGTGGGAATTAGGTGGGACTATCAAAGATCTTGCTGCTTTGGAACGCACCAAAGATAAACCAGAAGAAAGTGGCGATTATGTGGGAGCTGATAAAACAGTATAAATCATTTATTTTTAATTAAATAATTATGTCTAATAATTTATTCATAATTAAAAAATGGAATTTTCAAAATTATCTCTTTAGTTAGTAGGCCAGATGAAAGGTGGCATTCGTGATATAGTAGTTGAAAGTGATTCCGAGGATGAGTCTGACGAAGAAATGGAGAATCCCAAACCCCAAGTACAAAAGAAAAGCAACAGTATGTTTTCAATGTTCAAGAGTTTGGTCGGTAATAAGTCTTTGAAACACGAGGATATGGCTCCGGTTCTGGAAAAATTAAAAGATCACTTGATTTCGAAAAACGTAGCAGCTGATATTGCTCAAAAATTGTGCGATTCTGTCGGTGTAAAGCTCGAAGGAAAAGTACTTGGTACGTTCGATAGCGTGACTAGTACCGTCAAAGCCACGCTGACCGACGCATTGGTGCAAATACTGTCTCCAAAGAGACGTGTGGATATTCTGCGAGACGCAATGGAAGCAAAAAAAAATAACAGACCTTATGTTATGACTTTCTGCGGCGTAAATGGGGTGGGAAAATCCACAAATCTAGCGAAAATTTGTTTTTGGCTTATAGAGAATAATTTTCGTGTGCTAATTGCAGCGTGTGATACATTTAGGTACCTTATTTATTTACCACAGTTCCTATTTCATTAATTTTTTATTTTAATATAGACGTGTTGTATTTTCAAATAATTTCATTTCAGAGCTGGTGCAGTTGAACAATTGAGAACTCACATGCGCCATTTGAATGCTCTTCATCCGCCAGAGAAGCATGAAAATCAATCTATGGTTCAACTGTATGAAAAAGGTTATGGAAAAGATGCTGCTGGTATTGCCATGGAAGCGATCCGTTTTGCTAAGGATCTGAAAATCGATGTAGTTTTGGTGGATACCGCGGGCAGAATGCAAGATAACGAACCATTAATGAGAGCCTTGACTAAGTTGATCAAAGTAAACGAACCAGATTTAGTACTCTTTGTTGGCGAAGCTCTTGTTGGAAACGAAGCTGTTGATCAATTGGTAAAATTTAATCAAGCACTAGCCGATCATAGTCAATCCACCAATCCTCATATCATTGATGGCATCGTGTTAACTAAATTTGATACAATCGATGATAAGGTGAATAGAATCTATCAACAGGATATAATTAAATATTTATTACGATATATTATTATACTGTTTATTGTTATTGGTTTTCAGGTAGGCGCGGCAATTTCTATGACGTATATTACTGGACAACCCATCGTTTTTGTTGGGACAGGGCAAACTTATACTGATTTGAAGTCATTAAACGCAAAAGCTGTGGTACATGCATTAATGAAGTAATTGTTGATTTGAATAATAAAAGATGATATTAAAATTATTATATAAAAAAAATTAATTAAAATTTCAATGGATTGTTATCAACTATTTCGTGGAATTAATTATCTCCATTATAATAATAATTACAATTATATACAAAAAGTTTAGCAAGAATAATATATTATCGTGTTTAAATACATATGTATTATTTTTTATCATCTTTCATCGATTTATATTGCTCTTATGATAAATTTTTTAATACGCTAGCGTTTAAACGACTCGGTAAATACTGCTATTCCTAGAATCGCTCGAATTCGTTATAAATGATTTATGATATAAATTTATGGTGTTTTCTAAGAAATATAAATAATGCGATTAAAAAAAGGAGATGGAATGCCATACATTCTTCGTATGCTTCGCTTTTCTTTCAACAATTATTTTATTTTGTATGCTCTGTCTGTAATATCGATTTTTCATTTTCCTGCCACTTGTTGAATACGTAGCATATAAATTGACTGTTCCTCTTGCAAGAATATTGTTGCACCGGTGAAAATGCGTCGTGTATGTGATGTTTAACAAATTGTTTAATAAATTTTACAAGTTTTCCTAAGTTCAGGGTTCCATTTTTGTCATTTATTTGCATTCACGTGCAAGCGTAATACTTTTGCTGTTGTTGATAACAAGGACTCGTCTCAGATATGGGCCATCGGTAATTGGTCGCCGCCATAGCTCTTGCCTTCCTTGATTTTCGACTCTTGCGAGGCTTCCTCTTCCAATTCCCAATGGGCTTCATCGTCGAACTTTTGCTCCTCGGAAATCGAACCGCAGATCGACATCCGCATCATTAAACCTACGCAAGAATTTATTTGTCCCAGTGCGATGTCGATATGATTTTAAAGCGAGCTATGTATAAATTTACATTTCTTTTCTGCATATCCTCTTCCAGAAGAAGAAAGAAATAAAAGAAAAAGAATAACACACAATGTCCTAGAGAATGTGACTACAATTAAAATTGAAAGAAAAGAAATGTAGAAACTTTTATAAATTTGCATTGTTGATTCCGTGAAATTGAGTAAATATTTAAATGGCAATCAATATTCTAATAACTGTTTATGCTCCTTCTTTTAATTCGAGAAAGATACAAGGAGGAGTTGTGCAATTTACTATTTTCAAAATATCACTTGGATTATCAATGAGAAACGATTACCTGTTACTAATCCTGAAACGATGGCGATTCCCACTGTAATTACTAGTACTAATAATTGATAGCCAGCCTGTTCCCCTGCTGTTCTGTTAAAACCAGCTGATATGCCATAATTGTCTCTCATCTCGGCCAACTTTGCTTCAGAGTTTGGTGCTCGCGCGGGGAAGATCTAACAAGAAGAAGCGAGATAAATTTTCTATGAAACAATATGCGAATTGAAAACCACTCGTAATTTTCAGCAAGTAGATTGCGAAAGTAAATTGCAAGTAAATTGCATAATTCTGAATCTTTCAGTAATAACGATAAACTTACATACGTAAATCATATTTTATACAATATCATTTTTATCAAAATCATTCAAGAATCATTCAACGTGCACATCATAATAACGACGTATTATTTTTTAGACGTTTGCCGCCGTCTAACTTTGAAGACAAATTTCAAATGTCGCTACTGTAGCGACATCCATCTTTGAAGAGAAATTTAAAATTTGTCTTCAAAGTCGGATGGCGGCAGTGTGACGGCTTTAAATATTTAATGCTTCGACTAATTAATAATGTCATGAGAAAAATATGCCGATCGCATAAAAAATTGATCAGTAGCTCGAGCTGAGTTATAGCAGATATTTGGATTGTACGTTTAGCCAGTGAAAATGTGAGTGAGAATGTGTAGACATCAGACGATATTTATATAGTAACTTGAAGTCACGTAGCTATCGGGTATCGAGTGTATGATTGCTTATAACGAGAGAATTTAGATGGCAAGTAATGATTGTGTTGAGAAATAGGAATATCGACAAGTACTGTGTCTTGAGAAATAGGAATATTGTTCCTAGAATAGCTAGTCACGGAATGGAGAACGTAATGGTGCCCTCTGGTATGGCACAGAGTATAGCACTTACTTCAGAACTTCCGACATATATGTATGCTTGCATACGCTCTTTATACTTACAGTGATTCGGTCACGCAGTATTCTATATTCTAACATCAAAAATTTCCAATATACCAAAAGAAAAGGGAAGCATAGATCGAAATGTTAAAAATCATTCATAACCTCTCCTAACAACGTTTTGATAGAAGATACCAAGATTCACCGACACAGAGAATATAGAGCAAAGATCACTGCAATTGTCCCCTAGGATTTAGGTCGAAAGACTAAAGTTACGTTGGCCAGCGGACAACAACAACAGCCACGAGTTTCTTACGTTCACCTACCGGGATATCCGTTTCACAACCGATAGATTAAGCGATCTCCGAGGCTTTTCGTTCTCGTAGAATAGACAGAAGTTGGCCCCTATTCACCGGCTAGTCGCGTATTTAGCGTCCTTCCGCGAACTCAATTACCCGAAAGCCAGTCGCCAATTAATCCTTCGTTAAGGAGAGGAAACTTACGTACCTCGTAAAGGGAATAATCGTAAGAGGCTTCAGTGGCGAGGCCTGCCATCAGTGCGCCAAAGATACCACCTAAAACGCCGGGCATGCCGTGGAGATTGTGCACACCGCACGTGTCATGAATCCTCAGACGTTTTTGGATCAGTGGCTGGAAGAAAAAGTGGAAGAATCGTGACCAAAAGCCTAGAAATTGCAAGTTTGAAGGAGATTACTGTAACTGGTGAGTCAAGCCATTCCTCATTTTTTTCAATTTGATTTTTCTACTGATACCGAAGGCACGATGGTAAAAGTTGATACAATGAGATTATAATGAATAGGTAAATTTGAAAATTCTTTTATCGTACATGAAAAGAAGATAAAATTCGTATATGTTTAGGCATAAGATTGCTTGTTGTATTGTTCGTGAATAGGTTATGTAGTAGTTGAAAGAATCGATACAATCAAGGTGTTAAATTTGCAAATTCTTTTATCGAAAAGCAATGAGAAAAAGTATGATTTTTACATATTTAAGCACAAGATTGCTTATATTTTTTACAAATATGTGCTATAGTATTTAAACCGTGAACAATTCCAATTTGAAATCAGTCGCATGGTTTCCGAAAAATTGAACATTGCATTAAGCATACAGCCGGTATTTTTGTATTTATCGAAACGTATCAGATTAATGCGAAGAATGAACAAGGGTTAAGAAGATAAATTGCAGGATGAAGTTAAAGTGGATGACTTCCGGGGAACGGCGGTTAGAATCGTGAGGGTTGATAGTAAGGATGAAGTCGAGGCTATAATTAGGGTATTGGGGTTGATGATGGGTGTAGATGAGAGGTAATGATTGGGCATTAATGGGGACAAGTGGGGGGTTTGAACTGATTCACGAAATAGTTCGTGAATTTTTCGTGCGATAAATTGGCCGTATAGTTATTTTTAGAGATATGCACTGTAAATTTTCTATCTGTGCAAAAATTTTATTCCGTTTCGTTACTGTTTCATTTACTTTTGTTTGTTATTCACATTTTTTATTGATATAAAAAATTACTTCTTTGTAAAGTGATTATAATTTCTTGAATGTTTCTCCACTTTTCTTTTTATCTGTTTTTTTAATTTCTCTTTACGATCATTCATCATCCTTCTCCAATTTCGTTCAACATCATCTTTGATCTTGTGTCGATCTTCTTCAATGGATGTTCAAAAATAGAATTTGATTTTTTTTTTCTGTTATTAGAATAAAATGTCGAATGTCATTTTAAACATATATTTAGCACATATTTTCTTTTACGGTCACTGTTCGAAGCAATTTGACAGTGGTTGACTAAATGGTCTTACATTTCCTCGATTTTCGTTTGTCGTTCTGCTGTGTGTTATCTCTGAATAAAATGCATTCAGTTTATTGGAAAACCAATTTGTTAATTTGTTTCCTGCATCAGCTGAACGCTTCCTCTCTTTTCTTTTTTTTTTTGTTACCATTCCTTGTTTTAGTTTTTTTTACTTAATATCGCTGTTTCCTTTGAACATGGGGCGCGCACTGTGTCGAAAAATGTTACTCTCGCGTAATTTTCATTTTTACAAAATTTAGGAGGACAAACTAAGGGAGAAAAAGTTGATGGAAAAAAATGTATCTCGTACGAAAATGTAGCATTCGTATATTTGTTGTTCTCGTCGTTTTTTCAATCAAAGTGAGAGACTAAAAAGAATCGTACCTATTACGTCCTTGTTCCTTTCTCTGTTTCTATTTATATTTTTTTCGCCAGAAGAACAGGAAAATTTAAGTTGGCAATTTGACTAACGTTTAATTAAAATGCATTTCGTTAGAGCAATCAGGGTTATTAATTTTTTCATGCATATTTTTTCAATTCCCCTTTATATTTTATTATACGTTGTTAATCGCTATTAACGCTAATAATAGTAACGCATTCGAAACGTACGATAATTGTTCCTCCTAAATTTCACGCAAATTCGCGACTACCTACACGTTTCCCAGATATGCTTATATTTACTGTTATGCTTTCCACTGACTGTTCTGTGGAAAGCATAGATCTACGCGAGCGTTAAACGGGCGAAAGATAACAAAACCGGAAAATCTAAGTGGATGATGCGTACCACGTTGAAAACAATTTAGTTTTAATTTTTTCTCCCCTTTTTTTTGTTTTTTTTCGTCGTTACGACTTTCACATACAAAATATTACTTCCATGTGCTTTATCGTTCTACTTGCAAAGATATTAGTCTCTTTTTACCTTTAACAAATGTTCATTTTATATTATCATTGTTACTTGTAAATTTTATTCATTATCTTTTAACGCTCTGTATAATACCATGATAATTTTTTGGTAGAAGATCCGCTTGTAACAAATTATTATTTTCTCTTTGATAAAGTTGGACTTTTTAGCCCGAGAGGAAATATCTCGTTAGTTTTGTATAAGTTAGAATTTCCAGATTATTTCTTCTGGATTATAGTATCCGATAAATTGGAGTTTTCGCAGAGGCGTTGAAACCTCTGTTACCTCTCTTAATTCATCTTAGTAATATCACGCGAAAGCATTAACTCTACTAATAACTAGACTAATTTCCAGGCAACTTTCAACGAAGAAATTTAGCATAGATGCGAGGAGATTTTCGTTGTAGAAAAAAATCGCTGATTAATACGATTAAACCGCGTTTGATCCGTACGTGTTCGGAAGTTCCACCGCGGAAGGAAAAGGGCGCGGAAATCAGAAGAACAAAGTACATAAAGAATATGGAATTAGCGAGCCGCGAAGGAAACCTCGCCGCATGAATCGCGCGGATGATTAAAAGAACTTCTGACGAAAGTTCTTCGCGATGATTATTCGTCTTCCGCGGATCTTGCAAAGTCAATACCGCCATCGCGCGTTTTCTCTATTCCGTTGTCGAGACTCAGGGCGAAAGGAAAGGGTTTAAACAATTTAAAGTCTGTGTTCCGCGCAAATTAAGGAACAATTGGTTAAATTACGTGATATCGATAGCTTGACTCTTTCTTCATTATTCTTATCTTTTATTGATCTTTTCTTTAGCCCCTTGTGCTATCCCTCTTCGGCATGTTTTAAGAGTATTTCAAACGTTATTTTTTAACGTTACAAATATTTATACAAAGCGCGTATTGTCGTATTATCAATGCGTGACAAGTATAAAACTTCATCGAAGAGTATAGTATTTACAAACGCTGTCGAGATTCTAAATATATTCGTTTCATGCTAAGGTTATTAGCGATACTAGTGTTTTAAAGTAAATTCGCCACCTAAAAGGTCAATGTAACATCGTTTTTCTGTACTTTGTAGGAAATTAGGAGGATGTTTGAAACTAAATCGAATTAGAAAACATAAACTTTCGAAGTCTGAAGAATTTTCAACGATAATTGCATCTCTTTATATTTACAACGCTTATTCGTATATTCTGTTTTTACATTTACTACATCCGTAAAATAAGTGCAACTTTGGAGAGGACAAAAGTTCTTAACTCAGTGAAAAACTGGATTTAGCGAGGAACATGGCGAGTAAAAAAAATTCTTTTCTCCTTTTGCGAAGTATTTTACGATCTAATTTAGAGAAAAACGATATAATCGCGGTGGGAACTTTACGATATGAAATCACGGCATTGACACAAGATTAACGAGAATCTGGCTACTGGACGGTAACGAAATACGAAAGTAACGTGATATAGGCTGTTGGAGGTAACCATCGAGGATAACCGACGTCAGAGCCGATCACGTGCCGGTAAATTTAATTTGCTCGCGATTCATAATCGTTTCCCGGGCTTCACGTGCACGTCGTTTCATCGACGAAACCCACTTTCCGCGAAATTTATGTTGCCCACGTATATGAACCTCGCGGGAACTTTCCCCGCCACTTTGGCAGCTTAAAAATTTCAGTCGACCTCGTCAACGCTTTGCACGGAGCTTCTACTATGATTATATCGAACGGGACCACTCACCTTTCGAACTTAAACTTACCTTCATTACATAATATCACATCGTACTGTCACTTCTGATTCTCTTGTAGTTCATTTTACCTCGACAGCTTTACATTCCGTATCGTGTAATTATTAACTGTCGTTGGTATTTTAATTTCACACGCTCTACGACTTTTCATAATATCAAAAATAATATCGAATCATTTAAAATAACGAACGTAGAACATCGTTCGATGAAAAATATCCAACTGACTTACAGCCCTCGTACGTACAGTGATCATCGTGGTCGTTTTGTAACCACGTTTCTGTTTCGAAATAATTACGATCTGCCATGAAATCTCGCTACCCGTACGCCGTCGTAGTTTCAAAAAATCCTTTTGTTTCAACATCGATCCTCTAAAAATAATTGACGTTTCACAATTCTTACCTTTACCAACAGCGAATCCTAAAATCAATCCAGCCACTGCTTGTCTCCGATCGATCGAGGCACGTCTATTTCTCACAATCTCAAACATTCTGCATTCTCGTTTCTTTCTTTCTCAAACGTTCCAACTACCAGCGAAACTTTCATCATCCATCCGATTCGTCCGTTCATTTCACACGCGTTTAAAGCAAGAAAGCAGCCAATTACCGTGAGATATTTGTATCCTAAGACGCTGAGTAGTCCAGCTAGAGCACCCACGACCAAAGCACCCACCGGTTTGCACATCATGCCTGTATTTATTCAGAAAATGTCGGCTGGTTAGACGCACGGATCGAGTACCGTCCAATGTAAATCTCCGATTAATTAGATCGTCTTGTACCTGCTGCGGTGCCGATGGCTACACCGCCGGCCAACGTCGAATTTTGCACGTGCACCATGTTGAATTTGCTATCCTTGGAGACCAGGGCGGAGGTCGCGAACGCGATCACACAGCTGGACGAGATGGACAGAAGAGTGTTTATAATGGCCCTTTGCTGATCGTCTCCTTCCAGAGCGGCGCTGTTGAACGATGGCCAGAACAACCACAGGAACACGGTACCTGTCGAAGCAAACTATGTTCTCCTTTCCTCCGTTTCCCTCAAAGATACTATCTTTGTATTCGACGTCGATGAATTTACTTGCGATACGTGAATTTGCGGAACGTGAGTTTGTGCAACGAGGAATGGCGCGATGTTTGAAGAGATGGCTATATCTTTGATAGTAGCTTTTAGCGTAGACGCGTGGTTAAGTTACTTCGGCTATTAGCGAAATGCAGTTTCATTTTAAGACGATATAAATCGTTCGTCCGTGATTATCTCGCGCATGAACTTTCGAACAAAATTCAATGCTATTTGTATTAGGTTGTCGGAAAAGTTTCTTTCGTTTTATGAGAAAATAATAGACGCACGACGGTTTTTGTTTGCTATTATTTTGTCGAATTATTTTTGTTTTGTTGAGATAAACACCGCGACATTTCACAGACTTGATTTCATGTTTGTATAAAGGTGCATTGTTGTGAAAGAAAGATACTTTTCGGACAACCTAATGATACCTGGAATATTTCGTTTAATTTCAATCGCGCGAATGGTTAGTCTGGAAATGGAAGATCAAGCAACGGTATATCGTGTGCACTAATGATATAAATACTCCAATTACTTTAAATTTCATAAAATTGTAGAATCTAGAAAAAAAAGAAAGATATCGAACGAATCTTTGGAATTTCCTTTCGTAGTCTCCTCCGTGTTAAAAAATTGAATTTGATAGTATCGATGGATCGAAAGAGATTCAAAAATTGGATAAGTCAATGATTCTTCCGTAAGATTCTTCGAACTTGAACGATTATTTAAGGTTGGGAGTATAATTTGACTAAGTTAGCGATGTTTCTGGATCGTGAAGCGGAGAGAAAGATTAGAGAAACAGACCAATCATCGCGAAAATGTCAGAGTTGTAGGATGCTCCCTCGAGATTATGTTCCTTAGGCTTGTCCTTCATTCCAAATACGAAACTGACGGCAAGTCCAAAATATGCTCCGAACGCATGGACAAACATGCTATCGCCTGCATCGACGGCCTGCGAAATGAAAATTCATTTGAGAAAAAAAAGAGAAAAGAGAGAAAAAGAAAGATTGACAGGACTCGTCCTTGTTACGAGTTCCTCGATCTCTAGTTATGATTTTTATTTTTTAAATCATTTTGTTTAGATTTCTGTCTCGTAGAGTAACGATATTTTCATCGATAAACGTTAACACGCGTAACACAGTAGAGATTTCATTTCTGTTTCGAGCAAAATCCCAAAGTAAATTGAAAATAAAATCGATAATAGCGAAAGTAAATAAGTTCGATGCGCCAGGACAATATGGAATACTGTGGAAACATGTTTGTTCACCAGTAATACACATCGTGCTTACGACTCTTTCGAACATTCACTGCCAACAGTGATTTCAACGTGTGTTGGTCGAAGTTCTGGTAATTTTTAAAACGGAACTTTCGAAGAAATTTAATAACGAAAGTAAGCAGGAGAAACGATTTGATTAGTACGTGTTCGTTCTACTTTTTTGGCTATCGATTACACGATGGCCGACTTTAGTTTGTTTTTTAAAATCGACCGCTTCGAATACCTTTTCGCAACTTTTCTAATTATCAGTATTCGCTAATCCTATTCCAACGTCGCGTCGTTTAAAAACTTTGAAATTTACGGAACTTTCGAAATTATACCGCACGCGATTGCCCCCTCGAAAATATCAAACTTTTTGAAACTTTGGGACGAACAGAGATCGAAGTAGATCGAAGAAAATCTATATAAATGTCTGTTTCGATCGTATGTCAGCGATATTTCACTTTTATACATATATCGATTATTCTGTGAAATAGAAAAAGGAAAAGAAGCAGCATACTGTCTTTAAGGAAGAGAATTTAAAAAAGCCCACATTCCCAAATTCTCTTCCGTTTTCGATAATCAAAATTTATCATATAGAAGTCTTAAATTTAACTTCACAGATAAATGTTTCAAATGCTCGAGCTTTGGTAAAATTGAAGAATCTTCAACGGTACGTAAAATATTCTACTGTTCTCTAAAGATACATTGGATAATTGTAGAACAGCACGCGCGTAATAATTTCCCGCTGTTCTTCAAAAACTATTACTTTAACTATTTTTAGATCGACTAGCGAGCCTGTACATACACTTGACAGCTTCTCCGCGTTACAAGAAATTTCCTGCCTCTATTCTTTCAAAATTAACCGACGTTTCAAATTAACCAACAACCCCGCACGCCCCTGACAATCTCATTTTATTAGCAGAAATTCCTCTTCGATCTCTGCGCCCCATCCATCATCCAATATCCATCATTTTCTTCCGCAGAAGCCGATAACGTGCCTAGCGGAAAGCCTCTGTACGTGCCGTTGAACCGGTCGTTTCCGGTATCGAGCGGAAACTCGCGCTCTCGATGGCGGGTCGTTTGAAAATCGAGCGTGACGCTCGTAAACGCGGCCGAAGAAGCAGGAGTTGACTTACCATGAGCAGATGCTCTCCCACGTACTTGTTCACGGTGAACATGATCAGCTCGAGAATGCCCATGAACACGAGCTGTATGTAGGTCGTCTTACCCAGCAAAGCACCCATGGATATCAACGGCGTGGCTACCGCAACGTCCGCGTTCAGCAGGCTGAAAGTTGCCACGTGGGTTGATCGATACGCGCGTTATTAACCGGCTGCTAGTCGTCCCGAAAACCGGAGATCAGTATTCATAACATGGATGCGCGATCTCGACTGTTATGCAAACAGGTCGGATCACGGAACCGGAACACGGACGTGATATCCTGGTGGTTCGTTCTCGCGGACCAAGCGCGACCATTCCTCCGCGCCTCTGCGGCTCGTGTATAGCAACCAGAGTGAATATACGTTTTATTTTTCTTTTCGTTTCCTACTTTTATTCCTTTGGAATATTATGGAAGATGGGACGTTGCTTCTTTCGAACAAGCTTCCCAGCCACCTTGCTCTTTATCCTTGTTTCTTAACGCTGTTCGAGATAACTGGAACAACGGTTGTCATTGAGAGGCAAACGAGAGGCGGCCGGGTAGCGCGTGGATAATTTCCGATGTTATTGGGTTGGTAGCTAAGTGATTGCGGATTTTGCCACTAAAATTTTGTCATTAAGTTTGTAATAGTTCGTGAGGATGTAGGTAGAGAAGGCTTTTTCGTAACACCGCATTTACAAAGCGAAGATATGCAGAACGAAACTTGAGATGGGAATAAATCGAAGTTTTGGATGAGTTCAAGAAACGGAAAATCCTGGCTGAAGGTAGTGATTAAGAAATATTAACCGTTCCAACGAAGAATTTACTAGTCTATTCTGTGTACAAGGTGATGTTAAATTACCACGATGCGATGTATTATTAATGTGATAGGAAGGATAAGATCGTAGAAGATTTCGTAGGTGGAGAACATTGTACCTATAGATATTTATCAGACGATAATTATTCTCTGGGAATATATACATTTTGAAGAACTTGTCTACAGTGTTGTAGCGTTTTATTCGTATCATATATTAATGAAGGTAGAACGCAAGGAATTCGGTGTTTAATAGGAAATGTTTATTCCCAGATTAAACACAGATCAAACACTCCGCATAAAAATTCAATGTAAAATGTCTCTTTTATTTCCTCTCGTTCCATTACCCGTTCTATATATTTTTCAATGCGCTCTTACACATATTTGTGCACGAATTACTTAATACGAGTAAATAATTGTCGTAACAGATACGAACGAACAACGTAGAGACTACGAAAGTAATCGCACTAACAAACAGCGATACAGCGATATTCCACTTTATGATCACTTTTCGTTTGGAAATTCGAGCGGACTGTTATTCGAGGCAGACTTTTTCTCTTATTGCGATAGGCCAGCGTGAATTCGAGGCTCGACGAAGGGAAAAAAGAGGACTCGAAACACAGAGTATTCGTTGCACACTTTTTCGGCTTATCAACTATTCATGCATCAGGTAAACACAATCCTACAAGCTGGCTTTGGCATTCAATCGTGCATCGGCCGGTTCGAATATATTTTGCAGCAGTATCCGACAAAAATATCCTCCGACTTTCCTGCCAATAGGAACCTGATGTGTATATTACCGGGACTGCTATACGAATTTATTTGTTTCCAATAGCTATATACGTACGTGTACCATGCGTTTTTCGAATACAGTGACGTAGACGAGGCGCAAACTTCGGCCTTGCGTCACGCAAGAATTTCCAAAATTCCTCCCGATGGCGATAATTTTGCGAATATTTGTGAAAATCTCGATCGGAGCAGTAGAAGTTCCAAACAGAACACATTGTCCATGATAATTTTTTACAAAAGCGAATAGCCCATGAACTGCTATTTATAAGTAGTTGTAAACATAGCGTTTCTTTTTCCTTCATAGCCTGTTACATGTACATTTCTTTCTTCTGATTTATTTTTTATTCTCTTTATCCTGAAACAAATTTAACGATTGCGCCGATCGAGTAGGACCAGCGCTATTTTACATCGTCGAACTAACATCGTCACGACGAAATTTCTTATTTCTTAAAAATATCTTGATTCTTGAAATTGAGAAACTTTACTTTCGAATCTTGGAGAATATTTTGCAAAAAGGAAATTCAGGTTTCCCGGATTCGCTTTAATATATTTTCTCTTGCGTATGGAAAGTAACTTGAAATATCGGAGTGTGCAATGGTATTTCCTAATTAGTCAGATTATTCAAATGGAAAAACATCTGTGAATTGTGCGGGGGAAGGTAGGAAATATGGAATTAATACATCTGTCTTAAGCAGCGAGCTTTAGAAGCTCGTGGCAAACAACTGCGCGCTTTGTTACTTTGTTCAACACTATCGTGGACCGTGAAACCACTTAGGGAAGCTATATAACATTCTGCGATATTGTTGCGCTGCCTTAGATGCTTTAGGCCCTAAGAATGCTGCAAGTTGAATACCCAGAAAACCTTTGCTGGATTAAAGAAACTTTATGTAACATCGTGCAACAGACTCCGTACAGTGTACTCCAAAATTGTTCTTGCAATTTAGAGTCTCGCGTGACGCGTTAGATTCGCGTTAAAATTATTTCCAACTTTCTTGCAAGATTGTGTAGCATCAAAGCGTGCGAAAGTTGTGAGAAAATCTGGCGACGTTGCGCAATAATTTTTCCACGCATTGGAAATTTATAAAACGTTTTAAAACGTGGCCAAGTCAATTGGAGAGATCGTTGCAAGTAGGAAAGATTCCGCGGAACATTTCCATATTACACGTGCGACTATTTGCAATGTTCTAAAACAATATCGAGTACTTTACAAGTTTATAGAATGTTTTAGAACAGTTTGGAGTATTTCGAAATCCTATTTTCCTCTCTCTAAACAATTTCAACGTTACACCGTACACGCTATTATTTTGACTTTGTAGATTGTTGCGGAGTATTACAGTACACAGTAGAGCAGGTTTGTACGTAGAACATTTTGCAAATAGTTTAGAATAATTTGGAACGTAGTTGCATATTGGAATTCCCTCTCTAGGGAATTGTTATGTTACTCGGAAACATTTTTACGATACCCTTGAATATTGTAGGCTATCCATAATACTGTAGGATAGTTTGTAACTTTGTTGTAGTAAATCTGTAGATCGATGACATCTTTGAAAAACTTTCAGTTACGTTCGTAGTGTTGCAACGATGATTTAAAAGTCCGTGGAATTTGTCAGAACGTGTCTTACGGCATTTTCAAGTTTTCTATACAATACCGATTATTTGAAAAAATATGTCGAAATTTCTTTTCTACTTTTTTTTTTGTTTTACTAATAATAACAGCGACTAACCGAGTGAAATCGAAAGTTGGATTCTTCGTCAAAACGAAGTATTATTAACAGCGAGACAAAGGAAAAGTAGTTGATAAGACTTTTGTTAACCAGAGTACGAATGTTGGAAAAATATAAAGTTTACTATTTAATGGACGTAATGTATACGGAAAGGTGATACCGTGTCTCCTAAGATTTTAAAGTAAAATCATGGAAAGGGCTGGTGTATGAAAAGGATGCTCGGGAAGAGTTAATTTAATTCTGAGAAAAGTCGCGTAATGAATATTATATGTTTCAATTAGCTTGCTTACAACCTTAATTCCATGATAATTCCGACTCGGAATCTGGTCAAGCGAGGAAGTTTTCAACGATTCAGAATATCCTCATTGTGAATGCGACGACATAATTAGCCGCGAGAGTAATTACTTTCGCTTTCGTTAGTTTCCGCCTCTCAAAGCACCGTGCTCCGTTTCCGCGATCCTTGCGAAAATCTTACCCCCAGTAATTTCGAATCTCCTTTGACTTAAAATTTTTGAAAATTTCGTTTACATCATCCTTAATTAATAATACGTTTCAAGCAAAATCGAAATACGTTTCTATCGTTTCATCGCGACGAATCACAAACGAACCAGCGCTGTGATCGAAAAAGAATAAAATTTCCTGTGCTTTGTTCCTTGCGTAAAATTATTATTTACGAATATTTCCGTTTTAAAGCTTTTAACTGTATTATCTGCCATACACGTTTTTGTAACAGTTGCCGCTATTGTAAATGTTTTAGTTTTGGATGTTGGACGTGAAAAATATTCAAGTCGCAGGAAATTTTTCATTCGTTGTACGTTAACGCGAAGAATCGCGGAGTTAAATAAAATACGTTTTACAATTAAATAAAATTACAGTGAATTTTATTCAACCGTTGTACTCGTCTGCTTTTTCTCCTCTCGCAAATTGTTATGCAAATTCGTTAGCGTTCCCATTACATATATGTATTTGCAAAGCGCGAGAACCAATCACCATTTATAATTCCATCAGCCGTGTAATTTGTAATTCAAAATTTCGAAAGCAGCTCGTGGATTAGCGAAGCTTAGCCAAACGATCTATAATTCGTGAGGTTTGTTTGAAACTTTTAAAACTACGAGTTCCACGATGGAAGTTTTCATTTAATTATTTTAATGGAACGCTTCGTCCGCTACATATGCATTGGAAAAACTTTTCCATGGAATTAACCATAGGCTCTCCGATTTACGGCTAGACTATCCGGTTTTTTCGGTAATTTCCTACGGTTGGTCGCGTTACAGAACTTTAGACACGCAAATATAAGTTATTCGTATAAACGTAATAGGAAATTGATTATCGTGATATTTCTACGGCTGAAATAACACGAGAAATTAGAATAAAACTGTGATAAATATCGTGATAAAAATCTCACCAACCTTTTTAACGACAAGGAGGACGCGTTGTCTATCTGGAAATTCGTCACTCCCTCGCAGATCATGGCAACCTGGATGAAAATAGCGCCGAGTAGGAACGTCAGTCCTATCGCGCTTTGTCCGTACCTTCTTAGAAACGTCATCAGGAAGCCGAATCCGATCCAGATCATCACGTGGACATCTTGATACACTGAGTCGTTTTAACGGTGGCCCGAAATCGCACGCGTGCACAAGGCGAAAACAGAAAGAGCTCTTTGTAGGCGCATGCACAGCTCGCGTGCGGTTAATCAGCTTGGCTCGCTCGCTCGTTTGTTCGCCGGAGATCGGTGTTAATCGCTCGTTAATTGATCGTTGTAATTACGTGGCCCGTTCGGAGGAAGAACGCGGTTTCTCAGAAATGGCTGGGGCAATTCGAAGATGGCTGTGTGAGCTTTCTTCGCCAGGTATATCCATCGGTGTTTCCGGATGGAGGATGGAACTCGTCGGTGGAACGTGTTGATAGACGAATCGTAAAGTGTAAGAAATTCAAAGCAGTGTTTTCTTTCGTAGCAGAGAAGAATTGACATTTGGTACTTTTGTCTTTTTGATACAATTTTTTGAGAGGACGAGGGTGAGTCTCCTGCGCGTGACGAAGGATCGTTAATTCCCATGTCTGATATATTAATAGGCGAGTAGTACGATGCAACAAATTTCATACTAATTGGACGACTTCTTTTAATGGTAAAGAAGAGTTTGGTCTTTTCTTTTTCGCGATGGAATTTTTTTTGTGAAGCCGGATGAACGTGTTTTGAGGGTGGAATCTGGTTCAGTTAAGTGGATAACGTAATACACGTTCAAGGTATCACTTAAAGCAGATAGGATAATTTAATGGTTTTTATAGCAGAAGAGACTTGAAGCTTCCATGTGCTTCTTTTTTCAGCGGTATGAAGTATGACTTGATTGATGAGTTCGTTTGGTTATGTGAATAATGTAATGTAATACATGTTTAAGGTTTTATGTACGGTAAATAGGGTAATCATTCTTGTAGGGAAGAAGATTTGACGTTCCTTTCATAGAGCTTTTCTTTTCTTGTCATTGCTCCAACAGCTCAAAGAACGATTTCGATTAAATTTGATTCTTTGATGAGACTCTTTTTTGGTTTTCTGAAGCTCGGTTCATTTCACTTATTTGGCAGGAAATAATCGTTAAAATTTCTATTGTGTCTTCATTTAGAAATATTTAGAATATGTATTTTTGAAATCTTTTTAAGTCCGAATTATGTCCGAATTTCCTGTGAAAAGCGTTAATTGGCTATGTAACTTTGACCTCTTAAAGATTCTTCGTTGGTTACGTCGAAGAATTGATTTAACGTGATTGATTATATATCAGTGAGATCTACGTGGAGTGACACATTAACCGACACGTTGCCATAATTTAACTCTCCGTCGTTTAACGAACATCAAAATCGTTCCGCATAATTGACACTGTTACGTTTATCGATGTATTTAACTATTAAAATTATCGATAATCGTCGATCTATATAAGCAACGACGGAATTGGATTGATTCGCAGTAGGAACTTTTACCGGAAGTAAAGAGAAGTCTGCAGGCAATTGTATTTTTTAAAATAAACGTTCCAAGATAAACGTGTCTTTGTACTTTTATATTCAGAATTCGCTATATTCTACGGAATCTTATTACAAAAAAGTTGGACATTCCATTTGAAAAACTGAATACAACGCCGTTTGAGAAATTTCTAATCGAAATTCCCGAATCTTTTCTCTATAGCTCTACGTGCAAAAGAATTTCTAACCATCGTATCGTACGTTGTTTGTTCCTACGATTTCTATAAATATCGAAGATGTTCTCTTCTAATTTCAAATAACAAAAATGTTTCATACGGAGAAGTAACAAACTCTTCTAATATTATCAATTTCAATCCCGCATTCTTAATTAAAACGTGACACAGAGACCGAAATAAAAAGGTGACTGGTTGTCGCCGCTCAAGAAATCGATACTAATTTTCACGATAAAAACCTGGTGCTTCCGGTTCGCGTGAACCTTCCGCGCGAAAGATATCCGGACGTTCTATCCCCTGACGTAGACGGTCGTGGTTGTAACTCTTCGCCGCTGTACGTAATCGATTTCACCGGTTTGAATTTTCATCCGTGGGCGAAATTAAGCGCGAATAAATCAAACACGTAAAAGAGGCTGGATTAAGAGGCGACACGCCGGCCGTTCCGCTGTAAAATATGTTCGTAAATCATTGGGAAACCGGCGGACGTCTTAGGATTCGCTTCGAAACAGATAATTCGCGCTTCGCCCCGGGACTCATCCATCACCGGGTGTCGCTGCTTTACCGTGAATGCATAATAACCGGAAAATCGCGCTGATCCGGGTCACCGTTTTTGCCGGGGAAACGAGTCGGCTGATAGCGACTGGTGGCGGGATTCGAATTTTCCCTTGTAATTCCTTCGAACACCGTTGATGCAAAAAGATCGGCGTCCGTCGATTCTCGTCGTGAAGAAAGTTGCAGCTCGAAGTTGGATTTGCCTGTCATTGATCATTGGTCGAGCAAAGACGTGAAAGAATTGGTGATTATTCGACGAATGATAGATCGCTACTTGAACGTATTTGAATATCTGCTCGGTTTTGATAAGACGGTGCTAACAAAATGGTAGAGTTATTAATATTAATCGTTAATTTAATCGCGAGGTGTAAATTTCGCTAGTTAGCGATTCGTTTCATCTTGGAAACTCGAAGCGCAAAAAAGAAAGGGACGACGTTATTTATGCGATGATCTGATAATTACTTTGTAAATCGTTCGTTTTAACGTTTCTCGTGGCTTTATCGCGTTGTCAAAGGATTAATAATATTCTCGGTGTACGTATTTCCCAGAGCGAACGGTGCAAGAATTTGTGAATGGCGGACAACTTATTCCAACGTTTCCTTGGGAAGTGGAACGGTATGAAAGAAGAGAAGACTTTCCCGGTACTGGTGATCTATTTATTTATCATAGGTATTGCGGTGTCACTGTCACTAGTGTAATTTATATGCGGATAACCGATGATCGAGGAGTCAAGTCGAAATTCAAGTGGGTCGGAGGCACATTTCATAAGAGGGAGGAGCTTTTCTTCGAGCGCCTCGTTTCTCGTCGAGCGTGTGCATACATCGTATCGATACATCGAGACGTCGTCACAGATATAGCGAACGCCACCAGAAAACGAAGATTAAGAAGCTTCGAAACATGTGCAGCTGCGCTTCTACACGAAAAGGGACAAATATGAATTATTAATAGAATAAATATGAATAACTTTTGACGTTCGATCTTAAAATTTAAATATGAATTCTATCGATATCGTTAATAATTAATGAGAACTCTTCTTCCGATCTTTTCTACCAATTGGAGATTATTTTACCTTTTTCTCTTATTTTACAAATGAAATTCAATTAAATCACGATAATCCGAGAGATTCAAACTTCGTGATAAATATCCTTCGCTAACGAAGATATCTCATTTCCGTCAATCCGTCGAATCTTTCTCACCCTAAACAGGCCGTTCTGATAAAAATCCTGGATCTCACGGTTCTTTAAACGCGCGATGAATTACCATCGATATTTTTATTCGACTCGAAGCCACCGAAAAAGAAGAAAAAGTATGGGACGAAATATAAAACGCGAATTCGACTAAAAAGGGGAAAGAAGGAAAACGAAGGGGATAAGACTTGGTTACGCGTTTACGCCGCAGAAAACCATTGGTTTCCGGTGGAAATTATTCGAGTCACGTCCGGATAATCTATTTATCACTTGAGGCATCGCTGTCGCTGTCGTGACTTTTATGAGAAACAGAGAGAGAAAGAGAGAGAGAGAGAGAGAGAGAGAGGGAGGGGGCGAGAAAAGGAAGGTTCGACGATGGCCTCTCTTTTTGCTCGTTCGCATCCATCAAACGGTAATTTTGAAAAGCCAGCGAGGGAAACGGAATCGACGACGATAAAGTTGCAGCGGAATCGCATTAGCCGACTTTCAAACCAAAGATAATTGGCCCCGACGTCGACGTGACTCGATTATTCCCTCGAATGAGTAGTTAAAATCACCTAATTCCCCTCTCGAAAGTTGTTTGTCCGAAAGTTACCTGATTTCCACCTTTTTTTCGCCATTATTTTTCTTCCCACTTTGATAATATCGCAATTTTCTTAGGATCATTTTTATAACATTAAATTTTAATTGGACGAGATATGCAAACGATAAGATAAGAATTTTTAATAACATCGCTTCTTTTCAAGCACGCGTTTAAACAAAAATACACGAAATGGAAAGAAAGTATTAAAAGTGAACAAAACTCTTATCGTTAGTTTCACCCTATAATACGCCTGTGCCGCCTATAAAAAAGGGGAAGATACCGATAAATTGTATTTTCTGAATAGGAAAGAAAAAACAGAATATCCCTTTTAGCTAATTTGATAACTTCCTCGCTAATCCAAGGATTCTTTCGCCAGCTTTCATAATTTTATATTATCCACGGTGGTTACACCGAAAGCTTTGCCGTTTAATAATCACGAAGTTTCGCGAAACTGTCGCGTAACACCATATTTTCTCATTCAAACGTTCCGTTAGACTTCGCTGAACTCTCAGCCAACGTTCCGATTTTTTTCAAAACCTGTGCGACCTTTTCACGCGCGTTCTCCAGCGTAGCATAATCCAGCTGGTATAAGTTGGCGAAACTTAAGCCTGCAACTTGTATATAAACAGGCACGTATAGTGTCAAACTTGGTCCAGCTTCGCATGGATTGCGCAAAAGTTTCTCCCGGAATGGCAAAATTTACACGTTTCGCGTCGCTGCGTATCTTTTTCATACGAGAAACGATTTTCCAGCACGATTTCTATCACACCGTCTCTATTTAATGCCTTTACGTATAAACAAAGGATTCGCGATCCATCCACTTGCAATGGAGAAACCCGTGTTGTATTAAAAATTCGCAATTTCGACCGTTTCATCGTTAATTCGAGCTGATCGATCTCTGCCATTTCGCGTGAATTCTCGCAATAAAATGACGATACGAACGCTTTTATCTGTCATCATTTTATTCACAAAGATTTGGTTTTGTCGTTTTCATTTGCGCGATCCCTTTATTTCACCCGTGGATATCGTTAACATCATAGATATTTCTCATTTATATCCAGATACGTTTATGCTTCTACTTTTCGGAATTTAATTTAAACACGTAACCGTGTAAAGAGGGTCCTCGGTGAGGATATTGGTATTTACTAATTACGCTAGATGTTGTTGTAACGTTTCTTTTTCACGGAAGAGGAGGTATTTTTTATCGCATATTTCATTGGTCCGGCATGAATGAAATTTATCGTAGGTTGGGAAAATAGGATAAACAAAAATCGCGAGTTGCGAAAACGAAAAATGGAAAATCGTCGCTCGATTACGTAGTACAATTTTAAAGAATGCAATTTATTCGGCCCTGCTGAGCACCGTTGCTCTTTCTTTTTACATTGTACGCTGTTTTGTACGTTGAACGAATAACAAAGTGGTGAAAGGGGAAGAAATTGTTCGTTACGAGTTCCTATTGGAAGGAAATTATGGTGGAAGAACCCTTTGTCGGGTCCGGTTTATAGAGGTATAAAGCTGGTTTAAGAGCGTACTATAAAAAACGTGAACTTACAAATGAATTTATAAAAAGAGACTTAAATCATTCTGCTGGAAATATCGATAATAACATTTATGAAACATTAATGCCAGAATTTCAATTACCGATCGTTATTAGCTACTCGTATCATTCAAAGGCACGCGTTGCTAAATGCGTATCGATTTTTAACAAACCTCGAATTAGCTTTCGTTTTTTCGTGAAAAATTAATTTTAAATATTTCCTATCTTTCGGAAGTCGAACTTTCAGAAACAGAAAATACCAAGTAACCTTTCTTTCCAATTATTCTTTCGTTTTTTTAGCGCGCGTTCCTGAACACGATAAAAGTAACGTTGACGAGCTAATAAGTAAACAAATTTCTTTTACCGCATTTTCTGCCACGTTTCGTCGAAGAGACAGCGTTGTTTCTCGATGTTGCATTCAAACGGAAGACGACAATAGGACGCCTACATTTCCGTATCGTTCGCAGACCATTCCCAAGCGTTTCTCCGTAACAGTCGCGATTTCCATGAGAAGGAAATTTGGTGGCGCGCGCGAAAACCGATTTCCATGAGAAAACACGCGCCTGGCCTGGCCGTAGACGTCTGAAAATTTATAATCTTTGAGAAGCAACGAGATTAGCCCGCCAATTATGCTACTGCCCGCAGACCCAGTTACGTAATCTACGCAAAGTATCACTTTGAAATTCAGATTCCGCCGGATAAAGTGTTGACCACGTGCCCATCCGCGTTATTCCGCCTTCGAAATTCCCGAGACACTGGCGTCTCTGTTACGTTTACGCGTGTAATAATCTCCTTAACTGTGTTATTATCGTTTGCTGGAATTCGCGAATCTACACCAAATTGTCGAGTCGCAGTTATATCCGAATCTCGTCGTTACCAAACTCTCTTGCTACATTTTTTCGTATCTTCGTGTTACATATTTACCCTGAACTTTATCGTACACTGTCTTTCCCAAAGAATATCTTAAACTAATCGTATCCTGTATTTGATAGAATCGTCGCGGAATGATATTTTTAACGTACACGTTGCGATAGAAATTGTTCCGCTGCTGTTCCTTGCGAGTTTAAAATTAGAGATATTGATTTGCAATATGTACCTTTATACGTCGCTTTGAATTCACTTCTTTCAGACCTATACTTTTATCGGGACTTTTTGCAGAATTTTTCTCCACGCAACATGAAAGATATTTTAATGTTGGAATTTTTGGACCGAATGGTATTTTTAATACGTGGATTGTTGCAGAATTTGTTGATACTGTTCCTTGCAACGTTAACGTTTCCACGTCGGTATGGTGCCGCGTGCACGTAGTCTCACCACCCGCACATTTTTACAGGGTAAATATGTAAATGGTAAATGTGGAAACGCTGGAAAAAATAAAAAGAACGTCCTTCCACGTGTGCCATCGGCGACGCTCGAGAAACTCAAGACGCGGATTCACATCTGGCGACGTCAATGTGTTAAGATTAAAATCTTCGATTATAATATCTGTATTTTTGTACGCGCTTTCAAAGCGTTTTGTTCCATTGGACCGCATGTTTTTAACGGAGAAACGCAATACCGCGAAATTATAACTTTAGGAAGAAAGGACATTTTTGTCAACAACAAGGACGTGGCTTGTCGTAAAGCTTGTCGTACAATAATAGAGTAGTTTGTTTGTTATCTTACGTAATACGATCCTAAAAAGGGCAGAGAAAATTTTAGGACATTTACCGACGACTACTAAATCACGCGATCATATTCGTTAGATCGAGCGTTCGAAATATTTTTCAACAAAAAATATTTTTCTTCGCCAAGTGGTAAGATTTTTGACTCAAGTTGCGAGTTTTTAACGAATATTTAAATGTACGCGTTTGAGGAAATTGCCAGTCTAAGACGAATGGAACGGAACGTTTGAGTAACAGACTTTATAAACAATGAAACGCTTGCTTTGAAAGAATGGCACGTTTCCACCTCTGAATGCTACTGGAAGCTTCTCCTTTCATTTCCCTAAAGGCGTCCATCATAAAAAACAAGCATCCTCGTTTCCATTCTTTTTTCACGAACTCCCGTCTCAACGATCAAACGCGATCTCAGCTTCAATAGAACTTCCTTCATCAACCATTTACAAACACATCCGATTTTCACAGTCTTCATACTTTGAATCTCTTAGAATCCATAAAAAAAAAAAACAGCTATTTTGCGTCTCTCAGAATTCAGAAGAAGAGTCGTAAATATTTCAGTAAAATCATAATAAATTCAACACCAACTTCATCAACTCTATCTGCTTATCGTATTGCTTCAAATTTCTTAAGGCTCGCCAAGGTTACAAAGAATCGTGCAAGAAATTGACAATATTTTACTAATGTTAATTTCGACACGATTCTCGAAGCTTGAAATCGTTTCAAACGTGGCAGAATCGCAGGCATCTCGATAGCGTTGAATTTACCAAAGAATTTAGCATTTTCACGTGCGTTTCATTCGCAAAATCTCGAATCTTTGAAAACGTACGCAGAAAAGACGCGAAAGTCTCGCGAAAGAGAGACGACCGAACTAAAAAATTCGACGAACAGCCGGCACACGAAAACAAAACAAGCCTACACGAAATCATGACGATTATCGTCAGCGAAGAGACCAACGATTTCGTAATCGTGGACAGTTGGTCGTTTTCAACGACGGCGTAGGACGATTTGGCGAAACACAGTGCCGGCCATATCTTATAAAGAGGTTTCTGGTGTAGCTGTACGACGTTAATATACGTACTTTATCCGACTCCATGGATAAAGTTAAGCCCTGGCGTCGACTCTTTACATCCTTCCACGGGTATACACGAGTTCCACGGAATATTACGCGAGCGTATCTGTCTCCCTGCCTCTCGTTATCTTTCACTGGCTACGATTCCCTCGCCGTCTTTCGTTGCTCGTGATCTTTCACGAAACCGCACGATGAAAGAAGACCGAAGAAAAACGCGTAGTTTCTCGTTGGAGGGGTAAAAATCGCAACGAGAAAATGAAGAAGGAAACGTATATACAGCTGAGTGGGTGGAAATTCGTGGTTGAAGCGTGCTCGGGAAGATTCCGCGGTTCGAAATAAGGCAAAAATCAGGAATAAGAAAACCGCGTTTGAAGAAGAAACCGTCTTTAGTTCAAATATTCTGTCTGGCATTTGTTCGTTTCTCAAGATATAAATACATATTTGAGATGCCTCGTGGATTTTTATCTTTTATGTAAAATTACGTTGCACAGGTATAATGGCTAAATATTTACGAAAGCGAAATACGATTAAATATTTGAAATTTAAAGCACGGGAACAGAGACGGCACAAAGAAAACGATAGGAGCTTCGGCTTTCTTTGATTATTCGAGACGACGGATAAGGATATCTGGTTCGACGAGTTTTCGCGAAACAGAACAAAAGTTTGCAAAGTAGTTCTGGTATCTTTAATTTTCATCTTACGATTAATTAAGCCTGTGGGCGTTTCAACGCTTACACGGACGATCGTGTATTCACAGCACCATGTAACTGATTCAGTATTATTCAGAAATATAAGAGAAAGATCGTGTTTTATTACGAACGTTCTACTTTTCCACCAACTAACCACCACGAATACGTTGAACCAGGTAAAAGAAGAAAAATGAGAAAGAAGGAGGAAAAGGGAATAAAAATACAAAAGAGGAAGACGAATAAGGGTAGAAAGCCGTGGGTGGTCCCCATCGAGAGAGACCGAGATCGTAGGACTTACGTGTGTACGTGACCGGCAAAGAGCTCGGTTTTCCATTTAGATGAGGCGAGTAGCTGTTCTGCCTGTTACCGGCGTCCGCCTCGGGGGCGTAATCGAACGTAGCCAAAAAACCGCATAGGAGAAAGCCCTCGATAAAGAGGAGCACGATAGCGTTCCATAGGCTGTTGCTCGTCGTCATCCTTTCCTCCGCTTTCCCTTTACCCTCGTGAGAAAGCTTTTCTTCGCGGGCAACGCTGGCCGCGAAATTACCACGGCACTCTCTGGCACCCAGGGGGTGATTTTTCCTCTCCGCGTAGCCTCGTCACCTGCCACAGCCACGGTTTAACCATTTCTCGTTTCTATGAATCGAATCTATGAATCGAATCTATGAGTCGAACCACGATTCCAGCTCGTTCGTTCAACGTCCCATGGGAGTTACCGTTTCCACGGTATTATATCGAACTTCTTCTCGGTTTTTAGAGGGTTCGAAGGGTTGATTGGTTGCGAGGATGCTTGATTAGTATCGGACGGCAGGGCAGGTAAGGATTTTTGCATTTCTTTTCTCTCGACGGAGTTCAAGAAGAATCGAGTTCCCGAGGTTTTGTTATCTTTTCTAGCGGATCTTTTTTAACCTTTTGCACTCTGAATTTTACTTCAATTTCGTTACCAGCAGTTCCCAACGCTTTTAAGTGTTTTATTTGAAATTTACTTTAACTAAAGAATAAGACAATTTAAATAAATAAAGGAAGAAACAAATTCACTTAAATACCAGTTTTATTCACACTATTGTTGTAATTTTGTCATTTTTAAGCGTATGACATATCTTGAAACAATTTCCAGGATGCAATCCTGCTTTTCTTTCGCGCGTTGCACAAAAAATAGGTGGGACTCGACAAAGGAGCTCCTGAGATAAAACCTGATGTCGAGTCACATAGGAGTGCAAAGGGTTAATTCTCCGGCTGTGAGAGTCACGATGGATCTTCGTCACTTGGATCACGCGTTTCGATTCAACGTTAAGCTCTTCGAACGACGCGAATCTCTTCTGGGAAGGGAGGAAAGTCAGATTCGATAAAATTTCCTTCCTCCGTCGTTCGCGAGTCCTTTAGTTTAGACGAATCTCTCAGTAGACTGCGAATAATACAACGGTAACGTCTGGACGCTACTTTGATACATCACGCTGAACTTTGGATAGATAGCTGTCACTTCTTTCACAACGATAAAGTACTTTCCTTCCAGTTAGAACGTTTTTAACTTAATAAATCTCCGAACGTATTAATCAAGTTTTTATTCTTCTGCCTCGTAATAAAATACGGTACGATAGTGGAAGAATTAAAAAGGAGAAAAAAAAAAAAAGGAAAAGAAGAAGCAACAAGACAAAAAAGGGGAAGGAACGAAGACACGCGAGCTGTATCGATTTCGCGCAAAAATAAAGAGAAACAAACCTATTGAAATGGTATCCAGCTTTTTCCCCTTCGTTAACGCACGTCGAATTCGCTTAACCGTCGATTCTCGTTGCAAAGGAGGACGTTGGGTAACTGACCACCTCTTCTGTTCACTGTTTATCGGAATTCTATCTGGTAACTCTTACGATACTCGATCCGTAGCGCATCCACAGGGTTCTGGTATGCCACAGTGCATATACGAGCTACGCAGGAGAACCACGGTCTTTTGAATAAACCCGATAAAAATCGGTGGCGTTTTGTAAAGCAATGAGGGAGTTGAAACCTATGGCCTCTTTCTTCGCTTTCGTCTCGGTGCGTCGCGAACTTGTATCACCTATCGGCTAAACATTCCAATGAATTCGATTCCGGACGACGCGAAAGAACAGCGAGGAAGAAACGCGTACTCCTTCTGTTCTTATGGAAGTTCGATCGCCACGAAGTCTCGAGTGCACATCTTGCTTAATATGCGATTGCCTGGCTCCATTCGCGGTGCTATTATCAAAGATACGTATCAGGTTGTCCGAAATGTTTCTTTCGTTTTATAAGGAAATAATAGGCGCACAATGGTTCTTCTTTTATATTAGTTTATTAAATTATGCACGAATATCATTATATTCTATCATTCTATTTCTATCATTATAGAAATAGAACGAAATGGATCACATCTAATTCGATAAAATAATATAAAGCAGAAATCGTTGTTCATCTATTATCTCACCTAATGAAACGAAAGAAACTTTTCGGACAACCTAATACGCGAGTTTACGTGCGAGCTTACGTGTCGTTCGATACATCTTGGTATATTCGTAATTTGTGGTTTCAGTTTGGTGAGACGACGTTTTTTCTAGCAATTGGTTGAATTGAAACGTTGGTAAATGAGCTCTCTTTTGTATAGTTGAAGCAATATTATTAATGAGATTAAGGAGAGCGACTGCGCGGAGCATTGTTTACTTTAGCCGACGTATCGAGAAGATTAAAGTTCTGCGAGTAAGTTAGTCGAGTCAAGTAACTGTAGTTAGTTAAGGAATAATACAGTTCGATTATAAAAGCAAATTTTTCAGAAGAAAATTTTTTAGATCACAAGTCAGTTGGTCATACTATCGAAGGTGAAACCAACATACTAGTAAAACTATAGATCTACGAGTAAATTGGCTTCGTTCGTTGAGTAATTAAACGACTAGCAATAAAGTTCTGTAGTATCGTAAATAATAATTATGATTTATTTACAATGAATGGATTGTACAGATGTTGATTGAACAGGAAACGATGGTTATTTAACGTGGACTAATCGCAATAACGTACTATAATTTAGACAACTCAATAGTTGATTTGCAACTCTCGTCACCATGGATCCAACGCTCTCTCACGCGGACCACACTCTCTCGACAACGTTAGCAACACTATCTCGACAACGTAACTCGCACTCCCTGACTTCTCGAATCACACTCTCTGGCTTCTCCACTGACACTGTCTCTTCTAGCATCCCTTTGTCTTTTCTTAGACCCATCACGCACGTGCCCGCATCCGCACTTGGCCAGGGTCACATAGGTCTTTTCTATGAAACTATTCAATTGAAGGACCGACGACACATTGATGGACCTGTTGGTACCTCGGCTCTCTCGCGACAATGTTTATGGCTACCCGCAGCTAAAGAAGAAATATACAAGTTCAGAAACAGATATAACATAAGAGTTAACAACCACCGAAACCCATTAGCTACCCAACTACTTGACACGACGGATCAGATCCGCAGACTGAAAAGACTGTACCCTTTAGATCGAAGCATTGGATTCAATTAGAATCAAGCATGCTATGAGCTATTATAATCCAAGTTACAGTACCACGCCACAAGAGTTTACTTATAATTCTCAATGACAATTGATTGTAAAATACTTACAAATAAAAGAAAAAAAGTCTTTCATTGGCAATACCAGACGAATCAGCAAGTTTTTTATGTTTTATATATTTTTTATAATACCTTATACACGATGCCTAAAATATGCAGAAAGGATATGTTCGATAGTGATAGTAGCGATGACGAGCATTATTTTGAACCTGACGATAGTGCTTCAGGCAGTGGAAACAAACTTCTTTCAACAGGGAATCGATTCGCGACCTTAAGATACCCACAGTTAAAGAAAAAATATCAAAATTCAGAAACAGATATAATATAAGAGTTAACAACCACCAAAACCCAGTAGCTACCCAACTACTCGACACGACGGATCAGATCCGCAGACTAAAAAGACTGTACCCTTTGGATCGAAGCATTGGATTCAACTAGAATCAAGCATACTATGAGCTATTATAATCCAAGTTACAGTACCACGCTAAAAGAGTTTACTTATAATTCTCAATGAGAATTGATTGTAAATAGTCTACGAAATAAAAAAAAAGAAAAAATGTTTATGGTTCACCCGATATCTCTTGGCCCTTTCATTCTCGATACTACAGTTCTATCAGAAATTCATAAATTATACAAATGCGAAAGAGAAGTTTGCGATTCGCAACTTTCGAGCTATAAATTATGTTACATTTTGAGCTTGTTCTTCTGTTTTCGAAGTAATTCTTCGTTGATTTTCTTGACGTATTATGCAGCAACCCTTTGAACTAATAGAATTTTGTTTCAATAGAAATAGCCTCGTTACATAACGGGCAAAGACTACCGTGGCTGATTGCGTGTTTTCCAAAAGAAAATACTTTTCACGCTATCTTGTAAAGTTATCGGTATGTAACTGTTTCTTACTCTAGATTCCGAAATATTAATATAACTTGTATTATTTACGAGCAAAGAAAAATCTAATTATAAGACTAAACGGCACTGGTGAACGCCTAAACTCGCGTTTTACGCGTTTCGCTGCGCGTGAAAGCAGATCCTGGAAAGTTCTCGCTAGTCACTGTCGTTCTTCGCCGAATAATGCCGGCGCGGTTGTTAACTTCCGGCTGTGCTTACGTTTTGGTACCCGGCCTCCAATTAAACGGCCTCTACTACGATCCTAGTCTCGCAAATTCTATTATTTCGCGGTGCGAGTTGCCTCTGCTACCATTTTCACGAGTTTCATATGTTGCGAATATTTCCGGTTAGAACGTGTTTTACACGTTGTCTTCTTTTATATTTTCTTCTGATATCTGTTCGACCGGACTGGTGGAGTTATCGGTGTGAAACGATTCTCGTGAAGTTTGTTGAAATTATTGTATGAAATCTTTTGCTCCTTAGCGCAAGTTAATTGTTTTTATAATCTTTTTAATCGCAACTCCTTTCTCTTTATTTCGAATCTCAGCGTTCCTTCTAAATGAAGACACATTGGAAATTTCAAGACAAACTGCAATTAATAAACTACTTATTTTACGCGTAACTATCAAAAACAAATTCGCACGATAAATTGTTTTATACGCCATCGTTTTTATTATCATCACGAAGTTGGCAAATACGCGGAGCTTTATATTTAGACGGAGAGTATTGCAACGATCTCGACGTTAATTAAAATATTTCAATAAAATCCAAATTTCGATTTCCAAGTCTCTCTTCATCGGTTGGTTCTGATCTCGCTCGAAAATTCATCGCGTTTTATATCTTCGATAAAATTATTCACGGGGACATTAGCTATGAAATCAACGTGGCATTATTCAAATTCTCCAAGCGACAAAGTAAATGGACGAATTCATACGGATTATTCGGGCCGACCTCGAATAAACGTTGGGTCAGAGTCAAAGAGTGAATTAAATTAATAGAGCTCGCGAAAGAGTATGACCGGAATGGATTTATTATTAAGCAGACGAACATTTTGGTCTATCGACGTCGAAATTCTGCCATGCGTTAGTCGGATTTTTGAGATCTCCAGGAAACGATCACTTTCGTTAATATTGTTTCAAGCGCAGAATTATTATACAAGAATATGTTATCAATTATTTTCATGCAATTTAGATAATTCAGATTTCACGTATAGGCGGAATAGATCCCATTAACAAAGCCTTATTTCTTTTAAGCTCAAGGTTGTCCCTTTTCTTTTAAAACGACGTCACAAACTTTTGTTTACGGATCAATTCCTATACTCGTTGATGCCTTTTTTATTTAAAATATTGTACGTGAATATTTGCGATCGTGTACAATTATCTTGCAAATAACGAAAGTCAGAAAGAACTCGAGAGCCATTTCGAACATCACGTTGTTTCTTTTTTCTTGGTGGAAAAGCAGATTTAACAGGATAGTTCTTGCCTTTCGGTTTTCATAATTTCTTAATAATTATACAGAAATTAATGAGAAACTTCTGCGTTATAAATCAAAGAACACAAAAGCTGCATATAAAACCGAGATCAGCATTTTTATGAAAGAAGATGCTATGCTACGGGGCTGGTAACATAATTCTAACACTCTGCATATTCCCCGTTTGCCAAAGTATAGCGTATACAGGTGGAGGAGCCATAAACCTCGAACTTGTTACAAGCTAGACTTCAAAGTCGAGGCCGAGGTTCGTTCTCGTTAAGGCAAAGACAGAGCTCTCCGGGATTCGTTTCTCACGGGGCGAATATAAATATGGAATTAAGTAAATTCGTTCGGATACTCACTCGGATAAACTCGTAACGGGTCCGTATCCGGTTTCTTGACGTGCTTCCGGTCGTGGTCGTCTGAAAGTTTAATTACTCCTTCAATTATATGCACGCCATGACGGTGTGGAAATTTTATGAATATCCACCGGATCCATGCCGGAGGACATCTTTCTTTTCTCGTTACTTTCCCTTCGTCGGGAACGACGGAAACGTTCTTCGCTTTTCCTCCTTCGATGCTCTTCGAACGCTGCTGCTCGAGATACGTAGCTCAAGGTGGTCTACGTTAACGTTGCCAGAGGATAACGATGCTTCCAAGAGAAGTTACTTTAACGATCTTTAGAACAGTATATTTCTCGTGACACTTTGATTTAGACCGATGGAACGCGAACTGTGTGATATTCGACGTACAACTTCCATTCGTATTTCGACTCGTCGTTCGACTGTCGATATTTATGGAAATTCGATCTATTTAGTTTTTGTGATTGTGACCGAAGAAGAAAATGGGTCCAGTCATTTAAAATTATATACGAAATATACGAAACAACATTTAAGGAAAATAGGACGCAAAGATCGTTTCCTTCTCAATTTATCGCGACACGACACGGTGCAACTTTATTCGCGACCGAGTAAAGGAATAAAAAAAAAAAAAAAAGAAAAGTAAAGAGAAACAGAGACGAGAGTGAGTAATTGTTTGCTTCCTGGATCTTGTTCGTTTGTCTTTTCCTTTCTTCGTTTGATTTCACCCGGTGTATCTTGTAATTTGCCTAGAGATAATGGTAGATTGATGGCAAGGGAGGAAGGAAGAAGCGACAGTTTCTTTGTCTTGGGATACTTTCCTTCTTCGTTCGCCGAGACAAAATTAGACTGATAAAGGAAACGTGTACTACCGTTTATATTTAATTACCTTCTATACTTAACGCTTACAAAGGAAAATCATTGGACTGGAGGTATCAAATTTTTGCCTATGTAAATGATAAAAAGTGGTAATTGTAACCCTTTGCGATACGATGGTTCTGCAGTTTCACGATCAATTTGCCACCAACAAAATACGCTATTCCATCGAATCATTAAAAGTAACATTCCGTGTTACCTCTTTTTACGTTTCACGACATTTTCTACGTTATTTAACCTCGCCAACTTGTATCAATTTCTTTACGTTTAATCGACGTTTCGATCATCAGGGAAAGAGAGGTTCGTAAAGGACCAAACAAAATTATTCAAATTCCATCTGTACTATCAATTCTATTAACATTTACGAACGTCGTGTGCTAGAAAAGCCAGGTTATTCGCATCTATTTACGTATTCTCGTTGTTGCACAAGATTTATTCGCGTCGTAATCATCGTATCGTAAAGAGAATCACGGATAAAAATTTTCCAAAATTAATGTACAATGACCGTGTATATTTTTCGACGCGACGTCACGAGATACATATTCAACGATAATAACGCGTGCTGGCCGTTGTGATAAGTTACATCGTCGAGTATAACTCGTTGCTCGTATGCACTCTCTTATGGAACTCATACAGACCTGTCTGTCCGTGATTTTTTAGCAAATTAGCGTCCGCCTCGGGCCCGTACGTCATCAACGCGCCCATTAGGACGATTAGGACGACTTGGACGAAGAACAGCTGGCATACTTGTTGCTTTCCACTCACTGAGAACATTCCCTAATGAAAGAAGCAAGGATTTAGCGGAAACTGGATAAATGTTTATTAACATTAGCTTTAATAACCGGCCACGTCTTAAGGCGTCTTTTGTAAGCTGAACGTTATTACGTGTCTAAGCGTTTTTTAAATCTGACGTTTGTTTACGAATAAATGTACCATCGTTAAAGCGATTAACGTTATTTACCGTAGATCGCTTAGCTACGTGGAACAAGCAATATTTGTTATTATTATCAGACCGCGAATATCTATGTAACTTCGATACAGGCGACTTAATTCAATTAAAACCTTCTATTTATTTATTTATTTCAGATATTTTATATAACTTTGTATATCATATTTTTCATTTGTTCGTTTATTACGTTGCGTTCCAGTATGTTTCTGTATCTTCAAATTTGTCGTAAGTGCATGAACATTTTGCAGTCCCGTTATCATATGTAGAGATGAGAATGTGAGTGGTGTAGGCTGTGCTGCTGCATGAAATAGTGTTCTGCGTTTATCGTTATGAAGCATTCGTTACGTTTCTTCGAGTCGCGAAATCATTTCCTATAAGTCACGCGGTATTATAGACGTGGCAAATAGTAGAGGAATTATATGAAGGTAATTGAATGAGAGAGAGAAAGAGAAGAGAGAGAGGATGCAAGAGTAGTATAATTGCGAAGGTTTGCAGGAAAGTTCCGGACATAATTTACGAATAATGTTATGATTAATGAGTAATTATTACGATTATATCTAATACTGCAATAATAACAGGAGGAGCAAAGGAAATGGAAAAAATATTAAATGGGACTGCGGAAGGACTAATGGACCTGAGAGCGATAATAGAGAAAAGAAGGGTAAAGGCAATACAAGAAGGGATGGAAGGACAGGAAGGTAGCACAGCAAGGAGGCAAAAAGACCAAAGTGGCAATAGTGTGTAGGCTTAAGTTGCAATAAATCGTAGGCATAAGTGGAAATAGATCATAAGCATTAGTGTTAGATTAGAGATAAGAATGCGATTAGTGCAATAAAGAGCTGTAAAGAAAGCTGAAAGTTCGTCCAAAGCCGAGAGGCACGGACTAAATAAAATAATAATAATCTAATACTGCAATATTTAATGACTGCAAGTACATTTTTAGCTATCTGTTCGTGAAAGTATTTACAGTTTCGTACTACACGTTTTTAAAATCGATCTTTCCAATAAAGTTCTACTTCCAACAAATGTCATTCGCTATCTTTTATTAATCTGTTCAATACGAATCATTCGATAATTCAATATTGCAATCGTACTACGCATTCTGCGTATCAATTACAATCTAATAGCGAAGTTCCGATACAAGACAGCAAATACATTCCATAAACATATTTACACTATTATATTACGGCCAAATTAATTAGCAAATATAGATATAAACAGAAATTCCAATAAGCAAATGCTATATCCTCGAGAATCTCAAACTGTTACACGTATCGCAGCTGTACACTCAATAACAGATCGAAATTTGCTCATAATCTGTTCTTAAAAATCGTCAGGAAATATACAACGCTTCGTGAGATTGTACATAGTCGGCGTTATAAATATAAAATGTTCGTGGTCTAGGATGAAAAAGAGGAAATAACGCTTGCAATTATTCGAAGGTTTAAGCAGAAAAATCGCAAGCGCGGTACGATGGAAAACTCGATAATTCGTTAATCGTTTACAGAGATAATATTTGTAAGGCAAATTGCGTGTACGTGAACGATGCAGATAGACGTTGCTCGGTTTAATGATATCATATAATGTTAAAGCTGAAATTTCAGTCGCGTCGCTCGCAGTTGTGTCACTCTCCATCCGTTTTCATCGTTTTATCTTTCGATGCTGATTTTCCGCCGATAATTGCAAGCGGGAAACGCGCAACCAGCAAGAATGAAATTAATGAACCCGATACGTACACGCAGACGTTATTTCATCGAGGATTTCGCTCTGCTTCAGGTTTTTCGCCTGTCCGAGCTAAGACACAGCTATTCGAGTCGATCAAGTTTCTACGTTTTAGGATTCGATCCTGAACTTTGCACGGAATAACCAAACTCGGTGAGTATTATCAGATTATACTATTAATCTTTGATACAATAATGGAAGAACGAGGAAATGATTTGTATTAGGTCGTCCGAGAAGTTTCTCTCGTTTTATAAGGAAATAACGGATGCACAATATTTTCTGTTTTATATTATTTTATCGAATTACCTATGATACATTTTGTTCTATCGAAATAACGTTGTAAAAGATGTGTCTGTAAAAGAAAGACACTTTTCGGACAACCTAATATTTTAGGTTTAGCGAGAAAAAATATCGAGAACGAGGAAATGAGTATAGCACTATGATGGCTGTATGATATTTTATCGTACAATTGTTCTATTTTTCGAAGTTATTTCGTTGTTTATTTTACTCGCCGACTCCAATACTCGTATCTTGCTGTATATGGAGGAAATTGTAAACGAAAATTCGTCGACTTTTCGATTTCGAAATCGCTTGACGAATAACCTGTTAACGAAATAGGATATCCCTCGATGAAGATAATTTCTTAATTTAAATTCTCTTAAGAAGAAGGGTTTTCTACGAAGAAACTTCATTCCACTTTTATCACGTAACTTTACGCGTAATATCACGTTGTGCACATGCTTGGAAAAAGACTGATTAACGAAGAACAAATCGATCGAAAGCTGCGATCATGCACCGAAGCAACTCGTATTCAAATTTCACGTTGGCAGCGACGTTCGCGGCGACATCGTTCAGGCAATATTTTTACCATTTTGATTTAGATAGCTTCGTAACTTGCGGCCGGTTGCAAAAAGCTCGTTTCACCCTTCACTGGCCGTCGATCAACTCATAGTTCTCGCTTGACGCGACAGATTTTTTATTGTTTCACAATTTCGTTTCGCCAAGAACTGTTCGTCCAAATGGAGCAGATCGTGTTCCCCGACGAGGCTATCTTAATTCGAACGGCGTTGACGAATGACTGTGCCGTGGCAAAGATCGATGCAACGATGACTGTAAACGATGTAACGATGATCGTTGGGCGCGCGCGTCGAAAAGGACTCTTTGGTCGTTCGAATAAATTTTTGTCTCTCGAGGTTGTGAATTCTCTGAACGGTTTGGAGAAAGGATAGATTTCGCAATTTTGCGCTACATTGTTTAAGGTTTACATTTTATATTACAATAATTTCATAATACTTAATATTCTATAATACGATACCATTGTCAATTTTATCAAATTCAAAATTTGGAAATGATATTTATTACGCAAGAATACGATCTAACACAATCGCAAAAACAAGTTCCAATTAGGATCTTTTCTTTGAATAAAACTATTTATTTTAAAACAAATTACACCTCTATCGATACCATTTGTTCCGAAACGACGCTTATTACTGTAACAACCTAAAAATACATTGGTTTGCTATCGGTAACCCATCAAAACCTATTTCCCAATAAACACACGAACGACAGTTTCACGATATACGAAGCGGTTTGTAGAAGAATCACACACAGAGGGACAAAAGTATCTGTCGTGAAATCAACGATTCTCGGCCGATATATCGGCTCGTTCGCGATATTGTTTATCCGTTTCTACTATGGACGATCCAATTACAACACGATTGATCCTGATTGACCTCGTCGTCTAAATCTCCCCAACGGATATACGCCATTCCCTTAATGCCGACACGTTTGACGCGCGAACAGTGTCGCGAAGCCAACGTATAGCGTTTTTCAACGGAGGCGATCCGTTCGACAGAAACGTTATTATCCAGTCTTGCCTGGTGTTAATCGATTTCTCCGTACAGTTCAGTGGGAAAGGATCGTTGAAAACGTTCACGCCTAATATTTCACCGCGGGACGTTTGGCCGGCAAACGATTTCTCGAACGCGTTGTTCGTGCCGCGTACTAACAGTTCCAATGATTAATTAACGCGCAATGAGTAGTGGAATTAGCGTTAATTCTCCTTTAAGTCGCGCAAGACTGAAATTTGATCGAATTAAATCTTTGTTGGAATTGAACTGCGTGTGTTTGTACGGATTCAAATACTTTGGAAAAATCGGAAATTTCATATTTAAACGACGTAGAGTATCGTAAAATTTGCTATTAAATTCTTTCTGCAAAGATTCTTGAATTTTAATTTACTTTATTCTTTTGCTGCCAATCTTTTTCACGTTTCTCTGTTTTAAATCGCACGATATTGTTTTCGTTCGGCGAGCGAACAATCAATAAAACGGAAAGTCAATCGGCTATTGTTATTACGCGATTAACTCGTAACCGCAAACTAACGTTCGATTGTTCGTCGACGATTCGAGAGGCGGTTTCTCGTCGACGATGCAAAAAGTGTCACGCGAGCGTCAAACGAAATAGCAATCGAATGTATTAGGAATGAAATCGTGACTGAACGATCCTACGTGAACGACTTCATACGGAATAACGAAAACGGATGATAGATTTCTTTGTAATTTTCTGAAAACAACACGACGATTTAGCTCGCCGCGATCGAATATTTTATAGTTCAAAAGTAGCGTATCTCGTCTATTTAAATTTTATAGCGCAACGGTGAATGGACTGAACGATAATAATTATAATTTTGTAGAAATAATTTTTAATTGATGATATTCTAATCGATCGATTAATTTTAACTATTCTTCCAACTGCCCAATTTTTTAATTTCCTTGTTTAAAAAATGTTTGAATCGTCAAACGCTTAGAGTTTGGTCGCTGCTTGTTCGTTCGATAATATCACGTTTAATCAATTTCTCTGTATTATTTTATTGCTCAACCCCCTAATGGGTTAAAACAAGGACAAAAGAAGATATTGCGACCTATTTTTATTAAAAGTACAATAAGAACTTCTATCTTTTGAATTCTCATTATTTAAATGCTTTTACTGTATAGAAGATTTTAATGGCGCTCAGAAGCGAAACGTTAGATACTGTCCTCCTTCGATCGTTCGTACAATGCGGAAAAAACAAACAAAAAAAATAAATAGAGAGAAAAGAAAAATATCGATATCTGTATGCGAGGAAGCTCTCGAATTCAATGGAAAATCGACTGGAGAGGCTGAAAAACTTGCGTGATTCCGGCCCGCCGGAAAAATATGGAACTCGTAACTCAAACCTTTACCCAAAACATTCCTTTTTCTCTTGCTATTACCATTTTGCTTTCTCCCTTCTGTTGTTCCTTTCTTTTTAAATCGCATAAAAATCAATACCCGACAAAAACAGGTATTACGTTGCTGTATGTCGAATAGAATAGAGGAACTCGCCAACTCTTGATTAAATTGTCCCCCTTTTTCTAAAAATTATTTTTTCCTATCTTTTATATTTTTGTACAACATACTACAAAAAATTCCACGCCTAGAAAGCATGAAAAAATGTTATTCTATCTGTGTACTCTTTCAGAAATATTCTACTGTTGCGCAGATGTTAAAAATATCAAACCATTTTACAATTATAACGATGGAAACTAAAAAATCGACACGGACAGGGAGATCTGCAGAAATTAATCGTTGTGAATTTACAAATCTCCTATGAGAAATTATAAATTCTTAATTTTGACCACTCTAACAGCCGAAATATCTTATTATTCATACCATTCTTTCCCTAAGTCCATTAAACGCATTAATATTTCAAAGATATCCAGTATCGAAATTAGCGTTGGAGGAATTAGCATCGATGGAAAAAGAAATTTCCTCTGTCGATTCGCATAACGAACGAATGCCAGAATGTCGGAGAACCAAGCCAATCCCGTTATCCCAATCAGCGCTAAAAGCAATTCTCTATTAACATTAGAATTCTATCAACGAGCGAAATAAAAAATTTGTATCAAATCAAAATGAAAAACACACGATAAGATACATTATGCGAAAGAGGAAGACAAACTATTATCCGTATACTTTCCAAAAAGTCATTCGGATCATGAAAGATTCTCTTCGAAATTATTCGATTATTCTGACTACTCTGTTAGTTCCTTCGTTAATGTTCTCATTTACAAATTTCTCAAATTAATCGTTCTTCCGAATTCTTTAAATACCGCAGCAGGTACTTCAAGGATATTCGATACGAAAATTAGTATCAAAGGAACCAACACCGAAGAAACGCAAAATTACCTGTGTTCCTCGTATTGCATAGCGAATAGCTGCTAACACGTGGAAGAAACAAGCCAATCCCTTTGTCTCAATCGTCGTTCCTTTATGGCGAAAGGAGGGCAGGGCTTGATTTGTGAGCGGTACAATTATTTCCACGTGGAAAACTCTGCCAGTGGAATGGGTTTCCGATGGAAACAGAAGCAAATCACGGTTGCAGACACTGCAGAGGATTATACGGAAGCTGCTTTCATAAATTATGCGATTTATCTTAGAGCTCGCGGATGCTTTTTTAGAATAACGATGAGCTCGAGTAACTAGCATCCGACGCTCTTCTTTCTTCATTTTTTCGCCCCTATTTTTCGCGAGCCAGGACCGTTCCACGTCTTCGCAAGGGTTGGATAAGGTACACGAAAATCAATTTGCTTCTCTACGAACCTCTCGGCTCACACAACATATTTCCTTGACCGCACAGCGAAGAAATCGAATTTCCTTTTCATTGAACGACCACACGGACTCGTTTAAATCATTCGATTTATCGTCGTCCCTCTTCTTCTTCTCGTCACTTTCGCGTGTTACGCCGTTGATTATTTGTATTTATCTAAATCAGTTTGCTTTATCTTTGCTGATAGGGAACTTTTACAATGAAACTTGCTAGAAAATATGCAGAACCAAGTATTTATTAAACATTTTCAAGGAAACTAAATCATTTGGTAAGATATTTGAAGATTGTTTGAAACGGTGTATCATATTATGACAGACACTATGATACTATGATAGGCTGTGATACACTTTACAATAGCCATAAAGCATGATCCTAAAGAGTGGAAAATTTCATTGCAGAAATAGAATACGGATAGCTACGAAAGAAATTGCATTTTAATCCCGTTCCTTGTCTGTCAGAGAAACGTTTACAACGCTTAATTTCCTTTTATGGAGCGTTTCGTGTAGCTACCTTGTTCCAAATACCTTCTCATTAATGTAACTAACGACAAAATAAATCTCAATTTAGAGGGAAAAAATTTAGCCTGAAATTTACCTTGAAAAATCTACGATACGCAACATACTGAGAACAAAATACACGGTAATCTACCCTTATTCGGTCATTAACTTATCCGGTCAATCGTTCTCTACGTTTAATCAAATAAACTTTTTCTACAAAACGTCCAAACTACTGATCATTTCCTTCGTTATCCATTTTGTTTCTACCCTTTCGACCAAACCGTCAAATCCACCTTGTCCAATGTAATCGATAGATCGCGGGCTTTTCTGCATATTTACATTAACGAACGCAGTTAAAGTTAAAGAAATAGAATTTAAATAGAAATTTCACGCTCTAAGGGAAAACCGCTCTTAAAGTTAAACTTTACAATATTCTTGGTTCTTTCCCCTTTCATTCTCTACACGTTTCATTCTCCACGTCTTTACACAATCAAATTTCCCATAAACGGATGAACACCCGCAGTCTATTAATCTCGAACCTCGAGTCGCCTCGTCAAGGAATCTCCGCCGATCTTCCCTAGACACAAAAAAGAAAAGAAAAGAAAAAAAGAAAACACGATTTCCGCGCACAAAACAGTACAAAACACGACAGTAATCCGACAAGAACGTACAACAGGTTTATATAAACTCCGTGAATTAGCGATAATTGGTCCTTTTACATAATTCTGCGTGGATGACCATGCGGAGGCAGTTTAGTTCTCCAGAAATAGGCGGGTAGCAAGGATCCCACGACGTTGCGTTGAATTTCTCAAGTTACCACTCGGGCGACTGTATCATCGCCGACAATTAGCCTTACTAATTGAAAGTAGGCCGGCTAAGAATGAGGATTTATTGTGTCCAGTCCTCTGGACGCTAATGACGCGCAAGACGAGTGGTTGGTTCGCTGTGTTACGCACGTAACGGCGAGGGAAGGTCAACGAGACGACGAGACGATGGACATGGTGGAAATAGCATGGACGAAGTCGAGATGGAAGTTCAGGACGAGAAGATTTTTCGCTCAAGAGGAAGATTTCTTTCTTGATCGAGAAAGCGGATGTCGAAGCTATGAATGCTAGATGCACTGGAATTTCTACGTTTTTGACGATTTTTGGACTCGTGTTAGACGACTGATCGTTCAATGATAAATTAATTGGCTAATCGCTCTTTCACCTAACGATTTCCTTTGCGCTATATTATTTCTTTCGTTTTTCTTTCCTGTGAAGCTCGCGTTTCCTCCGGATCGTTAATGCAACTTTCATCCCTGTAAACAGGAGGTCGTGAAACTTTCGAAACGAAATATTTAACGTCCTCTGAATCTTCCTTGTTCGACCTTCTTTAGAATTTTTCTTTTTCTATCTGTAACCTTGTACACTTATATTATATTTCTTGCGTTTTATTACAGTAATATCACGTGATTTATTTTGCATGCGAATTCATGTAATTTCGTTTATTATGCTTGTTATTCTTTACATAAGTTGATTTCTTGAAATAATACGTAGTTTTCACGATAGAATTATTTTCCTTTGGCCCGAACGCACCTTATTAGCATTTATTTGCCATTCCCCTTCCATTTCCCTTCATCGCGAACGATTTTCCAATTTTCTTAAAATTTTCATACTTGGAGGATTTTTCAAAATTCCAACATTCCAACGACTTCTTCAAATTGTAACGCTCCAAGGATGGTTCGTGATGCCATTTTCAAAATTATCTTTCCGATCCTCCTCGAGTTTCTTGCATTATAACAAACACAGGAAAAAGTCGCTTGCAGAAATTGTCAAATGACATTTTTTCGCGGTCCATCTCTTTCTCGCGAATTCCAGCAGCTTTCTTTTTTTAAATTCTCTCCACGGATCCGCAGTCGTGGCACGATTTACCGGAAGTGAGATTGAATCGAGGCAATCGAGCGGTCGCCATCGGTCGAATCCATCGGTCTTTCATCCGCGAATCGTTCCTGGCTAATTATATTCGAACCGCGACTTCAAATGCAGCGATTCAACGGGAGAGTGTTTTCGACGTTTGTCAACGAGCCTCGAAATGAAAAAGGTGAACGCCGTTACTCGATATTTTTCATTTTGTTTCCTCCGTGCCAGATGTCCCTATCGTAATCGTGTTCTTCAATCTCATTCTACACAGGCTGTTTCTTTTGTAACTAGATCTACTGGAAGCACGTCGTAAATGGTTGAAAATATGAGAAAGAATTATTACACGTAATACGAGTTTCTTGATACGAAAAAGAATACCGTGCGGTTTAAATAATTTTTGTGCTCCTAAATGAAGTTGGTGAAAAGATTTCAAAGTATTCGTTCAAATACACGGTTCTTTTAAATATTTCGAACGCAGTACTATACAATTTTGCTCGTAATATTAATCCTCTCAAGTGGAATTTCGTGGAACTACGAGTTATTTTTATACAATTTTATTTATAACGCAATATGTTGTTCGTTAAGGTAAATTCAATGGTTATACACGCTATACAAGATTAGTCACGCGATATGCATATATTTAGCGAATCGGAAATTGCAGATGGAAGAAAATTTCCAAGATAAAAATTATAAGAACTGTTTAAACAGGCGCAGGTGGTACGTGTAAGCACATTTTTTGTTTCTGGTATGATCAAATTTTCCCAAATTTTTGTTCAAACATTTGTTGAAAATATTTTTTACACTCTCTGTATTGACGCGTCAGTTTACCTCGCTGATAGTTGTAATTATTTCTGTGCAATAATTCTTCGTTTTGTATCTCGTTGCGTTGTTGATTTTCTTAAAAAAAAAAAGGCAGCAAATAATTATCTTCATCCGTTGCCTTGATAAATTTCCGTTTCTGAGGAAGTTACATCGTTTCGTTTCCAAGAGAAACGAAATGGAAGCTCGATTTCTCCAGCGTAAAAGAACGTTTGGTTGGTTGGAAAAGAAAAAAAGGGGGAAGGAAATTAATGAAATTCTTAGCGACGCAGAATGCTTTTCTAACTGCAGCGCCATTGGGAATAGGTGAATTATAAAAGGGCCCTTTTAGACGCTTTTAACAAGTGGCCGAGAAGAATGGAGTTGCATTGCGCGTGTTGCGAGAAATCCTTCCAAGAATGATTGCAAGTGAAAAGGTTTCTTGCTGCGAGATGGAGAAATTCTCGAGGCGAAAGAATACCGTTGCAAGATACTTGCGCGACGATGGCTTTTTACATATTTATCATCAACTACACGTCGAATCTAACGTTTCTGAATTTCAGAAATTCCGACATCGAGTACTTCGTGTCCTTCGTTATCCATTGGCGCACAAAATTTCATGAAATTTTTACGATATGTCCAACGACATATCAAATATTTCTCGAGTCAATTCGCAAACGTTAACTCGCTAAACGATAATTCTACGAAATCTTCTGAAATTCTATGAGCGTGGAAATTTTTAACGCAACGGTTATTCATAAAATCGAATCGCGATATCGAAAACAACGTTACAACGTCGCTAACAGAGTTACGATTCATTTAGGAGGTGAATATCGTTACGACGTGGAAACGTCTGGTTTGCAGTCGATGATTGCGATTTCGATACGGTTAGTTTCGAGGTATTATACTTGTATCGTTAATTGAGCAGGGGAGATCGATATGCGCAGCTGAGATAAATTAAATCGAATCTGTAAATGCGGACCAATTACCGCGGCTTTAGCTCCCTCCTGTATAACTCGCTGTAATTTACAGCCGACGTTCTGCGTGTTGATGCTTTCGAGAGTCTGGTTTCACTTAATCTCCGTAGCGCTCGATGCGTGCACAGTCTGGTCCACGAGTAATGGGGTTAAAGATCTCCTGTTATGTGGAGGTACATTTACGATTTAGGTGGATTTCAAGTTAGACAAACCAGAACCACGCGATACATAACGTAACGGTGTAATTCTGACGACCGAGACGCGAGAGATTTTTAATTCAAATCCGATTAGAGTGAACATTTATTGGAACTTTGAACGATTTAGCGTGTAAATAACGAACTTAAGGAATTTCGAGTTGAGCAAATCACGACGATGTAATATATCGCGAGTAAAAGTATAATTCTTGTAAATTTCATAGTACTTACTATCTTGTTTTTTCTTTTACGTCATTATTGTGAAATATCAATATTTATTGCGAAATATAAAGATTTAATTCTACTTGCAATAGAAATTTAGCGGAATCTTTAACGGATAGTCCACGAGGAATGGAGTTAAAGGTCTCCTGTTGTGTGGAGGTACATTTACGATTCAGGTGGATTTCAAGTTAGAGAAACCAGAACCACGCGATACATAACGTAACGGTGTAATTCTGACGACCGAGACGCGAGAGATTTTTAATTCAAATCCGATTAGAGTGAACATTTATTGGAACTTTGAACGATTTAGCGTGTAAATAACGAACTTAAGGAATTTCGAATTAAGCAAATCACGACGATGTAATATATCGAGTAAAAGTATAATTCTTGCAAATTTCATCTTACTATCTTGTTCTTTTTCCAATACAATCTTCTTCTACGTCATTATTACGAAATATCAATATTTATTACGAAATATAAAGATTTAATTCTACTTGCGATAGAAATTTAGCAGAATCTTTAACGGATAGTGGACGAGCAACGAATTTCGAGATTTCGTAATTTACAGTTTAACGAAACTTCTAGTCGATCGAGCGAGGGAAATCTGATTCAAGATTTAAGGATTACAAATATTGGAATTTTATTGGTACGATGTTCAAGTATTTTTCCCACCAAGAAGAAATTTCAACGTCTATAGAATTTTCTAGAGTTCTCGCTGAGAACTCGAAGAACTGATATAGAATAGGTTTCTGTGGAGTCGTCGATACCGGAATAATATTAGTTCCGCGTGAGAAACGTCACCGTCCATAGAAAATTTCCCAGGTTTCCCACTAGTGAGTTTTAAGATCCATAGAATTGCTTCATGGATTGTAACCGTAGAGCTATAGATGATAGAATTTCTCCCTTGCTGCTCTCTCTCTCTCTCTCTCTTTCTATGAAGCGGAAAACAGGCAATTCACCGGAGTTGATCGATGTAGATCCATAAATTCGCGACATCGTTGGCCCGGTAATCGAACACGGAGATATTTATTATATTTATGAGCTACTTACGGGAACACATTTCCCAGCGTGCTTACCGTGTCTCTGTAGAAAAGCCTTGGATGGAAGTGAGCAACTCCGTAGTAATTTATGCCGTCATATCGGCTACTTCTCGTTCGCTCTAAATTCACGTTAAAACCGGTCGTTCGTTTGCCACTCGCGAATCGATGCCTCGGCCAATTTCACCAATTACAGTTACGAACAATTAGAATTGCTAAATTTTGCCGAATTCAAAATTAATACAACGAAGGAGAAGTCAGAAAGATGAGAGAAGCGAACGATAAAATAGATTTATGAGGGAGAATAAGTTGAAAAATTCGGGTAAATCAAGGTGTACCTTTTCCGGAGAAACTTTCGCCAAGATCGATGGTATCGCACGAAATCGTTGGCTTGTTCTCTCGAACACGGACAAGCACGTACTCGGAGCAAACAGTCGTTCAATGCCGACGGATGACACGCGATCGATTTGCGTTGCAACACGAATCGATGGGTGATCGTGTATACTCAGACGATTATGTATTGCGACGAGCAGCTAAAATCAGGACAGCTTCGCTCGAGTCGCAGAAAGTCGATTATCGCGTGTTTCAGAGTTTGCCAAGTTAAAGCTAAAATGTCTTTTTAACCGATAAAAAGTCGCGTATAATACATGGGCATTTAAATAAAAATATAAACATTATGTAGGAATCAAAAAATCAAGGGAATAAAAATAGTAATAGATAAGAACCGAGAACGAAGAATTTTCAAGATATTTTAACGAGGTTGAACAAAAATGCTATAGATTTAACGTGTTACCATTATTTCGAAATTAGTCGCGTAATTCAAGGAATAAATATGCCACTTAAATGCGCATCAGACATGGAATTAGCGAATGCACGTTTGTCGTAGGATAAACAGACTATAGAATCACGTACGATTTACTAATTTCATTATTTATTTGCCTTCTAATGTATCTGAAATGGCAGTGAAAAAGGAAGAGACGTATCCCATGGTGGTCTCGTATTCCAGTTTTCCGCTTCGATTCTTATCAAGCCACTGACAACCTTTGATCTCGTTAAATTGCTTCCGTTTAATATTTGCTCGGTCTTAAAAAAGGAAATTACAAAGCAGGAAATGCAATAACCAGGAAAGGCAAAGCTCGTAAGAATCCAGACATCTTTGTCAATTTAGAGCAACAATGTATAAATGTACGAGTTAATAGTAAATTTAAAAACGCGTAGGTTAATAGAATTTCATGAACAACTGATTTTGCTGTCGCGCGTTAAGTTTTAAAAATCGATTCTATCCTATCGTAATATTTTATGATATATACGTGTATCTATAAAGCTTTTTTAATTGTAAATAAAAATTAAAAACGTCGATGTCCCTCTTGTTGGAGATATTCTAATGAAATGAAATTTTGTCGAGATAACAAAGGCGAGCAAACACAACGTAGAAAAGGTAAAAATAATATTTTGCTTCGGCCATAAGTAGCAAGATAATGAGTAAAGTTCATAGATAGACGGACGAAGGATAATAACTGGAAAAGTTATCGAAACATGTTTTTGGAAATGATGTTCTCATTCTCGAAGGTAATCGGTATTCCAGCAGGCAAAGATATACATTTCGCAACGTTCTTCTTTCTCGACGATTTATTTATTTATCGTTTAGATCTTACAAAAGAACATATAATACATATTACGGCTTGACAGTGAATTCATAAGTAGTATAATATTCAAAACCTTAGAACTTATATCGTAGCGCACTCACGCTCGTGTGTTAGCTTAAAAATTAGAATCACTCGGTGTGAGAAAGAACCCATACGTACGTGCGTACTTACTCTCCTTGGACAGGTGTATATGATGGTGACACATGACGGCAAAAGTATCGATGACGATCTCGTGTGCCGTATACATACACACGTACGACACGATTTGCGAGAATTCGGCGTCTGATCGTCTCCGCGTTTTATCCTCTTTTTAAATAGAAACAACGACAATCGCCGTAATTACTTACGCGTAACGAAAGAAAAAAGAAAAAAAGAAAAAATACGGAAGTCACAAAATTTCGCTGTGTTTCTCGTTAAACAGTTTTCTTCTTCCTTTCTTTTCTGTTTTTTTTTTTCTTTATTTTATTTTTACACAATACGAAACTAAACGAAACTCGCACGATTGCGCTGTATCTCGTCGTTGAATAATTTCTTTCTTCCGTGTTGATGATACGGAAACCGAAATTCACACGATTTCGATCACGAATCGTAAAGTTTCGCTGTGTTTCGTCGAATAATATTTTCTTTTCTTTCTTAGTAATACGAAACGGAAACAAGATTCGTACGATCTTACGGCTAAAAAACGGGGGACCGCATCGTCGTCGTTCGCTCGACGACGTTTAAAATGGCCCCTCCTCTCATTTAAATACAATACAAGAATCGAACGTGCTTATACTATATTCTCTTATATCTTTCACATTTTAATTTCTTTTCTCTCTGATCGGAGCGATTTTAGAGCGATTGGCTCTACAGCTCCTCGGTAATGACTCGAGTATTAATTCTGCTTTTAAAAGACGTGATCGATCAAAGGCGGACGATGAATATCCGGTTGTGTTAATGAGCTTTCCTAACGACTAACACCGAACTTTCCTTATCTTTGGTTTACCTACGAGCTTAATATTTTTTTTCCAGAGAATTCGTATGTTTTGTGACTGTGTGTAACGTATGGATGTATATGTATGTACGTGTGTCTTATATTCGTGTGAAAGAGAGCGAGAGAGGGGGAGACAGGGAGAGAGACAGAGAAAGAGAGAGAGAGAGAGGGGGACAGATAGACAGACCTTTTTGTTATTTTTCTTTTAGACAGAATCGTACTTAAGCCTAGCTTAGAAGATATCGTTTTTTTTTCCTTTTCTTTTATATCCTATGCTCATCGAGAATCATTGAAAAAACTCGGAACGTTTTCTAGAACATCTTTTATATCCTCGATTCGAGCGAGAACGCTCCACGCACACGTGAAACATGGGAAATCGGCTATCGGTGCGTTCATGGGATTTTCCTTTAACTTTCTCGTTACTGGTAAACTGCGGATTTTTATGCATTTATGAAAAAATATAAAATTATATAAAAACATAACGTGCGCAAATATATAAAACATTCACGGTCGATTGATAATGATAGTAATACGTAACGTAATTATTATTAAGTAATTACTAGGCGAAACAGATCTGTCCTTAGTTCTGTTAATAATTCATTTTCAATCGGACGAATAAAAATATGGATTTGCATAAATATCCGCAATCTTTAATAGTTGGTAATTCCTTTCTTCTTTTCTCTTTTTTTTTTTTTTTTTTTGAAATAACGTGGCGCACGCGACAGCCCCGTCTGGTACACAATTTTATTCGTCTCTTCGTTTTTCATTTTCGTTTACTTTTGTTTTAGCTTCGTTTTGTTGTATCTCTTTTGTCTCCCTTCGTACGCGTGCGTGCGTCTCCATCGACAACAGACGTCGTGCCACAAAATGCCATTCGTGCAGGACGCATGGATGACGATATACAATGAAGTCGGCGAAGAACAATGACAATGAGAAAGAATTGGATTAGGGTAAGACGACGCGGTCCAAGACGAGAAACCAGGAAACTCATTTATGGAACTTCGTACACTTAGGTCTTGTGACTGATGCTACGTTGGCAAGAGGATCTTGAGATTGATCGAATATATCGAATAGAGCGATCAGTTTCGTTTCACAGACACCACCGCTTCTACCATTTGCTCTCGTTCACGTTTGCCAATTTTAATTATCTTCTAATGCCTAAAGATTTGACTCGCCATTGTTCAATTTTGATTCGCTCGATGCTACGTGTTGTCCTCAGCGTCGCCTTGAATTCTACCGAATCTCTTTCTCAAGAAATCTCCGAGAAAACGTATTTTTCATTCGATCTTAGTCGGTCAAATCCCCCAATCCTTTCGTTACCCAGCAGCTTCGCTCGCTCGTCCCAATCTCAAGATCGTCCCTAGTAAAAGAATCCAGTTCGTCTACCTCAAACTTTTTCATCTAAATCATTTGTCTTAAATTATTTTCTTCCAAGTCTGCAAAAAAAAAAAAAAAAAGAGAAAAATGGAAAAGAAGGAAGAAGAGTAAAAAGAGAAAAGAAAAGAACGTTCCTCAAATTTTCTCATCTCGTCTCGCGCTCCATTTCCCCTCCTTTATAATACCGGGAAGTAGAAGAAGAATAGAAAAAATGGTTGTTCCTTCAGAATCTACGTTCCGTTTTCTACACGTTGCTCGATCAACCGATTAAGGATCAACATCGATTAAGGAATGATATCGAATGAGATCTTGAAATAATCGAATCTTGAAATAGTCGAATAATTTAAACACTTTGTCTGACATAGACAGAGAAGCGTCTATCACAATGATAGATAATTCGTAAAAGTACGAAAATCGGATCTCTGTACGTAAGTCGCGAAGATTTCTGACTTGCTCGACCCTCGTAAGGTTCTATGGCCTACATATATTTCATCGTAGATAGGACGAAATAAATTTTTCGTATCTCGGTTCGCAACTTCGATGTTGAAAACACCGGAACGCAACAACGTAAATTGACGGAAAAACGACGTGTAAATGCAACGTTGTCCCTTAATGGATCGAGGCTTGTTTTCAGTGCGCGCTATAATCGAATTTTCTCCATCAACTCACCAATCCCATCCTCTGCAGCCAAGGTCATTTTGCAGTCCGACCATTCATATACTATATATCGCGATACTATATATATGATAACGCATATACTATGACAAACAATCTCAACATCATCGATAATTCTCCATTTTTCTACTTTCTTTCTCTAGATCGCGCGGGGCAAGCGATACTCCACGTTATCAATCGTTCGTCCGCCGTTATCAAGGGGTGCTCGTCGTTTCGATTGTTCCTTTCGACCCTACACGCCATTTTATCTTCGATCGTTTCGCGTTACGATAAAAGCGACGCGCGGGCTACCTTTAGGGGGAAAAAATGAAAGATAAAGCACAATACGAAGCTTTACGTTGCTTTTCAATTTCGTTTCATTCGTGCGCGTAAATCCTCGACTTTCTCGTTTAGTTTCTTGGTAGACAGACGCTTTAAATTAACGCAAACGTAGGATTAGAAGGAGAACTTAGACGTACGCTTATTATACCGTATCAGACGATTCTTCCGCATTTTTTGGGAAAGTCGTTGAGATCAACCGGCGGGAGAATCGAGTTTCGACATCCTTTTGTCACCTGTCGCCCTTAGTTTTGTGTTTTCTTAACAATGCAGCAAACATATATCGATGGGAGAAATTTTGCGATCGAATAAGCTCGGAGATGCGGACTATTGTAGGATCGAATTATCATTCGAATAGAATTAAGAATTAAAGATTAGATTTTAATTTCTGTCTGGAGAATTTTCACGATCGTGCGATAATAAATGAGTGGATGGTAGATGTGAACGATATTTGTATCTTTCGTTGTTTATTTGAGCGATCGAAGGAAGTAAATTCTATGGTCGAACCTTCCAAAACGGTATTTCGTAAATATAGAAGCTTTTGCAAGTTTTATCGAGTGACCAGTTTTATAGGTTTCGATATAAAATTGTTCGTCCGGCTTTTCTTTTTAGAACAAAGCGAAAAAGACCATCGATCCAACGAATATGGATTGGGTAAACAATGTCGATTGTGTGAGCTGGCTCCCGTTACGCAAAGCCGATTAATCCGTTGACAAAGTGCAACGCGCGTGACTCAAATTTTCGATACCATGATTGTTTACTTACGTAACTTTATTCATATAGAATTTCACGCTGATATTTTACTAACGCAGTTAAGCTACCAACATCATCTGTTAATACTAATTTTCGCAAATCCTAAAAACATGCAGCTAAATAAATAATAAAAGTATTAAAATAACAGCGAGATAAGTTGTCAGATATTCGCCCGAACGATTTCCCTCTTTCGCAACGTAAATCTCTAGAAAAGTTTCATTCGAAAGCAAGGACGACGAAAATTTCAATCTCAGCGATTTTTATCTTCAGAAATGCAAAGATAAATTATCGTTCAACGTTCGCTCGTTCCCTCAACAATTTCAGTATTTCGCTGTTTCTCCAAAATTCACAACTTTCCAAGAATTTATAATTCGAAACGCGGGATGATCGAAACTCCACTGCCACCAATTTCCCTGCGATTTTCCCAAAACGCAGAAACTTGCTGATAAAATCCTAACCGAACTATCCTGCTCGTTCGAACCTCGATAAAACCTAATCTCTACGATTAATAAGTTAACAGCTAAGGGATGGCACTGAGGGGTCGGTCGAGAAGCAAAACACAGGTACCTAACTCGTCCAATCTAGAACGCAGCTTCTCTATCGTACAATAAGAAACTATAGCCGTTTCTTTCGACCGTCGCGCGTTTCGTTCTTTTATCGTCTCGTTTGCTCTCCGCGGCTCTAAAAGAAAAGAAAAGACGATTCGCTGTGTGATATCGTCGCGAACGATCAGTTCACTCGCTCCTTCCTTCTTTCTCTCGATTGTCTGACGTTCAATTAGCGGCGTAATTAAGCTAGCTACGGAGACGAAGGATTTGCCGGATCATCCTCTGCCCTGTGATAACTCGAGACTGTGCTAATTTATTCATTGGATGTCGCGAAACCGCGCGATGCTCTCGAAACACGATTCACTTGGGCAATTCGATTCGTCCTTGCTGCTGCGAATTATGCAGCTGGAGGAGGAATACGCGTCCTCGAGCGCGAAATTTTTAGCTCGATCGCGAGGAACCGATGTTTCCAGATGGGCGGATTTGCGCTCGAAAGCTTTCAGAGACTGCGACCTCTTTGGAAACGTATGACGAATTTTTCCGATTGCCGAGTATTCCACACCGATTTTTTCACAGATACGAATCATTTTATTAGCTTTCATCGTCGATATTTTTCTTCTTTTTTCTTTTAGCAAACGATAGATTAATATATCTTAAATTCGAGAGATAGGTTGGAAGTAATTAAAAAGCTAGTTCGTATTTCACTTTGGCGAAACGCAGGTTAATGAATGAGGTTTAAATTAGGTCTGTGTTAGGTTTAGTTTTGGGGTAGAGGTGATAAATCGATAGCGAAATCTCATTTTCCGGGTCAGTTTCGGTTAATCCGAAACAGGTGGTTAGAAACTCGCACCTAAATCTCCACCAAAATCTCCATTACTATTCGTAATTTCGCTAATATTGTACAATAGATTCAAATAATCGGACAAGTATTTTTACTTCTGTTACAACTTCTTAATCGATTATGAAAGAAATTGACGATCAAACATCTGTTTTTTCCCTTTTCTACGCTGATTTGACCGCGTGATCTATAAAGCAGCCGTCGCAACTGTATTCCATCTTTATGCCAGAAATAAATTTCCCAGTCACGATCCACTCTTTTCTAGCCTTCCTCCAGTATCGTTTGTAATTTCATACCACAAGCAATGCCGTTTTAATTAACGTCTCTGTAAATCTATGTTTCAATTTCCAACAAATATCTTTCGTCTCCTATTCGAAACCTATTTCAGCATTTCCAAAAAATGGTCGAATTTCAATCGTCCTTTCTCTTGCAGCTTGCAAATTCCATATTAGCGTCAGCATTTCTGTAGACCTAAATTTCAACTAAATACCGATTCTCATTCTATTGCAGACCTATCTCGCTACTAAAAATAAAAATACAAGATTTCGCATTTGTCGCAAATGAATTTGTGAGACAATTACGAGATCAGATTGTCCCCATTCCTCCTCCAGCGTCGTTACAATTTTACATCAAAGTCCAACGCTATCAACTAGCGTCAAACTAGCGTCAAACTGTCTCTAAAACTATCTCTGAAGCAATCCAGAGAAACGTTAACAGTGTTCGATAATCGTTTCTACATATCGAGATGGATCTACCGTTGCGGTTTTCCAGGGGATTTTGTGCGTTTACAGATAGAGAGAGAGAGAGAGAGGGAGAGAGAGAGGGAGAGAGAGAGAGAGAGAGTAAGGGAGTGGAGACTGATCCACAACGATAAAACCGACGCGATTGCACGGGGAATTGACTAAGCTTCGGGTGGATCGTCTCCTCGGTCAACTTCCGTTCCCGTCGAACTTCCGAGAGCCTCGCGAGGACGCGGCTGGCCAGAAATTGCCAACTCGTGGAAACAATCTTACATGTGTACATGTGTCTCTGTGTGCGCACGTATATGTGTATGTAGATTTAAGCAACGATGAATCAGACTCGGTTGGAATAGTCTTCGTGCGAATCGAAAAATACATACAAGTATCATAAACGTTCACGATATATTTAAAAAGTTTAGCTTGAGAATATTTGTGGTAATATTTTAAGCGATTGGAGATATCGACGATTTTAGATACGTTCGATATATATTTGGTTAATTGGAAATATATGGTAACTCTTTCAATGTTGGAAATTACGTGATATCGATATTTCTTATTTTCTCTTGTCCGTCTTTTTCCTCTTTATCCTGCTAGAATCTAATATAGGAAAGATTGCATCGCGGATAAAACGATTTTCGTGGATTTTAATCGTAAAAAAGCGTTCGGTGAAAATCTGAAAGTACGACAGAATTGAAAGAGGCAGTTTCGAATTCTTTGATGATATGTAATTGAATTAATTAATAAGGGGTACTCTGTGATTGATCAAATGAACAGGTATCAGTGGAAGTTCATCAGAGGCTGTAATTTCGTCGATTGCAACCCGATCGCGGATTCCCATTTCCATTTGCGAATTTATATCCAATTAATGTTGTTAAGTTATCGTTGATTGATCATCCGATGGAAATTAGTCGAAATTAGATATCTACGTAATCAATAATCCAGTCTGTAATTTACTTATTGATAGTTTTCGAAGACATTTTTCCCATTCTTCCTGAGAAAGGCTGTTCCTTCCGCGGTAAACGTGTAGAATAGAAAAAGAACAGTAAACGGAGTAAAATCGCTAAAAGGGTTAATCAACTAAATCATAATCATCGATACTAATCCTACGTTCTACTTACATAAATTCTAGACAAGATTTATATCTACTGTTATCGATTATTAAGAAGAACTTCTTTCTACGACCCACGAAACATCGAGCCTCGAGAGGGTTTTCTTATCGGTTAAGGGCGTTTTATCACCTGTACCAATTTTCCTTCGAATCCCTCGATTTTCCCGACACCTTCCCGACCGATAATAAATCTTGACACCGAGAAAAAACCGAGGAAAGGATACGAAAGATCGGCCATAAAGCACACGAAGACTATTCCCGACCAATTATGTACAAACGTTCTCTATAATCGAGCGAGCTAATGAAAAAGTCGCGCGAAAAACACGAGTTTATATTTAATAATCGATCGTTCGAAAAAGGGACTCCATTATGGAGAATAAAAGTACGTCGAAAAGTCAATAATACAAAATGGTCACTGAAAAGTGCCAGCTGGTTAAGCAGCCTGTAAACGTACGCGGCGATAACGAGTCCGTGCGTAGAAAAACGTGAATCGAACGTGTTTTTCCCCTCGAAGATACATATATTATATTCCAAGCGTACTCCGTGTCATCTCGCGAGATCGCGCTCGATAAATCCGATTCGAGTCTCGTCCACGTCCGACAGCACGCGCTTCAAAATTCTTCTCACCGTGCGTAGGTGGAATCCAGTCTCGCGAACGATCCGTCGATCGTTCCGGGACGGTTGTGACGCGACTTGAACGCTTCTTCATTTACGAGAAGAGCCAAATTGATGTTTCGCTCGTCGTCGCCTCGGAGTTCCTATCACTCACCTCGGCTTCTTGTTGGTTGAAACTGACGATCGACGTTTCTCGACTCGTCCGTTTCATCGTGTTCAAGTTCTCACGCTTGTAAGTTTCATTGGTTTAGTTAGATTTTGCGGATAGCGGTGGAAAGAGGAGATCGATCGAGATACGTAACGTTTGGCATACCAGATTGATTGTTCTTTCATTTTTAGAAGAAGACTATGGATCGTGGAGTTGTCCGAGCCTTTGTTGCAATTTAGAAACATAAAGGCTTCTTGAAATTGAAACTCGAAAAATGTTGGAATACGTAATTCCTAAACTTGTAGAGTAAAACCTCGCATCGATTGCTCCTTCGTTGGCCATAAATTTCGCAAGGGTTGGAACTCGCTTCGTCCCATCGAGGAACGTTGTCAACCAGATTATTCTCATCGTTAAAAATTTCAGAAGTCCGATACGTCGCTTGATCTCGCGCCAAAGCTCAAATTTGGCGAGATAGTAACCTTCAGCCCACGATCCTTGCTACAACGAATTCCTTCCACCGGAAGAATACCAAATACTCTGCGAATATCCATAAAATCTATCTTGCCAAACGACGACGGCGGAGAAAGCTTGTTCGAAGTGAGAAAATAAAAATTCCTCGGCAAGAAGGATCGCTCGAGACGCGTCAAACCTTGGAGAACACCGGTGAGAACGCACGCGACGATACACACACATATACACCTCGCGCGATTCGATTATGTACGCTCTTATGTTTCGGAATAGCGAGAACCGTCCTCGTCCTCGTGCACGGGCCGTCTTTCCGATCTGTTTGCTGGGCCGTCCGGCGAACATAGCCGCTTCTACGTGAACAGAACCGACAGAAACAGGAGCAGAGAGCATAGGAGGACGGACAGGTCGAGGCGAACGAGGTCAGGCGAAGACGAAAACCATATGGAACCCGAGGAGCCGACACGAGCATTCTCATGGCGACTCGAAGGTTGTTCGGACGCCATTAAATCCTCCCTCGAGGGCTCCGGGCACGGCAGCTCTTCTAGTTTCAAGTCGAATAGGTTCTTCACGTAGCACAGTTTACCCTCCACCATCTGCACCTGTAACAGTATTCACGAAGAAGGGTGTTTTAGTCGGGGATGGCTGCGGTTCCAGGGTGAAGTGATATTCTTGTAAGCTTAAATTAAAGCACTGTGCAGAGCTGGAAAGATGATTAGCGAGACGACACTGGGTAAGGGAATTAGTGCTCTCTATCGCTCATCGTCACGCGTTGCTATATACCAGTGGTTCAGTAACCGGTGTTCCGCGAACTTGTTCTAAGCGTTTCGCGAGATTAAGTTATTCCATCTTGACGAAAGAATTATCCAAGTTACGGTTTTTACCAACGTACCTTCTTTTGATTAACGTTTTCTTGTTTCTTTTTCTTTTTTTTTTTTTTTGAGGAATATTTTTACGATTAGACAATTGAGTCTATCAATAATAAAATAAAAATAAAATTCCTACGACAGTGTTAGAATTTCTATTTGTGCAAATAACATTTCCTTACGACTGTATGGAATTCGAACGATGTTGGTTGCAGTTTCTCGCCTTCTTCGAAAGTATTGCTGGAAACTATGCAAGAGACTGGTATCGAGAAAGTTGGCGCAATTGATAAAACTTTCGCCGCTTCTTGCTCTTCCTCTCTTACTTTTTGCTTATTTTGTAAATACGAATAAATGATATTTCGATACTTCTTTTCGAATCTTGTTAGAAATTAAGTTTATACGTGAAACGCTGATGCACACCACACGTTTACCCTTCGTTCTCGATTCATAAAGCCTTTTTTCATTTCGGGCGCAACTAAACGCAACGTGAGAAACATTCGATGGTTCGAAATTTTTATCCGCTGAAAACGAACGGACGAATTAAAACTTTAGCCGCGGCATTATTTTGACAAGTGAGTCGATGCGTACATATTTTGAGAATAAATCGAGGGACGAAAAACGTGGCCGAGTGCTTTGGCCAGTTTTAATTGTATATAAAAATACAATGCGGCGTTTCGTTAAACAAATTTCACAGTTTGTTAAATTGTTCGCTTGAAACTTTATGGCGCGATATATTTTTATTAAAAGATAAAAAGAAGAGCAGCACGAATAAATAAATGCCTCCCGTCACGCAGAAAAATAAGTTACGCCATTTCGAATAAAGTGTTGACTTTACTTGTGGTTTTTCCGAAATATCGTCATGCCTGGTCAGCTTGTCCGCACCCTATGCTTCCGTTGGACATTTAAATAAAAAATAGTCTCCGAGAAATTCCGAGCACGTCGAAAAAACCGGCGAAACCAAAGGTCCCTTCGTGATAAGAAACTTTATAACAGCGTTTCATAACCAGACAGTGTTTCGCGCCCATGTCGGCGGTATGCAGCGTTTCGTCAAATTCCAGACGATTTTTCTACATTTTTTAATTTGCTCGCTCGTCTCTCGAACATCCGATACGTTTTATCGCGACACTTGGATATGCGATTAAAGCAATTTGAAAATCTTCTGCCGCGACACTTGCACGATGTGTAGGTTTTGCTTACAGTATAGATATCTGTTCGTACGTAAAATAATATAAAATAAAATAAAAATAAAATCAGGTTACTGAAATTCCAATCGACATTGGATCGACGTAACACTTTGTTCGCTTAAATGCACGACGGGTAAACGGTGTGGTGTAAAATCGAAGATTCCCTTCAAATATTAGCTTGTCCGAAAAGTTTCTTTCGCTTTACGAGGAAATAATAGACGCACAACGTTTTTTGTTTTACATTATTTTGTCGAATTACGTACGATCCATTTCGTTCTGTTGAGATAAACATTTCACAGACACATTTCACAGATTATTTTGTCGAATTACGTACGATCCATTTCGTTCTGTTGAGATAAACATTTCACAGACTTGGTTTCACGTTTGTACGAAGGTGTGCCGTTGTAAAGAACACGTTTGCGAAAGAAAGACACTTTACGGACAACCTAATACTGGGTATCGACAGGGAAATATTCGCGAATATCAAAAACGAAGAAAAAAGACGTTGTAGAAATTGTAGACAAATATTAGGTGATACGCGATATTATCATGCCAGGCGCGATGAACGTAACATAAAATATAATGTCCCTTAATTCAGCGACAGATTCGAAGAAACGTGGTGATGGAATTGGGGCGAAATTGATCCCGTTCCCTTCGATGGCAGGAAGAAAAATATAGAAGGTAAACGTATATCTTACCTTTGGCTGAAAATCGGAATTCGAGGAAGAATCCTCGTATCCATCTTTGCTCTCGTATTCGTCGCCCAAGTAGGCGTCGTCGTCCTCGATGCTGCCGTCTCTCAAGCTCCCGGTGCGATATTCCTCTGTAACAGCAGAGAATCGAAAATTCGAACAAAATGCATATCGAGCAGTCGTCGAAAATGCGTTCTAGATTGTTGCTGTTTCCTACCTTGGTCTTCTATATCGCGAAATGAAATAGAGATGAGAAAACGGCTTGACGTGCCGTAGATAAAGCGAAATAAAACGGGAACTTTTTGTTTAAAAAAGGACGTACAACGTGGTCCGCATGACTGTCGTCGCGAGAATCTTAGGATCCCTTTCTTTGTTCATTTTAGCAAAAATGGAAAGAATGTCGTTGAAAGTGTAGTAGAAGGAAAATTAAAGGACGATCATGGTTCTCATTGTGAAAAAATCGTCTACTTATTAGAAATATGAAAATTTCGATATCCGCGATATCTTTTTTTCTTTTCTTTTAATTTATGCGCGCCTACTGTTACGTTAATTTTCTGTATTTCCATTTTGAACGACGTATAATTTGCCTGTCAGCTTTTAAAGAGAATAACTACATTTTCATTTGTAACCGATTGCTAGGAAATTGAAATGCTCTCGAGGAATATCGATCAATTAAACCGATACCAAATATTCCTTTTGAAGGATTCGATTATCGAACAGAGAATTTGAAATTCGAAATACCGAAGGTCTCTAACAACGAGTGGAATATCGGAAATTCTATTTTATTGGTCGGGTACTGATTAAACGTTCTAGATATCGGTAAGTCCAAGCATCGGCTGGATTATTAAAGATTTCGTACGACGGTGAATTTGACCATTGAACGAAAAAACGTTGTAATTTAATTCTGAAAAATTAGATTGCAGAGACGAACAACGAAATTGCAAAATTTCCCTCGATATTTCGAACGTTAATTAATTTGTTTAGCGTTCGCTTTTAACCGTAATTTTATGCCCTGGACATTAAATTTTGTCATTAATTCTGTTGGAATTTAAAGTTAAGATAAATAATCTGTGGAAGACACAATGTTTATGTTGAAATAATATCAGCTGATATTTATTAAACAGAATTACAGAACCAAATGTATTTAAAATATAAGTGAGTGTTATGAATTGTTGACAGTTGGCCAGTTACTCTCAGACTGAATGTAGGTAGTGACCCATGGTCCCTTAAAGATTTTCAACCCCACTCTCTCTACAGTAGTGAGTATGACCTGTGTAAATGTCCTGTTCAAATGCCTGTGTAGGTGTCTGTATGCGTAATATCGTTGTATTCCAACAAATTCAATTAATTCAACTAATTTTTAGCCCTCAGATGATATCGCCGAGACACAGGGAATTATTACAAAATATTTGTTTTATGAAATTTTATCCTGTGGGATGTAATGCGGGTACTAGGTGCAACGAAACAATGGAACAAAATTTAATATAATATTATTCGTCGATATGGTTTACAATGAAACGAAAGCTCCTTTGTCTCCAAGCGGTTTTCGCTCTTTTTTTCTTGCATTTCATTTTATTTTTCGAGCCTTTATTCGTATCTGGCAGTAATGGCAAACGTGACGCACCAGCAAAATAAATGAATTTAATGGATTCGTGATTTACGTTATGGCTGGTCGTTATAAAGGTTAATATTCCGGCAGACTTTGGACCAATTGAAAGAAACTGTAACGTGAAACAGGTGTTCTTGCGATTCAATTTTGCACAAAGTGGCTAATAAACAGAAGAGATTTTTTTTCCTTTTTGCATGTATCGATTAAAAATCCACCTATACACGGTACACGTATCGCGTTCCGATAGTTTCGTAAAATAATATTTCCTTTTTTCCGTTTAACGATAAAAATATTGTGCGCTTTAATCTAAAGCATCCACGAAACTAGATTCGAGCAGATGTATTTTTACTACGAGAAATTGGTCAAAGTTTTTCTTTTTAATTGTTGGTAAATCGAAATAAATTCGGCCAACGAGATGGTTAAAATATCTCTTCTTCTATAACTCAGACAATCCGAACTCGATCCAAACATTCGGTACGAAGTAACGTTTACCATGAACTGCGAAAACAATGTAGGGAAAGGAGCTATCCTAGCGGACAATGGAAGATCCCAAGAAGCAAGCCTTATTCATTCGTTACAATGAGGGAAATGCACTTGGACGAATTCAGCCCACTGTCCTCGACGCTTTTTTCTTCACGATGAAAGATAGTATTTTGAATGACGAAAGATTAACATCCGAATGCGAATAACGGGATCGTAAAGTGTGATTCACGCGTGTTCGCCGTGTTTTCAATTACGTCACGCGTTTCATTCTCGTGCTACTATCTGAGAAAAGGCTCACTGTTACATTTACAAAATGCATAGGTAGACTTTTCTTGTACAAATTTACTCGACTTTACCTCAACTTGTATCGACGTTATAAAATTTACTCGCAACATCTTATCTAATTTATTACGCGACTCGCGATTCGTAAAACTCACCTCTCCAACATTTTCTTCATTTTGTTACTTTGCTTTATTACTCGCTATTTTATCACAAACTTCTCGCTTTCTTGTTTCGCCATTGCCGAATATCTGCATTAATGCTATCAACGCGTGACTCGCAACGTCGTAAAACTTCATCAACGCTGTTACATAGTTCTAACGGAACAAGTGGGTCTAAGACGAAAATCTGGCCAGCCATCAGGAATGTCCAAGAAAATTGAACGGGCAGACAGTAGAAACGAAAAGGGTGTAAGCACCTTGAACCTACCTGAGTTCCGTGCAATTTCGAGCGCTTCGTTCCATTCGAGGTCGTCGTTGTTGATCTTCAGCGTTGCGTTATTGCTCTCCAGGAAGCAAGTGAGCTCCTCCAGGGACTCCCGCAGCTTTACGTTCTTCGTTTCGTTCCTCAGGCCCCAGATCCATGCCAGCTTGCAGTCGCAGATCAGTTTATTGCCTGAAACCGAGACACCGGCGGTGGATGTTTGATTAGATGGACCCTCGTCTTAACGTGTTTCCACGCTGTCGTTCATTGGAAAAGGACGCAGAAATGCTAGAGGAAGTTCGGGAATACTCGGATTTCATGGAGAAATTTAATAATATTACCAACGAGCTTTTACAATTATCCTACCTTTGGTAATAGTATTAGGTTGTCCGGAAAGTTTCTTTCGTTTCATAAGGTGATAACAGATGAGCAACAATTTCTGTTTTATATTATTTTATTGAATTAGGTATGATCCATTTCGTTATATTTCTATTATCATGGTCGTGCATAATTCAATAAACTAATATAAGACAAAAGCATTGTGCGCCTATTATTTCCTTATAAAACGAAAGAAACTTTTCAAATATGACCATAATGAATGTCATTAGGTGGTTTTGACAAAATCCGCAATCACTTAGTTGCCAACCCAATAATATCCAGTGGAATGGAAAGGTACAAGATTTCAGAGGAAAAAAATACAACAAATCGAGAATATATCGATACTATCAGAGAATACAAGCAGCCGAAGAATCTTGTTAGTTTCCTTAGTTGGAAATTAAAGTTGGTGTATTTATTTATCGGGAAATGAATACTACGTTGATTCTAAAGACTCGAAGAACCCTATTAGATCCATCGAATTGCACGTAACAGTTAATTTAGATGTAAAATTTATGTATACTTTTCCCTTTTAAGAGGATACTCAAGAAATGAAATGAAATAAAATATTCTCGGCGAAAATACCGTTCGTTGCTATGTTAATTCGAATACGTGGCAACATCGTAATTCAGCGACGAAGAGTTGCAACTGTCTGCGCTGAAATAATTCAAGAATGATCTGGCTGGGCTACAAGGGATGGGAGACCGCGTGCTGACCATTGTAATTAATTGTTTAATAATACATTCCTAGCAGAGGGGAAGCTTCTCCAGAATTTTGTCCCCTGTGGTCCTCAGAAATTCATGCGATTGCGGTGTGTCGTCCATATACAACCGGACACGAGGAACGAAAAGCCGACTAGAGACCGGCTTTTCGACTTTGCACGCGTTCTACCTCTAAGAGCTTCTTTATGTTCGCCACTCTTGTGGAATTTCCATAGCGAAGTTCGGCTCGCCAGGAGTTTCGCCGATTACACGCGATTCCCTCGGCCCATTTTAATGAGTTCTATTTGTTTTCGCTTCCCACGAGTGTTGGAAATGCTTTCATGTTGTCTGAGAATCGCGAGAAAACCTTGCCGATTCAGACAGCCATGAAATTTATATGAAATTAAGAGATAACAAAATCCTCCGATGAAAATAATCCTGCGAAAAATACGACCTTCGAATACAGTTTTCATCTCATTTTTTTACCTTTTATTTTCCATTTTGTTCCCTTTCGTGTATCTATTGATTTCTCGATTTTGATAAATACACTGGAAAAATGTTCCATGCGAAAAATATACACACGAGAAATATCAAATCTCCAGTGCATCTGTATAGAGAGAGAGAGAGAGAGAGAGAGAGAGAAAGAGAGAGAAACATCGTAACAAATTCCCAATACAACGTTACAAGTTATTAAAAAACAAAGGAAAGGATTAATTTTTCGGGCATTCTGTACCTGCACCCGTGAAACGCACAGAATACGCGATTCCCCGGAGAGCAGCTACGAAATTACAGAAAATTCATTGTCATTTACGGGAGAGTAGCGTCGATATCTTTTCTTCTCCGCTTTTTTTTTTCTTCTCCTCTCCCCACCGCCGCGGCGAAGAGCGAAGGAAGAAAGAATGCTATTAAAGTTGGTCGTTTCATTTTCGAATTCAGTGAAGAAGGATTAGCGCAAGACAACACCTCGCTTCTGTGAATGTAATGGATACGAGCGTGGCGATTGTTGCGTGGACAATGGCGCTTAGCAATTATTTTAAAGCGGCCCTCGAAACAATGAGAGCGAGTCGCGTATATAGTAACTTGTTCCATATTCCAGCTTTGAAGCTCATAATGACTCATAATAACAGCAGAAGCGGTGACTGAAGACGAGCCAAGACAACCGTCTCTGTCCCTTTAATCTCCATTTATCGTACTTTCATTGTTACGTGGCTCGGTCTCGCGATACATCCGTTTAAGTTCACGTGTCTGCAACCTCGCTAGCTACTCTTTTGAAGGAGACAACAGTAGAAATCGTCGAATCTCATTTTTTGGAACGACGAGACCACAGTAAGAGGAGAAGGATGAAACTATCGTTTGTTGTCCGTCAGATTTTTTAAAATTTGACAGGCAACGAGATGTATTGGTACCTGTAAGAGTGAACAAAAATGTTACGATGCAATTTTTTCAGAAAGTCACAGAGAATAGCGGAGTTGTAGGATAGAAAATAAGAGTTTTCTAATCTTTTACCAGGCTTTTTGTTTATTTCGTTCATTTCGTTTATTTTTGTACAGGGGATTAGAATGATGGAATTGCGACGAGGAAATGGCAACTTTTGTATTCTTTATTAAAGTCTCGTTCCTCCGGATTACTTTTTCACGGATCAAAAAATAATGAAATCGTGAAAAAAAAATGGAAATTTTTTGCAAGTTTTTCACCGGCTGCCATTCTTGCGGAAATTTTTCCCAGAGATTCAAGTACACGCGTGACAATTATCGTAACGCGATCGGATCGCAATTTTTTTGCAAAATCGCATTGAAAAATCAAATTATTAGAATCGGTCGTCTTTATTTACCACAGATACTGTAAAATTTATTTCTGAGCAATATCCCATTTTTTCATATTCCTACGAACATTTCCCGCAGGTTTCTGAAACTTTCTACAAAGAGATAACTTTCAAGGAAAGAGGTAAAACTCTTAAGGAAACAGAACGTTCGCTAAATTTACAATGTCCACGAGCTCGTCGAAATAAAGAAGGCAATCTCGTAAATAAAAAAGTTAAGGATTCCGTGAAAATAAAGTGTCGAAAGAGGCACAGCTTCGAACCTATTTATCAGGATTTTGTAAAGGAAAGAATGATTTATGTAGAGTCTTACGCAAACGAATCTTACCTTCTACGGCGAAACAAGCGCCCTATCTAAATAAGATTTTTTAACAAATAGAAAAAACGAATAGAAATATTTTCATTAATTGGTAAAACAGTCACCGATCACCAAATATAGAGAACCTAGCTGCGAAAAGGCTATATAAGAAGATAAAATGGTGAAAATTCTAGTTTTGGTACTTCGATATCAGCAGCCTTTGAATTGACAATTCTAACGACTCTTAAGAGGCTTTATACTTTTTCTATACTTACGAAATAAGAATTTTTCACGAATGGAAACGGAAAAAGAACTGTAGCTTTCAAATATTTCGTATCTTCCACAAAGAATATAAATTGAAGAAGAGACAAGATCGAGAAAACTGTAGAAATATCTGACAATATCAAGAAAACAGCGCGTCTAGGAATATTTAAAAAATGCAAGCGATCGAAATTCGCTGGATGGAGGTGGAATTAGCATAGAAATTCGTCTCGAGGTAGGTGAAATGATATTATCGTCGCTGATTGCTTCCGTTGGCTGGTCCAGCGACGAGTTACAAACGAGGAGTAGAACGACAGAGCTCGTTGCTCTCTACTCGTTCTTCCTGCATCTTTCATGGACGACATTTTCTAGTACCTCGCGTTGTGTTAGCGGGATAGTGCGCTGAAAATTGAAAGGCCAACCTGGCGAAACAAGCGAACTCGTGGGCTCGACTTGTGAAAGAATAACGAAATAGTATAAAGAGATCTGGAGGACGGATCTCGTTTGCTGGAACGCGATCCTGCCTGATTCATCGCGGAATCAAGGAAAATACAGGTCAGAATAGGGACGTTTCCGGATGAGCGACAAAATTGAATAAGTTGTCTCCCTTCGAGCATGAACTTGTATAGGGTTAAATCTCGTGGCTCGTTTTCGTGTTTTCTTCGTACGGGCAACGCTGCTTCCCCGCTTGACGGTTATTGCCTGCATTCTAAGTATTTTTGCCGTGATTTGTCCGTTGTGCGCTGCCGATGAAATTGCTACAGCGTGTAGGTTCGCCTTTTGTGCAAAGAATTTATTAAGAACGAAGAGAGATGGTTTTTAGTTTTTAGTTTATCTCGTAAATATTCGTATCGTACATTATTTCGTCACGTTTGTAATCAGTATTTTCTCGCCGCGCTCGATCATTCCTTTTATTCAAATTATTCAATTTTATTAAAATCCGAATCGGCAAGCAAGAAATCGAAGTTGAATTTTTCTAATATTTCAAAATCCACGGGTACGTGTTCTTCTCAATTTCCTTTGTCGGTGAAGAGGAAAATTCTGCCGAATCGTTTTATCGGCGATTATCGGTAGCCACGCGTTCCATACCAAGACGTGGTAATCAAAATTTATTCAACGGTTCGAAACGAGCTGAAAATGAAACAGGATAGCTGTTTGAACGCGACCACTTCATCGTTGCACGCAGATTTAATAGCGACATTTAACAGCGTGCCTATCGAATAATTTTCCGCCGGAAGCCGCGTCGATTATATACAGGAAATTTACGGTATCAAACGAGCCAATCTTTCGATTTTCAACGTTTTCGCTTGGTTCGCATACAGAGTTCAATTATGCTCGAATCACCGTTCGAATTTTCGAATTGCAAGAAAGTTACAGAGAAACGACGCGCGTCCTGCTATTTTTACTTATTCAAGGCGAACATTTTCGCCGGAAATCGTTCGAATGGAAAGGAAAAAGAGGGAAAATTATTGCGTAAAAGACAACGGATAATTTCTAGCGACGTCTTAGAATTCTTTCATACGCTGTCCGAGCGATCTTCGACGAGAACGAGAACTTTGCAATTATTTTCAATCGAGTTGACAATGTCCGGACGAAATTCCGAGACGAGGGCTGAAGGATCAAAAGGGTGCAGAGTGTTCCGTAGCTACTTTTTCCTCCTCTGAGCTGTCGCAAATATTTTCTCCGTGGGTTGTGTGTATTTTCCCTCGCGATAGACGTAGACAAGGTAAGCGGAAAAAGAAACCAGAGAAAATGAGTGGCTTATTGAGAAATTATTCGTAAGACTGGGCGAATACGCGACAGCATTTCATTTTCAAATATCAATTGTTCAAAAGATTAAACTTCAATCTTGTAAACCATTTCCAAGCAGGTGTGTATTTCTAAAAGCAACTTTAAAGCATTGACTCGATAATCCCGGAAGATAGAGCATGTCTAAAAAAGAAAAAAAAAAAGGAAAAAAAGGAAAGGAAATGGAACAAACAAAGCTACTACTCAGAAAATTACTTCTTTCAGTAGCACCTGTGAACCGTTCGAAAAATTCTTTTAAAAGTCCTACCGATCCGACAAAATCCCAATAAACTCTTCGCTGCTGAAAACATCTCCAAAAGTAATTCTAAAGCTATGAAGAAAAACCTTTGAAATTTTCCTAGAAAATGCTCGCTAGAAATTCTCATTGATCAAACAGCGAAATACGGAATTCGTAAACGTATTAAAAATCGAAGAAAACGAAGAAACAAAAGAAACGAAGAATATCGTTGAGATTTTCCTAAGATCTGCGATTTTTCCATGCTTTTATTCGTTTCGGTGTGCTTTACTTTAGCTTGAATCTTTACTTACCAATGCTTGTATTCGTTCTAGACGGTTTTGTAGTGCATCGAACGGCACAAACCGCTTTCAATCAGCGATATCATCCAGGAGAAGAGTCTTCCACTACGCAAGATGCCGTAGAGAAAGAGAAGACAAGGCGAGCGAGCAGCGTTTCCCTTTTTCGAGCGTGCTACGAGTGTTTTCTCATCGCAGTCTTGCCCGATTGAGATAGAGGGCAATATCGAGAACCGATCGTCGATTCTATCGAGATGAAAGCGAATGAATACTCCTCCCTCTACCTTGGAAGAACGTGCTCGCGCCAAGTACAGCGAAAAGTTATATGGGTTATAGAAGAATTTTTCCGAGGGATATTGTAATAATTAAACGGTGGATTTTTATGCCAGCTCATTTCTTTCGCTAACGCGATTAAAGAAGTGGAAGTTATACCAGAGATTTGCTTCGTTCGCTAAATATTAAACCAGTATTTTACTTTGGATAATTTATATTATATTCGTATTTATTATCGCTCGCGTTCCGGCTTCACGGAGCTTTCTATTTTCCACGTAATTTCATCCAAATTTTATACATCTGCTTTCCTTACGTTTATTCGATCTAAGCTTGCTCTTTACTCTTCATTGCGTGAACTATGGATTAATTACTTAAACGATTAGTGCAAGATCAGCCCTAAACTCTTAGCAATCTTCTAATAATTATACTTTGGTCTGATTCTATCAGGTCGTTCGAGAAGTTTCTTTCGTTTTATAAGGAAATAATGAATGCACATTTTCTGTTTCATATTATTTTATCGAATTACGTATAATTATCCATTTTGTTCTATCGAGATACGGATCACAACGTTTGACAGATCAGGTTCCATGTTTGTATAAAGATGCATCGTTGTAAAACACGTGTCTGTAAAAGAAAGACACGTTTCGCACAATCTAATAATTTATTATTGTACTTTGATATTTTATGTATTTTGGTATATTACACGCTTTTCCTCAGCTTCAAATTTCTCAAAAAAACGCATAAATATTCGCGCACCAGTAAGAATAAAGTAGCAATTATTGTCAGAGTCGTTTTTCTAAATAAAATTTACTTCAGTTGCTTCCCATTTTTCGTTTACCAATGTCTGTTGGTTAAGATTCACGTTTCGTGATGAAAATTTGTACGCGTGCAGAATTATCGAAAGCGGAACGAAAGATCAGAAACGTTTCACCGGCGGTAATCAATCAACGTGTTTCAAGCTGATGAAAAGCCGGTTCACAAAAGATGTTTGGGAAAGCTCGTAGCTCGTTGCGATTATAAAGAACGCGTTACGACCTCTCTTTGATACACGGCAAGAACTTTGACGGTGAACAGGATTTCAATCAGATTTTGATTTCTAGTTGGCGGATGAAACTGCCGTGAGCAGACACGGTTCTGGAAAAGATAGTTCTTACGGATGATCTAGTGAAAGCCTTCGAGCGATCCGCGCTGCGATGAGACGGAACAAACGATCGTCAAACCGATCGCCGAGTTTTCGCGTAAAGATTATTATCAGAGTTGCGGGAGAAACCACGAGGAACTTGTTCTTCAAAGAGAATTAACAGTACCGTTCCACCTCTTTCGTTTCGACGTGGCGAACTTTGAAAATGTTATATAATTGAAAATGATTAAAATCGTGAGAAAATTCGATATACCCCGAAGGAGTAGAAAAATTATGAAATTATATATAAAAGCGATTAAAATTGTGAACGAAATTGGACGGGATATCGCAAAGTGTGGAGTATCAGAGTAAAAAGTGATTACAGTTATGGGAAAATTGTGGAAAGAGCAAAGAAGAACTGAAAATTTACGAAATTATAAACTAAAAAATGATTGGCTCCTGATATTCCAAAAGAGTCGCAAGAGTACCAACGAATGGTAAGTTTCAAGCAAAGAACAAGCGAACGAGAGTAGAAAATTGTAAAGCGAAGAACAATCCAAGCTCGGAGAAAATTCAAAGGGGAATGTACCTGGCAATTAGAAACTATAAGATTAAAAAATGGGAAATGATAAAAAACGTAGAAGAAGGACAACGAATAATTGAAAGTTAATAAAATTGCAAAATGGAAAATGATCGAAATGATTTACGAGAAGAAAGTAGAGATGAAAAAGATTGTAGCGAGACGCGAAGATTACAAACTTGTAAAGCGAATAGTAAAATGAGGTAAAGCTAAAGCTATTTGGTAAAGTAAATAGTAAATTGAAGCAAAATTCTAGCCAGTAAACTAAATAAATAGCGAAGTAAGGTAACGGTAAAAGTAGCAGGACAAATAAAATGAAATTAAATGGATATTAGATGAAAAGTTGAAAAATATAGCATCGTACGATTCATGTGAGAAGTTGCTCCTGGAATGGTAACTTTTGCGTATCGGGTAATATCCGGTCCTTCCGTGCATTTACTTCCTTTGGATTCGATATAAGGTCAGGAGAGGATAAGGGATTTGGGAAACTTCAGTTGCAGTATCTGGATAATAATGACTGCGACTCTATTATATACTTTGCACCTGATACTGGCACGTTTAACACGAGCGCGGAGGTCTATAAACTGCAGCAAACTAACTTCAATTATAACGACGATGTTAATCCGGGATTCTTAATGACTTCCTGTTCAGTTGCCACTTGGCAAGCTCAAAATGGTTTGCGACGTGTTAAGAGAGAGAACTGTATGTTACAACATAGTACAACTAATCACAGTCGTTTCGTGTTTTTGGGTTATCCATTCGAATATCGTATGGAAAGTGCGAAGTGATTAACTCTTCGAAGACCAATCCTTTTTATCCTGTAAGAAGAATTTATCGATAAAATTTTGTTTCGTAAAGGAAATATAATATATTAAGATTTCAGATCGGTTTTATCGAGAACGAATACATCGTCTGTCGTTTAGTTCATTAGCATCGTATCAAAGGTACGTTTATTCGACACAAAGCCACGTATTCGTATAAATTAGTAGCCCTTTCATTACTATGATTTTGCTTTTTACCAATAATTAATCTCACTTTTAAATCGGGTTTCATTTGGTGAAAGGGAACGTGATATCGATCCTTTCTAAAGAATCTATATGTTAAATATGATTGTTCGTTGAAGGTTCCAGCCAAAGTAATTATTTTTAACGGCGATCTGTCGTTTACCGTTCACTCATCGCTGTGATTTTTCCAAGAAACGAAGAACGAAGACTAATCGTGCCCATTCAACGCCTCTAGCACCGAAAAGAGTTTAACGAATGAACTCGTCAAAACCGTCGTCAAAATACGAGGATAAATCATCTTAGCACGCTTTACTGCTAACAAGCATAAGCAAACGTTTTACGCTTACGTTTGTATCTCCTGATCGCTTTCGCCGTATGAAATCCCCGCTTTCCGTTGCTATCGAACTTTATTTCCCACGGGGAGATTCCCTCCCCGCGGTATTTGATTATTGTTACGCACACCATCTTGGAGAACACGTCTCGTCGCCTCATCTTTTCGCTCAACGGTGATACGCTCCTCCTTCGTTTTCCTTTCTTTCCAGAGATCTTCGTGGTCCTTTTGATCCTTCGAGGCCAGGCAGAAGGCATCGAGGATCGATCTTCCGGAATGAAAAACGGCAAAGAGTCCTCTCCTCGCGGAGGGAAATAGAGAAAGGAGGGAAACGTTTCACTTCTTCCCCTCGATCCACCCTTTCAGGCTGGCTCTCCTTATCCTCGGTCGTTCCTCTCTTGACTTTGGAATTTTCATCTACGTACGTCCAGCGAATCTTTAACCGGATCCCTCTTTATTGCACGATTCTCGTTTCTCCTCTCTGTCATTTCTCTTTTTCCTATCTTCTACTTCGTCTCCTTTTTCGTTGTTTTTCCCCTCTTTCTTCTGGTTGGTTTCGTCGGGCGTTTTTCGAAGATCTGTGGAGGTTCTGGGTCAGACTGGAACAGAGAAACGGCTAGGCTCGAACAGAGGGAACGATGGCGGATGATTTCGTTTGCCGGGTGGTTCCGTGTGTTTCCTTTGAGGCTTTCGGTTAGCAGAGGTGGAATCTAATTCCGGGCTTCTTTCTCGCAAATATTCTTCCAATCGTGAATGTTCTAACGTTCGCACTAGCAAAAGAGAAAGGGCATCTTTAGAGCGGTTTAGTTAAAAATTGCCTTCCATTTTTAGCGACCATTATATCATTCGAGGGTAATAATAAATAAATGCAGTGCATTTCGCTACGAATAATCGTTGGTGGCTGATTAAATTGGAATATTAAGCTTTTCCAATAGATTGGAACGTGGTAAAAATACAAAATAACGAGGGAATAAATAGGCCGATTTTGGAAGAATAAAATTATTGCCCGAAGATAGAAATTTATGGGAGCCAAACAATTTTTATTTTATAATAATTATTTCTTTCTGAATTCATCGTTAGTTGCCTCTTCTGCACTTCAAGTAACTTTAATTTCCCCCATTAAGCGATACCCTACTTTATTACCCCATTACGATTACGAAAATCCTAAATAGAACTGGAAGATCGACCCATGTAAAAACGTAAATCCATGGAAGCCGAATGGTCGAAGCCAATCGCCATTACATCGACGTACAGCGATTTCTGTTCGCGTAATTACAGGCGCCGTTGTATTTCAGCCGGATGGTACAACAGCTAAGTGGAATAATTGTGATTGCAGGGTGGCCAGCTTTCGTTCCGGACTGCTAGTCCATAAATTTCGGCCGGCGGCGCAACGGTGTTTATTAAAGTTCAACGAATCCTATTTTTGCGAAATAATCGCGCTCGACGTCTGCTAACGAGGGTTAATCGTGTCAACTTCGACAAAACGTTCGTTAATTTCAGAATTAAAGTCTACCCATGTACATTGTTCGCGCCTTGAATATTTATCGAAAGGGGTGTATCCTCTGTTTCTCCACGTACTTCCTTTTTTCTTACTCGTATTTTTATCCTTGTTCCCAATTAAATTACTGTTTCCTCGAACGAGGAACGACGTTAACGCTGCGTGATTGTTTATTTCAAATAATTCGAAATACGATATTTATCGATTCTATTGGATTATGAATATTCTTTGCTTTTGATTTTATGCAATCTTTTATACGGGTTTCTTTTTCTTTCTTTTTTTCTATTAAAAGTAGCAAAAGATTCATTAGAATTGGAAAAATGGACTAAAAATACGTTTTGTACGTAGAGATCTCATCCCATGAATATTTCTACTTCCATTCGGTACAGGCACACATTAATTCACTGTTCCAAGCCGCGAGTTTCCAAGATGAAAAATTTACAGAAGCAAACAGCGATAGGTCCGAGATGTCGAACGGTTCGAGAAGATCTTTCTACATACTTTGGGACATTTGCACGCCATGAATCGTGAATGTTCCCCGTGCTCCTTCAAAATGCCCTCGCTCTCTCTTTCTCTCTCTCTCTCTTTCACTGTATCTGTTTCTCAGTGCCTCGAGCCACTCACTCTTCCAATTCTTTTCAGCAGCTTTTCTTTGTTTTACGATACTCGTGTGCCCTTCTTCGTGCTTCCAGCGGCGTTGGATAGTATCAATTAAACAATTAAACAGCTTGGTCAGCTGGCCGAGATGAATCGTTAACGATGACTCAGTTTGTGACAATTGTTTCAATTCTGGTTTCGTTAAAGCTTCGAAATAACTCGACTAACGAATAAAATACAAAAATTAGATTACGCCATGATTATTTTTATTCCATGGCCTCGTCGCCTCAAGGCTCCACAATTTTATATAATATCGTCGAGAATATCGTCTTTTCGACGAACGACCTCTTAATCGTCACGGCATACTGCGAATTACAACTCTTTTTTTTCATTTACGTTCTTTAAGTATTTTACATATTTGTGGCTTATCTCCAAAAACAATTTCACGCAGCGAAAACGTATCGATGGATTTGTTGGCCGCAAAAAAGAAACCGGAAAAATAGTAACACCAAATCTTCGCACAACGTTGACACACGCTCGTATCTGAAGATACTGCAAATCGAGTCTGCAAATGAACCTAACGATTCAAGGGAAGATTCGTGGACAATGCAACGTTCCAATAAATGGGAAAGGAAAATAGTGGGAAGAAAAAGCGACCAAACGAAAAGAAAATCGAAATAGGAAATGCGAACCGTCGGGGAATCCTCGATTGAAACTCCCGAAATTTCATCGGCGCTCTGTTCCCTGTTTTCTCTTCGTTATACCCCCAGTTGCATCGGTTCCTCCATTATCGGTCTCGTGTACAAAGTGTTCGAGGCGACGAAACAAAACGCAGGGTGCACGACAACAAATGGAAAGTTGCGGGTACCGCGCGTAAACTACGCAGCTTGCACGGACGCGGATTAATTCGGGAATTAGCGATGGCCGACGTCGATATCGGACCAGCGACAGGGAAAATAGATTAATAAAATGAACCTTGACCGGTTTCGGATTGTCGGTCGGTTCTCTGGGCTAATGGATTCGCCAGATAAGAGAAACGATTATACTCTGGAAAATAGAAGCGGAGCTATTTCAAGCGAATCTTCTACTTTAGTTTAGATATTTCTGGTGAAAGACACATAGCGAGATGTTTCTCATTGGAACATCGTTCCCACATCGGTTGATTTAGCCAGATCCAGGATCTCAGGCTGGAAAATCGCGATCCTGGTTTGATATTAGCTTGCCCGACAGTTTCTTTCGTTTCACAAGTGAAATAATAGATGCACAAGATTTTTTATTTTATATTATTTCATGGATTTATGTATGATCCATTTTGCAGTAATAGAATAAAATGGATCAAACGTAATTCAATAAAATAATATAAAACAAAAACAGTTGTGGCTCTGCTACTTTCTTCTAAAACGAAAGGAACTTTTCGGACGACCTAATACATCGAATCTCTTTGTAACGTGACAACATCAAAATACGGTCTAGAGCAAGGACAAGAAAGGGTGGTTTATTTGAAGTTAAGTTTAGTTTTATCCGTACAAACAATAGCCGATACAAAAAGCTGACTACAATATCTTCTTACGTCTCATTCTAACACTGGGCTTCCAACTTTTGTCTTCTCAGGTCAAAAAATGCTGACCCTCGACCCTCGCATCCTTCTCTCACTCCTTTACTCATTTAGCTTTGACGTCGCCAAGGTATACACTCTTACTTACACTCTCTCTCTCTCTTTCTCTCTTCCCCAGCACTCTTACGATTCTTACTTTATACCTTAAATTTACAATTTATACTATCGAGAAACTCGAACTTAAATATATAATAGAGCAAGCCTATACCCCCCTTTTTTCGATATTACAAACATTTTATAAAAAGTAGTAAACTGTGTGCTTCTAAAATTCTTACGTACGATCTTTTTAAATATACCGCAAGCAAAGAAACAGTTCGCATGGCGCTCGAAATAAAACCATGTACGATCGAAAACAAGATTTTACGCTGGAGCTAAAATATCCATAAAAATGTCGAGAATCAGTTTTTCTCTTTCTTGCGTAGTACACCTGCTATTATACGCGAGCTTTTGGAAAAATTAATACCGTACCTTTTACTCGCATCGAATACGCATTAACATTACTTTACTGAAAATTCCACCATGTTCAAGGAGACGAGTTTATTTGTCGCTATATTTTATTAATTGAAAATTGAGAGAAAAAAGGGGATAAGAAAAACCAGGCGACCGTAGTAACCGTATTTACTGGAAGGCGTGTCGGCTTTTCGTTTGTTATTAGGGGAAACATAGCCGCGTGCGGAGAATACGAGCGGTACAAGATTCCTCGAGAGGAGTTCCCCTCTCATAAGAATATCTCCTGGACGAGTCTACTGTAATAACAACGCATCTCCCTCGTGTTTCCTTTCGTATTGTTCGCGTTGCTTCTGTGTTACGGTAATAATTGTCGTGTAGCAGGATATTATCAGCTGCCTCTTTCTTGTTCAGATTATTTGAAGAACGAGTCCTTGAAATTCAGTTTTCCTCTATTTGTCTATTTATATTTAATGATTTAGGTTTTTTTGGATTTTCTGGTAAATCGAAATTTAATAAAAATTATATTAGATTAAATAATTTTTACAAGATTCTTAAATAATAAATATCGTTTCGTTTCACTAATTCTAAAATCGTAGAATATTTGACAATTTTCAATTTGTATATCGTTTTATACAGAAGAGGCTTTGGCGTATTTCTTTTCCTTCTAAAAGTTTAAATCATCACCGAAGTAAGAAGAATCAACAACCAACAGATCTGTATGATTTATCAGACTCACGTTTGCATAAAGTTGTACGATTATATAATCGAGAAAATTTTCACTATTAAAATAGTACCCACGTTGATTGAAAAATTTCATTATCCAAGCGATTTATATTCATCGAAATATTTCGTCTCTGTGGAAGATGTTGTCGATTATGCAACCATCGGTCGAGTACAGGAAACGTGGTCAACCATATTTTCCATATTTTTTCCTATTTTGTAACGAAGAAATTGAAAAATTTAATACGCTGTCAATCATCTTATATTATAGAAATTATCTTTTTATTTGGATTTCGAATGAAATACGTATTTTCGCTATAACGTCGAGTATTTAATTAAAAATATCAATCGTCACAAAAATGGCTATTCCGTGTTCCATTGGCTTTTTATGGAACATCGTGGATTTATTACGCCCTAATAAAAGATTTAAAGGATTCTTGAATTTCATAGATGCTTCACTTTTTCAAGTATCTCGTATTAAAATATTCCTTTTTAGTCACCAAGCGACATTAAAATAAAAGGAGAAGATGGAGTTTCCTGGCTTTTTCATATAGCTTTCGATCGAATGATTATGATTTTCTGCAATATTTTACCTGCCCACGTTATTAAAATTAAAACATTCCCTTTCAGTCACCGAGTGACTGATTAAAATAAAAAACCTAAGGAAGTTTAATTTATTCTGTTTTTTCACGCAACCTGCGAGTGATTTCTATTTCCTTTGAAATTTTATCTACTTACGTTTCTATTTTATTATCTACTTATTTCGCGGCTTTATGCTCCATTTTTCGTTAATGCTCTCGCATTACCTTTTCGTTAGAAACCATAGATGCAACGTGCCGCTTACAAACGGCGACTTTGTTTCGGTAAAAGCGATACTTTCGATACCTTGAGGGACAATTTCTGCGACAAGGAACATGCAGGTCCGTATTCATGCTCACGCGTACACTCTATGACAAGCGTCGTAAAAACGAATCGTTCAAGAATCCACGAAGCCTGTATCATGTGTAAATATCGAAAATCGATCGACCTGGATTTCAGTTACACTTGCTGTGCATTATACGATCGTCAGAGAATTTGAAAAAATTTAAATTATTTAAACCGTTATTGCCCATATGCGTGTCACATATTTCAGCCTGTTATCGATGTCGCTATACTTCAAAGGTATCACTTACAGAACGGCAAATTTATGTTATTCGCGCGGTTAATTTCCTTTGTAAATCAGTTGGAAAAGTTCGCAGCTGAAGGCTAACGTTCATCCAGATTCCTTCGATCGAACAAAATTTGTATTCTTTCCAACTTTTCCAATGTTACCTGGCTTCTATACAAACGCAGCTAGTTCCAAAAATTATCAAGTACAAACTTTGTATCAAAAATTACCAACGACAACGATAGAAATGCCGTTCTACAGCTTACGACAAAATTGCAAATATCCAACAGAATTCGCGATAAATTTGCCCACGAAAACAAGAATAACCAAGCGCTCAGCCCCCAGCGTATCCTGCATAGTCCGCCAACTTTCAATCAAACTTCCATTTAAACTTGAAACCTGTGCCTTCGTTTCGAGATGAACAACGCCTCATCCACGTTGCAGAGAGCGACGTATATTCGACTGCAGCCTCGAAACCTACTGCGTTTCACAAAGCAAGCCCTATTGGCAGGTCAGTCAGCTATTCGAGTGCCGTCAGAGGTTTCGGCTCGGTGCTTGCAGAAGACAACGTAGACGGCGCGATATCGTGAACGCGTGCTCGCCGGAAAAATTGAATACGTGGTCCGCGTGTTAGGACATCGGATGCCTGGAAACCCGTTTCCTCTTTGATCGCCGATATTGGTAACCGGATCGACTCGCTTGCCGCTAGAAACGATACCCTTGACCGAGCTGGCAGCTTCGATTTCCCTCCACCTCCTTCTATTTCTCTTACACGTCCTTTCGTTCGTCGTTCCAGCCTGTGGAGAACCGTGTGGATAGGAGATAGAGATCGGGAGAAAGACAGGTTTTTGCGCTACGACTCGTCGACGATTTCCGGCCGCCAAGAATTATTTAACGATCGGTATTTCCTGTCGTATGGTGGAGAGATAGTATTGGCAGCAGGGCAACGCGATATCCCTATCGAATTTTAATCCGGTACTCCGCTTTGACGTAAGCGAATATTCTGCCGATGGAATGTCGTCGCAAATCATTTTCTTCTCTTGGGCGAGGCGAGGTGAGCTTTTTCTGGTTGCTCGTTTCATGGAATTTGGTGGTTTTTGAGGTCGGTAAAACTTCTACGCATTCTTTGTTCTGGGAGGAAATTCGAGGGAAATTCTCAAACTCCATAGTAGTGCCTTTCTGATTTTGGAAAATTTGTCTAATTGTAGGAAATTATAGAATAATTTCGTAAATCGTAGAAATTTGTTTGATCGTAGGAGCGAGTCTCGTAGGACGTGTTTTTAAAAGCGAAAAGCTCTTTTTGAAAAATTCTTCATCTTTTTCAACTATTCCTTCGGGAATTTCCATCTCTCGTTTTTAAAGGAATTAGAAGAATAAGAGACTTAGAAGAATAAAAATGAAATTTGATTTAAATACGTATCTTGGAAGCTTATTGCACCGTATGTTAAAATTTGTTATCCTTGTTAATGAAATTTATCTATATATATTTCGTATTTATAAAAATATCGTATCGTAACGTTTATAACACGTAGTTCGTTGACAAAGATTTAAAAAAGATACAGCGTCACACGAGACGTACAAGTAGATCGTCTTCTGGTATTTTTCTTATTATCCTCGGTTCTCCTTTATTCTGTTCCTCTCTTGTACCTATTCACCATTCCTTTCTTATCTTTCTCTTAACTTTTGTTCCGACTATGTAGTTCATCCCTTTCCACTCGTTTTTTACTTCGATCGTTACTTTGATCCGTCTTGTTTCTCCTTTATTTATATCTCTCTTCCGCCTGTCTTTCACCCGTCCTCGCTTTTTTTTTCTTCCTTCCGTTTCACTTGTTTTTCCACTCTTCTGGTCGTTACTTTGTCCCCCATCTCCCTTTCTCACCCCTTCAACTCCTGTTTTTCCCTCTTTTTCCCTCCGTATGAGCTGCTTTTACTGGCCCTTGCTCATTAATTCGATATACTCCTCTTTTTTTCTCTCGTCATCTACATTTACTCCACGCGTTCCGTATTTCTTTGCATTACCTCGTTCCTTCTTTCTATATTCTCTTCTTCTCGTCGATATTTTTATTCGTTTCCTTTTGCAATTATTTTCAGGTTCTTGTAAAATATACTTCGATTCGTTTCTTATCTTTTTATACCTTTTGTTTTTCCTCCTTATGTTTCACTTCCTTCTCTCGGTCAATTTTTATATTTTTCTGTACGTTTCTTTTTCTCCTCTCTTGTTTTCAATTGTTTTCAGTTTTTTTCTGCGGTGTTTCCTGCGACTCGTTTCTTTTAATTGCTTGTCATTAGTACTTTTTCTCCCCAGGAATATATTGAAAGTTTCCTTTTTCTAGTCCGTTGCACTTTTTACGTTCGACCTTTCTTATTGTTTAAGGAAAGGGAAACTTCGAGTCTTAGCGTGGTTTCTTCTTTTATTTTTTTTATCCTATTTATAGTATGTTGGACTTTCTTTCATTGCCTTAATTTACGCTCCCCTTGTATTCCTTCCTCACCACCTCCTGGTTTTTCATTCTTTTCTTCTTCTTTTTTTCCCCTTTTGTCTCAATCGAGTTTCTTTCTCACGTTCTTTGTTCCTACATACACTCATTTAGCTCTTTGCTTCATTTAATTCCCTTCCTCGTCTCGCTACATTTCCCTCCTTTTATTTATTTAGCTCTCCTTTCTTTTACGGCATTTCGCTAGTTCTTGTTACAACAATTTACATTAACTTCTGGCGTACTGTGTACACTAAGGCACTAAGATACCGATTCAATTTTTTATTCAAACTGAATTACACGAAACTTGTACTTTCTTAATTATTCTTTCTAAATTGCTTTCTTTCTTCATTATCTTCTAAAATTATTCCTTGAAACGTTCTTAAGTTATTTTCTATTATCCTCCAGCGATATCACGAAATCGCGATACTATCTCAAATAAACAATTTTTTAAATTAATAAATATATCAAAAGATATGTTCAATCAATCTAACCGATAGATTTATTAAATTTAATGATAAAATAATGGATGGCGAACTAATTGTTCAGAAATTCTATCGTAGAACAGAAAAAAGAAAAGTGAAAAACTGCGGAAGCAAATGAAAATCTATAAAACGGTTCATTCACCCTCTTCCTTTGCCATCTCTCGTTCTGCTTACATCGATCCTCTCCTTTCTCCTCGCGGCTCGACTTTTCCTCTCTCTTTTTTCCTTTCATCCACGTCGTTTCTTTCGCGCTCGAAGACGATGTTAAAACATTTGCACATTTTTATCGCGGACGAACGAGCAGGCCGACGAAAGGGAGACAACTAAATCGATAAGGCTCGTGGTGGCTAGCCCTGTTGCGTGATATCGCGAAATATTGCTACGGCACGCGCTGCAGACAGATATTTCACGCGAATGTGCACCGTCGAAGCGAGGGTATACCTTATCCGCGTTTCATGTAACCACCACCGTCGCGTAAAGTGGAGGAATTAGTTGGCCCTCGAACGTTTCTTCGGAGCCGCATTAAAGTTGAAACTCGAGTCAGCCGATTTCCTCTGGCAAAGTTTCCAGTAAAATGTACGAGTCATCGTGAAGGAAGAATTTCAATGGAACTTTCGTAATTCTTGTGGATTACGTGGCTTTACATCGTATAATTCTAATCTTATTTTAATACGAGATTTCGGTGTATTTAAATGGAAATACTGAAATATCCTTGTTCCGAGCTATTCTACCGTTATGGTTGAATTTGTCGCTTTATTCTCTACCATAGTATGAAAGAGAGAGACTAAGTATACGTATGTTATCGCGTATAAAGAAGCATCGAAATCAATTAGCGAACTCGATTTAAAAGGAATTTGCGATAGAGCGCCACGCGAATAAAACGATCGAAGAGAAGGCAAGAGGATAATTATATCGTCGCGAAAAGAAACTTTTCACCGCGGTCGCTTACCAACCAATTAGAAGCTACTTTTTATTCGATTTCTGACAGAGCAGACCGGTTTTTAATTCGAAACTTTTTACCTTTTAGTTCTTATGCAGCGCCTCGACGGAATAACAGCGCGCTGTTTTATTTCATTGAATTTCCAGAGTCACTTGCGCCGATGCGACGCGAAGTTGAAACGTGTACCACGGGGATGTTTCAGTTTGTTTAATCCGCGGTAACATTTTAGTCGATTCAACTCGCTGTATCCCGCAGATTTCAGTTTTCGCGTGCTGAGCTGAAAGTCGAAGGCGATACCTTCATTCGTCGTACGCTCTCATCGTGCTTCCTTATTCCCCCAACGAGCAACTGCGATCTATTTTTTTCCTTCTGTCCGGCTCAGGTAAGCGATCGAAGGATTTTCGAGCAAATGAAACGAAAATATTTGACGTTGGATCAGTGGCCCCTGTCATCCCATCGAAGGAGAATGGAAATTGCAACGAGAAACGGGACGTTGGACGAATGTAAATGGTGTCCGACAGGACGATAATTTGCAATTAAATAAACTTTTACCGTTGGCTCGATGAAGGAATAAAACCTTATTCTTCTTATTATAGTAGAAATTCTTATAGTAGAATTCTTTTTATAGTAGAAAATGTTTGAACCAATACAAATGGAATTTGTTGGTTTGTTCTTAGAGTTTGATGAGTTATTTAAGTTCAAAAGAGAACTTCATTGTGGCCCATGGAAAATGAAGAAAGATTTATAATTTAAGTTTTCGTTCCCTTACTGTCCTACTTCTTCGTATTTCGATGTTAAAAACTCAAACTACGTTGCAATTTGGCCACCGGGAACTTCGATTCATAAAAGACGATTTATCGCCTCTTTTTCCTTTCCTTTCGTTTGAATGATCCGCACGAAGAAAGTCACTTCTCAAACTTGATCGGTATCGTTCATTTCTAAAAGACGCGTCTTTCAATCTAACAAGTCTTCTTCATCTTCGATTATGTTGTATCGAAATTCTCATCAGTTCGCTCATAGATACAGCGACGTTAAAAACCAAAAAATCTGATCTTTGCATACAATTTTTGCGCAGCTACCATTTTCCTTTTGTCGTAGTAATATGGCATACTGAAAACCTCGTAGACAAATATCCAGAATCCATGACGAACATCAGACCGATACAACTTTCTGATCAGCTTCGAAACTCCTATCAAATTGTTCGGAGGAATTATCTCTGGCTATGCAAGTTCTCACCCTGTGCCATATATCGACGACAACAACAACAACAACAACAAGAACAACAACAAGAACAACAACAAGTGAACAACTTAAATTTCATACAGTAAACTCGTTTCGACTTCGATGAACCGGTCATAGTACGAACTAGCACTGGACGGATCACGTTTCCCCTCAACTTTCGAGTAAACGCAAGATATTCGCGGTTCAGCGCTAGAAATTAATAATTGCGTTTTGATGAATCGTACATATTACAGGTCCTGCTACGCGCTAAGAGTTCTCTGGATCTCGCACAGCCACCGGGACGTATTAATCCTCGCGGTAACGAGGATTTAACGGTGGCCAAACTTCCGGAAGTTGAGCGCTATCCTCCGGGTCGCCGCCAGTCACGCGCACTCTCGGCCTGGGTCACCGGGCTTTCACGCCTGTTTAATTAATCGAAAATGGACGATCGGGATCGGTAGTGTCGACGGAGAGCCGGAAGGTTCTCGAGGAAATTTGTCGTCGATGGCGGAAATTGGCAAGTCGAGGAACGCTTCGAATCGATGAATTGATAAACTGACTTTCATTCAACCAGTTGTTTTATACTTCATCCTCGGTTATGGTTGATTGGCAAATTGCACAATTCCATGATTGAATATCATTGTGGCGTTTTATCATATCCGACTAAATTATAGCGCTGATCACGTTGGCGTTTCCTTTTCTTTTTTATATTTAGGCAAATTCTTACACCGTTTGATTAAATTCTGAATTTTATTGGTGGTTTGTCGTATTTGGATTTGTCCTCTTCGAGATTAATTTAGATTTTTGTTGAGAATCTTGGATCTTAATAGCCGAAATAATTACACTTAGAATTAATATTAGAATTGTTATATATTTATTTGATGGACGATTTCAAAGATATTCATCGATACACTCTTGCACGCGTCTCGCCACGTACTTTCATACTCGACTGTTAACCGACTGAACGGTTTACGTTCATTTGTTTTCGAGACACCGCGTACACACGCACTTGCACACACTGATATTCACATACAAGTGTTACTACTACGCATCCAACCTAGTCTGGCACATAAAATTATACATATCTCAATAATTTTAATTAAAATTCTTTAGGTAGAATTTCAAGGAATAGAAAATAAATGAATTTGTACCAGTTGCTTATAAGTTGGAGAATAAGTTTGAACCGATATTTTTGTATATCAACGTCTGGCATCTGCTTCGGTATTTAGAAACAATTCTGCGAATGTATCTCATGTATTTATTAATGCGTATAACTATCGTACCTGATTAAAAAACAATCTCAGACATAAAAGTATGTCGTATTGTTAAATATCTCGTAGAAAAATGGGAGAAATTCCATTACGTGTTAAATAATCATATCGGCATTTCCGCGTCTCGTCATCGTGTTTTCTTAGCGCACGTAAAACCTAATGCACCGGCACGTAAACGACGAACACGCGCAGCCGTAGCTATTTTAAAGGCGAAGAAACGATTCGTTCTTCCTTGTCTGTTGGCAAAAAAAGAATGAATTATGGAAGGAAATGTTGAATTTCTCGAAAGTTTGTATAAACGCGAAGTACCGTCCGTCCGTTGGACGATGGTAGAACAACGTTTGAAGACGAGCGTCCTGTCGCGGCGAATGTAACTTTACGTCAGGCGGTCCCTCTTAAATCCAGAATTTCAATTTACCCGGCAAGTTCGTGCGAATACTGAAGGAGGGTTATGTTAGACGTTCCCGTAAGACGGTCTCGCGTTTTGTTACTGAAATCTCTCGTACTAAACTCCTGAGAAGGATATCCGACGCTAAGAAGGGGTAGTTCAAGGTTTAAGTGTTTGTCTCATGGGATCCTGTAAGTTTGCCTTAATTAATATTTCAAATTTTCCTCCAGCTCGTGCAATAATTACCGAATTAATTTTTCACTGTAGAAATTAACGAGTTTCGGAAGAGCTTAATCGTTACGTGACCTTTTCTCACTCTTCCTTTTGAATTACTTTTAAGCTATATTTTCATTAACACAGAAGGTAAACTTTACCTTACTTTATCTACTTAAATGGTCGTTTTAAAGATGGCCAGAGAGATATTCGATCGTTATTATCGAACTAACAATTTCCAATGACGATAAGAATCAAATAACCGTAAAATCTTGTGGAACGATGCGCTGTGTATAAGTCGACCGAGTATCCGAAAGGAAGCCATTTCACGAGCGATTCGACGATAGCGTTGTCGAGCCAGAAAATGCATTGAAATAGATCGAAGATGCAACAGAGGATCGGTAGAGACGCCTCATTGGCCGCGACGTCTGGCGTCGTGTACCAGTAGTCTATGCACTTTGTCAGTCGGACCATAACTTAGCGCGACAGGCTTCTTGCTGCGCGAACTCCCATTGTCGCAGCTGCTGCACGTATTATTTCGTTGGTGACGCAAATCGAAGTCCACTGCCGAATTGTGTCGAACGAAACAAAGGATAGCGGAAATAGCCAGAACGGAGAACGCCCGTTTCCTATACGGTATTATCGTACCCCTATTGTATAATATATGAATTTTTAAGCAAGAACGCTTTATTCCGAGCTCTGTCGATGTTTCTCGATGTATCGATATTATACCACTTTCTAAACATTGTATGCATATTTAATAATTAGATTGCGAATATTTATACAAATTCAGACATTTACGAATACCATTGGATAAACGAAACGTAAATGGAAATTTGTTTCGTTCCTTGAATATCATAATTTTACTTATTTTATTTTGGATATTCCCTCTATATATTTGCATATTATGTGCATTCTGTATATTTTAGCATATAAAATATAACTCAATATCAAAGTTCTCATAAATGCATAAACGTGCACGGTCTACTAAAGTCATGAAATGTTAATAATATCAATGATATTAGTAGTAATAATTAGTACTAATCGAACTATCGATTAACGTTAATAACGTTCTAAATGTTATTATTAACACTCTGTGCCATTCTAATTCCATTGGAATAATATTCCACTCGAGCGAAACCTTCCATTCCATCGATTCCAAATTCCACTTTAAATTTCTCTCTACGAAGCAACAGAGACAAAACCAAAGATGTCGGACTGGCAACCAAGAAATTGTATCGAAGAGTCGAGTCTCAACGTCGCGCATCCTCTACGGTCGAAATGGCGTTTCCGCGTAAATTTTGAGGAAATTTTCAGATTATAAATCGCAGGGAGAGATCGCGAGATAACGCGAATCCATGGAGCGGCTTAGATAGTCGTGCGGAACCATCGTACTGTGAAGAAATTTACTGCAGATTACATGCAACTCGCAGCCTCACAGACTTTTTCCAATGTTGGGCTATCTTTGTACTTCGCGACGAACTACGAGCTCGTGTTTGCTTCCGGAGATGACTGCTATAGCAATAATTATTGTATTAGGTTGTCCGGAAAGTATCTTTCCTTCACAGACACGTCTTTTACAACGACGTATCTTTATACGAACGTGAAACCTAATCTGTCGAACGTTGTGATCTTTATCTTGGTAGAACAAAATGGATCATGCGTAATTCGATAAAATAATATAAAACGGTTAATATTTCCTTATAAAACGAAAGAAACTTTTCGGACGACCTAGTATCGCGATATCAATTGGATGTAATCGACCGGAAGTGAATTTTTAACACTAGTCGTCGATATAGCGTACTACAAATACTTTGTGTTTCGTCTTTCATGAATTTCCGTGGCTCCGAATTTCGTCCATCGTAGATTTCAATTGTCTTTTTAATCCATTTTATATGATTGGTTCGCGATGAAGATATGTGATGGACGTTATTATCATTTTATATGCGACGCTGCGTAAAATTATAACGTTCAATTTAACTTTGTTAGTTTGATTATACAGTATGCATTCGCGTAATCAACTAAATGAATTAATAATGTGATAGGTACACAAAGCGCACCACCGAAATACGAAACTCTACCCATTTCGTTCATTCCAATAATTTGAACGTTACGGAACGCTAAAATACGTTTCCATTGGAAATTACGAATAAAGTCAGGAAGCTAGCGATTACCTGCGGTCATAAACTGATTAATCGAAAAAGTGCAAAAGCTACAACGAGATCAGAAAACAAGCGTCACGACGATAGCAAATAGTTAGAAATCGAAAGCCAGAGAGAATAAAAAAATATAAGATACGTTGAAAATATTTTCTTACAACGCTCTAAACGAAAAGAATGGTTCGAAAGGAAAGAACAGTGCGCCGTATGTTACTAGAATGTTGGCCGCACGATTCTCAATAGCAGCTGACAGACAAAGTTCTAGAAACTCGTGAAACAGGAACCCCTGAAAGTATTCTATCGCTCGCTAACCGGTCTAAACACTTGCTGCAAGTGGTTAAAGGGAACTCGGACGAAAGAAAGTTTCGATGTCGAGATGTGCCCATTCCTACTATATACGAGCAAGAATTTTAGTTTCCATTTTAAAGCGAAGAAGTTCGAATAGATTGCAGTTTATTCAGAGCGAGAAACGCTGCAAAATGAAGCACAGAGTCGAGTCGCTGCACACGCGATGTCTCCCTTAACCCTCGATTTTCGCCCCTCAAACTAACCTCCGTTCTGCGGAGAGTGCGTCGAAATGCGGATACGTTCGCGACGAATTTGACGATGAGTCTGCAGAAAGGGGGTTGTACCCGGCAGAAGAGCAGACTACCACGCCTACGCGCCTAAAATTTCATCCCCTGAATGATTAAAACCTAATACAGAGACACGCCTACCGGCGAGCAGTTTCGCGCCCCTCTATTTCCATTTGCAACCCCCCTGGCTCGCTCCATATTCGCTTTCGATGTTCCTCTCACTTTCGTACGGGCTCTCACTTTCAACGATTCCATTGCTTCCCCTCTGCCACCCTGTTCGAACCACCCTCGTTCGTTGCCTCGCTTTTTTCCACCCCTTCGTCGTGTTTTTCGTACGCTGGAAGGAAGAAGGGTCGAGACGCCCTCCGTGAAAATCTGTGGCTGAAAATTTTCACGGTCACTGGCTCCAATTTCGTCGACTGCCTGGCCATGGCGGCGGAAAGAGAGGGGAAAAGCGGACGTCTTTATTATAGGAGCGGCGCAGCCGAGCAACAGCCCCGCGGTGATACGTATAATTATAGCATGGTGAAATTACAAGGTAGCGTGATCCGGGACTGCTGGTAATTGCGAGCTCTTCCTCGCGAAATCGATACGCCTTAATGAGACACGTTCAGCTCTGTTCAACGTCACGGGCACGATTCATGACGAAAGATCTCTGCATGGCATTAGACACGCGTTAAGAGACGTTTCCGCACAGGCTTGAGGATTTCGCGACATTCCTCGTCGATTTATCATTCGTTCGTAGTGGAATTACGGTAGTGCGGGACTATTCTGCTTTCGAGATTCCGATCGTGCGATGCTTTGATAGTTTCAGCGCGATAAAATGATAATATAGTAACTTCAGGGGTAAGTGAAAATACGTGCAAATATCTGAAAATAATTCTTAACGCCGAATTTAATTTACCCTAACGAAGAATTAAAATCGGTATTTACGTATCAAGTTATCGGCTTAATAGAAGATCTTTAGGACGTTTGATAGATCGTGCGAATGAACGAAAAACTATGTTGCTATATTTCTGGTAAAAATCTGCATCCGAATTTCAGGCAACCAACCAGCTGACATTGCGATACGTTACAAAGCTCGTTGGAACTTACTATCGCCATTCGCGAGCCAATTTTTTTTATCATCATACGGTCGTAGAAAAGTTGTAACGGTACTTGAAAATGTACTTTTCAGCTTAACTAGAAACCACGATTGCTCGAGCAGAACGTTGCATACGAGTTCAGAATCCGTTTAATTAAGAAACTTGCCTTCGAACGATCCGTGTTCTCGCAAGCTTAAATTCAATTGCAACGTTTCACAAAATCGTGGCTCGTTAATCCGTCCTCGGGAAATTCCAAAAAGAACGAAAACACACACATGGACGGACACGGACGAAAATGGAGGAACGTTAGTTTGGTTAGAAAGTTACCAAACTTCCTGCCGAACATCGTGTCCAAAAATGTTCCAATTACAATGATTACCGTCTCCGTGACAGAGTCCCTCATCCCCTTTAAATCAACCGCGTATGCATCAAACTAACGAACCATGTTCAACTCGTTAAGCGGGAAACCAAGCAATATAACTCGATGTAAAGCGCGTTATTGCGTATATCCTTTGGTTTGTCTTGAAAAAATCTACAGGAAAATCTCTGGTCTTTCGACGTTTAATTCTTGCACCTATGAAATTCGCATTTCGTCGATTGTTAATTAAAAATCGTAGAAAATGTAGCGAGAATACACGGTGGTTTGAGAAACATGAGAGATTAAAGTTTTTATAGGAAATTAAAGTTACGTTTATTTTTCAATGGTTAGTAATAGTAATAAAAATCTCAGGTACACAGCCGACTGGGGTTCGTTATATGACGTAATTAAATTTGTTCTTCGATATCGAATAACGATACTTTGCTGCTATATTATTTTATTCTTCTTCTGTTTCGTTGTTCCTTTAAACAGACCCCGATATATGGTACTTTGTAAATTGAAGGAAAATAAAGATTTAACTTTGGAAAACTCCCATTCGATATAGAACAAAACACGATAAATGATTTACGGAGAACATTTGAAATTAAAATTGTTTTCTTTTGTTTCATAAAATTCCTGTCGTACTGGTATATTTAACAGAAAAAGTAAGATTAAATTGCGATAAAACAAACCACGAAATTTTTCGTTATCTTCTATTATTTCTTTACTTTATATTACGATACTTAAAGCTAACTTTGCTAGCCAGTTACGAAAGAAAGAACATTTAAATACTCTCTCCAAGGAGAGATCTACGCGATCATGGCTATTGAGGTTAACCATTAAAGAGAAAAATACAGTCTTGATAGAAGATAAAAAGTTTCTGTTTTCGTTCTTTTGAAAGTAAAATATTATTCGATAGAATATACACTGTTCGCCACGTACCATGCACCTAAACGAGGTCGCGAAGATAGTTTCAAGTCACGAATTAATGGTATTCCGTAGTAGCCTGTAGGACGAGGATGAAAGGGCAAGGGGAAACGTGTCTCGAGCCGATACGCCGCTTTTTCAAGGGGGAAATTGGGTTCTCAATTATTCAGCGCGACGCATCCTTTGGTATCCCCGAAGGAGCAAGAACGATATTTGGGAAGAAAGCGTTGGAAAGTGGTAGTTCCTGCGTTTCACCCGGTGCCTTTTGTTTGCTGCTCCTTTTGCGCTCCTTTGCTTAACCCAGTACTCGTCTCCAAGCGTTTCCAACACGGAAATCGATAGCCCATATCGGGAAACATTTTGCAAAAATACCGTCTTTATTCCTTTCGACGATGAAAATTGTCAGAACTTTCCATCGATCGCCGATTTCCATAACTTTTCCTTTGGGGTTCTAATACAATTCCTAGAAAAAGCTATTTTTTGGTATTGTTCATAAAAATGGGAATTTGCATCCGTGATCCCCTTACATGATTTCAGTCGTATATATTATAATATATATGTAGTAGCGTGGACAGATTGCCTAAGAAATACCGGGTAAACCATAAACAATGTTGCGACAAAACCTAAGTGCCGACAGACGAAAAGGGTCTGGGAGCTTCAATGGGCCGAGCGGACCATCAATGTGTCGTTGGTTCTTCGATGGAATAGTTACGCGGAAAAAAGGTCTACATGAGTATGATTGCGGAATACGTACGTGGTGGGGCTATGAGAAAAGACAAAGGGATGTTTAAGGAAGAAGGACGAATTAACAAGGAGTCGTCAACTGAGAGCCGAGTCGCGAGGAGTCGTCAACTAAGAGTCGAGTTGTGAGGAGTCGAGAGTTGAGTTGCCGAGTTGTTACGAGTTGTGTAAATTATTAGTTGTGAGTTGTGAATTATCCATTTAGTTGTCTTAGCTATAGCACATTACGGTATTTAGTTCACGTTAAATAACCATCGTTTTCTGTTCAATCCATTGTAAATGGATCTATCTATCGGTAAACTTATCATATAGGATAGAAATAATTGGAAACCCTAATTTTTAATATTTCTGAATAAATAAAATCCTATATACATATGTATCATAGATATTGATAATATGTTTTACTCTTTTGCGTTTTACTACACTGTCAAAGACAGTTTAATCAGTAAATTATTGCACAAGAGGAACGAGACGCAAAGTTCGTCTTTTTGAAAGAAATATCTCAACTCGTAGCAAACATCGTAACTGAATTAATCAGAGACTCAATGGGCGCACGGCTGCTAAGAAAATTGAGATAAATGCGAACAATTGTTGGGGAACGTTCGAACTGAGCAAGTTGTTGCATTCAATTGTCGCGAAAATTTCAGCAGCATCTTCGGCCGTTGTTTCGCAAATTTTTTCCAATGGAAGTTCGACTCGGGGAGACTCGCTTAACAGGTCGTTTCCGAGTCGCCTGAAATACTCTTCTTAATTAAGAAGCAGCCAGACCTAGAGAACTCGCCAACAGCCGTGAAACGAGCACGGCTCGATTATTCGCTCGTGATTCCCCGAGTCTTTCGAGAACACGGTGCCCCCCGTTCCTCTCCCGGTCGCGATAACAATGAAAGTTCCCATTACATTTAAGTTGGCGAGACCGCGGCTGCCTCGAATTTAGAATCGTAATTTGAATTCGTGGGAATTCGGCCGTGTACGAAACGAAAATCTCCCCCGTTTCGATAAGTCGTTTCCGAGATTCTGAGACTTTGTACGGTCGCGTTAATCGATCGAAGAAATCTCACGCAGATGATGAGTATTTCGCGAGATAATTCGACGTTCGATTCGTGATTCGTTCGTTGCTCTGGAAATTAACACGTTGATGAGGAGAAAATATCGGAGAAGGACAATGTTGCGTTGTAAGGAGTAATTTAAATTCAGCGAAACAAAGTAGCATTACTCGTAATCCCTTAGGCGTTTGAGTAAAATTAGAAGAAATTGATGGAAACGGCACACTGAACTTTCCAATTTCAAAAACATTCCCATTTTGTTCATGGTACTTCGATCGAAGCATATAAATGCAATTGGCGGGAAACAACGACGAGAGCAGGTAAAAACAGAATAACTCGCGCACAGACGCGCTGGTTCTACGCAAAACACCGAAACCAACGTGGGAACAATAGAAAAGTGGCATTTATTTTGTGTTCCAGCGTGGAAAAGTAGAAAAAATTGGATACGTTCGGCCGTTCCCTACTCTCTCAAATGGTTGAAATCGCGAGGCGCGATTCGAATTCGCGGAATTGTCCCGCCGCATTTGCGTGCCAGCCAGGCTTCGTTTAGAGCTTCGCCGGGATTCATCCCTCGGCCGGGCAACAATTTCGCTTTGAAGAGATATGTGACGAGCCCCGACGATTATCTCGTCGCGCAGCGGTGATTTCTATCCGATGGCCTTGTCCGGACGCAATATTTTCACCGGCGTGATTCCGCTTTCTCGCTTCTACGAGGACAATGGACAAATAATTCCACGCAGCATCTAGCGATTTTCTCCTTTTCTCTATGGCTAAACGATGTCAGGATGCTGACAGAATTCTTAATTTGTTAGAAGTTTTTATTTTTTTTCCGGGAAAATTCGTTCGATCGTGCGAAGTTTTATGAAATATTCCATTAAATATTATTAAATATCGTTATGAAATATTTTATAAAAAATTCAATAGAACGTTAAAATTCTACGGCAGATGCCGGAATTACCAAATGTTCGAAACTCTATGCAATATACAAGATTCTAGCAGAGATTCTATGAAATATGCAAATCCTGTGTATAGGTTCTATGAAATATCAAAGATATCACGCTACTTGGTGCATTCGGAATTTCGATAAACACGTTGTTTAAACTTTTCTATGTTTGCTATTTGTTATTAAATCGTAGTTTCTCTACGAGATGTAATATAAATTATGAAACGTAATAAAATTCCTAACGTTCGCATACATGTATAAAAATCCTACCGTTATACCTGTCTTTTTATACCTACTGTTATTTATGCGAAATTATTTTACGTTGTAACGGTTGCTTTTAAAGTAGCCCCATTCGGTAGCTATGCACCGTTGCCATTCGCCTTTTCCACCTCTGAAAGCTCTCCTTCCCTTATAGGTACTTTTAGGAATCGATTTTAGATCAACTTCCTTTTATTTCTTCCATTGCTTTAAAACAGTGTTCTTTCAACGACTCGCTGTACGAAACAAAAAGGAAAAGTCGCAAGGAAGCTAGAGCAGAATAGAAATGGCAACGAGGAATTTTATTTTTGCCGAAAAATTATCGAATTAGAAGGAGAAACCTTTCGACTTGGACAATTAAAGCGGAAGATATTTTCAGTCGTAAAACGATCATTTTTTCACTGTCAATTGTATCGTTAGATGCGAAAAGAGCATCGAGGAAGAATCAGGTTCGTTCGTATAAATATCTCCGTCGATTTCCTCGTCTGCTATTCGCCCGTCTATGCAAACTAAATCGATCTTCGTATATGAGGGAACATTAGTGGAAAACACATCTCGAGGCATTAGCTATAATTCAATGTTGCAAGTCGCAGCATTGACGTATCGAAAGCTGGATAAATCAACTCGTCGAAACTTTTACGTCATTATTCCGAGATTCTGATCTGCGATAATCTCATTATTTACGGGCTTCTTTGGCTCGCATGGGAACGCGATTTATTATAATTCTCGTAACGTGTTTCACTTTAACAATGAGTAGCTTTCAGCACGGTCTGCCTTCGCTGGCTTTCGTCTGTATCTTAATTTATGGTTGTCAAGTTAACAACGCGTAAATTCAGCGAGCGCGTCGAGACGGTCATTTTCGCCAGCTCATTAAATAAAAGCGCTAATACTCGATCCTTGTTCGACCATCCGGTCCGTAATTCAGCGAAGGACTTTTTACTTTATCGATCCACTTCTCATCTATCGCTTTAATTTATATTATCCGTCCTAATTTATACGTACGCTTCTAACATACACATAGCGGACTTGTTCATTTCACTGCGAAGGAACAAATCGATTCTAGAGTTTCTTAATTTCCCCAAAGTGATTTCCTTGAATTGATCGTTAAATTTTATTGCAATGGGATCGAGTTGTCCTCGATTAATGTCCCGTCAATCGCAGTTTTCTTCGACGTGTAATTTCCGACGTAAACACATCGTGGATTGATCGTGATTTTGTATGAAGATTACAGGGCAAATGCACGATGTATAAGTCCATTTTTGTTGGTTTTGAAATGTTCATTCTACTTGGCGCGTAGAAGAGATTATCTTGGAGTAGTTGCGCGGTTGGGAAGAAAACTTCTGTTAAATTCAAAGATACAAGATTTTTAGAAATAGCCGACGAATCTACAAAGTTTCGCAGCAAACGAATGCTGTGATAAGTTGAGATGAAATTAAATAAAAGAACAGACATTGATAATGTAAAATAGCTTGACAGCACAAGTACTAATTTTAATATCGTTGCTCTATAAAATATGAAAAATACATTGCGATCTTCGTACGAAAAGGCAAGAACGTGACTCGTCGTGACTTTCCTTCTCTTCATATATCGTCTGCTCGAGCGAACTATGACTTTAGAAATGTTCATTCCGGTTAAAAATTGCAAACGATGTTGGTTGTAAAAATCCATGTAACATTTATCAACGCATATTTGGATGTATAGGTTTTATTCAAACTTATATTGTGAATTTTTCACTGAAACGAGCTATTATCGACCGCGTTTTCTCTTATGCAATTTACGCACACCGAAGTTAAATGGTCGTTGACTGATAGTTGGGACAACACAGTCGCCACCGATCAAACTTGCGCTCGGTACAAAGCACCGATTGTCTGATGACGATTGTCCCCGCAAATCCGATTCGGTTCAATAACTGCGCCAGGGTATGAATTGATTGAACGTCGACGAGATTTACACGACGCGGACACTGGATATTCCAACTGAAAGCGAAAGGAGACGAAACGGACGTTTTGTAAGGACGCTTTTAATAAATTTATATGACAAGATTGTTGTTGAAAATGACAAGGTGAGTTCGCGCTCGCCATCCATATGCAGATGCGCTGGTTACAATAAATAGTAACTAGAAGATAGCTCTAGATATAATCGATGGATTTAATTGATATATTTATTCACTTTTTTTAATATCTAGTCCATGTAAAAAAATGCAATAAAGGTTTTTCGGTCCAGAACGGCGTGATAGATTTATTCAAAGAATAAAATAATAGTTATCGTGATCCTACGTCTAAATACAGAAATAACAACAATTGTAATACACCTACGTTATTTTAATACAACGTGTATACATGGCGCGACCGAATAATATGTCGAACGAGTAGGAAGTGATTTCCTGTGAAAAAATAAGTTACTATCGAGGCTTAGTTTTCGGGGAGATACAGTTTGAAAATTGTGTATAAAATGCACATAAAATGCAAAAGTGACTGGTATGCTTATCAACGCTCAGCCTAAACGGCTGTACGTAGAATCGTGAAGTATGTATAGTACACTACTTTTTATGGGATAGTCGTGGGGCGTAAAACGAATTTTAAAAAGGGGGTGCAGTTCTTTTTTAAGAGTTAGCCATATTCGACGAGTTGCTGAAGTTGGGGCTGCGAAATTCAGCGTACGAACTCCTAATTAAAAATAAACAAACGCTTGTTTGAGCGTTTTTTGAAATTCAACATATAAACGGTGTTCGAACAGAGGCTAATAAACGTAAATTGCTATGAAAGCTATGCGGGCGGCTAGTTGGTGTTAGTAAAAACTTAGGTTATTTTTCGTCCTTTTTATTTTTTTAATGAAAATATATTTATATTTGTTGCTGTGTGTATCTATATCTATGAAATATTCACCTATGCAATCGAAAGCACTTTGTTCCTTTCACGAGTACGCGTTTAATATAATTAAGTTAATATAATTAGAACGATTTAATCTTCCGAATGATTTTTAATATTTATTCGAAATAATTGCGAATATTAAATTAGCAGAAATCGAGCACGAAACAAGTATCTACCGCGTCAGAATTTTTATACTCGTGTCGAAGTTACTACGCTCGATTAAACTTAGTTTTTCCATTTCAATTCCTTTTAATGGATTGGATGTTCGATGCAAGTTGCAATGTTTGATGTTGTACCGTTTCATCTTAAACGTAACTACGAATCGCGTACCTAGTATCGCGCAAAATATATCGTTATTTACAATACGCTTTGTTCGATGCACGAACGTCAAACAAAAGCGTAGCTCGAAAATTTCATTATTTCCTTTCGTCACCTGACCACGCATCTATCGTGCGTGTTATATTGTTCACTAAATCGTTCAAATATTTGCCACCAAGTACAGTTCGAATTCCATTGCTCTCTTCCTTTGTTTCTCTTTATTTCCATTATCGCATTTTATTTCGATAACACCTCGCTGTTTGATCGCAGGCTCGAAAGTGCGCAATCGAATTAATTCGAATTTCTGAAACGTTAAATTCCAAGTTTTGGTAACTTCAAGTGCGTTTTAATGCATTTTTAAACACAGAATCACGCAACAATCGTGAAGATTATCGAGCAATTCAAACAATTTGAAGAAACTCGAGAATTTCAATGGAAAGTTCAATTATTCCAAAATATGGGAATGAAATGGCAAAGATTTAGTTTGTACAGCTGTTGCAATGTCCCGGTGTATTGGCAAAATTCCGGGATTCTCTAACGAAGCCCGAAGGTTATTTTTCCTCCAAAATTCTCGTCGTCCCAGTGAATCACATCGGTCGTGACACAGATGCTGGTCGAATGTCGATCGTCAAAGAGAAATTTGCAAGACCAACGCGTATTACCTTTTGCGAAACGCTGCTTTCTCATTTTTCTATCTCGAATCGGCATCGTTATGCAACGTGATCGGGTTCTGTTTTGAAATCCTTTGTAACTTTTCCCGTTCGAACGGAACACGGGAACCCGGTCTCCTTCGCGGTTTTCCAAACCGACAAAGCTAGCCTACTCTCTTTTCTCATTCTACTTGTAACTTGCGTCTAGTGCATTCTCGTCGATTGTAAATGGGAACGTGTCGCGTAACGGAATTCATTTAATGTTGAACATTAGTTCGAAAAAATTGTACTTGATGTATGGATCTTGAGTAAGCAGATCTCTTCCTATATTTGTTGTTATCAGTAAAAAATATAGAGTGTCGTAACTAACTTTTAGGAACTAGATATGTCAAGTAATGGAACAAAATATTCTTAAATTGTCAATATATAGGGTATGCAAGTAAATGAATGGTATAAAAAATTCATCGACATGTTTTACCTTTTTACATTTGGCAAATCTGATTGTTGTTTCTTCGTTCGTATGTAGCGCAAATAATGGAGTAGCAAATTAATTATTAAGAGGGTACAACAAACTGCGTATCCTGTTGGGTGTATGGTACAATTGTTAAAATATTCCAGCTTAATAAAATTTTAAGTAAATGATAAAATTAAAATGATAAAACAAAAGGTAGTTTACTTACAAACACAAACATGTCAACACCAGTATCAATTATATTAATAACGTTTGTTTTAACATCGTTGCTCGCTGTTTTCTACATACATACACAGGATGTGTTAGCATTGATAGTACAATTCTACGTGAAAGAGCAGATCAAAGATATGAAATAAGATTTTCTCATATTACGTTTCAAGCAACGAAAACAATAAGAAAATGCTTTTATCGCGCAATACGTAAATCCGCCCTCACTGTTCCCTTATTTTCGCGAAATCAAGAGCAACTTTTCCACATTCTTGCAAAGCAATCCCAATCTGCATAGGCAGCCAGCCAGCCACTTCGCCCTCCATCGATTATCCGTTGCTCTCTTTCTCACGGCTGCCTCGTCCCATCGAAACTCTTTCTCCATCCAATAAAGGCCAGCTTCCAAACTTACACGTTTTTTGCTCGAGTTCCACAGCTCCGTTGTTCGTTACCGAACGAGAGCACAAGGAGGAAAGAATCGACGAAAAGAGAAGAAAAAAAGGAACGGGTCGAACTAGAATGGAAAGTAGATAGATATCCTATACGGAGGATCGATGGAATGCTGGAACGCGTTAAAAATTTATACAAGAGTGTGAAGAGAGTAAAAAAAAAAAAAGAAGAAAAAATAAAAATACGGGAGAAGGATGGTTGGGAAAAAACACAAACAATTCGGTGGCCGAGCAATCAGCATACAGTTAAACGGGAGTGGCGGCGGTGATTTGAATGCGTGGTGGATTCGAGGTCTCGACGCTTTCGCCGATTTCCAGGGAACAATTTGCTCGACAAACAGCCGAGCGAACCACGAAATCAGCAGTGATTAAAATTAGTCGACGAAACGGCCGTTTCGGTCGTCCCTCGTTTCCGTTTTCGCCGCGATTTGGCATCCGCGAAACACCATCCGCAAACCACAAATTGCGTCCGAGTTTTAGTTTTGTAAATGCACGCTCTCACGATTTTCCAGCTGTTCTTCCTCGTGGGAGAGAGCTTGTTCTCTGCGTTCGGTTCGGGGAATTTCCAGTTCTACGTTCTTGCGACGATTTGGAGACACCAATGGTGGTTTGAGTTCACGTGGTTTTTGGGAATTTTTTTCTTTTTGGAGAGTTTTGCTAACCGATCGATCCAAAAGTACTCGACCGATCGTAATAAAAGCGATGATTTGCTATCTGGAGAATGAACGTGTCTATAGATGTCAGGTTGATACTACAATTAAGAATTTTTCAGGAAGCAGAATTGACCGATTTGGCTTACGAACGAGTCATATGCGTTTTGGAAGCTCTGATGATTTAAGAATTGCAATGCGAATGTTTCATGGTGAATTAAAAATTATATTTCATGTTACAACGTTTTATGAATATTATGGGTTCTGTGATCTTCGACGAGTACATTTTTTAGTTTGCTTTGGATGAAGTTAAAATGAAATTTGATTAAGAGATAACTTTCGTTCCATCCTGTATTTACGAATACGAAATGGAGTTTGAATGATAAAGTATGTTCAAATTGTTCTTAAGTTCGTACTAGGATATACGAATATCGTAATTTTGCAAAGTAAATTTGTCAAATGTTTTAGAACAAGGAGATTGAATAGAGTATTTGAGCATTAAAAATGGAACGTATGAAACGAATAGAGTAGATAAAGTTTAAGGAGTGAAAAAAGTTTGTAGAACGTAAGGAAAATTAAAATCTAAATGCAGATCCACGTACTAATTATTTTTAAAATATGGAATTAACTCTCTGGAATATTTCGAGGCTGTTGGTTTCACTCGCAATTTATTTCATAAAATTTCTGAAAGCTTTGGTCATAATACGCAAGAAGTATAATTACTCTTCTGTCATGAATATGGAAATAATGAATCTACAAATATATAATTACAAAGTAATGATATACCTTGTTTTATTGTTTTCTAATGAGATTTTATCAGTAATTATTATCGGATTCACGAGCGGAAGTTTATAAATGATTACGATCATTTCTGTTGAGATAATTAAATCGGCCAATTTTCCAATTAGTACTGTGCTCGTTTAATATTATAATATTTCCGGGTACTTTTTCCAAGAGTTTACGATCAAATTGTGGGGATTTTAATTAATTTATTTCTATATATCGTTTATTGAATAATTTCATTTTGTCAAGGAGAATATCATGTCGATATTATCAGTTATTATGTTCAAATACATATAATATTTTATTATAATTAAAATAATATTTGTGTTAAAATAAGGATATGTAATACGAAATAACGAACAATGTCTCTCCTGGTCGTTGATTAATTAAACAACATAAAGAGAAAAAAACCGTTTATATCTTCGCTCGAAACTATAATTTATTCACGTTTTAAACAATTAAATCGAAAAATAAGAAAAATGAAATTTACAAATTTCTTGACATTTTAAATAATATTACAGTAATTACAATTGGTTGTTTCTTTTTCACATCAAAACGTTTTTAATTCGAAATCTAACTTTTTTTTATGATATATATTTTCGATTCTATATCATCTATATCATTTTCCCGTTATTAATTACTATCGTAGTTCTTTTGCATTTCATGACTTTCTGTTATACCCAAAAAGATCTTGTAAATTTCAACTTTCGCGATGTTTTCAAGTTCAAACAATGTCGTGCGAAAATTTTCAATTAACGCGCTATCCCGTTATTAATCGAACCAAATTCGAGGTTCCTATATCAATTCCCCTATAATTCATTCGCAGTCGATTACGTTTATGTTTCACTCTTGTAACGCATGCAGCGTCGCCAATAAAACCAGTGGAACGGATGCTCGAACAAGTGTATCTTATTTTACGATCACCGGCCCAGTGATCGTTATCCGAAAACGAGCGGTGATTTTCGACGAGGATAATAATAGCCCGGCACCCATGGCCTGCTAATGAGCTTCCCGATATAGTTATTATCGATGATAATAATGCTATCATAGTATTTTCATCCGTGGATATCTCGGTTAAGGTAAATAAAGAGGAACCTGCGTTTGGAACGCTATACGCTTTTCGTTTCATTGAATTTTCCAGTGCCATCTTCGAAATTATCGTCTCCTTTCGCAGTTTTTCCAGCGTTCCTTTCTCGTCGAAATAATAATAATAGTTAAAACGCTTTGTAATTACGTTCAACACTATAATTTATCGGAGGAATATCAAACAATTTGGGATAACGTTATCGAAGAGAATCGCGGAATTATAATTAGAGAAAAGGAAGTTGATATAGTCCAAAAGATTTATCACTTTATACGATGATTTTGCAAATAAGATACGTTCTGGAATAATTATAAAAAATAAGGTTTTTCTATGAGAAATATTCGAAATATTTCCTTGTTCGGTATTTTCTCGGAATCTGTATATTCGCGTATAAATAGAAACAAATGTAAAATACAAATTGCAAAACATCAGGTTGAAAAGTTATTAAAGCTCGAGGTAATTACGACTATCGAAAAGCGTTCTGTCCAGTGTTCTCCCACAGTTGAATTCCTTTGCCGCTTTAAATGAAAATCGCGAGGCACGATTTCACGATGCTACACATACAGCAAATTAAAACGCGTGTACCAAATGGCTAACGATTTGTTTAAACGTCGAGAAGTGACCATTTGCCTCGTTCAAAAGATGCAACAAGTGCAATTATCCTCTTTCGCTTTCTCTCTGAACAAAATTTTCAGTTAAACGTGTACTTTGTATTTAGGCGACAGGATAACGGCTATTAAAATAACATTCCTTATGAAAATACATATTCAATAAAGTTCGATATGTTTTCTCCGGATTTTAAACTATTTTATACTAATTATTTTGCCTGCTTGCTAATTAAATTGGTAATTAATAATCGGCAAGAGAATTAAATTTCTACGTTTTAATTTATTTCGTTCTCGCATCTTTCCGCCGTATCATTAATTATTCGTCGAGAAAGAAGAAGAGTAAGTTTAGGGTTAATAGAGGAGATATCGATTAATCATTTCATTGAATATCGTCTAAACATGAAATTCTTTGCTTCGTTTTTACAAACAGAGTGGCTTTGCGTTGGATATTTCAGCGTCGTTTGCCATATTGTATTGTACCGTTGCAAGAATTTTCAATATGAGCGACGAAGAATGATGAATTGTCGAGAAGATCGATAAAAGTATTGATATCAATTCGCAACGATGCTGCAGCGTTTGATGTATCGTGTTTGATACAGTATATGAAAGAAAACATTATGAAAGAAAATCGATGTCATTTGTCGCAAAGGGAAATCTAATTTTATGTCATTGAAAGTTTCCTAATGCCACTTAAGGAAGCTTTAAACGGCCAGAGCATTCAGAAATGTTTAATCATCAATAAAATTTTAAGACAGGGTTGTACATAAATATTTGAACAATTTATCCCAATGATCGACAGAAGACAGTTTTGTTCTTACGGGTTAAAAAAAGTTCGAGCCTAAAAGAATTAACTAAACGAACGATACGTTTGAGAGTCAAAAAACGATATTAAAGTAAAAATTTGTAATTTCCTATTTACGATATTACGATTCTTATTTCATCATAAACGCATATATTAATTTTTTTTATTAAATTACTTACTTCTATCGAGAGAATCGATTAATCTCGCAATTACTGTGTCAAGACATGGCAATATTCTCTTTTGTACTTCAAAATTACTTCGTGAAGCAGCTATGCAGGATGCACACCACCGCACTGCATCCAATTTTTCCATCGGTTCAATGGGCGTCCCTCTTCGAAGCGTTAATGAGCTCGTCGCCGAGACAATCATCCCAACGAACGCGTCCTCGTGGCCGATAATACAAATCATCCAACAGCAACATCTATCCCGTAGAACAATCTTCACGCATCGACCCGTTCTCCATTAACCCATTAAAGATCCGCCAGCGAAACAATTCGTACAAGTTGGAATATCGTATAAACGCAAAAAAATATAAAGAAACATAGGAGAAACGTAGAAAGAGTAAATTAGATATTGTTTTATGGAAGTACGAAAAATGTATAAAATTAATAGAACCTGCATAGAAGAATATCGTACAAAGAAGAGTATGCGATCAAGTTTTCGTGTTTCAAAGAAAAACAGATTATTAGAGCGTTAAAAATACGGTAGAATGTTAATTATGCGAATTAATCGTGCGTAACTTTAACTTCACAGCAGAGAACATCATTTTTTTCGGATTTTATTCTTTATCTCGTGAATAGTAGGTGGCTTCTTTATTTTATAGATATTGACACCAAGCAAACGAATAGAAACACGATATTCTCTTTTATAAATATCGTTGCTCGTTGTGAATTTTTCCATTGTAAATTTCCCAGAAACGAACTGAAAATCGGAGGCAAATGTTTCGAGCAGATATACGATAGAAAAAAGTTATATAACTTTTAAAAGGAAAAGCGTGTTGAGAATTGTGGTTCTTTGAAGCCGAAATAACGTTACGGGAACGCTAAATTTACACTTGGAATTAATATTGGAATAGTTATATATTTATTTTATGGACGATTTCTAATATATTCATCGATACACATTTGCACGCGTCTCACCACTTTCTTCTGTACCCGACTGTTAATCGACTGAACTTACATTCGTCTGTTTTCGAGATGTCACTCACACACAACACATACTTCCACACACTGATACTCGCATACAAGTATCTTTACTACGCATTTAACCCAGTCCAGCACAGAAAACTATACATATCTCAACGAAGCGACTCGCGGACCACCCGTATATTTAAATATATATCATCGCCTATTTATTTATCGATTTTTCAAGTAGTAATTTTTTTATAACCGTCTTCCTCCAACTGAAAGGGCGCGTCATCTCTTAAATAAACCAGCCTGTAACCACGTAGCAATCTCCTGTCACTTGTCTGATACGTTATTCAGCTCCCGTTGCCTAAAACTCGCTGGTCTGAAAGGCAAACTCGGTTACGAGTCGCAATCCTGCGCGCGTTTTATTTCCTTCCGACTTCCATCCCTCGTTCCATCCGTCCTTCTGCCATCCTCTCTCGACTTACCTGGTCCCCGTTGAAATAAAAGAGAAGCTCGCGCAAGATATTAAGAGCAGCGTCGTGTAAGAAAAATGGACCTTTATGAATTTCCCTCGACCGAATTTCTCGACGCGGATGAATCTTCGCGACAGATCTCCTAGTCTCATCGCGTGACGTCTGTCCCGGATCTTGTGCCATGGTCTTTAAGAATAACTCTGCTGCTTGAATTTTTGCTACGGATCGAGACGAAGAATTATGGCAATGTTGATGGGTTACAGCTTGCGAATCGGTGTTTCGTCATTTCTTGGTTCGTAACACTTTCAGTCGATGGAACTTAGTCGATCGTTGCGAATAAATGTTTCGTAGGTCGGTTTGGATTTTTATGAATCTCGTAAGAGTGGTTTTCTAATTATTATTCGCCATTTGGGCGAGATATTGCAATTACGTAATATTTATTAAATAAAAAAAAAAAAAGAGAAAAATATTCACAGGTAGAAAATTTCAGCTCAAACTTCTTGGTGAACGTTTCAGCGAAATTAATTTACGGGGAAATATGGCAGCTACGTGAATCTGTTATTTCAAAAACAATTTCTGCTTAAACAACCGTTGATGAAACTTTTGAACAAAGTATTACAGCTTTCTAAATGATACGTGATACATGGATGGAAACAGTTTTTGACGAAACCTTTGCAGAAAAATATTGTTTGACAAAATATTGAAAGTAATTTTTTTTTCTAGTCCGGATAGTTTTCAATATATCGGAAGAAACATTTTTTTCGTCCGTAACATCGAGGGCTATTTTTGCTATTTAAAATGGCAAACGATCGACAAAGAAAAATATTGGCCAAATATTTTTCAGAACACTATTCCGACTAGAAGTTTCATCGAAATTGGCAATTGACAGCGACAATGTCCTCTAACGTTCTTGTTGACGTTGAAATTTGTCTCATTTCAAAGTATCTTCTTTCGTCGTAAATCCTTTGACCGCTAAACTTGCCGCTAAAAATTTGTAATTGTCTGTACGAAATTTCAATCTTGATCGTTTGTTTGCCCTTCCTCGTGAAAATGACCGTGCAACTAAGCAATGGCGCGATCGTTTCTAGGCGGCAGCCTTCTCGGCATCGCGTACCATCGTTCCTTCGATCGAACGACGTGGATTTTGCTTCGTTTGCAAGACGAAATGGACGCTCGACAGTTTCCAGCACAGCGGCTAGAACCAGCTTTGTTTATAGTAGACAAGCCAGTGAACTCGACCAATTTCGCGGCACAAAGGGATTCCCCGAATCGGCTGACGAGGGCCGTAGCTAGCTCACTTTGGAACGATGAGGATACGCCATCTTCTACCTTGAGGCGATGCTCCTTGCTTGCTCTCGCTCCCTCTTCCTCTTTTACATATATTCCACATATACATGTATATCTCTTTGCTGTCCTGATTTGCATTTTCCAAGTTATCTTTACCAAACATGTTCGCCAAGAGGCGGCAAACCACGATGGACAGCGTGAAACTTGCTGTATCGAGAACTGTCGTGACAAAGTTCCTTCGACGAATCGTCCACGAGTTTGTGAAATTAGGAAGAAGCTCTTCGAAGAAGTCGTTCTGTTTCAACAATAAATTACATCGTCGCAAAAAGACGAATTTTCCTCTGACTCGTCTGTTTTCCTTTAAGTGGGATGGAATTTGATTTGAACTTCATTTGAATTTCAGGGTGCAGATCAGCGTGAATGGGGCGATTTCTTGAGCTAGAATGGTTTGAGAATATTGCTAGAAACTCTTCTGTTTATAAAACCATAAACTCGTCCTGATAATATCGAATCGACTTGCCATCGAGATTTTTTAACAAACGACGCTACAATTGGCGATGCGTGTACGAGAAATCAGGGGATTACCTGTCATATTCTTCTTAGTTGTTTTTTTTATTATTTAATTTTTACTTTACAATTTGTCCAGCCGGACATTTGGTAAATTTGTCTAACTTAATTGCTAAATAACACGTGGATGGCTACCGCCAGCGGGATACCGTCTTCGAGTTTGACCATTTTATTTCTTCAATGAGGTCAGTGGGGTGTTTTCTTCTTAGTCTTCGATTCTTTTTAGTTTACTCACGGATTCTGTCCTTGGCCTCATTGACCGTTTTCATTTTTGATTCTTCTTGATGAGAGATCGCGAATGTATTAGGTTGTCCGAAAAGTTTCTTTCGTTTTGTGAGGAAATAGTAGACAACGTTTTTTGGTTTATATTATTTTATCCGATAACGATCCATTTTGTTCTGTCGAGATATTTCACAGACTTGGTTTCACGTTTCTACGAAGGTGCATTATTGTAAAAGATATGTTTGCGAAAGAAAGACACTTTTCGGACAACCTAACATATCCGAACTTCGCGCAACGTTGGCTTTTCGTCCACCAGCCTTTCATTTTGCTTTTATAGCGTTATTTAGAACTATTATATATTCTGTATATCTGGAAAATTATGGTGTCCGAATATTGAGTGACCATGGCATACGTACGCATTAATATAATTTGTTCAATTACCTGATGTGACTTCTCCATTTGATATATTTAATACTCGATATGAGTTTCGTCTTAATTTAATATTTTGGAATAACGAAGTAGAGGTGTAATTGAAAATAAAAAACTGCTTTACCTCTTTGCAAGTTAATTGCAGCGTATCTACGCCCGTGGTAATTTAATTAACGTATTCAACGTGTAACACAAAAATAGGTTATTCTCGTGAACACCTCTCTTAATATAATTTCATTAAAAGCAACACAGCATTCGGGTCACTTTGATCGTAATAAAAGGAAAGCGAGAACGAATACTTCTAAACAGAAGATTCGTAGAAATTATTTTAACCATGCGTTTAGAAAAGAGACACGTAACAAGAATCGTGATGAGATTTACAGAAGATCGTGCGTGTTTCCTCCGATAAAACGTTCCTTTTCGTTTAACCGTGATTTATTATCGAAACGAATGAATTTCGATGGTTCAAAGTTTTCACATCAGTATTCACGAACAGCCATAACGCGACTAATTAATTTCAACTATAGCACTAATTTGTCGGATAATTAATATTTGTATGATTCATGATCTTTCTGATATTTCGTGAACAATGGACGTTGATATTAAGAATTACACGCTGAGTAGAGTTAATGTAAAATATGCACGTGGAACACATATACTCCGTACTTTCCAAGATCTTCAGTATTATTTTTGCAGGATATTCATCGTGCAAATGCTTAATTAATTTCGCTTGGGCAGAGATTGATTAATTAAATGACCAATTTCCATTGCGATATGTATCAATTATGGTGTTTTCATTTTTTCATAATGTATCATCGTTTATCCCCACTTTGGGTTAATTAAATTTCTTCGCCAAACATGAATATTTACTTTGAAATTTACCGACTAGATAAAATCGTTTAAACTATAATAATGCAGTAAAGTTATTAATATGTACCGTTACAAAAGTAAACCAGAAATATGTACAGCCAATTGAAATATCGTTTATTAAATTTCCATAATTAATTCCATACTCGTATCGAAATATAATAATACTCCAATACATTGGAAGATTACAATTTTTACAGCCCGATGAAGTTTCCCACTCGAACTGCTCATCATTTTCCTATTCGCTTTTATCAATCTCTCTCTAACGCTAAAGTACGAATTTAATCAATTACAATCCCACATAGGCTTCGACTCAATCGCTTCGTAAATATACATTCAACATTTAATTTAATGCAATATTTCGTTGCGTTTCTTACACAATTTCAGCCTTAAACGTTCTTTACAAAAAAAAAAAAAAAAAAAAAAAAAAAAAAAAAAAAAAAAAAAAAAAAAAAAAAAAAAAAAAAAAAAAAAAAAAAAAGAAAGAAGAAGAAAAGAGAGAAAAAGATCGCCATAATGTAATACTCCACAAAAGCCTGCTTCACGGTGGCAAGAAACCTAGGAAGCTACGAAAACCCATTCACTTCCAGTAGCGAAAGGGTAACGAGAAACAGACCGAGCAATCTTCGCAAAATCGAAGAAGCTGCTCTACGAGGAACGTACCCCCACAGCTTCAAGTAACATCGTCTAGAAGGTGCTGGTCATACAACGCGTTCAATCCCATCGGAATATCTTAAACATAAAGAAGCTCTTCCTTGCTCGTTTAACCGACGTAACTGCTACTCTCTTTGTCTTGACCGTTCGTTTCAGCGACGAAGAGAAGCGGCTGGTATTTGTTTCGCAAGATATCGGGCGAAGAGGCGCGGTGATCGCGAAAAATGGAAATAATTAAGCCAATGGTAACGAAGGCACTTTGCATAATTGCTGGCCAGGGAAAGTACAGTTTCTGCAGCGACGCTGATGGAGGAGATGGAGAATGCGAGTGGAAATTCGTTGCATCGCGTCGTGGCGAAATCTGTTGGTGAAAATACGTGCAAAAGCGTTCGACCGAGGGCTGAGTTATGAGTAGCGTGTGCCGCTGAAAAGAAAGTAGGAAGGGTAGAAGTGTGGTTTGGTCTCGGTGTTTGGAAATAGGGGGCGATGTTGAATCGGTTGGAAGATTCTTTCGTCGGAGTTTTGAAGATTCTACGGGGCTATTGTGTCGAAACGTGGCCGTGTGCTAGACCCGGAAGGCTCTTTTAGCTGTTTCTCGCGAAAGATTTGTTAAGCTGCTACGAAGTTACTTCTAAGGTATGAATATTGAGACAGTGTAAAGTTATCTTTCAAGTAAATAACGGTGCTTTGTAAACAAAGATAAATTTTTGTCAAGTTATTTATTGGGAAAAAGGAAATATATATATATATAGTATCGTGGACGAAAGGCTAAGAGAAAAGACAAAGGGATGCTAAGGGAGAAAGACGAATTAATAGTCAGTGTTAGTTGAGAAGTCAGAGAGTGCGAACTGCGTTGGCGATATAGTTATTCTTTTTTTTTTTTATTATTTGTTTTCTAATTTTACAATTTGTCCAGTGGGACATTAGGTAAAATGTTGTAACATGTGATTGAATAGCATGTGGATGGTTACCCCCAGCGGGGCACCATCTTCGTGTTTTTTAGGTTAAATCCTTTGTGAGATCAGCTGGGTGTTTCCTTTTTAGTCTTCATTGTCGATATAGTGTTGCTATCGTTGTCGAGAGAGTGTGGTCCGCGTGAGAGAGAACGTTGGATCCGTTGTGGCGAGAATTGTCTATGTTGTAGCGTGTTATTGCGATTAGTTCATATTAAACTACCATCGTTTTTCTCTCTATATCTGTACAATCCATTCATTGTAAATAAATTACAAATATCGGGATATAATCACGATATATTCCCATAGACGATATTACATGTATTACGCGTGTTTCGAAGGTGTTTCACCCTTGTGTTAGAAGGAGGGACTTCAAAACTGTTAAACGAGGAAAAGATAAGAATGGAAAATTACAGAAATAATATTTGATCACCGTTTATACCGTAGATTCTACAAGATCATAATAGAATGGTACGATGTAATACCGCGTGGCCTGAAATTCCTAAGTTGACAATCTATACGATGATATAGAGTGGACGGACAGAGTGATATAGTATCATAAAGGCATGTATATGCTTTAGGCTGAATCTACATATCGATCCGTGGAGAATTGTACGATTGGAGATCGTGCATATTGTACTCTCTGAAGCATGGATTATCGTAGATGAGATTCGTATTGTTTTCTCTTCTACTGTGCTATAATCGATATATAGAGACGTTTCGATCGTTTCCATCTTTAAATTTGAAAAATAAATTATTCTAACGACCCACGATACCGCAATGCTATTCTGTCGTTGCAGAATAAGCGCGTTAATATCGTTACTCAAATTCTCTACGAATATTTCACGTTTCCCTCTCAAACTCTGATCCCCAATTTCAAAGCCACACCGTGCTTCAAATTCCGAAGCAAGACAGAACAATCTCGTTCGGCCGATGACAACTATTTTTCCCCCACGTGAATCCTCTGGCGTGTTCGATCGATGACATCTTTCTTTTCTTTTAATCCTTTGTTCGCCATCTTTGCCATCTCGCAAAAAGAAACTAGGAAGACGACGAAACCAATGATTCGGTGAATAATCCGTATATTTCCTCGGAATGCACGCAGGCAATCGGAAAATGCGGGTTGCAGGATGGGAAAACAAATAAACAGAGCAGAGACACGGAGAGAGAGAGAGAGAGAGAGAGAGAGAGAGAGAGTTTTCGCGCACGTGCATTAGCGGCAAATTGAAACCGACGATGTCAAAGGGAAAATAGAAGAAGAAGAAAAGAAAAAAGAAACGTTCGACGCGATATTAATAAAGGCGTCGCGTCGTCATTTCTTTTTCTCCTCGTTTCACGCGTTACTTTTTCATCGAGGGTTTGCTCGTTTTTCGATCGAGGATTGCAAGCTCTCAGCCAGCGAGCGCCAGCAGACACGCGATTCCACTACGTCTCCCGGAAGTCTTCCGGCGGAACTCATCGTCGTCGCGTCTCGCCAACGCCACTCTTCTCCGTGTTTTACGTACTTGCGATTCAGCACGGCTCGCCCCTTTCGCGTAATGAGCCTCGTTAAGGGAACGAGCATCGCGAAAGAACGGTTTAATCCCCGATATCCCCGAACCACGTTAGAAACCCTGTCGATTTTTTCTCATTTTTCTGAATCGGCGCCCATTCTGTTGGAATTTCCACGAGTTGGAAGAAATTCGAAGTTGTGTAACACTGAAAACTTCGTTTAGAGTCATCTTGTTCGAGCTCGTCATTTCTATAAGTCTGGTTCTCGAGAATATCGTACAAAAGATGTTCGTCGTTCCATTCGTTTTTGAATGACAAATAAGTCTTTTCTTTAATCAACAGTAGGTTTTCACGTAGGGTCACGAATAATCTGGATTTGGAAATTATCCAGTAATTTTGTTTCGCACCGAAGCGTATAATAAATTTCCATAAAAAACATTATACGAGTGATATATGTATAACACTCTACGACAAGTTTTCGTTCCTTAATTTACATATTTCACGAATATTCGGACATTTTATTCTACGCGGTGATGCGGATTCGGCCAGGCGTGATAATGTATCTTTATTTGTTGGCTAAGCGTGAAATATTTCCATCTTAAATCTTTACGTCGCGTTAGATTCATTTCCCGGGAATGTTTTAAGTTCGCCAAATTCATGGCCACTCTCTGCTTCTGGAAACTTTATCGTCCGGAAATATAGTCTCCGGGTGAAAAGACAATCTCTGCCTCTCCACGTTTCGCTACTTTATCACGGTTAATAAAATTAAAATTCTACGTTATTTTTAATTTTCATGCTTCGACGATCCAGAATAAGTCGATGAATATTTACTAAATCTCGTACTTACTTAAAATAAAGGAGTTTCCTCTCGAGATAATAATTTTCTATAAAGTAGAACAGTGTATAAATATATAAATCCGTAAAAATGTATAAATCTGTACTCCGCAAGTACCTCTATAAGTTGATTCTGTAAATTTATTTAATGTCGTAAGAATATTTGAATTACGTGCTTAAATAATTCAAAATAAATTGACGAAGATCGATTAAATTCCGTGTTTCGTTAAAATAGGGCAACTTTGATAAACATAGATTCTGAACGTTAACCTGACGGGGTGAAAGGTCAGAGGCACAAGAAACGTAACTTTATGCTGTGTGGATAAAGAAAAATGGCACGAAAAACGTTTGACGTCTCTTCTTGTCTCCAGTATCGAGCTGCGTGATTATTTTGCATTTTTTTCTCTTAGACAAAATAACGTAGCAACTCTGAGGTAAATTCGCTGTAACTTTTTTACGTGTTGCATTTTGAAACCGCGGCTGGTGGAAGTTGAAGCGTAAAAGGACGGGATAAGATTATACGGGCACATAAAAGAATTTTAATTCGCGCTAACGGCCAGATTCAAACCGTACGAAGAAGCAGAATGAAGCTGTGATATCGACTCGGTGGAACGAAGAAGCACGATTCGGTTACAGTGTCTGTTAAAATTCAGATAAAGAATGGTCTGAGTTTCAGAATCTATTACTGGAAAGAATGATTCGGATTTAAAAATTAGGCGGAAGATAAAGAATTATTCAGGTCACAGGATACGTCGAAGAAAAGAGAGGAAAATAATGGTTTCGATCGCAGATGACATTAGTAAAGAGACAAAAACAATTTAAACGGGCAAATACGTTAGATAGAGAAATAAGCAAGAAAATGAAGAATCTAGACGATTTATAGTGGGAGAAAGAATTTGTGGCTGGATTTTATCTTTTCAGTTGTATTAAATTATTAAAAATATGAATTTGCACAAACACGAAATAACAAATAACAACGTAAGAACAGAAATTCTATTTTCCTTGAAATTAGCGACATTCTTTCTCTATCCATTCTCCGTCAGTTCTTTTTCTTGCCAAACAAAAATTCTCAACTCTTTCGCCAAATCATCCAACTAACTCCGCTTCACTCGATGTCGATAGAAGTCAATAGAAGACAGACGAGAGTCCCTTCGAAATCAGTATGATGTAATAGAAAATGGACCGGTGATCGATTCGTTTGACCTAAAAGTGTCACTTGGAAATTACTTGTCAGTCTCTTGTCTCTTTTACGTTCTACCTTTTCCCATCAGAGAGAAACAGAGAGCAGACGTGCTCTTTCCTCGCCAGACGCTTGTAATTTTCTCCTCAAGTTCTACGCTCCAACCACCGGTTTTTGCTCTCGTGCTTTGCATAATTCACGGTTACCCTGTTCGCGTATAAAAGTGGCGGCCATTGACAGCTGTGAAACGAAGAGGATGAAATATCGTTTTGGCCTCTTCCTGTTCAGGCAAAGCTTCGTTCCTTCCGGGATCACCGGCCTTCGAAGACAACTTGATCCAACGCGATTTCATTCCCTAGCTGCTCTCGTCACGCTGTTGCTCCATTTCTCGGTTATGCAAACGATGCCCACGAGAACTTGGATCGATGTCCTTCTCGCTGCCGTGATTTTCTTCTTTTTCCTTCTTTTTTTTTTTTTTTTTTTTTGTGACGATGGACGTGTACGTTGTTTTCATATAAATAGGATTAGATCAAAATTTAGGGAAGTGCGTTATACAATTATTGAATTTACTAATAAAAAAATACGATCTAACGAAGAGTAAGCAATTTTTTTCTATCATCTGTTTCTTCGAGTTTCGTTTCTCCTAGTTACAGGATATTCAGGACATGTTTCTGGAATATAATTTCTATTTATTTTGATCCATCCTGAAAATGCTTTCGCCGTTATATCATATTTCAATCATATCCTTTTCGCCATTCTTTTTCCGTTTCGTTTTTATATATCCAACAAATATTAATTACAGTCTCCGTTCCATCCAGCGCAGCGCCAGGCTATCTAATCCGCGAGGATTCGCCAGATAAACTGTATCATTTTCCACTAGCCCGGCGGGAAATTAAAATCCCCAGAATCATATTTCCATCCTTAAAGCCTGCCTCTGTACATATAATAAGCCGCGGCCAGTTTTATTTATCTTTAAGTCAGCATCCAGTGGCGAATTGCGTTCGTAGAAACGATAACTATCGGAAAATGAGAAAAGATGATAAAGCTATATTACGTCCTGATAAAAAAAATTCGCTATTATCCTTTCCTTACTTATATTAGCTTTTATCCTGTGAATCCGGTTTAATACCGAATCAATTACTCCAAGTTAATAACGAAAAATAAACTTCTGTATCTTTATGTTCGTTTCAAGCATCCAAGATCCGTGATCATATTACAACACCAAGAAGCGTTCTCGAAATGGAGTTCTTTCGCTTTCACTATTATTTACCGTTAGCTGTACAAACAATATGAATCCCAATAACGATTATTCGATATACACATTCAGTGAACAATTACTCGATGCAATTATTAAGCAACAGCTACTCTGTTGAAGGTCGCCACATTTAAGAAAACTCTACATCTGGTCTTTTTAGCTTTCTAAAGCACTGAAACCATCGACAGCGTATAGACAAAAGACTGGGACGACGGCAGACCATAAAGAGTCGACAGGCGACAATGGCTTCGGGGTTTTCAGTTATAGGGTAACACTGCTAGCGCGCGGATCTGCACCAGCTCAAATCATTATTTCATACTTGTACTTTCACTTCTGTATTTAAAACATATTTTTCTACCTTATAATTTATCCACGCGTCTCTCTCTTTATACATCTAATAATCTCAACATACTCAAAACTACCATACTTCCATATATATGTCGGAGATGAAAGGACACCGGAGCCTTTCCTTTGGAATTTTGGGAAAATCCTCCAATACTTTAGCCTAGATTCTATCATAGCCGTAATTGAGCAATCGTTGTCGTTCAATTCGATTGTATTTGTTCGAGATTCGCGATAGTGGGATTGGGCTCGAGGTGACACAACTGGTCGCCGAACGTAGCCACGGTCACGGGATCGACGTTTTGCCTGACGGAGGTGTGGAGTGGTTGTACGGTTCTCCCTAGAAATGTGGTTGTGGCGGCATACGGCCTCGAGAATGGGCCTAGCCACGTGTGATTTTGCCCCGGAGGTGTCGATATAATGGGACACACGTTGTATTAATAATCAAACTCCAGGCAGAAACTGCCTAGCAACGGCGATTGGAACTTTCGCGATGCTTCCAACCAGTATGTAACGAACGAACGCAATCGTAAAGAGAGGAAAATTTTCATCAGGCTATTATTCGTGCGATCGCCTTGGAAAGTTACATATCGAGCAGTATATACCGAGCGTCCCAGTAAACGTATTTTGTGCTTCAAAGTATTCTACGTTTAGTAAAGAGATATCCCGTTGACCGTGGATTCGTTATCGAACCTAAATTCATTGTCATCGACATCTCGACCATCCGATCGCCGTTGTTACTTGTAACACGCTGTAATAATCACGTTTGTATCAGTAAATATCATCTCTAATTCATCACAACGATGGCCAATTCACGTGAAGGTTCATTATACGCCCCTAATCATAATGATAACCCGACATATATATATGTCGAGTTCTCATTAGGGTCCGGGGGGTATAACGAATCTTCATTTGGATTGGCCATCGTTGTCGTCCAATAGAGATAATATTTACTGGTGTAAATATGGTTATTACAGAATTTGACAAATAACCGTGATGATTAGACACTCGAGATGCTAATGACTACGATCTTAGGTTCGATAATGAATCCACGGTCAACGGGATAACTCTTTGTTAAGACGTAGAGTATATTTTGAAACACGAAAACGTTCGATAGGACGCTCGGTATATTAACTGCTCGTCAAGACGATGTGTAACTCTCCAAGGAGATCGCACGAAGTAAAAGACTGATGAAACTACTCTCCTTACGATCGCGTTCGTTTGTTGTATATTGGTCGGAAGATACCAACAAAATTCCAATCGTCGTTGCTGGGCAGTCTCGCGTATCTTTGTTTCTGCTCGGAGTTTGATTATTAATACAACGTGTGTCCCGTGATATTGACACTTCTGAGGCAAAACCACACGTGGCTTGATTTGTCCTCGAGCCCGTGTGCCGCTACAACTATATTTTCTTTAAGGAGAACTACAACAACAGTTCCATACTTCTGTTAGGTAAATACGTCCCGCGATCGTGACTACGTTTAGCGACCAGTTGTGTCACCTCTAGCCCAAGCCCACCGTGTCAAATCTCGGGCAAACATAATCCGATTGAATCACAAACAACTACTTCCAAGTTTTATTATTTAAGTACAGCTATAATAAATAGTCTAAACTGAAGTATTGGGGATCTTCCCAAAAGTTGCAAAAGAAAGGCCCCGATGTCCTTTCATCTCCGACATATATATACATACACACCATATAAACAAGTGTCACTATAATCTCAAAAACTGTGGGATGAAATATTAGAGAAGAATTACGTCCACGAGATACTGGAGAAACAAATGTACGGATCATCGTATACGCGTTACAGACAAGATATTCGAGAAAATTTCATGCACAGCCCTTCAAAAGATAGAAGGAAGCGTACCCTGGAGACTCCATTTTGTTTCATCCTCATATCTCGATCGGTTCTCGAGATACGGTCGTTTGAATATAGCGTCGAAGGCGCGAGGTATAGTGAATGGCGGCCAAAATTCCCGGAAACGCCGTGACCCACTTTTTTTCCTGGAAATGCGTACGTTGCGAGTGACGCGACGATAGTAAAAAAGCGCTGACTCAGCGGCTGTCACTGACCACCGCTCTCGAGGTAGGTCAGTGAACGAACGTGCGAGAGAGAAAGGAGGACAGAGGGAGGGAGAAAGGTGCGAGCGTGCGACAAGGACAGCGACAGCGAAAATTAACGTTCCCTTCGAACGACGATACCTCGAGAACGGTACATCGTATCGACACGAGGTAAAAACGGTTTTGAAGAGGAGGATTTTTTGTCTGAAACGAGCTAAGAAGATGTACGATCTTGCTGCGGGAAAGTGTTTTATTTTTCCATTAAAGTTTCGGCTACTTTAATTAGGTTTTGTAGTCAGGTGCTGTTGATCGTGAAATATATCGACGAATTTGATTAAATTAGGTGATGGAGCGAGATTATGGGCGTTATTTATAATTGTGTGCATTGAGAATCGGATGGAAAATTTTATTTTCTAACGATCGAGATTTGGCGAAGTATGATTCGTGTTATAAAATTTCGCGTGCTTTCGACTGATTGTTAGAAGGGATTCTCCGATTGTTCTAGGTAGCGCGATCGTGTTATAGCAAGTAGTGGAATTCAAGTTTTAACGGTGGAAATTATGCAAACCTCATAACGTACGCTTTTCGTTGCAGGAGTTCTTAGAAGTTGCACAGGGTGTACAGGCATTGTTTAAGAATCTTTGCAGGATAGAATTTCAAGTTGAAAACGGCATGAATTTCGGAATTACAGGAACGAGAAACGAGAAGAGTGAGAAGATCCGAGCACCGTCTAGTTAATAGAATCGAAAGAACAATTGACTCGTAGTCCCTCCGAAAATTTCGTGGAATATTTCAGTCCTGCGGAAAATGTAATTTTTCAAGCCGCCACGCATTGTCGAAAAATCGATCGTCGAGTAACGCGTTCTGCAAATTCATCCTTTGTTTTCGCGTGTGAGCGCGTGGCGTTCGTGAAAAGGTTGGAAAAAGCGAACGGAAACGCGGCGATTAATTAATTAACGAACGTAGCCGTTGATTTCCGCTAAGCGTAGGGGATACAGGACCAATGCAATTAGACAGATTGCCGGTAGACTTGCGAGCTCATCAAATTTTAAGATCACCATCGCAATTTCATTAAGCCAGGTTCGCGAATATCTGACAGGATTTAATATTTTTAGCACGAATGTAATAATAATGACTGCCGGAGATCGTTTCTCATTAATAGCGCAACTAACATCCTCTCTAGTTTTAGATGAGAAATTTATCTCATTTTTTAATATGGTTATCGCGATTAATCTCTTTCTGTCGATATAATTTTAAAATTTTCATCATTTTTAAAAATTCTTTCTATTTTATATTATTCTGCTTGTTTTAGTTATCGCTCCATGGTATTTCACTTTCTTTTATAACTTCGTTTAGCGTTCATTACGCTTCTTTCTTTACGTCCCCTTTCTATATTCGTTTAATTGTTGCTTCAAATTAGTTAATTAATCGGTTGACTTTTTTAATTTTCCTTGCGTCGATTAATATTCAGAAAATTTTCAATTTTTTCAAAATAACTGTGTTACCTTCTTTTTGGTGATTTTAATAATTTTAATAATATAAATACACGAAAGTCCAGTACACGTAGCATCTTTTCTCTTCGTTCGATTCAATTTTGATAATTTCTGTTTGCAATTTCAATCTTGCTGCGCTGAAAGCAGGGAATAAAATATTTTCGGAGGCTAAGTAAATAGTTATTGCATATTCCGTTGTTAATCAGTGAAGTATTATTGGAGGAGTTTGATAAACCATATTTTCTGGCTCTACTTGCTGCAAGTTTAATTCTTATTGTTCCAATCGTTCGAGAATAATATTTTACAACGATCTATCGGTAATTAGTACGCGATAAATAATTAGGTGCGTTATGAAAATAAAGGGAAAGAGCGTTTAATAAACGCATGAATAGAAGGATATAAAATAGCATTCCTATACAGTAATTTTCTTTCCATATTTAATGATTTCTTGAGCTACAATCATTTGCGAATATCTGTAGGTAGATAGAAAGTGATCGATAGTCTAATTTTCCACAGAAATCTTATAGATTTACAATCTCATACTAAGAGTGTACCAAAAATTGTGCAATTGTGGGCGATTGCAAAATCGCCTATGCGAAAGCAAGTCGAAAATATAGAACGACAGTTATTGATACAAGACTTTGCTTTCGAGAAAATCAATTAATTTACTTTCCAAGTACTCGCGTATCTGTACGATCGAATTTCATGGTCCATTTTCTTGAAAACGAGGCCAGGCAAAATTTTTACAAATCCGAACGCACGCATACGAATACCGTTTACTTCCACACACATTCGTATGTCCTGTTTTAGTATTTTTCTGTAAAACAACGTCGAATAACAAAACTAACTACCTTAGCCAACGTTCATACCGCGCTGAACGTACTCGTTTGGGAACTTCGTGTGGTGTTGGCTTTCCTTTTCATTCTTCCAATCTGTTTTACTTTTCTTAACAATCTATCGATGATCGTATACATCGAGAAAACAATGCATCTATAGTATTACATATCGTTTTCTCATGCACGCACAAATAAATTAGCACGTGTTTTAAAATTGAAAGAAGTCACGTTTCTCGACACAGAGTTTATGATAACGGACTAATATCAAAAATTGTTATTCTACATTTTCCGCTTCCACCGTACGGGAAATCGCACCCATTCGGCCTGTATCACCGAACAGAGCCCCTAAGCGTGGGGAAATTCGTTCGATAGATTGTCGTTACCTCTCAAGTGCACGCATATTTGACGGAACTTTATGGTCGATTTTCTGGAAAAAAAGCCTTGTATCGAAAATTGTCATACCACATTTTCCATTTACTTTTACATAGGAATCACCCTTTTCTTTGGCTTGTACCACGATTTTCGATACATCCTATATAAAAACTAGATTTTCTCGTTGTTTTATACATTTTTTCATGTACCTTTCATTTTAATTTCTTTGGTACAAGTTACATTTTATTCGTCTGTAGTACTAGTATTAACATACACTTCAAACTTCAAACAAGTTCAAACTTATTCTGCCTTTCCACACCAGAAGACTAACGGAGAGCATAAATTGGAAAGAATTACCATCTTTTAGAAAAAGCTGAAATGAAACTAAATTCCGAATACAATGCTATAATATTTCTTCAATTAGAATCTCTCCAATTGGAATTTGATTTAATTTATTTCATGATTATTAATTCAAGTGAAAATTTGCAAGCTGCTTGACGCTTACGAGGCTTCAAAATAGAACAAATGTGTTTTTGAATGTTGTGAATGAATAAAAATATTATAAAAAACAAAAAAATACATTTAGTTAAATTTACGAGCAAGCGTTTCCTCGCTGAGAAACGTAACAAAGGATACAAAAATAATTTACATTCGCAAAACATAAAATTAGACCTGCATCGAACATTAAATGTTCACGACAAGCAGTAAAATTTTATTATTAAACACGACGAAGGTAATAAAAAAAAATCGTGCTAGAGAATCGTAATACACGTTTACCCTGTCTTTCCTCTTTCCACGCTCGAAACAATTTGAGAGCCATAGAATCTCGATCGTGGGATCGACCAGAAACATTGTAACAAATATTTTAATTCCCCAACCCGATTGAAAACGTTTTCCACAGTCGATACAAAAATGTCCTCGTAAATTCGGAGCCGGCTCTCTCTCTCTCGGCGAAATTTCCGTTTAATGGAATTAAAAAGCCGCTCGATGCCGCTCGATCCCACAGTCGAAATCCAGACCATGTCGCGTTAAATAATGGCCAATTCTGGCCTTGTCGCATTTATTAATGTTTTTACGGATTCGAAATTCGGCCCCGATGTCTGCTGGAAAATCATACGGAAAACCGTTCAATTTTTCGCATCGCAGAGGAGGAATTAATTGCTTTGAAAAATTATTCCGTACGTTATCCGAAAATCGTTGAAATATTCCATCGAATGGCTGTAAGATCTCTAAAAAAAAATCCTAAATTAACTTGCAATCGTTAAAAAAATTCTAAATTATCCTAAAAATTCTAAAAACGTCCAAATCAACTCAGGCTTCGTAAAAAATTTCAAATCGCTAAAGTTCCTAAGAAACCAGCCTCTTTTACGCGACTCTGGGTACACTGCATCCCCGTTGTACCCTTAAACCCTTTATTCTACCCTTCCAAACTCGATCGAAAGATCAACATAAAGTCGTGCAACCCCTTCCAGAGCTTACCGGGTTGGTCCGGTAGCGCGATCGGCGCTCTGACAAAACGTCCCCCGCCGGGCGAACAGCTAGTCCGAACTTTCTTCTGGCGGCGTGTACAGGGCGAGAATGATCGACGACAAAAGTACAAAGGCCACGGGGCGTAATTTATGTGTTTGTCCCGTGTAGTCGACCGACGCTATTCGTTCTCGTGTATCGCGCGCGTCATTGGCGATGATAAAGCCCCTTTCTCTGGCTTCGCTCGAGGTGAGCTTCGAGGACTGCCACGGGTGGGATAGGATTTTGTTAAATAGCTGCAACTACTATTTTTCATCATCCTGTCTTCAACGACATTGTTCCTGATGTTTCTCGTTGTTCGAGGTGGAAAGATATTTTCCAACGCCTGTATATTGCGTGGGGTGGGTGTTAGTTTCAACCAGTTTCTCTGCTTTCTTTACGAAGCCGTTGATTAATGTTGTTACGAGTTTTCGAGGAGACTGATCAACCTTTGCTTTTCTTCGAGTTACTGAATTTATTTGTTTAACTTTGAAACAACACAGCGAGGTATTGTATTATCTACTCATTTTTATTCTACATATCTCTAAGGGATGATCGATGTTGCTTTTCGATAATTTATATTACCATCACGACCCTGTATCTTGGACCTTACTTACCCACTAGAATACAGTCATCCTAATTTTCTAACGTACAAACGGCAAGAGCATTCAGTCACCGGGTGGAATTTATTGGGAACAATTTTTATCTTAGTTATTCTAGGTAGAATTCAGTTTCATTAATTTTTATGGTTGGGGTAGGCGTAGAGTTTGCTTGGTTCAAGGGATCGTAGGGATTAAAAAGTCGTGCAAGTTCTACGACGGAAGAAACTTTTGATGGAATGTCAGGGAGGAATTGGATAAAGTGGTTAAAAATCGTTGTACTCGTGAATTTTGAAAGGGATGTCAGTCGAAGGACAATATCGATATTATAACGTATTTATAATTTTAGAATCGCGAGGGAACTGCAATTTTATCGCAAGGACGCGAGCATATCTCGACAGTTTTGCGTTGGGAATAAGAATTGTAGGTCCCATGGCGGCCGACCCGTTTCCCTTTTTCTTCAAGTTGTAACTCGCTAGGGTGATTCACGGCGATTACGCACGACACGGACTACGCCCTCGTTGTAATCCATTAAAAGCACTTTAATAAATTGACAAATATATGAAATATCATACCGACGGTCCATTGTCAGTGCCCTCTTTGCATACACGCCGTAGATACGGTTACAGAGCGGGAATCTCGAATTTCTTACAGATCGCATCTGCTTGAGCCGACGAGAGGGAAAGAAACGTGCTGCACCATCCTTGTTGATACAGTCGACGGGACGTGTTATTCTCTCAACGTTGGGGGACTTTTTGATTAAATAATAGAAAACTCTGAATCAAGCTGTTTGCGTTTCAAGAGTAGCAGACTATCGAATTACGTTATCTATTATCAAGATTGAATTGGATAATTTATTATTGACGCAACACACAGTTTAAGGGTGTATAATCAAATATCTGACGTATCTTTGGAATATTTAGCAGGTTAATATTTTAACAGCCGATATGTCGAATTGTATTTTGCGAGCGTTTGAATATTTCTATCGTTCCTATTCTATCGTTCTCTATCGGTATATTGTTCTGACCCTGAATTATTGTAATTATCAAAAAGCTGTGTATCCTTGGACGAAAGTTTATTCAGGATATTGTCAATTTTTCTCGAGTCGTGTTCGTTTGTCAATATCTCCGCGTATACTCAATGGATTTATACGTTTTCACCCTCGGATGTATCGAGTTGGCAACTAAATGATCGCGGATTTTGTCATTAGGTGATAATGATTATGTGTCATTAGATGGTAATGACAGAATCCGCAATCACTTAGTTGCCAACTCAATACACTGCGTATGTTGAAACAACTAATTGACGCTAAAAGCTACGCTCTGCCAATGATAAAATCCAGAATTATCGATTGCAACTATTCGAATCCTAATGTCTGTAACGCGATATCGAGTAAGCGCCAAATACGAACAATTCTTCCGAATCCATACGAAAGTACACGTCGTTCAAATCGAAACCTCGCCGGTTTGAAAACGATGCGACGGTAGCCCGAGGGTGTAAGCAGCCCTATAGAACCCCTCCGTTTCCCTCTCGACTGTGTTCTTCCCGCGGAGCGTGCAGAATCCGCTGGAAAACGCACGTATGCCCCGAGAATCCTGCGGCGCTGGGCGCGAGACGCGGCAACTGGAAGGAACCGAATGAAAAAAAAAAAGCAGGATGGCCGTAACAGCGCTTTCTGGTTATTAGCAGAACCCCGGTCTGTGTACCTTCGTGATGGGGAGTCGAAATATAATTAAAGGTTCGGCGGTGGCCGGCCTAAGGGATGTTTTGGTTCCATTATAACGTGCGTCGCGGCCCCTCGAAGCCCGTGCCGGCTCTACAATTACGATTTGCCCTCTGGCCGGCTATAAATTTCGACGCATGCATATTCACAGAGAGAGACGGAACATCTTTGGTCTCGTTCTTCCTCGTTTATTTTACCGTTTGTACCTATACAATGTGTCTGATAATTATAAAAAGCTTGCTAAATAATTCCTGTACTGCTACTGAACTCACGATATATAAATAGCTAATAAATAAATAATATTTTTATTTTGTTCGGCATTTCTTACATTTCTTTCTTGTTTGATTTCTCATTTGGAAAAAACTGACCTTTCATGATATTCATAGTTTCTCGCTAAGTACACAGATATTGCGTCGTTTTAGATGGACATAACTCTACGAACGAATAATTTAAAATTAGCTTTCCATTACTTGGACGGATATTTCTCTAAAAACTTGTGCAACGTAACAGAATGCTATGTGGAGTCTTGCTTCTAAATTATTCGATTCCATACTTTTGTCCGGTATTGTACGCGTGTTGCTTTTACTTTCTTCCTACCCTCTCTCCGTTTCTCTTTACACATCTCCTTGCTTGTTCCCGGCTACCCTCTGCTCTGTGTTTTCTGTTCGTGAAATAATCATGGAATTATTACCCCACGGCCACGTCGAAATGCTGGCGTGCAGGGTGGCCCGATTTATGGCAGCGTAGCTCAAAAGGTAGCTTTCTCTTTCACCCCCTCTTCCCGTATATACATATATTCGTATCTGTGTTTGCGCATACGCGTTCTCTCTTTGAAATTGCCGTGGGGATGCGGCGTCGAAAATAATTCGAGAGGTCGTACCCGTGATCTACGTGTCAATTATACGAGATTAATTCTCGTTTCAATGTTAATTTCTTTCTCTTCGGCTTTGCGAGGGTAACGTTTGAGGGATGGTTGATAAGGGAGAAAGTTCGAAGCTGAGATTCCTTTTAGGAAGTTGCTTGGCAAGAACTATCATGTTTAGATTTCAATTTAAATTAATGTAGAATGTATCAATAGCGTGTGTGTGAAAGTAATACTATAAAAGTAATTAACGAAATGCAAGCTGAATGGAGAGTCATGTTTTATTGATTAAATAAATATTATTTCGTTTTGCTGGAATATTTTATTATTGTACCGTTTATGGGTATCCGTAAATTCATATTTAATTTTTCACCAAATTTTGACCAACTATTTTTATTGTTTTCCACGTGAACGTAAAGTAACTCTCTTTTGTTAATCTACGTTGACTGGTTTATCGTCGCATTTCCTTATCAGACTACGTAGGTCTATTTTTTAAACCCACTGCTTAACGGCTGCTTTTATATGCGAGATGAAATTACTAACCACTATTATCAATAAACATGCGGCGAATATAATTTGCATCTGCGGATTAGAAGCGCAGCGTGTGTTATTCTACATTCTCCAAGTAATAATCCGCATATCTATATTGTACATACATATTGATGTTCTTCGATAAATATCGTTGGTAGTTTGATACGATTGACATAATATACCACACGTATTTACTCGATAAGTAGGAATATGTCACACGATCATCGCGTAAGTTTAAAATCCAAAAAATGTCGGTTTTTCATCCGAGGAATTTTGATTAACAACGTAAATAGGTACAGCCGGAGCCAGAAACAGTGAAGATAGCACACGTCGATGTTGAACGTATGGTTTATTCGCACAAGAAGATGTAAATATTAATTTCACTTACTCGTTAAGCGAGCCACGGGTCTGTGTCAAATGGAGTCCACAGGTGGATACGGTGAACTCCAGCTTCCAAAAATTTTCATTTCAAAACGTTCCAAAATCTCAGCTTCCAGCCCCACCCTCTAAAGGTTTCTCGCTCGTCTAGCAGTTACGATTTCCCTCTCGATTCGCCAGACAACCCCCGAAAGACAAACAAACGGGAGAAAACGAAAGTTCCAGGAAAGAATAAACGAACGTGTTCCCTGAACGCGGGCTCCCGGTAATTAATTTCGCGGCAAGGGAGGAAAGGAAAGGAAAGGAAAGGAAAGGAAAACGAGCCATTAAGGTGGCTCCCCGCGCGATACCGAGCGAATTGCCAGCAATTAACTTCTCCGTTAGTGCGGCCAGAGGGTCACTCCTTTTCTCTGTAGGCCCGGTGAACGCAAACGGCTCTAATCACAGCGTGGCCGGGGCCATTAGAATTTTTAGGTCATCGCCGGAGAGTCGCGTGCCTCTGAAAATATTATGCGCTGACCAACGGGGCCGCGAGGTAAGGCATAGGGGTGGAAAAGGGAGAAAAGAAGAGGGTGAGACGCGTAGTAATAATAACAACGGAGAATAATTGCGTGCGTGCGTTGGATGCTTTTACGTACATGGCATCCTGCGTCCACCTACCAAGGTATTTCAGCTTTTTAAAGAGGGTGATCTGTGAATATGGTTGCTTGTTAGTGATTAATCGAGTATATCGTGCACGTGGGCGAAAGAATGCGAAGCTCGGAGAAAGTTTCGAGGGATTGATTCGTTCAGTGGTATTTGTTGAAGTGGGTCTCGCTTCAAGGAAAACTCTACACCTTCTCTAGTGTTTAGTTTTTGCCACGACCCTTGGGGATGCTCCCTTCAGCGGCTTCTTTGGTTGCTATTATAGTATCGCGGAAAGATCACCGACTTACGGACAATGTCGACGATTAAGCGCAAATGCCGACAAGGCGAAAGGGTCGGAAAACTTCGACAGGCCTAACGGCCATCAATATATTTCGGCATCGCAGCCGTTGATCGTCAGTTAGCCGCCGGAGAGTCAAGAGTTCAAGTTAAATAATTATCATTTTCTGTTTAATTCACTGTAATAAATCCATCTATCAATACATTATCACACAGGATAGAAACCAGTGGAAATCCTAATTTCTAACATTTCTGAATAAAGAATTTCTATATTACGTTCATCCACGCGTTTGCTCTCTCTCTATTCCGAGATATAAAACCTCAGTAGTATTTGTTGAAGTAACAACTTCAAGAAAAACTCTACATCTTTATTTATGTATATCAGTGACCTGGAGACTGCTATTACGCAGAAATATTCTAAATAAGGAGCTGCACATATTATTGTACCCTTGAATATACATTATGTTTTGCGTTGCAAAGTCTAGGAACAAAGGAACTAATAAACAGATTTCTATTTATGTTCCTTGTAGCCTATAGCCAAAGCTATAAGTTAACTTTTTTGGTAATGTCCTTTTGCTGTAAATATACGAGCGTACTCCCAATCATTCCATTGTCCAGTAACACTAAGAGAGTAAGGATCCGAATCAGCATAAACTTATACGTATACCTTTAATTATTTCAATATATTTTTCCATTACAAATTCATCCACCCGTTGTTCGATCGATCAACCTCAACCTCGACAGGATTTATTTGCGTTCTTTTGTGTCGGGTCTGGAAGAAAACGATGTCAGTGTGATTCGAGGTTCGTAGCATCTGCGTGGTAAAAGTAGCTTTTGCGGAATTCCTCCACTTTAATTCACCTTCTTATCGATCCGTTATATCTTTTCGTCGTTGTTATCAATTCGTTCTTTTCTTGCGAAGCACATGGCGATCAGAAACTTTCGACCCGCGATAGATGTAATATTTCTGTGGGACGTACGTATGAATGGAAAGGTGGAAGAAGACAGGAAACGAGGGTCCAACGGGGACAGTTTGGACAAAGTTCTGACCCCTCTTAATCTCGATAGGGGGTCGTCACATCGAGTGGTAATGCGATTCACGCGCGTTAATGAGGTCTATGGCGCGATTGTGTAGGGCGAACTGATTCGTTTTGGAAGAACGATGATTAATGCTGTACCGGCGGTAGAGAGGCGGTTGTCATTCGATTATTTCGACGCGTGCTTCCATTTGAGTGGAAGAAGGATGTTTCTACGGATATTTGTGATACTCTGGACGAGCACTTTTAGGGTGTTTAATGGTTTATTGGCTGAACATCACAGTCCTATAGGGTTTGATCAATAGAGCGTAAATATTAACTGACGTGAATCGAATATTTTGATTTATTACTTTCCCCTATGTACATTTTCTGTTTTTAATCCCATCATTTTACTTATCGTCGTAAAATTGTTCCGTTAAATAAAATCGTAACAATTTTTACCACCGATAAGTTATAAATGGAATAATATAATTGAGTCTAAAAGAAATCTAAACGTATAATTTCATTGTAAAATTGCAAACTACAAAGATTCGTAATAATTCAAAGGCAAACAATTGGCAGATCTGTAGATCTTGCTCTATTTACGTTTAAGCGCACACGTTTCAGCGTACAGACAATCATCAATCCTTGGAATATTTATTACACAGGCTCTTCTAACGCTTGCAACTGAAGTCGGAACTTGCAAGTATTCAAATACTCAACAAATTATATCGAGCTTCGAAAGTTTCAAGTTTCTCGGTCCGACACACGAAGCCTGTCTACGATTATCTGTGAGCATTTCTAAACTTGCCAGACTACCGAGCAGTCGTTTAATCGTACGAACTTTCATCTTTTACGTCTCGGTGAAGAACGAAACGTACTTTGGAAATTTCTACGAATTGTTCGCATGATTCGTACGTGGTTGATCACGGAATTACATTATTTTAAGCAATCGTGAAAGCAAGAATTCCTAGTAGCCCGTTAATCGTAATTTTCACGAGTTAATCAAGTGAACGTATTGGCGCGAAACTACGTGGCTTCGATGAACAAAATGAACGCATCGATGCGCGAATAAGGCGGAACATGTCGTAAAAGACTTTTTGATAACATCGCGTGTACCAGTTCTTTACGTTTAACGTTTAAATCTACTTGCGATATCGTAACATTTATGATACTTAAATCTACGTTGCGATACATGATCTCACATAGAAACGAAATTTCTATTTAGTCGCGTTCATAGAAATACGAATTTGCACGATTACTCGCAGCCAAGTAATCGATATACGAGCGAGAAAATCGTTATTCGATCGTCCAGCAACTTCTGGTTTCCACGCACACCACTTTCGAGGAGGCTCGTCGTAATCGAGCATCGTTTTGATTTACGCGCATTAATAAACGTTTACGCGTGGTCGATGGCGCGGCCCCTTTGGCACAAAGAGGCGGATAAATCGAGAAACAGGGGGTCGATGTCCCGTTACGAGGGTTGTGTGTGGTGTCCCGACGCCGATGCAAAGACGAATGGAACGATCAAATTGAATTCCAGCCAGACACCCGTCGCGGCCCTTTCGCTTCTCCACTCGACGCGCTTTCGAGATTCACCTGCTCGATCGAGATACAATCTGTATACGTTCCACTGGCGAAAGTTTCGTGCTCTTCGACCAGTATCGATAGAATTTGCAGAATTTCTGCTGACCTCCATTCGTATTTCTGTATCTTTAAAGCTCTCGAAAGCTTATCGTTCCCTACGGAAAGAAATTCTTTACCTTCTTTCTTTTAGAAAGAAAATTCCACCGTTTACAATACCACGCACGCAGCGGCATAAAATTAAATTGTCACAAAGTGAAAGTAGAACGTTGAATTGAGTTATCCACGTCCGGGCGAATTACCGGCACGCTTTTTACGAGCTTTGGCTCGCGTGCGTTTCTTCGAGTACGAGATGTCTATCTTCCATCCAGTGGCGATAAGCGGCCGTGCAAACATCCCTTAAAGCCGCTCGCTAATAGCCTGCAACCGAACGAATCCCTTCGTAACGAACGATAAAAGAAAACCGGAGCACTCGCTCTATCGTTTATGTACATTTTTACGGACTCGCGTAAATTCCACGGACGACAAGCGTGAAGAAGTTGGACGAGTGGCGCAGGAGAAACCAAGCGGTAGTCGTAATTCAGCGTTGCACGATCCGCGGAAGTGGAGGTCGTACATCGACCCGGAGATGTCCTTTTAAGATTTTACAAGATGCGGATAAACGAGCTGCGATGGATGAATTTTGTACAACAGCGAATAACAGATTGAAGGGACATGTTTTCTCGATTTATGGGACAACGATGGTCGGGGATAAACAATTGTAAATGGCGTGCAGTAGACGTAACTAACAATATCGATTAATATTGTACAATGGATGGTAATTTTGCGAATTTTCAGCATCGCTCCGCAGCCGAAATTTCTCTCTCGATAATAATCCGTAACAGGAACGTAACGTGGCCGTCTGGTCGGACGTAATATGACGTATTCAAATGGAACGGTAATATCCATGGTGACACGCGTGTCGCGCGTCCAGACGTCGATCGCGTTGGACGCGCGATGCATCTGCATCGATCAGCGTGTCAGAGTAAATTGAAAGGACCTTTGCAACGAAATTCTCTCCGCGACAGTTTTTTTCAGACCAAAAGAATTATCCGATAAAATAATCGTGCAGTTATTATCGAACGATCGCGCCATTTATAATCCTTCGTTCTCTGTCAATTTAATCAGTTCGTTCGTTTCAATTCGGAACATTGATTAATACGATCAACAATAAAATAGGGAAAATCAAGTGGCCGTGTCATCGGTGATTTATTCGCAAGAGCGGCGTATCCACTGTACGATATGCGATACCTCTTCGTCGTCACGTTGCTGAAAATTCGACGAGAATGGTGCGAAGACGTACGCGATTTACGCGCTTGTATCGTGCCCGATGGCACGGATTTCGCCTAGAAGAAACATCGAGCAGGCGCGTCTTGCTAACGGGACGACGATGGCGTTCCTTTTTCGTTGTCGTTGGTGGCTCGAAATAAATCGACGATAAATCAACGTGGTCATCCCCACCGTTGGTTCGCTTGGCGGAAGGAAGTAGCGTCGCGCCAAACCATGCCAGACGAAACTGAATAAAACCCGTAGCAGCGAGGCTTCTCGCAACTCGTAGACTTCCGTTTTAGACGCCTTGTCGAGTCGATAAAACCTGCTCCCGCCGATTTATCTTTATCCGCCTTCCGTTAAAACGTGTAGCTCGTGACCAGATTCCCGCGGACAAATGGTACCGAATCACGATTTTTCTATCCCGGATTCCTTCGGTTTTTCGACAGAAATTTGCCGAAAGATGAATTAGTTTCAAAAATATTTCTAGGATTCGTGATCGTTATAAGGTTTGATGGTGGATAATCTGGTAAGAGTGTGGTAAAATTAGAAAGTTTTGGTGAAACGTGCAAGCTGATTCGAAACTGTAAGTGAATTATTCTTTCAGTCAGATTATAAAGAGCTTTCTGTTTCTTTCATGTTAGGTGTCAGTTGCGTGTGAATGTTTAAAACAGCGATACTGGTTATAATTTAATAATTTGTTAATATCTAACGTTCCCTGTTTAACTGCAGGATTTAATGTTAAATGATACTACTCCTTGAATATTATATAACATCTGCCTGTTCTTCCTGTGTTGAATTTTGATCGTTCATGTGTATTAAAATCTTGTAATTAAATGCTATAGAATGTTTCTACCATACGAATGTTAAATATAGTGGTAGTATTTTCATGTCTAATATTTACTATTCAGTTAAACGATTTAATGTTATACAAGGACATTATTCAACATTCTATATTTCTTATATTACAATACGATAAATTAAACAGACGAAAGGAGAGAATAATAAGAGAAATTATTATTGACCTCTATCGTTACAAAAGACACACTTTTATACGTATGTCTGTTCCATTTTCGTTGAACTATTTTTATATAATCCTACGATACAACGTACTTTTAATAGAAATCTAACAATATACCTATTAAAATATATCTACGACCTATGTTAAATAAAACATTACTTTTAGATTTGTTCTAACTCGGCTAAAGATTAGCCTCTCCTTCTTAGAATATTAATTCACCTCAATTTCATTCTGCAACTTCTTGATAGTCAATTCCTGCTAAAAAAAATTCAACCCTGTACTAATTACTTACAAAATGCCAAGCCAAAGTCTCGGATAATCCCGCGCCATAGCACACAATTCAGCCTAATCTTTTAACTTAACGCTTTCCGCAAGAACAAGAGCAACGGTAGCAACCAGAAAGGCTGCTGCACTCCGTAAATCTTCGCAGCGTTGCACAGGATATATCTTGCCGGCGAAATTCCCGGAGAGAACGGGTCACGGTGCGGAAATTTAGTAAGCAGAAGATCAAACAAGAGGTCCAACGTTGTTTCCTTTTTCCGCTCGTTACTTACGATGTGACGGATAAAACACGATAACGCTATCTCAGACACTTACATACACAAACTGATAAGGATTAAGTAGCGAATGTGACAGAGGATCGAGTGAATCAGTATGGTTAATCGACAAAAGAAGTCAATTTCAATGATTTTTACACGCAACGATGGAAGCTTCCATTTAGCGATATTTTACGTTCCTGCAGTTTGTTTTTTCGTAATTATTTATAGACCGCATATTTTTACGCGCGGGAAATTCGAAGACGCAGAAATGCACACAATACGTATAGTATTCAAAAGTATATAAAACATCCGAAATAAAGCGTCTATTATAATATTTCGATGAAACTTTCTATTTAGATGGCATTTCTTTAGTTACGTCTATAACAATATGCAAATGTATAAAAATCCACAGTCGAATTATTTAACGCGATCTCATATTTTTCGTCATTATTTACGAGTTCTTCTCCAGAGTTTGAGAGTTCCGAAATTCGTTGTTTTCAACCCAACAAACTATTACTGCAGACATTTTTGCAGTTCGACGTCGTTACGGACGACAACTATGTTTGAAGCGTTTTAAAGGGAACAAAAGGGAACAAAATCGTGTGAAATTTGTGTCGTATGTTTCTCGTATTTATGCTGAGAATTATTTAATATTTTAGGCAACTTTTTGCAAGATAAAAGACGCTTCTTCGATATGATTGTAATATCTTAAAAAAGGGGTGAATAAAAAATGTAGAGGAATTTTCTTCTATCGATAGCTATCAGATTGTTTGGTAACCAGTTTCTAACAATGATAAATTTCTTCAATAAGAATCTACGAATGAAGCTTTTTGACAAAAAAGTTATCGCACAGACCATTCACCACGATAAATTCTTAATAAATAAAACTGTATCCACGTTATTTAAAATCTTGTAATATTGTTACAACAATACGTACAATAGAGTTTAAGAATATTATATTCATCATTATATAGCTGTCTGGTGAATGCATGCTCGTTCTTTTTTAAAAAGGGGCAAAAATTTGCAGAGACGTCAATTAATGCGCAATTGTTTCCCGCTTGAAATCGAAACGATCCTCGAGCGGAACAATGAATGAAAGTTCGAATGAGAGAATAGAATATATCTGAATGCACCGAAAACGTCAATAAGAATTCAGGACGAGCCGCAGAAAAACAAAGGAAAAAGAAAAAAAAAATGGCGATGTGGTTTGCGTTTTTGTTAAAAGAATCGCTTTAGGTCGATGAATAATTTCGCGTCGCCGTATTGGAATAATTGCGAAGTTTTTTTTCGAAAGATAAGCGGTATTAAGTATAAAAAACGTATAATACTAACTTCAACTTCTTATCTAACCTTATCTTCCACTTCTTATCTTCAACCCCTTATCTTTGAACGTGATACGTTACATCGTGTCCTATCGAATTACTGTAATACCCAAAGCACCATATTACAGCCTTCTGAAAATTATGCATCTACAGCGAGATAAAATCTTCCCTTGCTAAATATTCTTCACGATCGAATGAAACATATCGTACGTTTCGATATTCTTATATCGAGTTTATTAGGGTGTCCGAAAAGTTTCTTTCGTTTTATAAGGAGATAATAGACGCACAATGTTTTTTATGTTATATTAGTTTATTAAATTATGCACGAACGTAATAATAGAAATATAACGAAATGGATCATACCTAATTCAAAAAATAATATAAAACAGAAATTATTGTTCATATGTTATCACCTAATGAAACGAAAGAAACTTTTCGGACATCCTAATAGAATGCAGTGCAGAGTTAAACATTTTAAATATGTACATAGTGAAATACCGTAACAGACGATAAGGATTAAAAAATGAAAAGGTGAAATGTTTTGAATTTTTGCCAATATATTTAATGAATCGCGTACAAGTCAAACAAGTACCGGTTTCACAGTTACCAGAGAATCCACCCCCAGGAGACGATACAAAACGCCACAAACCCTCGACTATAGTTTCGCCATTGAGAAGGGGGAGAAGAAAGTGCGGGACATAGATCCCAGTCACGAAATCTCTCGGACGACTCGTTCAATCTCGATAATTTATTTACAATAGACCCCCGCCAGCCCTCGATTTCATCGAAACGGGGATTAAGCAACCCATCCAGCCTCCGAAAACCTGCCCCCACCCCTCCATCGAATCAAACAAACACATAAAGCATCGACGATCCTCCATGAGCCATTGCACGCATTCGTTAAGCCTTTCTCACCATATATTATGTAGGCTGGTTATATCGTTCGAGGGATTATTATAAAATATAAAGCATATATAAAGCATACGTTGAAATAGTATTTAGATGATTTTAGGGACGAATGGAGGCAAGAAATCGTGTGGGAATTTTATTTCGAAAGAAATTTCACAGACTGGGAAGTTTCCGTGACACGCGTCGAAGCAGATTTTGAAAATTGAGTTTTCAATTTAATTAGAAGGATTAAATAGCGAGACGTTAAGGGTAGTTTGAAACGTAGATTTGAAATGTCTGGTTTGATGGTTTTTGTTGGAAGTTCTTCGGACATTATAACGTTTCACGGTTACACGAAAATTTTCAAGGCTCTGGAGGAAAGTTGGAGGCCTTTTAAATTCATTGGGATAGTTAACCAACTATTCGAGGATCTTAAGCGATTGCAATGCCGAAGAACTTTCGCAACTCTCGGGTTCTTGGCTTTTCTAATTCAAGGCCAGCAGATGATTTCAAGATCTCGGAGAGTTTTCGGCATTCCTAAGAGTAATCGCACCCCTCAAAGCGATCGGAACCTTTCTCTTGCGCAAAGAATTTCAACGATTAATTAGTCATCGATATTTAAAAACTTTCGCTAACCATTAACCCATTAAAAAGTACAAAATGCAAAAGGTCAGATACATTGAATTCTGACAAATTTTATATCGTTCCAAATATTTCTCCGCTCGATTCCCAGAACCCCCTGCAAATGGAAGTTCCTGCATCTCGAACATCTCACATCTTCAGCATCTGAACGTACAAATTCCATCGACACCAAAATCAACGCGCAATTCCACCACTCTCAACGTTATACCGATACTCAAATCTTCAACTCGCACATCCGCGCGAAAGTCCAGACTAAAAAAAGAGAAAGACAAAAAGGAAGAAAGAAGAAAAGATCAAACAAAGAGGAAAAACGAAACTCTACAATGTCGTACAATTTCCACGAGTCCCATAAACAGAATCGAAGCGTCGCGTGAACGTAGAAGAACGGGATCCCATGCAGCCAGATACAGAACTCGTTCCCACCGGCGTCGGTGCGTGGCAACGTTTTGGCAATTAACTGGCCGGACGCACCCCTGTCTATGGACCGCGTATCGGTTACCAACCCTCAGTGGCCGAACGGCTATTTACACAAGAATAACGCGCTTTATGGGATTACGTCAAAACATCGACGCTAGGAATCACCGGCCACGATCACAATGAACGTAGAAATAGAGAAGAAAACCGTAGAGGGACCGATAACGGTGGGGAGGGTTTAGTTTAGTGGAAAGGGTGCAGACGTACGATGGGGTCGAGGCAAACCCTCTCCGTAGCGAATGCAAAATCAACGGACCATTGTTGTTTCGTCTAGGGACACGCCGTGTTTTTCTGCCTACCGGGTGCGCGTGCAGCATTCGCTTCGCTTTCGCGCTGGTGGCGCGATTCGAGCGCGCTAATTGGAACGCGATGCGATCCAGGGGTAGCGATCGAGGGATGAGATTCGACGACCGTTCCTCTTAGAAATGACGCGCGCGTGTATCACGGGGTTGGAAGAATTGGTGGGATGGTTTGCGGTATGGCGATGGTGGTGGAGGCTTTTTACGGTAGCTTAGATAAAGCGAGCGCGCGAACCGATTTGGTTTGTTGGATTGTGATCGGTGTCGTATACTAATTAGTAGTAAGGTAATTACCTTGATTGCAGGTCGCGCTGAGAAATAATTAAGAAAACTGTATTACATTTTTGCCGTGGTATTGTTAGATTGACTTTTGTCGATTACCTTTGCGACGTCTGTCTGTTGAATATTCTTTAAGATTTAAATTAGATTTTTATATTGTAATGATATATCACAGATACTTATATTATACGTATTACATCGCACCATATTCAAATATTTTAGCTCGTGCACGTTGTTTTCAAGATTTTCGTTTATCAAATATTCTTAATTATATCCACTTCAATGGGATTTTTATACTGCGCTATATTATTATGATACGAAATTATGCTATCAAGAATTTTAGTTTTACGAATTATTTTTGAAATGTTTGTATACCGAACCTACTTAGGTCGATCGAAGGTGCATCAACAGCTAGTTTGTTCAACGAATTTCGAATACTATCTTCTTCCATCGTCTTTTGCAATCTAGTCGTTTGTCATCCCCTACACCGTAAATCCACCATTTTCCGAGTGCATGATGTTAAAAAGATGTTGAAGAACGTTAGCTGTTTCTCGAGGATTTTTTAATAGTTGATTTTGTTAGAAAATAAATGTGTGTACGTCTGTATTGTACGAGCGGTGAATGAAAGAGAGAAAGACAAAAGGAAAACACCGTGAGACGAGCGCATCGCGTATGCGTTGAATGAATGAGTGTGCAATAAAACAAATTCATTGTTGTTTGAGATGTATAAGAGAATAGAGCGGTGTACGTTAATACTTCAAGTAATTCTGTTACATATAAATTTTCTATTTAATAAAACGTTATATATTATTACTTTAACAGGTTTCGATTCATCGGCGTTGTTCGTTGAACGTGTCTCTTAGGTTGATCAAATGTTTATACGCTCCATCTTATTGACAGATTGACATTTTAATGTGTTAATGCAATAGCGTCGTTGCTCGTCGCTGTCTCCATGAACGATATCGATTAAAACGAGATGGATGATCGTTCGTCAAGCACGTCATTAGCTTATATCAAACTCTCGATCACGGGAAACTACCCTTAACCGATCGCGGAAAAATGATCAACATCGAGGGACTACCATCGTGAAAGTCACTTATGCTCGTGGTAAAAATTTCCATTTGAAGCGTATTCACGCTCATCCATCGTTGTTTATTATTCGACTTTGTGTACCGTGTAAAAAATATCTAAAGCGAGTAAAAAGTACAAAAGGTATAAAAATCATAGGAAAATGAAGTAAAAGATGGAATGATATACGTGAAATCTTTTGTATAAAATGCAACATGGAATAAAATACGTAGATTTTGTATTGGAAAATTGTAAAACACGATCGCGCGTTGAAATTACGATCGATCAAAATTCTGAAATAAATTTAGATATCCTGAAACAAACTTACGATTTGTCAATTGGAAATAAAGTAAATAAAATAGTAGGAGAAAATAATAGAATGTAATCGTTTTTGCATTAAAATTATAATCGATCAATCTTAAGCTTCCGTAAATACCACTGTGCCGAATATTTCACAATCGAGCAAATTTTTCAGTGCGTTTTCACGTTGATTTTTCCTGCCACATGTGTTTGATCGCCTTTTCCGACAGCAGAGAACAAAAAGTGCAGGAGAACCGTTTCCCTCTCGATTTTCAGATAGTTTTCCTTGACAGGGGAAACAATCGGCGGGATAGTTTCTCTTTGCTCGGCTGAATTTCGAGCTGTCATGATCAGCGATCGATTTTTAGCCATCGAATGATGCGCTTTAGCTTGACCTGTTCGAAAATCATCCATCAATCGTCGAAACAGCGAAGCAAGGGGTGAATCAGAAAGAGAAATGAGGCTCTGTCATCTACAGTGGTACGCTCAAGCTAGCCTTTACACGCTAGAATATCCTGGTCATATCGAAATCTTTGAAATTCCACAGAAAAATATCAGAATCTTCTCCTCTTAAAATTTTCCTTCCGAGAAGAAGCATTTCTTTAAAGCGATACAATTTTTGCAAGATATTGGTTTACAAACTTTTCACGATAGATGAAATTGATGTTTTTAAGATACTTTTGCGAAGAATAGTCGAGAAAAACCGTCGTCGCATTTACATTACAGTTGTTGCCGTTAAAAACAAATTGCTGTAACCTGTCTTCACGGTTGTACGAAGGAAGATAGACTGACCTATTGCGCTATGATCGATCAGACTATCGGTTAACAAATTTCTCACTTTTCCGCTCATACACAGACTCTATCGATATAACAATTTCCATTAATGTAAAAAATTTGTATACCTCATCCGCTTCGCAATGATGCAAAAGAAAATAGATCATTCACGCCATGATCAATTTAGTCAGAATTCCTTCCACTTCTTATCTTTCCACTTACACGGTGATCGTACATTAGAAATTTGCGGTTGGCGTACGCCGTCAAGGGAATATCGATCGAGGCGTCGTGATACTGGAGCTGCGACCAGACCACTTGAATCTCGATGAGTGCGTTCCTTTTCCTTCGTTTGGCCGGTCGTTTCGTTCTTTCGCCTAGTCATCTGAGGCAACTTCTCCGGAGGAGGCGGCAGAAATTATCATGTCGCTGATATTACGGTCGAACGCGTTCGCAGGAAGCTCCTGCGTGTCGGATGGCCGACGTTCGAGATGCGGACCCAACGGATGAATCGATAGCACAGCTTGCGGATTTGTTAATTCCATGTGAATGGACGAGTAAGAGAGATTTCTGGGCTTGAGTGGATAGATTAGGGTAGCAGGATATTCGGCAAATCGTTGGATTTACAGGAGATACGCAAAGAACGATGATATTCGTCGATGAAAGATGTGGATGTTTTCGATGGTTGTTGAAAGTTGAAGGTTTCTATGATTTCTAAGCTGTGACAGCACGTTCTAATTATTTTGAAATAAAAATACTCTCCAAACGAAGATCGGAAATAATTAAATTAGTTACGAATATATTACTTCATTAAACTGCAGACGAATTAACAATCGAAATATTCATACTTCTCAGCTGCAGCTAGATATTCATAAGGTTCGGCTGATTTGAAGAACTTGATGATTTTTCTACCGGAAGAGCCAAATCCTCAAGCCCAGCAACGCCGCGAATAAATTAACCGTTGGTTTTAAAGCGATTACGAAGGTCAGGTTCTAATCCGACCAGATGCGTCTTCCACCCCTTTTTTTGAGCCAGTCTGGTTACGTTATTGTTAGAAAAGGATTGAGCAGAGTTTAACGAGGTTACCTGAGCGTGGTGGTTTCGTTGGTCTAATATATACCGAAGCAGTGAGCTAGATAAAAGTGGACGTCGAGGAGGGTGAAGTGATGCGAGGGTGAGTTGTGGGGGATATTGTTGTTGGGTGGTTGATGGATAGACGAAGGTATTGATGTATTGAAAAGTAGGGAAATGGGAAGGTTGTGAAGAGAGAATAGGTCATCGGTTGAATCCTTGCGGTCTAACAGGATGCAGTTTGTGGTTGATTAATCTTCTTTACAACGTTTGTATTCTAAAATCTTAGCATTGGTGGTGAATTAATAAAGGTGTATAGTAAACGAAACTTATGGCAAGTTTAATCTCTCCCTTAAGTTTCTTATGGTACTGAAACGAACTGCGATGTTAAGTATTTTTTACCGTAAGGTGCATTCGAAAATTCAGCTTGTTATTATAAACTTAAGTTTTAATATTCGTCGTAGTGAATTAATAAAACTGAAATGAAAAGTGAATGAATATGAATTTTTCGATTTTATTTGCACTGTAACGTTGAAAACGTTAAACGTGAAACGTTCTCGTAATTTTTGATATTTTTTTAACTCCATTAAAACAATTACCCTTCGATTGGGCAGCTTGCAGATATCAAATTTGCTGTACCTGTTTAATATTTTGATTAAAAATTTCTATAGGTAGAATAAGTGACATTGAACGAAGTGCAATTTTTGGGATTATTGTTTTTTTGTTTAATGTCAGTGTCGATTTAACGCATCCGTGAATTCGTATCAAAAAACCGCAGGAACACATGAAACGCGTTTGTCAACGCATAAGCCTGGCCCAGCCCATTTGTTAACAAATAAAAGGGAGCAAGACGAGCGCAGACGCGCATTGTTTCGTCGCGATAAATCGAATCGTCGCTATAAATCGCGGCTCTTTAAAACGCGGTCTGCATACCTCGTGGTGGAGTTTAAAGGGGTCTTGACACGGCGCGTTTCAGCTTTTAATTGAACGTTTCGAAACTCGTCAAATTTTCCCCTTCCTTTGCGTTGTACAAGTGACAATGTCGATGGAAAATTTAAACACTTCAATTTCAGGCAAAAGACATTTCTCCGATGAATTAATCGCCAATTTCAAACTTTAAACGTTCGATACCAGCAGCAAAAATGATTTAGAATTCTCTCGAGGAAAAGTTTTACCAAATAAATTAACCAATGCCAAATATAATATTTTACACCTCCCAGTACAATCCCTCGCCTTAAAAAGAAGCAAACACGACTCCCCTTCTTGTTCTTTTCTCTTTCATTTTTTCCTCTGTGAAACAAAATATGCTGGTTGATATGCAGAATAATTGAAGGTCGATTCATCGAATTCTTGCCCACGAGAAATAATTTACGTTTCCTGCATGTTTCGAATACTTTTAACGCGGTCCGCTACGTTTTCGACGTGCCAAAAGAACGCAAGCTGAACTAGTCCAACGTTGGCAGGTCCATCTAAATTGAAACGAAACCTCAACGAACGGAGCGCGGGTCTTTGGCGTTAATTCGGTGATTAATCGCGTTGACTCGCGGCGATGTGTTTATTTCTGAAAATAAATTAATTTAAAACGATTCTACAGAACGACGCCGGTAACTTCGTTGCTGATCGCCAGGTTTCGCAACTGTTTGCACGATTTTCCAGCCATCGATTCGAGGATTTCATCATAGATCAGTGTAGATTTCTGATAATTAAGCGTTGGACGTTTGGCAGATTTTCAAAGCTTTTAAAATCTACGGAAAATTATCGGACGTAGGAAGAGAATTTTCTGCTGTTAGTTCTATACTGAATTTTGCCCGATTCTTTTACAATATATTCTTTAAATTTCATGATTCTGGAGAGTTTGAATTTGATTAATTGCTCGAAGGACGCGATAAAAATTTTAGTTTAGAAATTCGCGATACGAATCATTGATTTTTACGTCAATCGTAGAAAAAATACGAAGGCTATATCGATTTCGTGGCGACAGAACGTAAGATCCGTTTATTGGATACTTGTGTTTAATGTGCCCACGATTTCATTGCTTCTCTGGCATCTTTGTTACGCTGGAAATGTTGTTCGTGATTGGAAAAGGTTCGAGAAGCTACCCTTTTCATGGCGTTTGAGATTTTATTTTTTCGTAGAAAAAATTCCAATCAAACGTGACTAAAATTATGCGACACTTTTTACTCCACATTAACCAAGCAAATAACTGATCGATCAACACCGGGTTATTTTGCGTCTCGTGGATAAAGGCTCGTTTAAATTACGTGTATTTGGAAACAAAATAGCAACGTTAATTAAAAAATAAAACACGTTTGGCAACGTTCTATTTCCATTCAGAAAATTCAATATTTGTACAATATTGTAACCGAAATTTCACGGTTTTCTGATCCTGTTAAATATGTTCTCAGCTTTATGACTGAATTCAAATATACGCCACGTTTTCACAAATATCTCCTATTCATTGGTATCTTCGGTGATTAATAAGCATAAGTATCATCTAAAAAAAAGTCTTCTGTTAAAACATACCGTAACTTATATATTCTATTGTTTTTAAAAATGAATTAGACGTGTTTAACGAAATAAATATATAACTGAAATAAAAACACAAAACTGGTGAAAACTTTCTTACGGTTCTCTTACAAAAATTCCCAGAATAAATTTTTCTTTTCGTTTCCTTCGTAAAGTATTCGCGGATCTCTAGGAAAATTAAAAATTTTATCATTCAAGACACAAACGTACGAAACCAACCTTTGGAATTGTATCTTCGAATCGATACAAAATAAGAAATAACCGTTTCTGAAGAAAAAAGAACTATCGGTTTCTAATATGATCCAGAGTAGAGGAACAATGGAATCGCAATGTCGTTGGAACGTTCCCATTTGGCTGATGCTGCGACGCCATCGCGTCACGTAGCCCTCGAATAATTTCATTCTCGCGATCCCAGGTGTCATTATCGTCTTTGATACCGTGGCAGGAGTCTTCCAGTGGATTTGAAATTCAGATCTCGATCATCGAGTAACATTCCCATCTCGTTTATCGCGTGCGTGGCCGAGGTGTTATTGAAATCGGTCCAGAACGCAAAAAGCCACGATTCTTTAGCGATCGTTATTACCTACGCTTCGACGGTTATTCCGGAGTTTGGTCATCGTTGAAAGGAAAATGTTTTCCAACGTCACGAATACCAAGGAACATCGAAATATTATTTTTTAAATCGATCGTCTAAACCGATTAATAAAACTCTATTAGGAACGAGCCACTATATCCAATTATTCTGTAGTGTTGAAGTAATTACTTCAAGAAAAACTCTACACCTTTTCTTTTACGAAGAGAATAGAATTTAGTAAAAAAATTCAAAATAAGGGGAGGTGCATATTATTGTGCCTTTGAATATAAATCTTGTTTTGGGTTAAAAGGTCTAGAAACGAAAGAGCTAGAAGTAGATTTCTATCGCTGTTTCTTGTAGCCTTCAGCTAGAGCTACACACCGAGGTTAACTTTTTGGTAATGTCCCTTGCTGTAAATATAGTTGAAAAACTCTACACCTTTTCTTTTGTATATCCATGACTTGGAGATCGATTGTTACGAAGAGAATAGAATTTAGTTAAACAAAAATTCAAAATAAGGAGAGGTGCGTATTATTGTGCCCTTGAATATAAATTCTGTTTTGGGTTACAAGGTCTAGAAACNATAAGTAGATTTCTATCGCTGTTTCTTGTAACCTTCAGCTAGAGCTACACACCAAGGTTAACTTTTTGGTAATGTCCCTTGCTGTAAATATAGTTGAAAAACTCTACACCTTTTCTTTTGTATATCCATGACTTGGAGATCGATTGTTACGAAGAGAATAGAATTTAGTTAAACAAAAATTCAAAATAAGGAGAGGTGCATATTATTGTGCCCTTGAATATAAATTCTGTTTTGGGTTACAAGGTCTAGAAACGAAAGAGCTATAAGTAGATTTCTATCGCTGTTTCTTGTAGCCTTCAGCTAGAGCTACACACCAAGTTTAGCTTTTTGGTATAAATAAATGAACGTGCTGCCTATCGTTCTTCCCATCGTATTGTAACACCGAAAGAGTGAGGATCTGGATCAGCATACATTATAGCTGTACTTATTTCAATATATTTTTCTATTACAAATTCATCCACTCGTTCCTCTATCAGTCAAACTCAACATCTACCACTATATCGCGTGACACAACGTTCGATCTTTCGTTTGAAACATGTCGTAAGCACGGAATAAATAAAACGAAGTTGTTCGAAAGAAATAAAATTGCAAAAACGTAGTTATTCATACATCGCTATAATTATCCATCGAAACTTCTTTCTAGAACGATTAAAGCAACGCTCACCCCATTGAAACTGAGAAATCTCTCGTTAAACCCTCGGTATTCCATCGCTACGTTTCTCTTCGCTTCGTTCCTTCGTTCGGTTCGATTTTTCGGTCGACACTCGCCAGTTTTCCCATTTCAATTATTAACGACCGCGACTGTCGGAGGATTTACAACGTGCCCACGGAGGGCAGCGTCCCGGGTGTGCACCGCGACGCGGCGCTTCGCTATCCTCTTTCAACCCTCTCCTGAACGTATACACCGTATCTACCGTGTGTATACAAAAACGGTTCTCGGTACATTGTTTTTCCGTCGAAAAAGTCCAAATTCTCGAGCGGATCCCGCTTAACGTCCGTTCGAATCGTTCGACCCTCTCGACAACCGACTTGTCTCAACCCCTTCGCGCGTTTCGCAGCCGAACGCAGACAGACAAGAGGCGAAAAGAGAGGGAATTCGTATTTCCCACGAGATCGTGCGGCGTATGCAAGCACGCGTACACACAGAAAACTGTGCGTAAGCCGATCGACGACGCCATGTGGCTCGCATCGAGACGCATTGTGTCGCCTCGCGACTCACCGTGAAACAATGGGGGATCGCCTCTTAATAAATGGAACGGATTACGTCATACAGGGACACGGCCGGACGCCTATTCTCGCCAGAAACTACCATACCGCCATGGAACCTCTCTGTCTGTGTTTTTTCATGTTTTATTTTGTTCTGTTCTCTACTTCTCTCTCTCTCTCTCTCTTTCTCTCTCTCTCTCTGTGTCCGCTGCTTTTTGACTTCCCTCGCAAACGAGAGCTCGTTCGTTGTTTGAGCTGATTATGCGAGCGAGGGTGAAAATGTTCTGTTTTCCTCGCTTCTTCGTCTTCTGTCCGCTCGATCGGGTTTTGTTTTGCTTTTTACACGAACAATGCGAAACTCGCCAGAGGTGAGGCTTTTCTTTCTTTCGAGGATGGTTGTGGGGGTGCTCGCACGAAACGAGAATTCCTTTTAGCCAGTTTATTATTTGGCATTCGTTCGAGCGTATCAACGTAGAATTTTGTTAATTGATTCTTTGTTTTTAATGCGATCAGTTTGATAATTTTATTCGTATCCTTGGGAAACTCTTTGGCGATGTAAGTAAGGAATCAAGAAAACCTTCAAATATCTTCGACTTGTCTTTCAGTTGTTTCAAAATTGAATATCTTGTTTGGAAAATTTGGAGTCATTTTATTCGATATAATAATGCACGTTTTGTTTCATCGTTCATTGTACTAGAATATTTTTAATTTTCCACTTTCTTATACGTTGAATTTTTTTTGCTTTATTTACAAGTAAAAATGTTATCACAGTAGCGTAATTAAAACATTTTCAAGAAATTCAGCGTCGATTTTAGACAAACTTTAGACAAGCAGAGGTTTCGACAATTTCCATTTATCTGGCAACGATATAGCGGAAATTTTGAAAATTGCTACGCTCGCTGGTATGCAAATCGGTTCCAAATATTTGGTGGAAAAAAAAAATGACCAGCTTAATCGAATTACATTAATGGTGTTCCTGCGTCTATATGTGTAACTCATGTAGTATATTTGTACAAACGAGCATGCAACGAGCTTTCCACGCGGGAAATTTATTAAAGTCACGCTTAAAATCAGAATGTTTCATTTCGCGTAATGGACGCTCGAAATGATGTTCCATTTGTCAACGACGGGCTTGTAAATATTTGTCGAAACGGCTATAATGCACGCGTTGTTAATAAACAGCAAACGTGTAAGCTAATGAATGAGAACTGGTCCGGATGAAGGGGTTTGCTCGGAAAAAACACTCTAAAAACGACAGTTTCGATAAATCATGCATAAGTGACAGGGCTCATCGACAGGTAGGAAAACTCGATAACCAGATTTTCATAAATTTACGTGCACGAACGTTCAATTTTAAGAGGAAATTCGAGAAAGAATTTCAAAGGGTTTTCAAATATTTGTCATTTAATTATTCAGAGTCGAGTGTACGAAGAGAATTCTGCCCTACGATAAAATTTCAAACTGAACACATTCTCCATATAATTTATTAGTTTAATCTATAAATGTAACATTTATGCTTCACTAATGTAACTTATTTCGCCTCTTACTTCGTTAAACATCCATAGCCATCGTTAAAAAGACATTCAGTGGCGTAAGCTCTCAGACTATGGTCTCGGAACAAAAGTGCATCGATACAAAGCAGCGGGTTCATTAAACATAAAAACAAAACCTAGACAACGTCTGCAACAGAGAAAGGGACACACAAGGGAGATTCGTATATCTTGCAGGGTGGAAACGTTGCTTGGTGAATCTTTTAAGCAGCCTCGTTTACATTCCGCACCGTAATGCTCGACTTCGTGACGGTTGTTCGACCGATCCTCCGAAAATGGATAGTTTCTGTGCCTTTTACGAGCGCGTAAATCTTCCGGTCACCGTCGAAAACGCATTCGTAATTCAAGGGCAAGGAATTAACCCTCCGTGATCGCCGATATAGGGTAGGGATCAGAACCACGCGCGTGCCATCGTGATCGCTCTGTTTGCGGATTATTTTACAGGGGGCACGCGACTTGTCGTTTCGTCCCCTGCTTCGATTCCGCTTCAACTTTTATTTTCCCTTTTCATTTTTTTTCTTCTTTCGTCGTTCTTTGTTTAACCGTTTCGTTTACCAACGAAAGATGCAGCCCTAAGCACGAATAACGACGACGAAGCAACGTTCGACCTTTATGAAAATAGGTTTTGGGAGCCGCTCTTTGAAAAACGATACCGCAGTGTGTACATAATGCTACGTGTTTGGCATTTGTGGGGATGTGACGGAGTCAAAGGTAACGAGAGAGTTCTTCGATATGGGCTGAAACGTATTTGTTTACAATATCGGCAGATGCAGCAGGTTTTCGGGAAATTTATGATAGCTTTTGACGTTTTGCGGATAATAGCTGGTAATATTTATCAAGTCTATATAAAAATTCTACTCGTTCCTTTCCACTTCTAAAGAATGCGAGCAGTTTTCTGGAGAAAAGAATCTGTTAGGTGAAATAACGAATTACATAAATTATGCTAGCAATTGTAGTTCAATATTTTAATATTAGGTAGGTTTGAGATTATCATTGAAATGGGTCTTAACGAACTTGGTTTTTTAATATATATAAATCTCATAGACTTTCGTAAGTTTAACTGAAATTTGAATTTATTAAATTCTTACATTAAATTCAATTTATTAAATTCTCCACAGTTTATTCAATTCTTCCATTCAATAACGTAATACTTGATGTACGGATATCTAGTGCATAGCATTTTATACCCGACGTATTTACGACTAATAAATAATTGACAAGTTTATTCAATTCTCCCATTCAATAACGTAATACCTGATGTACGGATATATAGTGCATAGTATTTTACACCTGGCGTATTTACGACTATTAAATAATTGACAAGTTTATTCAATTCTTCCATTCAAGAACGTAATAATTAATGTACGGATATATAATGCATAGTATTTTACACCTGACGTATTTACGACTAATAAATGATTGGAAAGTTTATTCAATTCTTCCATTCAATAACGTAATACTTGATGTACGGATATCTAGTGCATAGTATTTTACATTTGACGTATTTATAACTAATAAATGATTTGCAATCGATAGAATAAAACAAACTATCGTTTTGTCGAATTAATAATGTCACGTGCGATAATATTACATCGAGTCTTAAGAACTGCACGGTGGTTTAAAAAATGTGTCTAGGAAAGCACATTGGTGTAGCCATGAATACTGGTACGAGGTTGAATTCGTTGGCGATATTTTATAAAATTTCCAGCTTCACTTTGTAATGTGACGGATGCATATAAGCATAATTCCAGCGGCTTTATGGGGACTTGGATTGAAGCTGAGCCGAGCCCAAGATCCGACGATTTATGGCACTTCTACGTACGACATATGGTTACGATTCCTTTCTTTTCATTCGCCAAGTTCAGGACGTTTATTGTACTTTGTATGTACGCCTATCGTGCACGAATACGAATTTCATACACGTACTGCGTGTACAGGAAAGTGCCTGCCTATGCTGTTTGTTAAATCCCATTCGTTTGATATTATCCATCCAGTAATCTTTTTCCGTTTCACTGAATAATAACCAAACAGTCGATGCAATTTAAATATTAAAAAGAAAAAAATACCTCTGTGTAATTTTTAATATTTTCTTTTTTAATGTAGGTGTATATCAGACACATGAATATATTTTTAAACGTCGAACGTAAACGTAAAAGTACGAAAGTGTATTTTTTCGATTATTTCGATTATTAATTCCTATTGATATTGTAACTATTTGCTTTAATCTTATAGGTTGCGTAATATCCGGGACGAAACGCGATCTATTATTAATTTTCAAACCATCGTTTTACAATTTCCAGTCTTTCCTCATAACCTTTCAAGAATCAATTGTTGCCTCGTTAATAGCTTGAAAATTCTCGAAATAAAACACGGAACATCTTTCTATTTACCAATTACCTCAATTTTCCATCTCTTCTCGTACTCTTTCGAGAACAAATTATTACTTTCACTACTGTAATATAGAAACTCTCCAAAGAGAAAAATAATATCGATCGTGCCTCTTCAATTATCATTATCACTTTACGAACCAATCACAGATATATATGTCGGAGATGAAAGGACACCGGAGTCTTTCCTTTGGAATTTTGGGAAAATCCTCCAATACTTTAGCCTAGATTCTATCATAGCCGTAATTGAGCAATTGTTCTCATTCAATCCGATCGTATTTGTTCGAGATTCGCGATAGTGGGATTGGGCTCGAGGTGACACAACTGGTCGCCGAACGTAGCCACGGTCACGGGATCGACGTTTTGCCTGACGGAGGTGTGGAGTGGTTGTATGGTTCTCCCTAGAAATGTGGTTGTGGCGGCATACGACCTCGAGAATGGGCCTAGCCACGTGTGATTTTGCCCCGGAGGTGTCGATATAATGGGACACACGTTGTATTAATAATCAAACTCCAGGCAGAAACTGCCTAGCAACGGCGATTGGAACTTTCGCGATGCTTCCAACCAGTACGTAACAAACGAACGCAATCGTAAAGAGAGGAAAATTTTCATCAGGATATTATTCGTGCGATCGCCTTGGAAAGTCACATATCGAGCAGTATATACCGAGCGTCCCAGCAAACGTATTTTGTGCTTCAAAGTATTCTACGTTTAATAAAGAGATATCCCGTTGACCGTGGATTCGTTATTGATCCCAAGAACATTGTCAATAGCATCTCGCGTGTCTGAACACCACGGTTATTCGTCAATCTCTGTAAAAAAGTGACATTTATATCTGTAAATATAATCTCTGTTGTACAAAACGATGGCTAATTCAAATGAAGAATTGTTACGTGCCCTCAATTCTAACGATAACCCGACATATATATATACGCACGTTAATTCATTTTTAAATATTATACCTAAAATATTATAACTATCCAATTACGGAAAAAGACGTGTTTTCTGCATGCGTTATATGCTTTGCTTTTGCTGTCACGAAAAAAAGACGAGCACGAACAAGAGTCGTTTTATGAGAAGTATAAATATCAAAGAGCTTTTCAAAGACACAACGATAATTATCGTAGAAAACGAGACGACAGGCAGACGAACGAAACGGTACAAGAGTCTTCTCAATTTAACTTATACTCTCGTTTCATTATCGGAACGGTCTGGCCCGTTCAAAGAGAGCTTTTGCGCAGCTTGTGCGCGAAACTTCCGCTTCTGACGGTGTCAAAGGACGGGTCGGAAGTTTCGACTATCGCGCAAAGAAGGCTAAGGACTTTTTAATAGAGCGCCGCGACGAAGAAAAAAAGGAAAACATTCTACGGGACAAAGTGTCTGTCGGATTAATCGAGATAGGCTTCGTAAGATATTTTTCGTTTTTAAACATTCTCTCACGCGCCCACGAATATTCCAATAAAGAAAGGTAGCCACGCGCTGGCGCAGACTTCCTTTTTTCCCGAGCTCGTTAAAATCATTACTCTTTCTTCCGCTTGTTTTATTTCCTGTTCCTTTATTTATTTTTCTACCCTTTTTTGTTTTTAAGCTAACAAGCGCGCAACTTTCGCTTACCAAGCAAATTAGATCGCGTGCTGCTTTAGACCTCTTATCTCGGTTCTTTCCTCTCGTTTTCGTTTTTCGATACACGGATTCGACGTGGAAAATGCGTTACGTATTTTCCTTGATAAACATTTCGTACGAGTTTAATCATAGGCGGCTGGAATTTTTCTTATTATCATCATAAACGCTTAATACTTCAGACTACTTAACAATTTTATTTATTATATTACCACGCTATAAAGATCAACGGAGTACGGAATGTAATTAATGTTGTACATAGATATACGGTATATAACATTCTAGATTATTTACCAGCGATTTATTTAAAACCACCGATCAAAATGAAAAATTGTTTTTAAAGCAGAAACAATAGATTAATTTTACCAATTTCTCGACAAAGAATAATCTGCGGTCAAGTGTTCAGTGTACTTAACGCGATGTTTAATTCTATTTTTTCTCCACTCTGCTCAACCTGCTAGTTTGATTGTGTTTCTGAGCGTTTTGAAGAAGCAGCATCAATTTTTCAAGGTGACGGACGCGTAAAAGACAAATTGAAAAAACGCGACATCGTGTAAAAGTCTTGCGATTTCGTCAGAATAAGCCACCACGGAAGTTTCTTTCGGAAGAAAAAAAAGAAGCAATGAATATATTTTCCTTTCCATAAACCAGACTTCATGCATTTTTCCTTTTCAAGCTGCTCTCCGCTTCTTTTCTAGTTGAGATTCTCTTCAACTCGCGCATTCGTGTCTGCCAGGTTTCGCACACTCTCTTTCTAGATTAATCGACCATATTCTGTTTTAACTTTCCTCGTTATAAGCATAACTTAACCAACTTTTAGATTTTTCAACATTTTTCAGCCTTTAGTTAAGCGATAAAGCTGGCTGTAAATCAATCGTTTTACGCTCATATTCGTCGTAAAACTGAAGATATTTATGAGAAATTTGGATGGCGTATATAACATACGAAGATCTGTCAAGCATCTAAAACGAAAACAGATATATCGTTACAAATCTTTGATTTGATTTCACTCTTTCAGTCGCGTTAATAGAAATGCGAATTTACATAAACATCGGCACTGCCACTTATGAATCTCTGCGCAGATATAAAAACACATAAAATATGATAAATTGTTTTTGTTATAACGTCAAAAATCAACATGTCGGTTTATCCGTATTTCATAAAATTGCTCGAAGTTTGTACATGCAAATTTTCATGAAAATGGATTAACGTTCTTCCAATAAAAATATAATAACTTTTGCTGTTAAAAAAAAAAATCAATAAAAATTAAACGAAACATTTTATGAATATGTTTAATGTTTACGAGTGACATATGAATTATATGGACCGTTTTTTTTTTTTTGGTGGTAGCATAAGTTTATATTTTGAAAAAATTGAGAAAGCGAAAAATTTACATATACCTATCTCGATACGAACCTTTTATTTCCAAACGATTTATAATTCGAGCCTTAAAATATACGCTTGTTTCGATCACTTGAAATTTCCTTGATAAATGGAATTACGTAATCATTTATTTTGGAAGCGGTGTAAGTCCACTTGCTGTAATCTGTAGCCCGGCCAAACAGTCGAGGCACCGATAATTAAAAGCAAATGATAGTCAATACGATCTTAACTTTTGTAACTGACATAACATTGCACACACGGAATGCGAACAAATTGCTTAAATACACATTCAACAACATACTCGTAAATTATTACATTTATTAAATTATTATTATTACAATCAAATTAAATTGTTATAATTCAATGCTATTTATACGATGAATTTAATCTGCTTAAACACACAGAGAAGTGAACAAACAAAGTGGACGTTATCAGGATTTTTTAATCGATAAACGCAAACACTTCAATATTTCAAAACGAAGAAAAATGGACTTTCGAAACAAATGGCTGACATACGGATGGAATGTACGATTTAAACAATTTTGCCAGTATTTTCAACCTTTTCCGTTGTCTATTTACTGAAAAAAAACACACCGTCGATCGAGTCATAACTGGAAAAACGAAAGGCAAAACGAATCGTTAAAAAGCTAATTTCCTCGATCGAGGTAATATTCTGTGCAGTTTCGCAATTTCCAAGCACACACGCAACCAGAAAATGGTCTGCTGACGTGTAAACAAATCCATATTCGTTCTTGCGCACCGATTTCGTTTAAAAAACTCTGTCCGAATTTCGTTAATTTGTTTGTATTTCTTCTCGTTTCCCGATTTTTTTTTTTCACCTCTCGTTTAATACGCGTAATTCTTGCGGTAAATCGTTATTGGCGGTCGTTAACGGTGAACATTTTTTACGAAACGCAACTGCAAAGTAATAAATCCAAGCGGAATGGACTGCGAGTTGTTTCTCGTGTTCGATTCGATTTCACGTGTACCGGTAGTCCATCGTGCAACTTTCATTTCCCGTTCAACGTTCGACGTTCTCCTATTTTTCAAAATTTAGCAGTTAAATTACCAAGCTTTTTGAAAGGTCCATGTTCTGACGTGTGATGAATTTGTTTGCCAAATGGTTAGACAGTGTATCACACGGTTTAATTAATCCTCTAATATTTTTGTTTGCATTTTCAATTGCAACGAAGATCTTCTTCTCGCTGGTAATTTACGACTTTCAATAAATTATACTAATTTCTATGTATCATGATGTTATCGTTTCTTGAAGCCGAAGCGAGATACGAAGGACACTTTCGATAGGATTAGTGATAAAACATTTTCTCTGGAATCGATACAGTATCGAAACATGTTTATTTTATTAGAACGATATATGATTTTTTCAATTATTAAATACAAAACATAGCAAAGAATCAACATCGTAATTGATAGGTCGCAGATGGTCGATAGCCTTTGAAATATTCAAGAGGAAAAAATGTATATTTGACCTGAACATCGGGCGAAAAGAGAATTTTGCGATTAAAATAGGATTCGTTGGCGAGTTGGATTGAATTTCAGGATTGTTCCCGTGGAAAGCACGAATAATAATAATTCAACGTGATATTCTCATCTGATATCCGTTTGACAAATTCCAGAAAACCCTGACAATTCTCGTACAAGCAAATACATGAACTAAAAAAGTGGAAAAATAAAAATCAGCGAACGAGGTGGAAAGCGCGCGGACACCACAGTCCTAAATTTATTCCCGTTATATTTTTAATTGTTTCGTATATCGCTTTACCCATCAACTTTCTATTGGTCACCGGTTCGCGGAAATTTTTCATGTTACATCCGCTCGTTTCGATCCATCCTTCCATCCTTCTACCGCTAAGAATCAAAAAGAATTCAATTTGCATGAGAAAGAATCTCCGTTGCTCAAACGCGGTTTTACAGCCGCTCGTAAAGGTTGAGAGGGGAAAAAGTGGCGGAGAACGCAAGAAAATAGAAAGTAGGAAAGGAAAAGGAGAGGGAAAACGAATAAAGGGGACACCGTGGCTGCGGTGTAGGGAAGAAAAAACGACGAAGAAATAGAAGTACAAAAAAGCCGAGCATCCCCGGCGGCATAAAATTACGCGGAATTACGTGTGTCCCGGAACTTGTTCCGGAATTCCAGCAACTCCCTCTGTTTCTCGTCGCTCTTTCCAACACGACGATGGTCTCCGTGCGGTTTCCGTAAATATTAATGCCATTCGTTCGACCATGGGATGCGGTAATTATTTACAAATCCAGCATCAGACACGGCCAGCACATCCCTTCCTTCGGCTTCTTTATGCCACTTCTAGCCAGGTTGGCTGTCGTAAAGCGTTCGATCGTAAAAACGTGAAATTCTATGGTCGGTCGAGGTGAAATCAGGTACGCTTATCGGGCCAATTTCAACCCACCTCTGCTATATATTCAATCGAGCTGCTTTATGGCAAAGTGTATCTTTGTGTCTTGCCTGGTTCGCGATAAGCTGCTTTACGAGCCGATCGTTCGATGGACGATCCTACGCCCGTTATCAGCCGCTTCGAACGATCCTTCAAGGGCGGTTTGCGTGGCTGAATTTGATACTGCCGAATTCGCGATATAGACGCGCTGTTGACTGAAGCTCCCTTTGAACGATAGTCGTTTTCGACTGCATTTCGCGCTTCACATAGGCAGTAAGTTTTCTGAATTGCGTTGTGGTTTTGCATTTCGAATCAAGTACCGTGTATAGAGAATTATAGTAATGAAACATTTGTTAATAGTACAGCAGCGAGTAATAGCGGCGAGTAAAATATCGTGTTTTGAGTATTATTGATAGATCAAAGGTTGAATGTAATTAATTGGTAAGAAGATTTGTATCGGTCGATATGATTTAATACGACTTGTACGAGAGAAGAATTGAAAGAGGATTTCGCGTGAATGTTCGCCGAGCGCAGGGAAAAATAATTCCGGGAACGAATGTAATTGGAAACTGTGAACAATTTTTAACCGTGTTTTAAAGTAAATATATCGTGTGAGTTAAAAGCGTCGTGATGCTGGTAACCCTGTGGAGGTTGCTTCTCTGGGAATTTTCGTTGAATAACAAAACGATTAATCAATGACCGGGTGCAGATGCTTAGCTGGAAGATTCTTAGCTTCGCCTGGGTGCAATATGATTCAAAGGAATTAAAACTCTCGGTATACATGCAGTTACTCTTAGTGGGGAGAAAAAAAAGGAAGAATAAATAGGATAAAAAGATAGGTTCCCGAGGGATGTTTAAAAAAGTAAGGAATTCTCTGCGGTGGCAGTAATAAGAACGAAGTCTGTTATTCCAAGTACGCTTTAAAATTAAACAACATAAATCAAGACGAAATAAAGAATTGAAAAACGCGCACGGCAAACATTTTAGGAGATTAAGAAGTAGCTCGGTCTCGCTGAGCTTAAAATTATTCTTTGCAAAATATTCGCTACAAAATAATATATAAAATTAAAATACAAATACACCTTTTATTCAAACGGTATACATATTGTCTATCTCTCTGAATCCTTTATCTGTGAGCAGAATTTCGGGAAAGATATTGTGAAACTTTTCGACAAATCTAAGAGAACTGTCGTCAGAGCACCACCATTACGGTTGAAACATTTATGGCGATGAAACAATGCTTTGTACACTGGAAAAGAAACCATTGTGACTTTCGCGACACAAAGGGGCACAAGGAGCACCCTGGAAAGCATTCCGCCAAGGAAACTTTCAAACCTGTTACAAAGAACCAGAAACGAGACGAAAAACTCACGGCCATCCGTATTACTTCGAGAACCAGAGACATCCTTCGAATCTCGTAATTTTTCAATAATAAAACTTTTACCACGATGTTTCCATACTTGTTCCATTCTTCCTTTTTTACACGTTGTTCTCTCGTTCCTTGGGAAGCGTAGGACATGCCACAAAAATATAACAGGGATGGGATACAAAAATATAAGTAACAGGGATGGGAATAAAAAGAATGTTTCACCAATCATAACGTAAATGAATCTTTTTTCTTTTTTTAATGACTGACTTTTTTTTATGGTACCAGATTTTAACTTATTTGATATTTCTTGACATTCTGCTGTTCAAATTTCTACTGTATCAAATACTACGGTATTTCTCCTATTACAAGTTGTGTACTATTGCTATTATCAGTACGTGTCTTTCTACGTGCAATTACTATTCCATTGATGACCGTACATACCAGTCATGTTCCATATATCTTCTTGCACAACACGTTCCTCAGCGCCTTAATCACGACGCGACGTCGAATTTACAACCCGATCACCATAAAATCGATCGAATTATGGGGAATCGATGGAGCAATAAATCGACGCTGCCTCCAAGGTCTCGCATAACATCCTCGCGATCGATTCATTTAAATAAAGAATGTGTCAGCGGGGGATGCAATCAGCTCGGGACGAATGAAAGATGGAGCTCCTTCGTAACGTCCATTTTAAACGTCCAATCACGCGCCATTTTGCCGTTCAACTCGCCATTTGTTACGGACGATCCAGAAAATAGCACGTAATAATCACCGTCAATAAAACAAGGAAAAAAGAAAGGTAGCAAAACAATGAAATGAAAATGAAAACGCTCGGTTCGTTTCTGTTGGCGTAACATACGTCATTGTGTTCGATCAAACGTAAATCATGGAAGAACGTCGGATACATCGAATGATGTAAATGATGAAGCGTTCACGTGGCATTCTGCGTTCATGATTATTCATAAACCGATGATGTTCGATTTTCATAGACTTTCGATCGGTTGCTTTAATCTTCCGACGGAAATACATAAAGGGAATTATTATGAAACAAATTCTTCGGAAATGTCATTAAAAGTGCAGTAGGTATATACTGATGCATTGATAACGACGATAACAAACAACGATTGCATGGAGCTTTCATGGCTAAATAAATATTCGGAAGTCAGTGTTACTTTATGCCTGTGTAATCGTTCATGAAGCAACGATTGCGCGCGATTTTTATCAATTTTAAGTTTACCATAATTTCATTGTTAAACGTTGTTAACAGAACGGAAGATATGATAAACGATATACAATTATCTATAGTTATATTCGAACGGCGAGATAATTTATAATTTACAATTTATAACGTTACAAGTAAAAATCAGTTCTTTAATTGTTATAGGTTCTTATTACACGTTTTATCATCAAAACGAATTATCTATAGAAACAAATTACATAAGAATAACCTCAGCTAATATATTGGCGGCATTATGTTACCTGTTATATTACTATTGTTCTACCTGTCAATTCAATGAATTGAATTTATTATGTCGTTTATTATATTAGATTTATTACACCAGATATCATATTCAATTTTTAACATTAAAATTTTGATACCGTGTTGGTTTATGTTAAATTCTATCGCGTCTATTAATATTGAACGACATGTTCATGATTATGTGAAATGGGTCATATTCGCCATTGTATTAACCATTACATCGAGAGTGGTAATAACATGTTAATAGTTGTGCCAAATGAACCATGTTGATCATTATATTAAGTCTACTACATAGTTTACTGCGTATAATTTCAATGCTACATCGAATCGTATTAAACATTACGATGAATCCGGCAATGAATCTGCTAGATTAACTATTATATTAAATACAATATGCTATTTATTATTTTGAGAGCTTGGTGTATTGAATATTAGCTACACTTTTTCCACCAACCATAAATCATCATATTAAATTTTCTATGTTCGCTATTATATTGAGCCTACTACATCAATCATCGTACAGAGTCCACTACATCGATCCCTATCTATATAGGAATTCTACCACATACGAGAATATATCCTTAGCATATTCGTCATAGCGAGTCGTTCCTCAGGATTCCTTATACTCGACCATCTTTCAACATGCTGCAGTTCGAATTCGCCGTAGAATTCATGGGGCCATCAGCGCTTGTACAAACGAAAGCGTGTCGCGATGGTGCAAGCGCTGTAAATGGCGTGGCTTATCGGCCGTTCCGTGGCAAACAGACCTTTTCTGATCCCGCTTCTCGGCCCGCCGCGTCGATGAATGATTTATGTCTCTGCCTACGTATACCACTGGCCAAGTGTCGACGAGAGGGAAATTTGTCGTCCCTTGAGCCAGCTTCAGAGCGAACGAGAAAAGGGAGGCGAAAGGGTGGAGTAGAACGACACTGCTCCCATGCGTTCAACCCCTATTTGCCGGACATTATTTTTCAACCAGTTGGATCTCGCGAAAATACACAGAAACCGCGATGAATTTTCACTGGGTCGAAAGGAGCTTGAAGATTTCTAAATAAACGAGCTATTCTTTCTTAGTATGACTTTTACGTCGTGTTATTTTTTGACGATAATTTACATACGTACGTAATTTTAATAATCTGAAAGTCGATCATACGTTTTATTTCTGTAGAATAGAAAGAAGGGGTGATAACAGAAGCGATGATCCCGATCGTGTTAAAGTTAAATATAGAAATTAGTAGTCGGGTAAATTAGCTGGTCAAACAAATTTTCAGAAAAGTTACTGATCAAATTTATGAAAAGTTTTGAGATACCTTGCTTCGAAACAGTAATACACCGTCTACGTAGCTCGTTTTCCAAAGAAGTCATTGTCAGGTCAGTGAAACTACGTCCGGAACGTTTAATCAGAATTTCCAACTAATTGGGACGCAGGTGGTGCGGATTAACTTGTGTCAAGTGGATTTTAAAACTACCAGGAAAAGGGTTCTCTGGCGTTCAATGTTGTTCGAAACTAGTGTACGGTTTATTTTAATCACGATCATCGAACCACGTATCGTCAATAAAGTCTGTATTTACAAATACATGTAATACGACATTACAGAGAATAAAAAGCACAAAAATTGTACGAAAATGCACGAAAGTTCCTAGTAGGCACTAACGAATCCTAAATTTCCTCGTTGAAGGTGAAACCGCGATCCAATTAGAAGTGAAATAGATTCTCCAATTTCTTTTTATACGGACAAAGAATTTTCTATACAAAAGTAAGATAAAATAACATAATTGTCGATAGAATTTTCTCGATATAAGAATCGATATATTGTATCTTTAAATTTTTTAAAATACACTCGTTGTTGTTTCATTAAAACTCGCTTTGTATTTTCTGCGATTCTGTTCTCGTCAATTTGAAAATTTGATTTACATTCTTAAAAGAAAGACTAAAGAATATCACGACTTTATCCATTCGAATATGTAAAAAATTCTACCAATATAGAGAGAATTATCTCTCGATAATTAAATTATCCCGTAAATGATTAATTTCTATAATTGAGACCCTACTGATAATCCAATATAATCCTTAATTTTTTGGATAAACACGTTAAACACATTCACGAACCACGGTTCTCGACTGAGTAATCCTTAATTAAAAGCTGGTCAAACGGGCCGGTGCAGTGGGTTGCAGATCGTTCTACCGTGAAAAATCAATTGCCGTCCGATAAATCATTTTTGTTCATTATTCGGTTCACTCGGTTTCGCTGATTTTTATTCATTAACGGAGAAACGCCGAAACGATTCGATTATTGCGACCGATTATTGGTGGGACGCGAATCGGGTTCATCTCGTGGCCGAGATCGATTCACGAGTCATTGTGCACGTTAGCGGAAAACGTTCGGTTCCACGTTGGCTGAAGTCAATATTGTAATTTAAAATGCACACGTGCACATCGTGTTTGAATTCGCAAGCTCGATATATGACCGACAGTTTCATCTTTCGGATGAAAATGACGAATATACGAGTTTCGAATCGGGCCATGTTAATTATTCGGAATGGCAGGATTATGTTTTATATAAAAAAAAAAAAAAAAAAAAAATACGAAGACTCGTTTTTGATAGTCGTAGGATTTATGCTTGTATCAAACTCGAGTAATAAGACACCTTAGCTTTGATATGTTCGATAAATTCGCTTTTGCGGATGCATACATTGCATCGATTCGATTGCCTTGTTCATTGTTAGGTTTTGATTGTTAGCAGCATCGATGACGCAACTATTGCGTTTTGTTCAGCTTTTTTATCGTTCGTGAAGCCAGTTGACGATTTATTAAAATAAGATTTGCGCACATCTCTCTGTCACGCGGGTATTTCTCATTATGAGATAATCGGAAACGAATTAATATAAAATGAAGAGGCGTAAAGTATATAAAAAGATAGTGATACAAAAAATTGGACGAAAAATTGCCGATAGAATTTTGTAAGAAATATTCCACGATTTAAGAAATACTCGGTTACGATATTGAAAATTCTACTGCTTTGCTTCTTATCCATTGCGTTTCAATTAATTTTTCTAAAGCAATATACATACGTATATAGTGGAAGAAAAAGGCAAAGAAGAAATCAGTAAATTCTAAGACGAAACTTCAAACAACGGTAATCTATCTTCGGACGTACAATTACTAAGATTAGTTCTCGGAACTGGTAGCTTTAATTCCTCTCATTTTCCACGCTCAATTCTCATCAAATGTACTAACAAACCATTCATTTTCTCCGCGATGAACCTCTTTCGCCACACCTCGTTGAAAATTCACCGCCCAATCGAGATTTCAACTGTTAATTAAATTTTTGAATGATGAGAATTATAATTCTATAATTCTCTGTAATAGCTTCTAGAATATTTTTATTCCAAAAATTTGCAATTTTCTTTCCAAATATTCCCACACTTGATATAAACTTCGCGTAACGTCTCAACGGTTTAACCGCTCAACGCGTACAATTTTATTCCACTTAACCGACGATGCACGATTTTTGTCTTAGCGGAATTGTCTCTTGCCTGTATTACATCCAAAATAATGCAAAACCCAAAATGGGAAGTAAATGAAAGCGATTGTATCCTCACAAATACATCGATACAAGAAATAATTGACCGAGCGTGTCCGTGTTTCACACTCGATCATGATCGTTAAGGGACTAAAACGGAGAGTCGAATTGCTACATCGTTTCTCGTCAAAAAAAAATACGATATTCGACGTTTTGCTTCGGCTTCTCGAAAACGTCGAACGGAAGTAGCCCACATCGCTGAGGAGAGCGATGCTCCGGCTAAGCAGTCAGTTTAAAGTATCGGTAGCACTTAATTCGCGGTGTGCGCGTTGGCAAAGTGCTCTCTCGGTCCCTGAAGACTTTTGGCGCGACGTTTTAAGCGTAATGCTTCGCGATATAGTATACCGACTGAAGCGACACGTGACTTCCTGTGAGTCATTATAGGTGGGCCACGTTGAAATATCGCCGCTTTTACCGGCTGACGCAGCTCTGCGACCTGCGTGATATTCCACCCGGAAAAGGAACTAGTCTACCCTTTACATATCGCGTGCTTCGATGGCTGAAATGATTATGAGTAACTGTGCTATTCGTGGCTTTTGTCTCTTGTCGTTTTCGTTCGGTAGAGTGAACGTTCGTGTGCTGCGATTGTCACGGATTATGTATGTATAGGTGGCTCGATGTTTTACCGTACAGGATATCCGGTTTAAGTTGAAATGATTAATACCTGAAACGTTAATGGAATCGTTAAAAACTGTGATTTTAAATTTTATTTCAACGGGAACGATCTCGGGTGCTCGAAATATAATTTGAATCGTAGAAAATAATTTTATCGCGTCTAACAATAGAAATTGCACAACTCTGTCATCGTTTTCATCGTCCTCGTCGGAGATCGTATCCTATGAAACAAGTTTCCATTTATAAGAACTGGAACACCGGCGAGCTTTTGAAAAACTTCACTTACCTTCCACGGGAGATTAACTTTCAACCATTTACGTTTCGGTCGTTTTGGGCAGCTGGACTCGTCGCGGTGCAATCCGCGACAACGAACGTGCAAACCAGAGATCAGGAAAAAATGGCGATGGTAACGGTTTACCGCGTTCAATCACACTCGCGTCGCGATGAAATCTGACTTTACGCCGTCGAATCGGAATCATCCTGGCCTCGATTCATTTCGTTCGTCCTAGGGTGTCCCATTACGGGACTCCGTTGTGAAATTCGCCATAAAGAGGAACATCTTTTCCTTCTTTTTCATTTCTCTGTTTATCCATCTCTTGCCTATTACTTTCGTTCGTTGTACGTCAAGGATTATGTACAAACAATATGTCAATCATAATGATATGGAATTTACTGGCGGAGGAAACAAAAATTTGCTATATTCAGGCGTAACGTAATTCTTTTACACTTCGACTTTTGATCTCCTTTTGCTAGTCAATGATAAAAAAAAAAAGAAAAAAAGATCTTTTTTTTTTAATTTTCTTCATTTCACTAGTTTATTATTTAAAGCAATAGTTTAAATAATAGCGGATGTAGCGTGGATTGCTCACCGGAAGAAACGTACGTACCGAACATATCCAAAGTTAATGGTAACATATCAAATTGAAGTTCTCCATTTTCATTCTCTCTTAAAGCCCGCGTTTCAAAGGGAAACATCGTTAAGAATGTTTTTCTTGAATTATACATTTTTCTTACCGCAGTGTACACTACGCGCCGGTATTCAGCAGCGTTTCGCGTTATTCTAAATATTGAATTACTACGTCCGAGCAGGGCTCTTTACGAGATAAAATAAATCTTGCTTCTGCTCGTGGCATTACCTCGACTTTATACGGCTAATGGCGAAGATAAACGTGAAATATTAAGAATGACGTTATCTGGTTTCTTAAAAACCAGGCTCCTCGAGATCGTAATTATTTGCCCGGGGCGAGAGGGATCGCGTTGCAGCCGCTGTTAGCCGCCACTGACCCAATCTCGCTCGAATTATTCTCATTAAATTCTCATTAAATTATTGTTGCAACAACGAACCATGAAACTACGTCGATAGAGAACAATCATTGACTTAGCTTGGAATCGATCGTTGGCCGAAAGCGTGAAATTGATCACACGCATTGGAGAACCAAAAAGAAACATACGAAGATACATTTTTCTTCATCTTCTTCTTTATTTTTAACGCGTTGAATTTCAAGGGGATTTCATTTAATATCAATTGCATTAAAATAACTGAACAGTTTAATCCTGAAACTCGATATCGTTTATTTTTCGTTAATTGCAATAAACGAAACGAATGTTCAGGGATTTCATAATCCATCGTACTGTGTTTCACATTTTATTACGTTCTCGATCCTTGGAACCGTAGTTATATTTACAGCTCGTAGATTTCGTGGAATTGAGAAAAGAATGAAAGGTAAATTTAAAAATGTTTCTCTTAATCATATTACTTGCACGAAGCATTCTGCGCAAGCATCGTTGTAAAACAAACCAAGCTGTTTCCAGTGCCGTAGTCGTACAAAGCAGACGTCCATTAACCGCCACCGTCTCCTTCGAACTTTTCTGCTCGAGCACGCGTTCACGTTTTTGACGACGGTTCCCGTCTAACAAGACGCTTCGAAATCGACACGTGCGCCCTTCCTCAACCCCCGTTCAAATCGAACGTGTGGCGCGAGCAACTTTGACGCGGTGGTTCTCGAGTGTGCGCTGGCGCAAGAATTAAAACGTGTCAAAGGGTTGAACTCGCTGCCGCGCTCTTTGAACGTCGACGCGCTTTGTGACGGCGTGAACACAGTCGATCTACTCGTACGCTGTTCTGTTCTCCGCTAACTTTGATTAGAATTGCTTTTATTTGTTGCCGGCTTTCGAGTACGAGCTGCGAGGTGGAGGATTTCTCTGGTAGGTTTAAGGCTCGCTTTTGATAAGCATTTGTTTTACACCGTTCTTTTCTCGTCGTTTTACGTGGCGAGAAAAAGATTTCTCTATGCGCGTTTGCAGTAAACTATTCTCACCTTCTCTTTGTTTCATTAAAATTCTAGTAATTTCTTACAGTTCGTAATTTAATACTATTTAATGTAATCTTGCTTCTTGGTTTTATCGTAGTTCGCTATTAGATGTATTTAGTAGACATCGATGAAAAAATTTAGGTAACGTTAATTATTACGAATAAAACTGCACTAATTGAAATTGCACGATAATTCCTGATCTTTCGTATAGATACCAGAATTAATTGACTTTGAATCTTTCTCTCAAACAGGATGAAGCTTCTTCCAAACTTAACGAAAATCTATCTTCCTTAATTGCTATGATCATTCCCTTCGCCCCTAAAAGAAAAAAAAAGAAATATTAGAAAAAGACAGAGAGATCTACTCTAAACTCTTGATATCTCACTTAAAATTTCCAATCATTTCCGTCGCAGTTGCCGCGCAAATAGACGAACGTAGCAAAACCCGCAAATTCCACCTATAAAAAGTAACGAAGCAATAAACTGCGCTCTCACATTGTCAACTTTTGACACACGATATCTCGTCGCAATATCCCTCTCTGGTATGTACCTGTGTATTTCCGAAAAGCTTTTCCAGCGATCGGACAGGGGTGGCGAGGCCACGAGGCAATTATTTCGCAAATCGGCTCGATCACGCGGTGGTTGTCGTTTCGTCGTTTTACGATCATCCACGCCGACTCTCCATCGAATACAGCCGACAAAGTAAAAACAGAATTTGCTGATAATTTACAGGCGAATATCGCCGGCTCGTAAACATATCCTTCCTGTTCGAGCGTGGCGGAAAGTCAAACTCGATATCGCGATATTAGCAAATAACGCGGCCGCCAGAATTGACTGCCGGCTATACCGAATCCATTAGACGCGATCGATGCCCTCGTGTTTAATAGATTTCGATTGACGCTCGATGCAGAACCGTCGAAATGTTGTTTGAGATCGATGGTATTGGAAAAATGCGGCTACCAACGCGCAAATATTTGATACCGATAGGTGTTTCGCCAGAGGATAAGTTGGAAAATGTAGTACAGACTGGTTAAAGTATTCCGACGCCCATAGACACCTTTTATCGATATATTTATATACGTTACGAGTAACATTGCGAAGTTTCGTTAGCAGCGTTTATGAGGCTCGTAGCGATTCTCGCGATTTCAGGGAAATCCAAGGATATCTCGAATTCAACGAAAGTATGAGAAAATCATTAGAATATATCAACGATGAAAGAACTTTTTCAACGAAAGGCAAACAAAATTCGCTCGTAATTGACCTAAAAACGTATCAGAGTTAAACGGTATAAAACGTTTGTTCTTTTCAAGAATTACGCAACATTCGTCTTAAATTCGATGAAAAATAGAAAGAAAGCTGTTTTTTTTTCTCTAGACTTTTGGTTTTAAGCAGCGCAGGAAACACGCCTAAATTAACAGTGGAATTTCGGGATAATTTTATTTAAACGAAGTGAGCAATAAAGCGAAGTTCAAACAAAGTGGAAGGCACGCGGCATGGCTGCAAACACGTACAAATGAAATATACGCTGACTTTGATTTACCGTCCAATGTTTTTCCCTCGACTTTATTTTGAGGTCGGGACACTCGCCATCGCGAGATCGTTCTCCATTCCCTTTAAATTGTCATTGTTTTAATCCGATTAATCCTAATATCACGGTGACTGCGTTCATGAGCATTACTAATCCCTCGGATCACAGGAATTATTTACGAAGACTGCAGACAATTACGCTGTATCGATTATTATAATGTGCATCGAATACAGCACATTCTATGCACAGGAATGATCATATTTGATTTGCATCAGCTTAGAAACAGTTCAGAAGAATGTGAATTCGAAAGTGGTGATAATCAATTGTGGTAATAATAGACGAGTAACGAATTATTATTACGATCCTTTGCTCGAATTTGACAGAACGAAAGTAATCTGGACGAATTAAGTGGAAAAATATTATTCGATCGGCAAGATAGATCGTGTGGTAAAATTTAAAGAATAATTACAGTTCCTGTAAGACCGCTGACAGGATGTATAAAATAATCAAATATAATTAATACTTTAAGATCAAAATCGGTGGAAAGAAATATCGTATTTGGACAGCTTTTAATAACAACCGCGATTTCTCAAGAAAATTAAGGAAAGAAAGCGTCGACATCTCGTAAAACGGTACGAAATGTATTATCAACATTTTTCTAGCTTACGCCGTGGAAAGGAGCGCAACAAAAGGTTGCAAGAAATCGTAAATCAAAGCTTGTCTATCCTTTGCTCGTTTGTCGACCGCGTGCCGCCTATAAAGCGTATTTAAGACGTTTCGCGAGACGGTTGTTCGTGTTTCAGCTCGTGAAATATCGTGAAACAAGCAGCTGATCGCCGCCGCAAGAAGGGTCGAATCGGGGAATAAACAGCGGAAAAGCACCGATACGATCTTAAGAGGCTCCGTGGAAATCCTTTGTTTCTGCTTCTATTTTCATCATGGCATAACAGAAACGTCTAATTTCTGCTAAAAATGCATCTAAACCGGCCTGTTTACAAACGTATCGCGTACGTGCCGTAGCTTTTTAATGGATTTTTTTATTACAACGTTAAACAGGAAGTTGGAAAGTAGCAGCAACCTAAATGCAAGAACTATCAAAGTGATCAAAATAACCGGTTCATAGTAAATAACTTTTCATAGTAATTTTATCTTTTTACCGAATTCATTAACTTCGTAATATTCTGCGAGCAACGATATTATCCGAAATATTCTTCTTTTATTTTTCTAACGATTCGGATACTGCAGCTGGACCCATCGACTAATTACCGAAATATCGGAAACAAATTAGTGCGTCAGTTTCAAGAGAATCTTCGAAATGAATTATCCGCTGAACGAGTGCGAATAAATAACAGCTGATTGATAGTTAGTAATCTGCGATTATAGCAATTGCGTCAGTTTGATCTTTATCTTTTTTTTTTTTTTTTATAAATTGAAAATCTGTCGGCAATCAATCAAGAATCAATGCTTAATTATTTCGAAGAAACGTTCTTCAAAGAAACAGCTAGAGACGACTAATCGACTGTTTGATAAACGCTATTTTTTGACATAGCATGTTATGCCATTTTATTTGAATTTTTAATATGCATTCAAAGGAAATGCACGAAATGCATGAAATGCAGGTCGATCGATATACACTGCGTGCCTTTCATTCCACACATTTGAATCATTCAATTATTTACATAAAATATCTCTCAAGCATAAAAGCGTGACATTAATGATCACCGTGTAATGTTTAAATGTCAATTGACAGATACTCGATATCCGTTCAGAGCGAATAACATGATAAATATGACTACATATCGTAACTTGGCTTCCTAAAACACGTATTCTATTCTTCCACTCTACGGACAATCGCGACTATACTGATGATTCTTATTTTCCAAAGACTTTCAATTGCACAGCCTGAGAAACGAAACGTTCAAACAGAAGCACCCGAGAGTTTCCGCATTGGATTTTATATTACGTACAGAGCGAACAAAATTCACAAATGATTTTTCCCTATAGCATGACGTACGCATTTTACCTCTTTCGTAAATTATTGTTATACAAGTACCATAAATTACTTGGAGTAAAACAAAGAAAAATTTAAAATTAGTCGGTTGCTTAGAAAACGATCCAGAACCCTTCGATTTCTTAAGAATGAGATCGAAAATTCGTCGTGGAAATTTCTTAAAACAACGTCTCAATTACTTCAATTGCATAAAAAACACAACGATGTAAAATTCTTTAGTTCCTTCGGATAGGATCTAAAATTCGTCAATTTTTAAGAAAGAAACGTAACATTCTCCATCGACGTAAGGTAAAAGCGAAACATCTAAGATACTACAATTTCTTAGCTAAAAAAGTACTATGCAAAAGAAGACAGTTTACCAAGCGGAACGTACAGTCGAACGCGTGCGCGCGATTAGCCAGGATCATCGTGTAAAATGGCAGCCGTACGTTTTATTAATCGAGCAGCAACGAGCCGCGCCACCTGGTCGAGAGGCTATTTCGATATACATATATCGCAGAGCGGCCGCGATAAGGTGATAAATTTCCAGCAATTACTCTTGCAGCTAGCTTAGCTGGCGATGATGCATCCCTCGTGCCTCTCGTTGCCTTTCAGAACCCTCTATCGTCGAACGGATGCGCATTTTACGCCGCAGAGTCGCTTTTCTATTACGCGACGGCTAGCTGTTTGAAGAGAGGCCGGGGATTTATGGGCCTGGGACACGAGAGATCTATTAGGGATCGATAAAGAGAGGTAGAGATGCTGGAGATGCCATTAGGGCTTTTGAACTCGTTGGTCAATGACAGTTTCGAGGGGGAAGAACGACCGAATGCGAAAGAAATACGCGAGTTTGAAGAGCGGTTATTCCGAAATAAAGATTAACGAGAATATCGAGAAAGTTACTTAACCACTTTCCTTTACTTTATATTTTCGTTTTCGTCGTAGATAGTTTCGTTATTCGTTCGTGACCAAAGATTTCATACGAATAAGTTTGCTTATTTATTCTTAAATTTGCCCGTTGCTTATTCATAGCCGACGCTTCTAGAATCCTAAAATACAATTTGTATTCTGAAAATGGAATATCGCAACGAGGGAGAAAGGCAAACGAGGCGCGTGCCAATGAGAAATGTTTTCCCCATATTCAAGAATATTCGATGTTAAAATAACGAAATTGAGGATTATCGGCGAAAAGTGGTAAAAATTGCGGAGGAAATAAACGAAGAAGCAGATAGAACGTGACTATTTATCAGATTTTGCCAGGATATTCCTATTTTCGGGACGATAAAACTGCATGTTACAAACGTCTCAGCTATTGATCTGAAATCAGAAAAGATCAGCAAAGTCTCTTAGCTAAATAGCGAAGTCTTGTTCCAAAGTAAATCTCGTTTCGAAATTCCTGTCTTCACAGCTTCGAAACAACGAAGTCGTGTTCTCCAAACCACACGAGTCTCGTTTCAAAAAAATCTCAACCCTTTCGTGATCAAGAACGAAAGGTTCTACTTAAATAGATTCTCACTTTTTATCGAACTAAATTAATCGTTAATCCAAATATCAAGCAGCTATTGTATCATAAGGGTCTCATTAATTTCAGTATTTTCTGCTCTCGGCCCAGGCGTTATTAAACGTGATATATTAACGATAATTGCCACTTTACATTGTATTGTCGTTATTAACTCTATTATTATTACAATATTGCACGAGTATCGTTTTACATATTCAAATAATCGTCTCGCCAAATGTTATACACAGAGCGTTCCACGATGAAACAAGCTTGAAATCTTGGAACACTCTATATATGTTTACGCATATATAATTGATCTATTGCTGGACAAATTATATGTATATGTATGTCGATTGCTCGTCCTAAAAGTAATAATTCTTCCTCTTTGCTCGGCTTCTTACAACGGTACCACGAGAAACAACAAGGAATGGAGATTGATATTTCATGTCTTTTCTTTTCACCTCCACGGTTACGATAAATCTTTTGCCGGGAGTTGAGGAATGCTTGATGGATTATAAGCAGGACTATAGGCACTTGGTGAAAGAGATTTGGAGAAATTCGGTTTCTTTGCTATGTTTTTCGCGAACGAACACGAGAAAGATATTTAGCTGGCTGGATTATTCCTGGTAATCCTTTGGAACGCTTATTTTTATACAGAGGAGAATAATTCTTCTGTTTATTTTAAAGTGAAAGGAAATTATAATTACGTTTCAAATTGTTCAAAGTAACGTAAATGCTGATTATCGTAGTAAACGTGGAGAGTATGCATGGTAATTTATTATCCTATTATCACGTGTCGTTCTATTTATAAAATATTCATTTTATTTTATATATTTTATATTGTTGCAGGTATGTTTTAACATCGTAAGCATAATTAAAAAGTTTTTTAATTTACTACATTCCCATTCCTAACTTTCTTTAACCATTCTACGTATAATAATAACTTTCTCATTTTTGTTTCAAAATAATGCGATTTTCCAAGCTGTAAAAGAAACCGTTCAAAATTGAAATTTACAAATTTCTATTATTCAGGCAGCAAAGTCGAGTTCCTTATGACACGATATCTTGCAACACTTATTAATAGATAAAATTTACAACGGCAATTATTCTCCTCTCTCGGCGTTAGTTGTATAATTCAAGGAAAGTCGTTCAACCTGCACGTGAACACGCGTAAATACCTCGCGGCGAATGCAATATCGCGCGACTTTAAGGAACAATATCGGGGTTAAATATTGAAGCATCTGTGTGCCACCTGTGGCGCACATATTCAAGTACGTATTTCCTATAATCGGTTGCTTCACCTGCCCGATATCCAATGCTCGAGAATAACGTTCACGATAAGTTGCCTCGAGAATCGCGAAATTTATGCGTGCAAATTCGAACGTCGCGGAACAGCAAGGTGTTGAGAGAATAAAAATGGTTCTCCAAAAATGTGTTCTAACGCCGTCTAATGGAACACGATGGAAATAATACTTCGGCTATTATAATAGAGAAGCTATTATCGGGCAATCTTAAATCATCCATTCCAGTTTCATCACTCCATAAAAGACTTTTTATCCCCTATTTTTTGTCCCCTGTTTTATCAGTATATTCGATACATTTAAGCTGCCTCTCTTAATCGAACTGCGATATATCCTTTTCCAATAAGTTCGATAGATTCAAGAATTTAATATTCCATGTACATGAACTTTTAGGAAAGGGTATTTGCTCTTTTTATAGCCTTATCGATTCTTAAATTTTCTTGGTAACCTCAAATTGATGTTCGAGGCGAAGTTTATTAAATTTTTGCAAAATATATTTCCGACAAAATAGTGGTCTACCCACAGTCGTACATTCTCAATACCATCTAACCGAATTATGTAGCAATTAAATTAAAATACGTTTGTTAATACGTTGATCGGGTGCCCGTTGAAGAATATGGCAAAGGAATAACTTGTTGGAATGTAAATTCATCTTTTGAGTAAAATCGTCCCATTGAGGGGAAGGAAAATAAACGTGAGCCATCGAACGAGAAGATGAGGATATAGAACCCGATGGAATCGATGTGCTGACATCGGTCTCGTTATCGAACTTTTCTTCGATATCTGACCGAATGTTCCGCTCGAGTATCTCTCATCGGACGTGTGTATGCCACCACCTAATGCGATCGGGCGTGTTTGGCGAACGAATTTATAAATTGACAGGTATAAGCTTCGTCGAACGAACGAGAGAACGAAGAAAAATAAAATCGCGTGCGAAAGAGAGAAATCCAGTTACATATTATATCGATCGCGGGAACTGTAATCCTCTGTGGAAGATTCATGAAATAGAATTACGTTTTAAGCATAATGGCGGTTTAGTACTGACTAATAGCGTCCGATCGATCATTTTGAGGTTAATCGATCGGTTGCTATTAATCGGATATAGTTTGAAGTTATGGTTGATTTAATTGATACTAATATCCGCATTTCGTTGGCCATTGCGTACACTTGTGGCTCAGATAATTATTAATGTTACCGAAGTTTATTAGATTCGACGTTGGCAGTTTTTAAGCCTCCAAAGCGAAATTTCAATCGACGCGAATTTTCTTTTAATATTACGCGACGTAATAAAATACTAAAATATTTCATTTCAATTGGTTCACTTTATACACTGTATAGCGGTGCTCGATTCTTTTTCCTTCAATCTCGGCTGAATTTCGATCAGTGAAAAAGACTTTTAACGTTTTAGGAGAATCTTTACATTTTCTTGAAATTTATTAAGAAACTTGTTAACGATAGTACGACTTTGTAATCTAGAAAAGATATTCTGCAGTGAACAGCGATTCGATGTCGCATAGAAATTGTGTTCGCTTCTCTTTAAGTGTAAATTTAATCGAACGATCCGCTGCACTCTGTGGATTTGGGTTAGCTGAATTTTGTATTTAACGTCAGCGAAAATCTATCCGTCGTTGATCTTCCGCGCAAAATAACACGAATGTCAGAGTATGCTGCATTATAATGAAATTAAAATCGATGTTATATAATAGAACGAATTATCTCAACTATGCTACGAAAATAAACAAATTCGATATATTGCAAGGTATCCAAGTGAAATCGGGCCATGAATTATTAATGAATCATTTTATCTACGTGGCATATACTGTACTGGTTCTTGAATACAATTTAAACCACGACCACGTTAAATAACGATTTTACATTTATCTTAGATTACTCGAAATTTTTCTAGTCATGCTCGTTAAATTCTTCATTAAATACTTTTCAATTCCTGCTGTTCTCAAATTTACAAATTTACCAATTTCTACGTTAAATATTTGACAATATACATACATATGTCTAAGTAATTCGCAACAAATAACCACTAATGGAATGCAAAAATAATGTATATTGGATCATGCACATATATGATGTATTTATAAAAGCTTTCTATTCTAAATATACTTTTGTGAACCACTGTATCTATGTATATAGCTTCTGTGGAATTTATATATAAAAGCACACACTTCTATTAATTCGTAATCGAAACACGACGACGCGAATAGCCAAGTACAGAGATAGCCTTTTTAATAGAATCCTCTGCAGGTTCGTTCGAATTTAATGCGCCATGTATATTTGATGAGTCTATATCAGCGGGAATCCGCTTCAAACGCGGTTCATTCGTAAATGGAACGTGATTTGTCGTGGTGATACGAGGAGATGCGCTTTAAAGTCGAAATTCTCAGATCACTTTCTAATTTATTTCATGAAACGACGATAACCATCAAGCTCCGCAACTCGAATCTAACATCCACGGGTGTAAATTTTGCAAAATTGACTGGCTAGATGGCTGTTTCGTAACATATTTATAACGTACTCGTTATATCTTTATTTCTAAAACGTTCCATTAATTTTTCATTGAAGAATCGATCGATCGATTTCGAATATGTGAGATATCTGGGATATCAATATCTGCAAGCTTTAATAAATTACCAAACTTTATATGAATTTTATATCCGTGCATGATAGTTATTTTAAATTAGATAACAATATATGCCTGTTACCTGCTGTCGAATAAACTCAACGAACCCTTGAAAACTTTCAATTGAATCGTCTCTTCTTTTTCATATATATTTCCCGCTACATTCTATCTTTATTATATTTTCCCAAATACAGCTTGAAAAAAAATGTACAATTAAGAAGCGTGAAAAATTAATTTTTCCACTTTCTTTGAAAGATATTGGAAGTGTTTTAAATCATACGAAAATTACTTTTATTAAATATATGACATTTGGAAGAAATTGTTAAGATTTGAAGCTATTAATTATGATATTAATTAGGTTATTAATTGTGATATTAATTAAGCTATCAATTATATGGTTGAAGATATGACATTGCATATGTGCATTATCAATGTAATAATAATATCTAATAATTTTATTATATAAGGTGGAAGATTTCATCCGCGTGTAATAACGTTCGATTCAATTCTACCTGTTAATATTAATTAATGATCACTACATTGCCGAAATTAGACGAGGCGAGTTAATATTAAAGCCGTTTAATTCAATATACGTTTCCGGTGTACTGCTTCAGCGAAATGATCATCCTTAATTAAATTCGCTGTTCGAACATTGATTTAAAGTATTATCATTATCATCAAGATATTTCGTTTGGCAATATAATACGAAAATTATCATTGTTACTTTCGACTCCATTTGTTTCATAATCGTTTTATCGTCTCGTAAAGTCCGTGCTCTTTAAAATTGCATGCAAGCGATATTGAAAAGTCATACGTTTCGTCTATTATCCGATTTTAAAATTAGATTGATGATAACCAGAATGTTGCTTTAAATACTTGGGAAATTGGGTGAAAAATACATCTGTTATTCTGTGTTAACACAAACAATCTTTGGCTCCGAATTATTTCGATATTTATTATTAATCACAAACTTGAAACGCGTCAGTATAAATGAAGATCGCTTTCTATCTTTTACAGGAGAACAACTGTAAAATTCGATACACTGTTAACTAGTATCATTGTTTTTTATTTGTTGCTCTCTTTTAACGATTAAATATATGTTCTTTTATTCACCTATCGCTGAATATTGTCAAAATATCGATTGCCACAACGTTGATTATTCCATTGGTATCGTACAAAACTTCTTGGATTTACTGCACGTTTTTAAAAGGTAAAATATTTTTGCACATAACAGGCCATTCTTCTTTTCAACAAATTGCAAGTCATATAAATCCATTAAGGACGAAACAATGAAATAACAGGTAGAAAATGTAACATTACTGAGAAACGGAATAATTGAAACCATCGAGCGATATCAAAATCGCGAGCTCGACGAATCTAAACTTCGTCTGAAATCGTGTCACGTGTCTTTTCGGACGTTGTACAAATAAAACCGCAAGCATAACCAAGTGAAGGATTTCCACGATTATAAATTCGTTAATTGGAGTATTAAAAATAAAAAATACTCGAACGTTGGACCAAGTGTCATCATGAATATGCAAGTTCCATCAGGAAGTTCTTGCTTTCCTTAGAAACTTCGTTCTGAAAATCGTCTCGTTTCGCCTCTTCCTTCCTATCCTCAAACCTTACGGTACCCGCATTCGAAGCTGTCAAGTGTTAGAGGGTCGACGACCCACTGTCTGACGTCCATCGGTTCTCTTATTAAAGTTATGCTTTTCGAAATTTCTTGCCGCGAAATCGTCGTCCTGGACAGGATTTGCCAGGAAGTTGGTCAGCTTTTCGGCCTGTCTCGTCCAATTCAATTAACTCGTTCGCTAGGAAAGCAAGTTTTGCAGCCTCGTAAAACGTTTTGACACTTGAAACTCCCCTGGCCTGCTTGTAGTTCGAACATGTATTTTGGCTATTTCTGGGGATACCAAAAGAAGTAGACGGATGTTTTTCAAAGCTCGATATATCGCAGAATATCACAGCGTATCCTAGAATTTTATGCGTTTCGAGGATTCTCTATCAGTTTTTCATCATTAGAATCTTCTTGATATTTCTTTCGATATTTTTTTTACAGAGAAATATTGAATTTCCCTGAATTTTAGAGTCCCATCACTTCAGTGAATGTTCGCCGCTGGATACACATTCGATGTTTTTACAATCGTCGATAATAGAGGAATCAATTATTTATATCGTTGAATTCTCGCAGATGAGATGGATAAAGTTTTAGATGTACAGTTTTGTCGAAGACACGTAATGTTAATTAAAATATGACGCATCAAATTTGCTATATCTCGATCACAGTAAAGCGAGGCTGGTTACGATTGTACGAAAGAATCTTCAAATGCTCGTTACTTTTACTTAGCAACTTTTTACTCCGTCTTTCTTAATGTTTCGACATTTAAAATATTTGTATCAACGACACGTTGTCTGTTCTCTCAACTCGGTTCACATAACTTTTCCGAAAGTCGTATTTAATGGCAAATTACCATAAGAACTTGTGACGTCTACGCGACGAGATTCTAAAAGCTGAAGAATAACCGTGGTACAACTGATACAGTTGGTGCAGCGAGGCTAGTGGTCTTGAGAAGACAACATTTTCGGAGCTATACGAGTCTTATCGTTAGTGTTGAGCGATTGAAAGCGGACCACAGTTATCGTTGCGCTTCTCAAAAGGCAGACAATGGTCAGAGGCGGCCTTTTTGCCGCTCTATGGTAATTTCAGGATGGATAGAACGCGCTGCGAGAGACAGACCAACCTCTGCGATATCGGAAACTGCACGCCGCTTGGAAATATTTTGCCAGGAATTATTTACATTTCAAACTAGAGGGGCCGGCTCCGATGGGAAATAATCCTCTTTTTTCTTTTTTCTTTTTTTTTATCCCTTTATCGTTCGTCAGGCCACGAGATGAAGGATTGCAGAGGTATTTCATTGAGATTTGATCGCGATGCACGTGCGCCTACGACGAGTCGATGGAAACTTGTAGGTTTTGTTCCATGTACACGTCTGTTCGTGACTATCAGAACATCTAGAGAAAAACGAGGTAAACCTGATAAATTATTAAACCTCGTTTGAAATATTAGCCTGTAAAGGTCTCGTACGTGTCTTTTACAGCAGAACAATTTAAAAATCCATTTTACCTATCAACTTTATATTGCCGCAATTTCTCTCGTTTTATATGATCATAGAATTAATCGTGTGTATTTTGAAAGGAAATTGGACAATCAACGAAAATAGATTTCTCGTGAATTTCTCGTATGAAATTCCTCCTCGTATGAAATCCTGATTGATGCAGGATGTTCGATTCGAAAATAAGAGGTCAAAGAAAATTGCGACTGTAGTCGCATAACAATCAACGATTGATCAACTATGACGTTTTGCGCAAGGACAACCGGATTTCTTGATACTTATGAATAGGTTTGTATGGTGCACGAACGTTTTATCTCTTTTTCCCGCGAGATTTTCGAAGAAGAATTTTCCTTCGGTAAAGAAACTTCCTTCCACTTACCTTTTTCTTCTTCTCCTATATTTTGTTTAGTTTGAACATCCCGTAATTGCAACGGAATTAATCATACATGATTTACTCGCGGAGATTTTTTCTTTTTCGTGAGCTGCACAAATTTACCTAAGTGAAACTCGAGTAAATCTAAATTTACGAAAGCGAAGCGGAACTCATTAGAACTCCTCCTAAACTTGCCTCCCATTAACCCCACGATTACCAAGATGGAACGCACGACATATATTTACTAAAATAGCCTCGAATCTTTCTTAATTAGAGAACAGATAACGAACCAACCGAATACTTCTATTATGTCCACACACGAATATATTTTCTGCAAATATTTCAAAGAGATACGCGGCATATTGTAAGGACAATAGAAATTCATCAAATTCTAACAGGACATATGTATGTACATTTGCATTACAAGCAGTTGAGGAATACTTGCAAAAATGTATAACAAAATTATTAACATTTTCTAGTTGCTTTTTTAAAATAACACCCCGTGTTATTTTAAAGCAAATTAATCATACAGTATAATATTGTTGATTTCAAAATAAATAAATTTCACGTGAATTGTGAAAACAAAATGCTTCTGTATACTTGTGAGCGATGTAAGATGAAGTAAAAACTAGAAAGAGAAATAAAAGCAATTGTTAAGAGTCCAGAAGAAGACATAGTTTCGCGACATATTCGCGGATAAGTCGGCCGGTAAAATAGCAGATAATCGTTAGAATAGAGAAGGTACCGTGGCAGGGGGGTGGGGTTGCAACCCTCGAGTGGTCAGAAAATTGGCACGCATCGCTCGTTTAACCATGAAAATTAAAGATTTCCAGCCACGATAACATCGTATCCCGATCGCTCGGCTAAAGGGCAATTACCGGGCGCGTAAGTCGACCGAAGAGATTTCAGATATTCGCGTGGGATATCCCTTAACGACGGCCATTATAGGATCGTTAGAAAATTATCTATTAAGCGTCAACGAGAAGAAAGTTGCTGCGTTTTCATCAACCAATTACGAACGATGAATCTCAATTTCCTGACCGGCGATTTTATAGGTGTATTAGGTGTTAAGTATTCGACCTGGAGGGTCTCCATAAAATTGTTATGGGCTTTTCGTCAGAGTTCCGCTGAGAGCTGAATTTTTGCCGATCGTAAAATTGCGGTCACCAAAGTCGATCGCCATTTCGTAATCTCCGGTTCTCGTTATTTTTATGGAATTTCTATCTTGGATTATTCTAGTTCAGAATTTTTATACTTTCTTCGTGACGTTCAGCAATTTCGGTCTTCTAATTGAGTATGTAATCGACACGCTTTATAGTATTATTGCTTGGGCTCGTAGGTGTCCGGCAAGTTATTCTAAACTTATAGTTTATTAAAACGATGTGCGCAATTTTTAACACACTTCCTATTATTCTTTATATTTAGTCAACGAATCAACAGGAATTTCAAAGTCGGACAAATTTCTCAAAAATGTAGAACGAAACCGTCACTCACCGCTCAGGTAGAATTGGCTGCTGCTGTTGTATAAATTCGTCACGATTGGCTTGATATTATCGAAGGTCAAGGTCTTCAGCGAATTATCCCTCAAGTCCAGCACGTAAACTCCCGGTGCACCGGCCAGGAAATCCGGTTCCAGGGTGACCAACTTGTTATCACTGAGCTTCAACTTCTTCAAATTCCTCATTCCGTCCAACGCCTTCTCCGAAATATACTCAATCTCATTTTGATCGAGGTCCAGCTGTCTTAACGAGGGCATCTCGATGAACGTTCTATCGCCAATCATGGCGATCAAATTGTTACGCATGTCCAGCTTGAGCAGACTTCTCAAACCGTGGAAGCTGTCCGCGGTGATGACTTTGATCTGATTGTCGACCAGCTGCAGTTCTTCTAGAGTAGTCAGATGCTTGAACGCCTTGTCATGCAACGTGCTGATGTTGTTCCCGTTCAGGGAGAGTATCTTCAGCGATGGTAGATTGACGAACGTGTCTCTGGAAATTGAACGAGCACAATTAACAACTTCTTAAAATAATCAATTCGAAAAGTCCTAAATAATCGGTTCGTTTCTATGCAAATTACCCGAAAGGGTAATTTCAACATTTTGACTGGGTCTGGAATGAAGCAGCCATCGTATCGCTAGGGTTGAACGAAGACGACAAGACTAGCTGCGAGAATGATGGAAGAGACAGAGGTTCCGGGAAGAAGTTGCACGAGCAGGATGCTTTATGACCGTGTTAATGGCGCCGCGCATCACGAACGACATACTTGGTGTATCGAATCGATGTGGGAGCTTCGACGTTGATAGGGATGCACTCCTTAAGGAACTGTTGTGTTGTTTCAAGAAGGATGAGGTTGCTGACTTTCGACGGTTGTGCTTTAAAGTTGCTGCTGTGGCTCGGTTCGAATGATTCCGAGTGGTTTTTTGGAGAAAGTTTTTGGAGAAAGATGATGCGTGATTCGCATTGGATTAAACGCAGCAGATACGTAGTGCTACGTAGAGTAAAAAATGGAATTTAATATGTTTGTATTTTAATGTTTAATATTTTTTTATTTTTAACTATAGGGCAATTCGGAGAATCGATGTGATAGAAGTGCCGAGGGAAATAACAGGAGAAAGAATTCCGTAAAATAGTAGGGCAAGTGGTAGAAGAGATACAATAGCGAATACTGTTCCACATACTGGATAGAATAAAGCAGAAAGCATTTTTCAAAGCTTATAAGTTTCAGGAAGAATATTACACGGAAAAATAATCTATTTTGTGAAATAACGACTTTACAATAGTAATTGTAGTTATCCATAAATAAGGTATATGAATTATTTTTACGTCATGAATTATATTCTTACGAAGTTTCATAGATAGATAAAAGAAGTGAATCACGTTGAAATTTTGTACGGGCACGTCGCGATTTCTAAAATATTTGTCAATAAGAAGTACTATGCTTTTTATCGAAATATATAAATTGTATCTTTAACGGGAGTGATATTGAACGTAAAGAAAGAATATACGTAATGCTCCTACAGGAATATAAATCTATTACTACAGCTATTCGGTCCATATCTTTCCTTGAAGCAGCAGTAAAGTCACGAATGCTTCGTGTATCGGCACATAAAACGCGATCCTCATTATTAAGCATCTCGTAAACTATTACGTATAGAACCAACTCGATACGGGTCAAACGTCTCCATTCTACAAAATTCGTTCGATAAATATACAGCAAAATGGTAGAAATTTTTCAGTCGTTCCTTCGAAAATAAAAATCTAATCACATCGTAATTTCCAATTCCTATCTTGCCTCACATCGATCCTGAGAGAATTTAAAACGTACAGATTATTTACTTCTACGCTCTTTATCAGCCTATAAAATTCACGTAGATTTACATAAATTTGTTCCTCCCTTTATATAGAAAAATACAATCACGCGGTGATGTGTAACCCCTAGCTTATCTCAGGCCAATCTTAAGAAGGCTAAAAAGTGATCTGAAATCAATTTAAAACACGTCACTCACCGCGAGATAAAAAATCAATCAACCTAAGTACTTCTAAAACACTCTTGAAACACTTCCAACGATTAATCCTACCCTTCGATCAATTAAACCCGCATATTCTCCGCTTCGGTACCTTTCAACCCTTCGGAATATTCTCGAGAAATCTACACAGAGGCAGGATACTCCCCCATCGAGCAATCTTTTGTCGTCTATCCGCGTTTACCCTAAGCGACCGCGTTTAGACGAAAGTCGAGCGATCGAGATTCCCCGCCTTATTGTCCGCGTTTCTATCGCGTGACTGCATTCATATCGAGCGTCAACGATTATTTATGATGTTACAGGGCGCGGCGCGATGCAGAGATTGCAAGTACTCGCGCGATCACGCGCGCGACACCCTCAGACTTTTCGTCGATAACGAGCCGCCAGTTGCAACTTTCGACGCCTGATAATGCGTTCGGTATGCACCCCAAGTCGCGTTTTGCACGCCAGATAGGAAATCATAATGCATATACCGTTACGAATGCTGGCAACGTTGTTCGCTTTCTAGATTTCTCATTCGTTTAATCGGAATCTTGAAAGTACGACAAGTATGACAATATATGGACCTTGGCCATCGAATTAAGACTACGCTTGTTTAATTACAGCGTGTGTACGCGTAAACTTTATCAGATAAATGGAAAATCGTCGTTGTTTGTCCAAATATTGCAATTTCATTTATTTAAATAATTACGTAGAATGTAATTAAAAAGCATACTTTTTCCAATTACGGTATGTTCTGTACACACGCGCAATGTGTCACGTAAATTGTCGTTGGTTGTTCAAATATAGCGATTTAATTAATTGAACTCGTAATTACTGTAATTTATTATATCGCAAAATATGTTCGAAACATTCGATTACGTTGACAATAAAGTTAGGGTAGGTAGATTTGAGTAGAATCTGTTTCTAGCGTACTACCCGGTATGTACAAACAGAATTTTGTTTTGCTTTCACATCAGTCATATTTGCGTTCCATTAATTTCATCGGCAAGCTAAACTTGGATTGTTTGATTCAATTGTTTATTAACGACTTCGATAAGTTTGCTCTGATCACGTTAATGTGGTTGGCACACACGAATGCAGCTGTGTTAACCGGTTAACCGGTTAACTGTGTTTTATCGATTAACTCTTAATTGCCAGGTGCACTTTATAAACTCTGTTCACTTTGTCGTGTAAATGTAATTGATCAATTCGCGTACTACACATTGCTCGACTTAATCTCTGTTATTAACTTGTCATTAAGTTATTTCATTAAGAACAACTTTAACTTTAATCGAAAGCTATGAGTATCACGGGTACAATTTTTAACTTGTTAACTTACACACATAGAAGAGAAAATGCAGCGAAGAGAACTCTGAAGCGTATAAGTGAAACGGGTCGAGATTTAGTCAGACATTGTGTTCCTATCTTCTAATAAATATTCTATTTGAAGCTTTGTTCATCAACTAATCACATGTATTTTATTTCATGAATTTATATCATTTTAAACAATACATAGTATAATTTGTCCAAATTTATCAAAGAATATATTGCCTGCTAATATCTATGCTAATATCTGTTATATTATCTTTCATAACTTAATGTATTTAATTAATGGACACTGAAAATATCTCTAGCGTTGAATTACGTGTTCTATGTTATAAAATATATCGTATAAAATTTATCTATGAATTAAACGAACAAAAAGTAAAAAAAAAAAAGGACGAAATACATATTTAATGACTCGTTCTTTGTCACTTTTAATGTATCGTTGCGGAATTAAATACTTCATAATTCTTCGTCGCTTCCATCATACTTTAACACTTCACCGTACAGCCCCCAAGGGATGAACAAGATAATAATTTAATCTAACAAACTACCACAACCCTCTATCCGTTTGCGACAATCAACTACTTTGCTCGGTTATTCATTTTTACCCCATCAATTACCACGGGAAAAACGAACGATTACAGACGTACATATATCGCTTTGCCATCTTTATAAAGCATTTTGATAAGAAGAAAATATTAGATTGTAATTAGATTACGAATACGTTAGAAAAATATTTAAAAATATTAAGTAAATATTATATTATTATTATATTAATGTAGTATCCGAGAAAGGGGCCTAGGAAATATCTAGCGAATCATAAACAATGTCCAGAGAGCCGAGGCGCCGATGGGCCCATCAATGTGTCGTCGGTCCTTCAAGTGAATAGTTTCGTGGAAAAGGTCTACGTGGCTTTGGCCACGAGCGGTCGCGGAACACGTGTGTGGTGGGTCTACGGGAAGACAAAAGACATGAGAGAACAGTGCAGTTTTAGTTGAGAAGTCGAAGACTGTGAATCGAGAAGTCAGATAGTGCGAGTTGCGTTGTCGAGAGAGTGTGGTCCGCGTGAGAGAGAACGTTGGATCCGTTGTGTCGAGAGTTGTATGGATTGTAGCGTGTTATTGCGATTAGTTCATATTAAACTACCATCGTTTTCCTGTCTATATCTGTACAATCCATTCACTGTAAATAAATCACAAATATCAGGATATAATAACAATATATTCCATTAACGACACTACATTAATATAAAGCAAAGACTTTAGGTTGAATAAATAATTTAGATAGGATAAATAAATTGCATATATGAAAGACGTAAGTAACGATGAAAATTAAATTAGAAATTGATGAACAGAATATTCCTTAGGACGAGGACAAAAATCAGGATGGTGGAGTATTTCGATCGGCCCAGTAACGATCTAACGAATCTCTCGAAAATAATTTTATAATTTATAACTCTACCAATGAATAATCAACTATCAAATTATTTTTAAATTTTCCTGAACGCGATAGCGTATATTTAATCACACGTTATACGTAGTCAGTAATCGCCTAATCGTCAATTAATGAAGCGAACACATCGCGTACACCGTATTTCGAGACATTCTAACGCGAGGAGTCGATTCGATTTGCTAGAGGAGTCCTGTGATTCTCCGAAACGCGAATTCTCGGCGCATCGCGAAATTCCACGGCAATTTATGCAGTCGGCTCGTAAAACGCTGCCTTCGAGGAAGACATTTTCACTTTACTCGAGCTCAGACTCCGTAATAGAGCGTAATTGAACGAATCAGTCAGAATTACAAAGGGTGAGGAAAGGGGATATTCGAACATCATCGAACGACGTTTATGTGTGGTAAATTGCGATTCTTGTTTAACCAATTCAGGTAACTCTTTAACTAACAGCGGAGTAACCTCGAATTATTAAAGTTATTTCAATTATAGTAACTTTTACTATTTATCAGGAATATTTTTGCAAATGTGAATTTTGATAATCGTCTAGCCGGAATTATTGAAATTATTTCTTATTAAGTACTATTTGAGTACTATAGGTTATCGGCAGACTCTGAATTCTTATGCATTTATGGAAGATTCAAAGGGGATTTAAATAGAAAAATGCAAAGAATAATGCAGTTAATATGAAAAAATATGTGGAATATTCAAAGTATAGTATCTTTTGTAATATTTTGTAAGCGAAACAAACGCCTGTCTAGTGTCTACTATTTCAGTTGTATTCGTAAAAATATGAATTATAAGATAAAGTAGTCTAATTGTCGGTGCTTTCTCAAAGAAAAAAGGGGTCTAGCTAATCTCCAATTACCAACATTATTCCTCGGTAGCCATTTATCTGCGATAACTGCGATCATTTATCACAGATATTTTCTCAAATATAAAACTATTAAAATTACTTCTCAATGACTGCCATTAACTCGCGCTATTCTAAAAAAATTCCTACTCGAAACATGCCAAATATAAATGCGCGAAGAAATTTAAAACAGAGCGTAACAAAATAAAGAGCGATCCTACCTATTGATCTCGGTGATCCGGTTCGAGTTCAGAAAGATCGCCGTTAGATTCTTCAAGTTCTCAAACGCGTGCGTCCTCAGCGTCGAAATGGAATTCGTGCTCAAATCGATTTCCGTGATCGTAGGAAGGTTCGAGAACGCGGATTCCTTCAGCTCCTCGATGCTGGCATCTTGGAACGTGATCTTCTGCAAGTTCTTCAGCTGTCTCAGCAGTTGAACCGGTATGTATTCCAATCCGTTTGGCGTTCGAACCACGAACTTTAGCTTCTGTAAGTAGATCTGCGAGGTGAAGTAATTCCACGTTGGATCGTTAATGCTGAACGGGCTCAACACGACGCAAGTGGCTTCCGTGGCGTTTCTTATGGTATTGTTATCGCAGTAGCAGTACATAGGAGCCTGTATGCCTTCGATCGCGCAGATGTTCACTTCTTTCGTCTCTTTGGCGACCTTCTTCTTGCCCCGTGACCTCGTCGAGGCTGACAGGCTCGAAGGAAACATCGAGGTCAGAAACAGCAGCTGAAGAAAGATCCAGGATAATTGTTTCATCTTGATCGTCGCTCTACAACGAATCTGGAAGCAGAGAAGTTACTTGTTGGAAATTATTTCTGGCTATGATCGATCGATTATGTATGGATTATCGATAGAGATATGGAGGTTGTGTCGCTGGCATATTAACGATAATAGAATTATTAAGCGCTGATGAAATATACAGCGGAAGATACATGGGATGCTTTGTGTTGTCGTTGGACACGGTACACATCGCGCTTTCGGATTAATTACTGCGGATATCGGCGATTGGATTCTGTAAATGGAACGGCGTAAAATGTAGATTCTAGAAATTTGATAGTGCGATTAATCGATTATTGTGTTGTAATAGAGTAATCTATGATTGGATCGTTCGTTGCTGCGATTTTTATAACAACAGCGAACTACAATTTCGATCAAATTCCGAAACTTTGTGAATTCCTATGTGCATGGAAAAAGAGTATGTAACTTTCTGTGGCTCGTTTTATTATCGTTGTTGTGATCAATTTTTGTACGGTTAATTATATTATTCTTTTAGTCTTTAGATTCTTTATCTATCGCTAGATCATCAAAATCCTTTATATAAATTTCTTCCATTCTCGTACGACGATTCACCCTATTCCTTCGTATCTTGCTCAAACGACACGTTATCGCCCTAACAGTGAACGCGATCATGCTTCATCGGCCCAGAAAGATCTAGTCGAGAGCCAACGAAACAAAGGGGGAATAGGTTAGGACCGTAGAAAGTGGAAAGAAAAAAGTACAGAAAGGTGGAAGAAGGCTAGGCGCTCGGGGGCGTAAAGGCCGTGAAAAAGGTAAACGAAAGGGAACAGGAAGAGGGAAAGGAAGGCGAGTTCACGGCCGCGTGGACATGTGTGAGAGAACCTTTCACCTGTCGACGCCACGCTTTTTTCTTTCCACTTTCTCCATCGCAAAACGAAGACGACCCGAAAAGGACAGCGGCTCGCGAGAAACTCTTTGAAAAATTATCATTCCGAGCGGAACGCTCGCATAATACCGCGTTTCGTTTGTCTTTATTTTTCAAACTGGCGTCCGTCGACGTCCGGGGTCGCCTTGTCTCGCAAGCCGCTTCCGCGTGGGTGTATTCTCGCGGTCATCTTCGCTTTACGAGCGTGAAAAATACTCGCAAGTACTTTTCCCGTGTCTGGATTCTGTCTTTTGTCTCTTCCTTTGACGACCACGTGTTCCTGTTTTGTACAGGATGCTTCAAAGTGGCGAGATCAAACCGATGGATATGCACCGCGATTCTTATTAGGTTGTCCGAAAAGTTTCTTTCGTTTTATAAGGAAATAATAGACGCACAATGTTCTTTGCTTTATATTAGTTTATCGAATTATGCACGAACGTAATAATAGAAATAAATAAAGAAATGGATCATACATGATTCTATAAAGTAATATAAAATAGAAATTGTTGTTCATTTATTAACTCCTTATTAAACGAAAGAAACTTTTCGGACAACCCAATATAAGAAACGTTGTTCGATTGACGACGAATATTTTCAGACACGAATATTCGGCAAATGAAATTATCAAAGTATTTTGATCCACGAGTAATCGAGTCTTTGGGTAACCTAACAATAAGTATCTTGATCGATGAATAACCAAGTAAATATAGCCACGTGTTTTGACACACAAACGTTTGAAAATTCGTCCTAATCATTTATTTGCCAGCTTTAAGCTCTAGTTCCTCTTTCTGGTCAAACGATGCATCCAAACATAGAAATAAAAAAGCTTATAATAATCGAAAAATAATAAACTCTGCCGGTTTTTCAGACCAGCAGGAAATTTGTTAGCTCGTAAGGTGCATCGAATATATCGCCTGGGTCAAGCACGGTCGACTTACTGCATCGCGTTTTTATCCACGCCCGTTTTTTTTATTATTCCCGTGACAACGCGGAAAAGGGCGAAGCTCTCACTTGCTCAGCCTCTGTTTGCACCCATCTATTTTATAATTGAAAATTCACGTTGAATACCTGTGGCTCGGTCGCATCCCGCGCGGCGCGAAAATAAAAACATTAACCGCTATGTCGCCATACGTTACACAAGACGGTCCATTAAACAGAATCGTTAAGCCGAGTCTGGTCTCTTTTTCCCAGCTGAGTTTGCGTGCACGAAAAAAGGCAACGCTGTTGCACGTTTCCGTCCTCGCGATTACCATTTTACACAGCGTATAAATAATAACGCGTTTAAAAACGCTGCTTCGCGCACAACGAACGATCTCTGCGTTTCATTTCAACTCCTGCATTATGCTTTTTATAGTGTGCCAACCGACTAACTGGACACGTGGCGCACGCTCGAAACGTTTATGCCAACGAACTATTCATAAACGTCTGAGGATTCAGAGAATACGTATTTTCGTGTCGTGGCTCGCTGTACAGAAAGGAATAAATCAGTTGGATGAAAATCGAGCGATCACGAGACCTGTACGGGACCTTTAATTTTTGATCGTGCAATCAACCGCCGGCTATCGATTTCACGCACACGCTCGTCCTTGCGAGTTCTCCAATTAACACGCGACGCACCAACAATACGGTAGATGGTCGGTTTTTGATTGAACGCTCGAGTTTCCCGAATTAAGCTCGATTCAAACTCGGTACGGTCAAATCGCATCAAGTCAGACATCGGTCAAGAGATTTTCATTTGGATTGACCGAACGAACTGCTTACTACGAATGCTCTCATTGGATCACGTGTAAGCGACTTTTGTGTGTAAGATTTGTAGATGAATTTAGCTGCGGAATACTATAATACTATAATCAGGTACTGTGGTGAAAGCTTGATGGTTGTAGGTAATCTGCAGATATTATTTTAAAAATACTGAACCGAATTTCATCTAGATATTATGACAAGTATACCGTATTTTGAATGTTCTATACATTTTTACGCATTATATGCATTCTATGTATTTCGCAGCTTTAAATTTCTCATACGCGCATAAAAATCCGCAGTCCATTTAAAAATAACGTGTCTCGTAAGCGTTCTCATAACATATCGTTTATGTAACCTGTTATTTCTATTTTTCCTACTTACATAAGATATTGTACGCGTATATCGTGTCGTATTTTTATTCGCTTGTAAAATTCTCCTCCAACTTCAATTTTCTATCGTAATAAAGATAGCCAATAAATAAAATGCCATCAGTATCAATCAATTCCAAGGAATCTGTGTTACAGACACATATAGCAACGAGCAAGGAACTCGGGAAGAAAAAGTCGAATCGAATACAGTCAACAAGCAAGCTTCATCGATATAAGATGGGAGAATCTTTCTGACCGATTAACCTCCGCAACGACTCCCCTAACATAGTTTCAAGGGACACAATTTAAGGATGGAAACTGGTTGCTTCGCCAGCACTTAGGCAAGAAGCGAGAGACCCAGGATTTATCGTCGGCATTACGCGAGAATCTAGGAAAGAGAACGGAGAGGAGACAAGCTCGAAGCAGACGTAGGCGGAGCCGAGCTTTCGAGGTCTTCGAAACAAGGAAAATCCCTCTCTTCCCTTCGCTAACCTCTAACCAGGATACCAATGGAAATCGCAATTGTGCAGACAGCGTGATGCATGAGGGACACTTTCGAGATTTTGTTTACGTTATACCGTGTCTTGGTACTGCATTCTCTGTGGTTCATTGAACTGTTGACACTTGAGAGGAGACGATCAATTTTATATCAATTTAGGCTTCTCAGATATCTGGGCATGATTCTGGACAGAAGAATGGCATGGAAATAACATATCGTAGATAAATCCAAACAACTTAGATCAAAATTTAAAAAATTCTACTGGCTCATTGACGGACGTTCCAAACTATGTAAGGTCGTATTAAAACCTGTTTGCACCTATGGAATCCAACCATGGGGAAGAGCAAGTAGTTCAACATAGAGACTCTAAGATCCTTAATACACGCAGCTTGGTATGTTACCGACGAAACGATACATCGCGACCTCAAGATACCCATAATCAAAGAAGATATATCCAAATTCAGTAATAGATACAACATAAGAGTCGAGAACCACCAAAACCCACTAGTTACTCAATTACTTGACACGTCGGATCAGGTCCGCAGGCTAAAAAGACATTACCCTTTAGACTTGAGCACTAGATTCAACCAGAATCAAACGCACGACAAACACTTATTAAACACGACATAGTACCGCGCCAGAAAAATCGACTTATAATTCTCAATGAGAATCGATCGTAAAATCCATCCAAATAGAAAAGAGAAATTTAGAGTTCAATTTCCCATTATAGAATCGTCATGACCAACTCTGTTTTTTGGGGGGAATACTCGATATTATCAACAGAATACATAATGACTTCCCTGTAATCAAGTCATTGCTCTGTATGACGTTTATCGTGCCTTCTGTATAGCTCAATTGCTCTCATTGTATGATTCATTGGAATGGAACGCCTACCTGGAACGGAACCTTGTAATATTTCTCATAATTTTGTGTTCTTTTGAGAAAGAACAAAGGGAAGATAGAATTTTGTAAACAGGAAATAAAGAATATCATAGTATAATTATATAACACAGGTACATCATATAATTTTGTAATGCTAGTATAACACAATTCTATATGAAATGTGAATTTTCTTCCTCGATCGTTTCTAGGTCTGTCGTTCTCGAAATTTTCCGAGAATATTTGATACGTATAATCCTAATTATAGTGAGGATATAAATAAGAAATACGACTCAGGAAGAAAATCGATTTCACGATGAAATAAATATAGTTGTGGATATATATAATAAAGGAAAGTAAATATATTTGTATTAACAACATATTAAAAATTCAATATCTCTAGCATCCTTTAGAATATAAATGTGATATGAATGAAGAATTAAACATGTACAAATGAAAAATAAAATACGTCATCACCTATTGCTTGCAAAGCAAGCGCGCTAAAAATAAATTCATCGCTGGTTCGCTAAATAAAAAATAAGGGATTATAAATTGATTCCCAAAGCGGTAAAAAATTTGAATATTTACAAACTTCCTGACGATAATATTCTCGCGAAAACAAGAAGTCACATTTTAATTTTCATGCAGTTTGGTACTATTTTGTCGAAAGGCGACACAGAAATAGACGACAACAACCCTTCAAATTGGACAAATCCATCGCATACAACGAATAAGAGAAAGTAAGAACGCACTAGTTCTGCTTTAAAACGCGTTTACCGATCGATCATTATTTCTCCCTCTTTCTGGTCAACTTTCGAGCATTATACACTTCATAAATGGCAACGAAGTTAACAAGCGAGCGACAAAATGAAAATCAAGCCCCCGGTTTATAAAACGGGGCCGGGCTAACGATCCCTGTCACGATAAATAAATAAATAAACAAATAAATCCCTTTCGACAACGAACAGAGAAAAGTATCTCGGTGGAATTCCTCCATGACCCGCGTTATCGTACAATTCAATTTATTAATTCACCGATTCACCGTCAGATTTCATGATTTTGGAACCGAAACCACGGGAATCTCGCTGGCAATATTCGCCACCTGGAAAATTCCTCGGCTGCCAAAAATTCCGCGCTCAAAGAATCACGATTTCGTCGGTTGCTGTTGAAATCGATTTATGCCCAGAGAGGGATGATCGACTAATCGGAATGCTTTTAAAGTTGCGTGTAATCTCGATACAGAGAGGTTGACGGATCGAAGAAAGGCCGGAAATCGGAAGAAATCCATCTCCATCGGTAGCTTCGGCGTGTTATCTGATTGTAAATGCTTCGATTCAATAATGTTAATCCCCAAATTCTCATAATTCAAATTGTGATACAATATGGCGAATTTTGTTAATTTCTACTTTGGTTAAGAAATATTTATGAAATATTTGTCGTCTACATTCGATGCAAGAAATATTCGAGTAAACGCTACACGTTTTTGGCTGAAAAAGCTTTACAGCATCCCACTTACAAAGTTGAATATCAAGAAAATCTTTTCAGAAAATCTTCCGTTAAAGAAAAGATTTCTTTCGCGAGGAGAATAGAAAATTTTTTAAAATTCGTCGCATATTATCCGTCAAATTGGTACAACGAATGTACGTAACGAGAAGACTTGGAGATGGTTCAAAGTAAAAGCTATAAAACACCACTGTACGTTTGAAACGGATATACAAAGTTTCCAGTGCAGCTAATAGATCAAGTTGACGTCGAAACGTGCTTAATTAGAAGCTACGTCGATGAATGGTACTCCAAAGAAGTTATAATACAAACGTAATTGAATGAAGAGATCGTTTCACAAAATTGAAAGTTTAGTTGAAATAAAAGAAAAATTCTACTTGTTATATTACAATCAGGTTGATGTTTTTAAAAGTTAAAGCAACTCTACCTGAAACGTGTACGATTGTAAAGTGGGACAGACTTTACATCGAGAAGTCTTGTTTATCGCTAGAATCGTAGTTGTATTTCGTTGAAATCGTCGTGAAGATGTATCAGGCAAAGGAACAGGTGCAACGAAGATGAAGAGCCAGGAAAGCTCACTTTAAAAAGAAGCACGAATGAACGAGAAGATCTCCTAGCAGGTTGTATACGTAAAGGAGTCGAACATTAAATATAAAAATGTAACAAAATGAGGCAAACTAAACGTAAAACCAACGAAAGCAATGGGAATACGAGAACTACACGTAAGAGTTTAAAACGACGCAAAATCGTAGAACACAATAGAGAAATTGAAGCTACAGCGTAAAAACAACTGTACAGAACTACTGCAAGTTTACACAGAGATGAACGAAAAATCATTGAGAAACAAAAATCGAAACTAAACCGAAACTAAAGGAACAAACATTGAAATAGAAAAATGAAAGCTTGCGAAGGACATACCAACCACTCGCAGCAATTTCCGAAACAGGAAGAGAAAGAAAAGAAAAATACACAGAGATTTTTACTCAAATATTTCATACGCTATGTGAATGCAGATTTTTCTTTATTTTTTCACTTCTAAATTTCCTATGAATGCATAAAAATCTAATTATTAGTTATATCGTAAAAGAAACTTACTATAAACGAAATTAGAAATACCCGAACACCTATGAACGACGTTTCGTCTTCAACTTTAAGTCTTACTCTCGTATCAGAGAAAAAGTAACAAATACGAACATGGTTCTCAAAAAGGAAGAAAAAAAAAGAAAGAAAGAGAAGTAGAAAGAAAAGAGAAATATAGGAAAAGCTGTACTAAAACAGTTCGTATACTAAACGTGAAAGAAGAACTGAAAGAAGAAGGGAGAAGGGCCTCGCAGCCGGGGCATGTGCCGTCGAAACTTTTAAATGAAATTCCTCGAGAATAACCAGGACGCGTTCATCCCTTTATACCCAACCGTAGAGCGGAAAAGGTGTGTCGACGAGCCTGCGTGTCGATTTGCACACACATTCGCCATCCCATGCAACAGAGGGATTCCTGTTTAGAAAGCGGCAGAGTTCGCGTTTCGCTACCTCGACACGAGGCGAAAACGTCGTCTGTGGAATGTTAAAACGGCGTTGGCGGACTAAAACGACGCAAGATAGGGAGGAAACTAGGAGGAATCGAGAGTAAAATGTTCCACTGTATTCCTTAATATTTTTTACCCTTGGACCTGCTGCTGTTCCACGTCTTCTGCTGATATTCTCTTATCTGGCCTCGTTTCCGGTTCTAAGGGGCACTCTCACTGACTTCCGTTTCAACGAAGATGCTCGGTGCAGTTCGAGCGTTCGAATTCCGACGAGGATCGTATAATTTTATGAAGGGATCGATGGTCTGCTAGTTTATTAGTATTCCAGATACGTTTCCACCCTGTTCGATAAGACTTTAATGATTCGAAGGGCGATGGTGAATGAAAGGGGATGGTCTTGCTCGCGATTGATTCGTTTTCACGCAAAGTTATGAAGATTTCTTGTCCAAGATTTTCAGTTCTTGCGGATGAATCTCTTCGATTATTGCAGTATATGAATACTGCAATAGATACAATGCCGTGCTAATGTGTTTTACATCTACTGTATATACGCAAGAAGAGTAGAAAAATGAAAACGTCATAGCAATTATCAAAGCTATCAACCACGTTGCATCCAGCAATTCCACAGACGAGCTCAACTTCCAGTAACCTCGTTTGCTCGAAATTCATCCACGGAGAATCGAAACCTTCGTGATCTTTCAAGATACTCGGGGGATCTTTAAGTTCGCGGAAGCTAGTCACAGAACACTGCCACGTCTCGGGCCTATAAATCCCCTGTCGCACTGTGGAGCGTGCGAAGTCACGCGAATCCTCTGCGGCAATTTCGTCGTCCGCATCTCGGAAACAGATCGATCCAAGCGACGATGAAACGTCTCTAGTCCAATCACGATGGTACCGCGTAAGTCACGCTGTCAACGGTCCCGTTAAGAGATCGATACGTCTTGCCAGCTAGTCGTTCCGTCCTCCACGTTGGAAAAACTTGCGCTTATCCGGAAGTCAGGCACGCTCCAAAGGTTGCAACGGAATAGGAAATCGGATGGAGGCAGAGACGGGAGGAATCGTAGGTATTCGACACGGAGCCACAGTCGCAGACGACCCACGATAAGTCTCCTTAATTAGAATCTTATCGGAATAAGCTCCAGACGCGCTTGAATGCCGGCTGTGCCGGAAGTAGCCTCTTAGAGATCGGTGACGAACGAAATGCGATTTCGGTGCTTAATTTGTTAGGAGAAGCTAGGTTATTTGTTCGTTGTGTTTTAAAGTGTTCTAGTAATACCAATATTTTAACTATTCTTATTTATCATTAAATACACGTCTGCAGTAAATATATCATCATAATATCTGGATACATTTTCAATTTGATTTCAAATTTTGTCAATGTAATCACGACACTGTTGTCTTATTACGATGCTCGTTACACGCTAATGAAATTTCCAAACTTTTCGTCTAACACGCGTTATATATATATATTCGTAAGTGTTCAAAGACTCGCGTGTACCATTGTACCTTAAACGATCGAAATATACCGGAAGAGTGACATCGGATCTTCAACGAGGCGAGTCGCGTTCCAAAGCATCGATTTAACGCGATCGTGTTTCTCAAACAAAATTTGCATACTCCCTCTGCGCCCCGGCAAAATTTCTGTTTTCCAGGAACATTAATCTCTGTACAGTTAGGTGATCGCTATTCAAAATTCTGTTCTACGTAGTTCGTGTTTCAGCGTCGAGCGTGCACTTAAATCGTGAACACCCTGCTGTGAAATTTTCCTAGATGTACGTCGTTTCCCGATCTTTGCCGACCGTGAACGCGTATGTATTTAAACCACCGACCACGATGTTTCTCAAACACGATTTGCATACTCCACTTACGCAAAATATGTATTTCCCAGAGAACGTTAACGTCCCTATAGCAACATTGTCCCGTGAATTTCACCGTAATCTCTACCCTTCACACGAGTACCTGCTTGACACTTTCGGAAACGTTTCTACTCAAAATGGTAATTTTAGTATTTTTGAAAATTGATTTTTTTTTTTTTTTTAAAGAGAAGTCTCGCTTTTTTAAGATAGGTTTGGAAAATACATCAAGGAAATGAACATCTGCCTAAGAACATCTGTTGAAGAAAATGATCAAATGATTTTCTCTAAGAAAGTTATTAAAACCTAAATTAAATGTTTTTGATCGAAAATTAAATTTTTGTCTCCTAATTACAATGGATAAAAATAATCACCGACACGTACTTTTCGCCAGAAAATATTTACCCTAAAAAATACTAAAGCAATTAAATTTTATTTATCGATCGACCGTCCATCTAATTTGTCCATCTAAATGTCTTCATTATGTGATAAATTTTCAATTTTTTTTGGTGCAGCGACTTATTCTGATGATATACACGCGTCTAGGAAACTGCTATGGTTTCCTTGCACGAAGTTTTTAATCTTATATTATTCATCAACTTTGTTGCATCGCGATTACAATTTCACTTGCAGCACTGTTTTTTACAGAACCGAAACTCGCATAATAATTTTCTCTTTAACAAGCATGTATTTCAAAGCTTACATGCTTTGAGATTTTCAATCTTTTAAAAAGTTATTTTATTGTATATGTAGTACCGTGTCACCAGGAAACTCGTATAATGCTCTGTCGCAAGGTCTTTATTTTACAGCCTCGAAGCAATGGTACGACATGATTCCCCTTTGAAAAGGGTTTTCCATGTATTTCAATAAAATTTCTATCTTTTAATCTCCATGCAAATACACGTATTTTACAAAGTTACATTCCCCAAAGGGAATTTCCATACTTCGTTCACGGTTACCTCTCTCTTCGAAGTACATCAGCCTCTTCGTATGTAAATAAAGTAAATCTTACAACGTCGAACAACAAATTTTTGCTAATTTATGCTTTCAATAAAACAGACCTAAATACTAAATACTCGAGCCATTAATTTTCAGAGGATAATGTTCTTCAACAAGCCAGCTTTCAACCAGCAAGCAAAATAATTAAAAAATAGTCTCTCTTCCATGAACATTAAATATTTTCACTGTTCTTGACTCTGTTACAGTCCTCGGATGTTTTATGTCCCAATTTCAGTCCTCGTTCGATAAGGGACAACGGAAAGGATTTTGAATGTTTTACGAAAAATTTGTATAGAAAATTGGAACGAGAAATTAAACGTATCGATAACCATTCTTTCATACTTTTCCCAAACGATAGACATTAATGGGCAGATGGATGTTTTCAGAAGAAATTTTCATAATAGGTATTTTTATAATAGGCAAACATACCTGTACACACGTGATACGTCAGTAACAAGCATTATTAACGTCATATTATTAGGTATTATAATGTATGTTTAATGTCACATGTTTCCATGATAGGTATTATCGTGTAATTTTCATAACAGATACTTCCATAATAGAAATGTAGATATTTTTTATCATCCACTAAAAAGATACTTCCCTCGATCTTAAGAAATTTTTCCATATAAAGTCTAGAACTACAAGTTTATGATCTTGGGTCGAACATAAATAACATTCAAGATCAAAATCTCTACTTTTCTAGGAAATGTTCATTTTTGTCAATGTGCAAGGAACAGCGATTCTTCGAAAAAGAAAAAAGAAAAAATAAAATTCCTGGAAGTTTGGTTCGCGAACGTATACTTTCGCGTTATTAAGTTTAATATGTAGTTTGAAGCATGTGAACCCGCATTTACGGATAAGAACCGATAATCCGGCCGGAAGACGAAGAAACGAGCGTGAAATACGGCGATCCCTTGGCCGACAGTCGTGAAAATTTTCCGGGATACCGAGTCGATCGTTTCCCGGGACAACCGACGAAATTTCCGGATATCGCCTGTGATATTTTCGTCGCTTTTGTTCGTTCTCGCGATCCACTTCGCGCTATGTTTTTTGCCTCTTCTTCCATCTTCTTTTTTTATGGTGAATGGAGACGGCAGGGGAGGGAAAAATACGTGAAAATATATTTTTCAAGCGATGATTCGTGTTTTTCGAGAGAAAAGGACTAAAAGTAAAAAGTGCCGCTGTATTTGTTGAAACGTTGAAGGTAACACGATGAGTTCATTATGAAAACCAGAGAACTTCTTCTATCCCTTGGAATTAGACATCTATTTTCTGGAATTTGCTGTTTTCAGGACAACAGATTTTTTTCGTGAGACTTCAAGTATTAGTCGGTTCGTTAATAGTTTGTAGTTTCAAAACGATCAATAATAACATAAAAGGAACGTGTTTAAGAGGACGCTACAGCGCGGCAAAATAAAATATCCTGGTAATTTTAACATCAATGAGCGATACCTTCGAGGAACGGTGAAATAATTTCAGAATGGAAGAAATATTTTAGCGAGATTTGAAACTTTGGTACATCAGTGATTAAAATATGGCTGGCTGGCTGTGTGATAGCTTCGAACGAATGTTAACTCTGGAACTGAAGCAGGGAATATTTTTCAATCACGCGGGATGGATCTCGTCAAAGGTGCTAAAACCTTTATATAGACTAATTGCGAACATTAATATTTGAAAATGAACATAATATTAATACGTACGATATAGTTAATTACATTATATGGAATAGATTGTTTGCAGTGAAAGAAGAGGGATCAACCTCGAGGAATTAGAACCATATACATAATTCAATTTGTACATGGAAACATCAACCAAGAAGCGAAAATAATACACATTGATGTAAAACAAATATAGAGAATTTCACAGTAGATTCAAATATTAAATATAATTTTAAATAGATTTTCAAATTTTCAAATATTAGATAGATTTTTGCTTATCGGCTTCCTCTAAATCTTAGATGCCATTGATCTCTGGCTGTAAAATTTGAGGTGATTATGAGTATCGTGAGGATAACCGTCGTCGGTTTCGTCTTCGACTCGACACAGAGAGTTGTTTTTCGTTTCGTAGCGCAGGATCGAATAACCCATCCAAGAACAAACGAATTCTTTCTTTCGGTGCCCATCGACATCCCCACTAGAACGCGACGCGCTCATTAGAAGTACCGTGACAGATGCCACGTGCGTGCTCTTCCGAGAATTTGGCTGAGGAAAACATGGGGATATCGATGACACAACGGGCACGCCGATGCTGCGCTCTTGGCGGCCTAACACCTCGCATCGCGAAGCCAGCGGAAAATTCCGTGGCGGGTGCCGTCACAAATTAATCACTCGCGATTCCTCGAATCTCGAAACAGATCGTTCTGGCTGCTGTATCGATTTAAAAATAATAACGACGACGAAGTTGAGAGTTTCTTTCAAACGACGCGTGGTTCCACGAACATCAGAAAACTTGCCCAGACAAAACCTGATATCGTTTCCTTTTTATGTACCTCGCCGACCAAGTTGCCAGCGTAAAGTAGTGCGACGTATCGTACGATTATTCCTCGACTTCGCTTCCTCTTACGACGCTACAACCCTCGAACAAGCCCATCGACCGTATGTATCTCGACCAGAGCAAGAAAATGATCCTGCTTCGTTAATTATAGATGCACCTCGGTCAATGCATCGAGCGTGTGCACACGCCACAAGAGGCTGCGTGCGATTATCGAGATTTCAGAAGTGGCTCGAGGGGATCTTGTTGCGGTAAAGTCTGCCGTGAGTTTTGTGGAGCTGGCGTTTTCTGATTTATTAAAGAGATGCTCGATCATTTGTTCATTTTACGTCTCGTCATCTTCCTTCATGTTTTATTTCTCTTTCGTAGAATTTTGTTGTTCACGTCGAAAGTTTCTCCGTGATCATAACGATTTTACACTCGTAGTATACGAAATTTTCTCTTAGTTTAGAAGGATGTCTTTGAACGTGGAATTTCTTCTTTTAAGAATGTAACCTCCCCGAATTAAAAATGTACAGTACCTCTGAATTGTGAATTTTTTTAAAATTCAATCCTCTTTTTCTTAAATTTACCATTCCTCTGGTCGTTATTAAGAGCAACCGGTATTTTATAATCTGTTTAAAAAGAATTTTATTTTCTTGAATGTTATTGAAATTAGAATCCTCTGCTTTGGGATTTATAAATCAGAATTTTTCCTCTTATTTAGAGTTACCTGCACGACCAGATATTCAGAATTACCCATACTTATACCTAGACGACAAGTTTATTGCCATTTTTTATTCGAATTATTATCAAGAACCGCGATTGAGGGAAACTCTGGAAAATTGAAAGAATTCTGTGCAATTTGCCTCTATCATCATTCATGCCTATCCTGGATGATTCAGAAACAAACAACAATGCACCTTACTTGAAAATTCCTTTGAAAAAGAAACCGGTGCAGACGCCAACAATCGGGAGAAAATCTGAAAATAACACACGGCCATTACGCTGGTTTCTCGTAAACGGGCGCATTTATTCCACGGAAGCAAAAGAGTCTTCTATTGGCTTCCTCGAGATGAATTCAAGCGAAACGCGGCGTACTCGAGCGGATCTACGGCGACACAAAGCCTTATACGCGGCTTTCAGTTAACGATACGTGCGTTAAAGCGGGCTGGAAATGTAAATATCGCGTGTCGCGCATTGATGTCCCCCGTAAAACCAGCTGGCAGAATTTCTGGTTCCATTTGGCCGGTGTCGAGAACGATGGAAAATGGAAGGTCGCGTACGAGAATTTAACATCAGAGATCGCGGAGTACTTGCCTCTAGGAAAATTGAATTACGACGCCGTTTCATACGAGAAAGGGATGCAGTTAAGGTGTCCACTTTGTGTTTAATATCGTGTCCCTGCGGCTGTTCAAAGTGAGGTACTACAACTTTAGGAAACAGATTTTTATGCCCCGAGTTTGAATAATAAATTCTGCAGTAAATTCCGGAAATTCGTTGCCGACAACGTGAAAATTCAATTTTTTTTTTTTATTTTTCAGCTCGGTGAGGAATTTTTGTCGCCTTTGTATCTTCCATAATGATAACAAGGTTTTATTTGGTGAAACACGGATCTTTAATTCTTTATCGTTGCGAGAAATTTTTGTTAATTTCGTATTTTTGTAGAAAAATTCAGATTTAATTCCGCGATAAAATTCCGAGAAGTTATTGTCATTAGTCTGTGTGAAAATTATTTTTATCAAGCGACTTGAAACGCCAGTTTTGAATTTTTAATCGCGAAAAATTTTAGCTCTCCGAGAAGTCCTCGTATTTAATTATTCGACACCGCTACTGCTTAATTAACAAACTCTTTTCGGAATAAATTTAGAATTAAACGGCATGACGAATGTGTTTAAATGAATAATATTGTCTAACGCTTCTGCACAGGATTGGTTCTTTCCATTTTAAGTGTCATGTCGTTTAGAAGATCCGTAATATACGAAATGGCAGATTATTTTTCCAGATCTGTTCTCTTTGCGACAGATAGAGTTGAGACAACTTCTTTCCCAGCGTTTTTTTTTTTTTTGCCTGTCGCTTAGGTGAGCGACACGTATTTCCCGAGTAAAGGATGAATTCGTCGCGAAAATGGCTGGGGACCCGCTAAATGACGACCGTTGGCCAAGAGAATTTTTGAAACGTGACGAGAGACTCTATGAGATGGAGGAATCAGAGGGAATTTTTCATCTAATATCTTCTGTTAGACTGTAGCAATATTTCGGTACGATGAAGCGTACTTTGTTTGATAATTAATTTGCATGATAATAATTAATGCTAATGATACGATAAATCGGGCGAGAATAATTCGATCGATACGAATCAAATTTAATTTAGATTTATTTTAACGATCTTATGTCGGGTCAGGTAATTTTATCTCCTTAATTTTTTATTGATAATTACTAATGGAATGAGCGATATTACCATTTTTATCGATTTAATTTAAAACTAATATTATTAAGTCATTAATTCATTACGATTTAAACAAATTGTAAATTAAGTTTAACCATTTCTCAGCGGGAGTTGTATCGTTGTTGCCATTTTAGAACATTTTACTATATAATATAGCTTACTAATTAAGTTTACTGGGGTTAACATTATCTCGCACGCGGAAACAGACGAGGAAAAGACTCAAAGCAGCCTGTAATTATTTCAATACTTTCATAGCTCCTGCGACAAACCGTGTCATCTTGGAAACTCCCAAACTATTAAGCAATCGTTCAGAAGCTCCTAATTATCACGAAGTCGGATAGAAGTGCTCAGGTTCGGCCATAATTAATAGAGAAGCATCTCAGATTACCGGACGAAGCTTGAACTCCTCTAAATTCTCGCGGAACTAATAAGCAGACCGTGGGTTTTTATGCAAATTCATATTCTTGAGAATATGATAACAAAAAAGAATAAAATAAAATTCCGCTAGAAAATTGTTTTTGTCGAGGTTGACTGATAGAGTGGAACGAGTGGATAAATTTTTAATAGAAAAATATATTGAAATAAGTATAGGTGTAAGTATAAGTACAGATATAGTGTATACTGATCTAGATCCTCACTCTTTCAGTGTTACAATACAATAGAAAGGACGATAGAGAGCACGTTCATATATTTACAGCAAAGGACATTACAAAAAGTTAACGTTGGTGTGTAGCTCTAGCTGAAGGCTACAAGAAACAGCAATAGAAATCTACTTATAGCTCTTTCGTTTCTAGACCTTGTAACCCAAAACAAAATTTATATTCAAAGGCACAATAATATGCACCTCCCCTTATTTTGAATTTTTGTTTAATTAAATTCTATTCTCTTCGTAACATTCGAACTCCAGGTCGCGAATATACAAAAGAACAGGTGCAGAGTTTTACCTATCAATTATTGTAGAAAACAAAAATTATTAACAAAAGTATATTGATAAGGGGAGGACTTTTCGATTAATTACACACCTTTGCGAGTTCCGTGCCGCATTTCGAGCGATTTCCATTCCGTAAGACCCGCACAGGTTTGTCAAGACGCCTCCGCGTGCGTTTTGCGTCCATTAATTACTCGGCCGCTTTTGTTCTGGCGGAAGTTCGTCGCGCGAAACGGGTCTTAATCACCCTTACGACGCCGACCGTGAATAATTAACGCGTCGTTGCGGCAAGGTAAACTGCTTTCTCCTTTCTCCTTTCTTCGCCGACTCCTGTTTTTTCTTTTTCATCGTCTTCCTTCGTACGCTGATAATAGCTTACTTTTCTGGCCGCCGGCTAATCCAATTTGCCCCCGCGAGAAGCTTCGGGTTAACATCGTGTAGCCCGAGCGATTTATGAACGTCACGGTGGAAGGAAACGTAAACGAGCGTGTATGGCGCTCGTGTGGGACACCTTGGGGTGAGAGCTTGACCAGCAAAGCGTCTAACGAGACAGCGGTGTTTATGCGATGTGGCTTTTTTTTTCGAAGAATAGGAGGATTTACGGAGGAGGAGGAGGTTTTGTTTAGTCATCTTGGCATTAACTATACTTGGTTTTCTCTCCTGTTTTATCTTTATTTTTAACGTAAAATAGCAATATCATCAGTAAAATTATGAAACCAGTGGAAACAACGAGTATTAGCTTTCTTTTCATCGCGATTACTAAAGTCGCGTACTTGCCTTTGGCAAAATTGAATTACGTATACTGTACGCCTATTTTAATTTCATCGTACCATTTTAATTCTTTTTCAATTCTACGTTTCTCTTAGCTATTGAACGCTGTTTAATGCAAATCTCACAAACTATTATTTCCCGCCGCGATCCCAAAGAATTAACGCTAACCCTAATAATCCCTTCGTCATTATACGAAGCAGCTGGAAAGGTATTTCTGCGCGCTCCAACTAGTTCAACTATTTTCTATCGTCGTTTCTGACCCCATAGCCAGCCCCTATTTTCCAGCCGCGGCATTTTGTGGTTTCTAACGACTACGATTAACGCGTTATTGCGCGATTCTCGTGAGATTGTACATGCCGTTCTGCCACGAATCACGATGGCTCGATCGATATCCGTTTCCGGTTCAGACGGAAGAGTCACAGGCGTTGTTCACGATCGCTACAGCGACGCTCTCGCTTACGGTGGTTTACGCCAATTTCGAGATACACACGCCACAGGGATATTGGAACGCTGCTAATATAGCGACCAGTCGTCGTGCACACGCCTTGGAGAACGTGCTGTCGCGGTTCCCAATGGAAGATCGGTGTATCTGTAGAGAAATCGAGGACGGAGCACGCGTTTCGTCAGGTCTGCTCGATTTAATCGAATTTATTTCAAATGGAAAGCAGTAGAGGCGTATAAAGTGGCATAAGTTATAGTCTTATAAATTCACGAGAAATTTGATGTTGCATAGAGTGCATATAACACGCAAATATGTGCGCGAGTATCCTGGCTGAAGTACATTTCGCAATATCTGGGATTATATTTTGGGGGGAAAATAACTTTCCAAGTTCTATCTTTCAATTATATTCTTTCTTCCTGTTTCGTTCTATTAATAACATGATATTTATAAAAGTTATATCAAAATCATAGTTTATATCGATAAACGAGACTCCATTGGTACACGCATGATTACGTGTATCGTTAAGAAGAAAGGAAGGAAAGAAAACAGAGAAAACATAAAGAGCGGAATAAAGATGCATCACGAGGAGCGAGGAATTTCATTTTGCCTTATCATTCATGGAAGAACGTAATAATGGTCAGAAGAGCCAGGAAACCGCATTTAAGAATTTATCTTGTTACACTGCAAGTGTGAACCGTCGTAATTACGCGAAAATTATGCAGCGCGATCCTTGAGTCGTATTCGTTCGACCTGGTATACTCGAAATTTTCTCTGGTTAATCAACGTGTTACCAGAGACACTTTAAAATGTTGCTTTAAACTGGAAACAAAGTTACGAATATTTTCCAACAATCTCTCGGAGTAGACCGAGTAAAAGTAGTTCGTCTTTCAGTTCCCCTTTCTTCGAAAAACTTCGAAATATTTGCCCCTCGACAAAACGATTCCTGAAACTTCTAAAATACTAACTCTTTCATTTCTGTATGTAGATCGATTTTTTTTTTTTTAACAAAGTTGATACACTATCGGGATTGAGTTAGACAAATTTACCAAATGTCCAGCTGGACAAATTGTAAAGTACAAATTAAATAATAATAAAAAAAGAAAAAAAACTATCAGGCGTTCAAAGAAGCCCTACTTTAAGCGCTTCGTTCTTGGAGAATCTTCGAAAAACATTTGTTTCCAAAGAGGGTAAATTTTTCTCAAAGAAATAACTTTCCTGATTTGTTGCAATTTATAATATTTTAAGATTAACTTTTTTACTTTCGTATAAATCACAATTTCTTTGAACAAGATTTATACACTATGAAGTTTCTGCAGAAATATCATCGTTATTATCATCGTCATTCTTGTTCTACCTTGAAGAATTTTCCAAATATTTTTCTCAAACAAATTTAAACAAAGCGCGGCGTTATTTTCACGCGGCTTTCTTTACCAAGTTTGTTTTAGTACCAACGTTTAGAGATTAAACGTCATCGCGCGGTTTGTACGATATTTCTTCGTTATTTCAAACACGCAGGAGCGTCATTTCCTATTCACGCGCTGTGCCGCTTCGTGATTTATCCACGGTTCTCGGCGACACGCTAATTCCTCTGCTTAAACCCGCGTTCGATCATTTATACACCCCCTTGCTACGTGTTTGCTGTATAACGACAGCAAAATCTTCGGTTCTGGCCTTAATCGATGTTCGTCAGTACGTTTATGATGATGCTACGGATTATCGAGTGAAATCACATAGGAAAGTTATGTAATCCTTTAGGACGTTGCAAAATTGAATTCTAAATCGATATCGCTACGTCAAACTCAATCGCAACAGTTTCAAACAAATTTCGGATACTTGCATAGATCATTTCGTTTCAAACAGACGAATATTAATTTGATTACTCTAGTTTCCGATCTTCATTTGTATCCTATAGATCGTGTATTCGATCCTTGTTACACGTTACAGTATTGTAGTATCGTGGACAGATTGTCTAAGGTACGCAGAAAAATACAGGGGAAGAAACGGCAACACATCCGAACCAGCTGGCTGCTGAAGCGAGCAAAACTCTCATAGAAAGAAGACTAAAAAGAAAACACCCCACTGACCTCGCTAGAGAAATAAAATAGTCAAACTCGAAGATGATATCCCGCTGGGGGTGGCCATCCACATGTTATTTAGCAATTAAGTTAGAAAAATTTACCAAATGTCCAGCTGGACAAATTGTAAAGTACAAATTAAATAATAATAATAAAAAAAAAGATTGTCCAAGAAATAAACAATGTTGAGAGAAAGCCTAAGTGCGGACAAGCCAAAAGGGTCTGGAAACTTCAACGGACCGAGCGGCCCATCAATGTATCGTCGGTCCTTCGGTCGAATAGTTAGGCGAAAAAAGGCCTACGTAGCCGCGGACGATTGCGGAACGCGTACGTGGTGAGACTATGAGAAAAGACAAAGGGATGCTTAAGGGAAAAAGACGAATTAACAGGCAGTCGTGAGTTGAGAAGTCAGAGTGTGGTCAGCGTTGTCAGAGAGTGTTGTAAGCGTTGTCGAGGAGGGTGAACCGCGCGAAAGAGAGCGTTGGAGCCGTGGTGACGAGAGTTGTAAGTCAACTATTTAGTTGTCTTAGTCATAGCACATTACTTTATTTAGTTCACTGTTTAATCGATTCTAAATAAATAAAAAAAGTCCTAAAGTATCGAATTCTGCTTTTCCTGGTGTATATGATTCCCAATACAATTTGATATAATGCAGCATTACGTACAGATATACATCGTATCGCAGGGAGAGACACAGAAAGATCTTTCGTGCATTACACGATCAAATTACACAGATAAATAAACTCCGGTATCTGAAAAAGTAACACATCATCCATAACTTACTGACGTATGTATATGACATTCGAATTAATCCAAAATGATCCAGCACGCTCGATAAATCATCGTACACGCTCGCGCAAACCTCAAATACACATCGTTTCCTGCGGTAGATCCATTCATCCTTCCATCGTTATCCCCCGGGCATCTCTCGTTCTCCACGCATTCATCAACGTATATAGTACACGTTTCTCAGAATTGACGAGTTCTACGCAGCAGTCGAAATTAGCACGAGAGTACCATTCGACGTGCGATCAGCAAAATAAACCCGGCTTGCACGCCTAACTCCTTTTCCGGTTGGTCGCACCTTCTGTCTAACCCTCGTTCGCCTACGTCGCCGAAACGATAACGTAACAACGTATTACGACGTGTAAACACAGAACGACAGAGATCCGGCGCGTGGAAATGAGCGAAATAATCCCCACAGCTTACGTTGCTCTAAGATTTCGCGAAGCCACCGGTCGGCAGCCTCGTAAATTTCCGCGGCTCAGCACATAAATTACACCGTTTCGCTATCTTCTTTATTCTCCCGTCGTATTTCCGTCTATTCCGTGACTCGTTATACGACTTACGTCGTCTCGTGACAACGATCGAAAAGATGCGACGCTAATTCAGTACGTTCAGGGCGACTAGAGGAATTTAGAGGAGAATCGTATTTGATTATTCTGATCTTGCTCCGAAGATTTTGAAATATTGTTTCTATTTAAGAGAGGGTATTTAGTATCTCGTTCGTAAAAATTTGTGTAAGTGTATCTTATAGTTGAGAGGCTTTTCAAGCGTTTTATTCGAAGAACTCTTTTGGCATCGATCAATTTCTCCATGTATTTGTAGATTTTTAAGGAAATGCTTAAGCAGTTGAAGAACAGATTTACAGTAACGATTATATTTTCCAATATAGTAGCAGCTTGAATCTAAATCAATCTTTCATTTCTGTAGCATTACTGCAATTGATTGAGAATTACATTGGTAACAGATAATTCGTTGCTATTCCGCGTAAAATAGTGTTTCGCATATATTATCATAAAAAGCTCGATACATTTCTTGCAGAAATAATAAGCGTGTCTGGAAATGGGGAAGAATTACCATTTACAGATTAGCTAGTTCATTATGTACCAAACGAACACATTGACACACATTATTATACGATATTTAACACAGTATTAAATACTCGTAGATGATATACGATTAGGAAATACGTGAATGATATAAAAAGATATAAACGATATTTGACGCTGTCTTGCTGTTACAGGAATAAAAAAAGGCGAACAAAATGGCTTTGAATTCTTCTAGAGGAGGTGCTATCTTCTGAATGCACAATGAAATCACATGGCACGAAATAGAACTGCTAGCCCAGAACACCCAACAATCTCACCCCCAAACCATCTCTGTGAAATCGCCGCAACAACCTTGCCTTCTTGCCAAGCTGAACCATCGCCGCGTAAATTGTCCCATCTTCCCATACTCCTTTGCATATAGCGTTTGCCTGCAAAAACTGACAAACGCTTGCCAGCAAGTGCGGGAGACGCGTCAAATTGCCAGACTAAGTTACAATTCCAGCGCTCTTTGCGTCAGAATTCTCCTTTTGAATCAAAAGCCTCGAATTAATGGCACCAACAACTCGATTGCACCTGCCATTTTTCTCTCTTTTCGTTCTTTTCCGTGAAATACGCGAAAAACTCGCGATCATCGTTTAACCATCGTAATTAACTCGTAGCAACTGCGAGAATATCCAATTTTTTTTTTATCGCTGAGCAAGTTGAACAAGAAAAAAAGAAGAAGTGATAAAAATTCGGTGGCAAAAATGTAATGAAACGATTCGCTGCAATATCGCCGTGGCTATCGGCGGATATTGAAAGAGAGGAGATGAAATAAACTCGTTTCCTATCTTCTTTTCTTTTTTCACAAAAAGTTATGGAGAAATTAACGCGCCAAAGTGATCCAGAGTAACGATGCTAACTCGATTTCCCAATTTGTTAATGATCGGTTCTGTTCCGTTATTTACATGGATTACGATGATTATAATCCGGCTGTACGCTACGTTCTTCGATGAAAGTTTCGATTTTTAAACCCGAATTTTTATGCCTGGCTTGGTATAACCGAGTAGCAACATCGATTTATCTGATAGACGATACGTAGGATACAGATTTTTCTAGGGAAATTTAATTATGAGAAAAACGAAACTCTGTTATATGAAACTGGAAGCAGAATCGTATCTACTGTTTTTAATATTAGATACTTTTTTTGATAAAAATGAAACAGAATCGGCCAAAAAACGTTAATAAAATAAGAGCGAACAAATAAATGGTAATAAAATAATTGTCCGAAACAGAGAGAACAGATTTTTTATCAAGTACATTGTAAATTAATTTTAAACGTTTATAGAATAAATAGTTCAGAAACGACTAAACGCGTTAACAAATATTATGTATAGCTCGTCGATCTTTTTATATCGCATAAGCGTTATAAAAGATCGTAAATCGAATATATCGAAAGGTTGAAAGGGATTAATTTCGGTTTGTGCTTGTGTGTGTAGGTTTGCAGAATTTGAACGCAGGAAATGTGTAATTGCGCTCCAACATACGGAACGTATCGCTGAAGCGTTAAATTGTATTCTCAAACTGCATTTCCACGCAAATTACACGGGCATGCGATATCATCTTTCGAGTGACTTTCTTGCGGAGACAAAACACGGTACACTGCGGGCTTGCGAACACCAACAAAACCTTTTATAATTCACGGATTCTATGATGGAAAGCAAATCCTCTGTACCGTCTGAGAGATGGCAATCCTCGATACGAAAACTACTCAAGAATTCGTAATATCTGATATCTTTATTATTCTCGAAACCTAGTTAAGGAACTCTCAGCCATTTATATCTCAAATCTGAGGTATAATAATATATGTTAGGTATTACGTTGTTACAATATTTGAAGTACCGAAGTACTGAAATCTTCATAATTAATAGTTTTTAAGAGGTAGGAGATGTTCATGAATGTTCAGAATTCATGATATTTAATAGCGTAATGCTAGAAATACCAGAAACTCTGAAATTCTAATGTTATATTTTGTAATTGAGAATAAATTCAGAGCAAGTTATAAACTGTAGTATCTCTTAATTAAACACGTAAATAATCGTGGAAAGTTACTTGAAAGTTAATTTTAATTATACCGATTTCAGTTCTTGTGCAAAGATGTAACTTTATTGCAAACATGTTGTTTATTTTTAGAAAAATTATTCACAGTTAACAAAAATGCATAGTAAACAGGTTATACCGTGCTAGGATACAGATGGAATAAAAGTCCAACTCGAGACTACTCGCTCGAAAAGTTGATTCGATTAACCTGAAGCACAAGGAAATCATCAGAATCTTAAAACCATCCCCTGACGACACTCTTACGTCTCGCGTTTCCTTTTCATTTCTCCGCATCGACGTCAAATTATCACGTAATTTGCGTCAAGCGAATCAACCAATATCCCACCGACGAACCATGTGAAATGCAACGCAAATCCCTGCAGGATGGTACCCGGCAAGACTCGCAGCTTCGACTTTCGCCGAAGGCAGGTTAATTAAGCGAGCAAAAGACGCGCTCGAGTGGCGTTATCGAGGCGTTAGGTTTGTGTTTGCAACGCGAACAATAAACCACGACAGAGTCTAGTCTCAAGTCAATGTATCGCGTGGCATACTGTTATTTCCCTGGTACTATATTGATTCCGGTGAGTTCACAATTACGCGACCCAGCCGCTGGCTTTCAGTATCTTCCTCTCGACGACGAGCTTTCTTTCTCATGTTCCAGCCAGCCCCATCTCTTCGCTAGCTTGTCGCTTTTGTGGCCTCGACTTCAACGATGTGACGCTCGATTTCAGTTTTCGAGCTACTCTGTTTATGAATATACATCACTTGCAGCGATGAATTTCCCGGCAAAGTACACCGAGGCACGTCTAATTATGCGGCCAGCCTTATCGTCTGGCTGGCTGCTCACAGTGGGTGGGATTAATTACGATGATCGTTTGCATCTTACTCTACGTGTCTTATAACACGTGTTTTAAATGAGCGAATTTTGCATCTTGGAGAACGAAAAATCGTTAGTCAGATTGAAATTCCTTGTTATTTTCTGCACAAACTGCAACAGCTGGGAACATTCCTAACAAAATTTAATTCATCACGATATAACGTGACATGGTATTCCGAGGATTTGATTTTTATTTTACTCGATTACTATTCCTACGCCACTGTGTCGTTCGAATGGCCCAAGAATTGGTGAAGTTGTATAAGTATAAAATGATAAGGAAAGTGAAGCTGTGTGAATGCACGCTGAATTTGAATGGGTAGAATGTTTGTGTGTTGCTAGCAAAAGAAGCTAGGGTTACTTCCGTTTGATGATGTGTCCTGGTGGGTGTGGTGATTGCATTATTTTTTTTTTTTTTTACCAGTTGTGCTTGAAGCGTTGGGCGTGTCGAAGCGAGTGAAGAAACGTGTTTGTGGGGGTGAAAGTTTTGGAACAAGTATTGAGAAAAACGGTTAGAGTTCTCCCTTGTCTGGTTAATCGTTGATTGGCTCTGAGTACGTGAGATGCGTGGGTTAATAAAGCTAAATCCACACAGGCGTCTGCCTGTCCGCTGATCGTCCGATTGTCCGCTTACAGATCAATTGCTATCTACGAATTTTCCAAAGTCCACGTACTTTGTCACGACAATGGTACAACGACAATGTCAGAATTTCTATCTGATTTTATCCTTAATGATAAAAATCGAAAAAGGTAAAAGGGTTATTGCACGTATAAATTTACAGAGGTGCACAACCATTCTTTTCTTAAAACGAAACATTTGGTTTCAAAAATATTCACTGCAAAATTATGCTACGATCATTGGTCGATCATATCATAAGAATTGTCCAAGTTGTTCATCAATTTGACATGCATCATACCAGCAATATCATCGTATCACGAGATCAGCTTAGTGTACGAGTATAGAAGTAGCGAGCAAACTTTGGCGTTTGCTTTGGTAACGGTGGTGGTAGTGCTTGGTTTCGGATACTTCCGGTTTCGAAGGATACGACAAGGATGGATAGAAGTTGCTGAAAGGAAAATATAATACAAGTTCGTAGTCAGGTAAGTATGGAGTTTAGAAGGTTCGTTAGTCAGTCTATATGAAACATAATCTTCGCAAATGGAGTAAAAATTATGAAGAATTGTAACGATGTTTACGTAAAAGCTAAATTTTAACGAAGTTGGAAGTCGTGTTCCCGTTTTATAGCAGATGATAAATGTTACGTACTCCGTGATGAAAAATGGGAATGAACAACTAATCACTTATATACATATATCAAACTATTTTTCATTCTTTATTTTAAATATCCTGAACAAATTTATAAAAATCACATATAAATTTACTTCTGCGTATTACGATTTCTAAATTGATACTTTTCGCAAGTTGAAATATATCAGAAATTAATACGAAATTAATAAATCCAAAATCAGATAGCGTACTTTTATATTTTTTCTTTCGTAAACGAATTTTACAGTTTAAATATATTTTTAAGCGTATTTGTTAGACGTATAAACGACGCTGATTTATTAGTTGGAAGAAAAAGATGAATGATACGACAAGTACTACATTTGTACCATTTATTTTCAAACAATACTACAGTCATGTGTATTTCACAATTGTGTTACTATTTTTAATGGAAATGTACAATTGTTTTAGATAGACTTTTTCGAAACATTGTCACGAAGCATCCTCTATGAACCTCCATTGAGCTGTCCCTTTCGAATACTTAATAACAAAAAAGTATTATTTTTTTATTTCTTTCAGTCATTTATATATTATAACGGACCCTGCTAGAATCATTGGTTTAGTATTGAACACATATCCTATTTATCTTTCTTATACGTCTAATGTTTGTTATATGTAAACTACTGTCTTATGCCTTATATATGTCTTTAACCTGTATTTGTTATTATAATATACCTTAACTTACATATATATAATTTATGCTGTATATTATGCAGTATATGTATATCCATTTTGTGTATTTACAAGGATGTATTTGTTAGACTTGCTCGACTATGGAGGCTGTGTCTGTTTAGTTCTACTCTTTCATGCAGAAGGCTCTTTAGGGTTGCTTTGATGAAGTTTGCCAATTCCCATACTGGTTTCTCTGTATCCGCTGTTAGGATTTGCGTCAGCTCTCTGTTCTCCAACCACCTCGGTCTAATTTCTTTCGTAGATTTGGACATTTAGTTAGAACGTGACTCATATTTTCCTGCTCTACCTCTTTGTATAGTCTGCATTCGTAGATTTTTTCCATTTTGTATTTGTACTTCTTTTCGTTTCTTGTAACCCAATCTAACTTCCCGAGTAATCTTGCTTGTTCGATGATTTGTTTCGCTGCAAGTGAGATGTTCATATTCGGCTAATTAAGTTTCTCCAGTTTACTTTTACCAATCTTCTTACACATTTTTGCTATAGAACGAGTTTAGCACTCTCCTTCCATTCTTATCGCGCAACTTTTTGGAGATTTGTTCCGATAATCCTTTTCGTGTTTCTACTTGCACCTTTATATTTAACAGGTTTACATTTTCTCTATCGTACCGCTGTAACTTAGTTTTCAGCTGGGTGGCCCAATTTCTCCTTTCGTCTGGTGACTTTCTGTTCAATAGTGTCAGTTTTTCCCAACATCTTCTTGAGTAGCTTTGTCCTGTCATATTTGACATTTTTGTCCACTATTTTGTCAACAAGAAGAAGGTAAATCGTTAGCAAAAGCTCATAGAAGACTTTCACGCTAATAAAACCGAAGAACGCACTGCAATCGTGCCATCTCATTCCACGTTCCACTGTCATCGTTTCCATTATCGCGCGAATTCAGTTCTCTTTTGTGAAAAGCAAGCAACCGCTCCGACGAACCAGCAAAGTGCCGTGAACTCGATAATCAACAACATCTACTTGCCAAGTTTCATTAAATTCAATTCCATTAGAAGCGCCATACGCGCCAAGTAATCGACTGTATTGTCGAAAACGATCGGTAGATGTTTACGCGTCGAATCGCGCGCAACACGACGAAATCGATAATCCAGGTCGTAAGAGAACAGATACGGAAGATCACCCTTAACCAGTCCCTTCCACTTGCCCCTTTAACCCAGCGCGAGGTCTCTATGCAAATGTAATCATATTGTTTCGCGAAATGGCACGCCAAGATTATCCTCAATAGCAGCCCGGCGTACAATGCTTAAGTGATGTAGCTGTTTATGAAGTGCCTTCCAAGATTTGCATATCGACCAAGTGTGTGCGGATTACGCGTTTCTCTCCCCGCCTTCTATATTCCACGAGACTCGCGCTCTTGCGCCGTGTGAATTTGCATCCCTCAGAAGCAGGTAGGTTAAGGCAAGTACATTTACGAGAAGATGACTAGGCAAAGTAATGCACGTCTGATTGGTTATTTCACACTGATCACTGGATACAATTATACAACGATGAATCTAGTATTAATTATGAGAAAGTATGGCAATTATTGTTAGCTATTACAAAAGCATAATTGACTATGCGTTGATGATCGTTGCTCTGATCGAGCGAGCGACATTTATAGAGAAAGTCCTTGTACGTTGTATAGAAAGATAGCTTAATTTAATTTGTAATTACTGCCGCACGTAAAAATTTAAAAATCGTTTATAATTAATCCATGCAACACAATTAGTTATATTTGCGAGCAAGCTTCTCCCTGGTTATACGCTCGTTACTTTATGTATTATACTAATGAGAGGCGTTTCACTTTTATCCTCCATATATTTCACGAAATTTATATGGAATAACATTCCATTGAAATATACCACAACAAAACTAGCGAAAATTATTTTTCATTGAAATATTCGACGATAAAAGTACCAGAAATCATTTTCAATTCATCTCCACAGCTATATAATACGCGGCCACGGCGTGATTTTATCAAACAGCCACAAATCTACGGCACAGACAGCATCATTGTGGCGCACAACAATGTGGTCCCATTATATTGTCAACACTGGCATTAGCTTCATCAAGTACAAATATATCTCAACACCTGTCTATTCAGCTCAACAGCAATTCGTAACTTACGATGCATATTATTAAATTCGAGCTTCTATTAATTGGCACAATTATCGTCTAATTTTCTACATATACTTTAACGTAACAAGATTCTTATTTAATTAGCACACAACAATAAGGGGACTTAATGATCGTGGAAATGAAAAACAAAGTGTATTTGAATATTCATTTCGAAATAAACTAGCTTGAATGTAAAATAGCGAAATTATATTTGTATTGTTTTATAGAGTCATTTGGAACTCAAGAGTCTTCTGGCGTCACAAAACAAAGTGAATTGAATAAATTACGTTGCAACTTCTACCACAGTTCTACTATTTTAGTATCAACTACTTTTGGATTGATAATCATAATGTTTTTTCTTTTTAATTTATTCTTCTTCTATTAACAAATATAAATCGATCATTTCAATCACTTTGATAGTTAGAATATTGAACACAAAATCGAATAGAACAAAAATGACACGATTTATTAACATCAATTTTTCAGTTGCCAAAGTTAAGCGATTAGAAATTTCCTTTCTCACATCCCAAAGGAAGATAACAAATATTCCTTGTAATTACCGTTTCGTGGTAAAAATAGCAAACGTAATAAAATATTTCGTAATAAAAATAATATAAATAATCCTCTGCTTGAGCATTTTTCGGATTCACGCAAAAGTACAATTTTACGATGAAGAACAGAGTCAATGTACATTTTTGCGAGACGTACGGCTACGTCTTGGGTTATTCATCGGAGAAGTTCGATACGGAGCCGAGTGTAAGAAGTTTAAACGTGGCGAGCTTATCGCGCCGCGGTTCCCTTCTTATAGTATTTTTCCGTGACTTATGCGAACACATATCGGCCAGTGATCCAGCATTTTCGCGCCGAGTGTCTGTAAACCACGCTATCCCTGGCAACTTTATAAAATATCGGCCATTTCAACTTTTCCTACGTACCTGTACCACCGCGGTTTCCAGCTATTAATCGCGTTATAAAATTGATCACCGCTACGCTGAGGCCGCGAAAATCAACTGCGAACGAGCATCCCCTACTTTGGAAAATTTTATTAAACCTCGTACGATTATGTTCGGATCGGAGCAATATTCCGCTCTTTCTTAATATTTTATTCCACGTCTTTCGAGGTTGTTTGGAAATATTGCAAATTAATTATTAATTATAGTATTATTTATATCCGCTAATGTACAATACGACGTCCAATCATTGATTATCTATTTGATTGAATTAGTAATATTCTGTAATGAGTCTATAGTTAAGAAATTTTAATTAACAAATTTTGAGTACTATTTACCTATTTTGAAGATGAAACGTTCGCTCGAAGAACTTTCGAAGAAGACAGCAGAATCACGGTACCAACGGTATTTCAATCTGTAACAAAAATTAATCCATAATTAATGACAAGAAATAGTTACATAGAAAAGATCACAATGACGTGTCGATACATTTTTACAGCCACTGTAATTCCCACATCTCGATCTTCCTAATCGACAGAATATTAGAAAAAATGTAAAAGAAATCACAGAATATTCACAAACGCTTTGTTCCATCATTCGCTGTTCTTGTGACGAAAATCCACGGAAATCGAAAATGTCGTAGATGGAATGTATACGCGAAAGCGCTCGTATCTTAATCGCTGCTACAAAGTGCGGATTTCAATCGACAGAGAAGGTACCGATACCCTGGCGTACCTAATTGGTTCTGATCGATCCGACCCTCGTACTAATTAGTAAGGACGAGTTGTTAACGAGCCTGCCCCGTCGTTTGGCTACACAGAGTAGTACCAGGTACAGCCGGCGCGTATGAGAGCAGAGGAAAACGACGAGGAAAAGAAGGAAACACGGCTGGACGGAAACGGGTGTCGCTTCGGGCGAGAAGATGATTCTACAGAGCGATTCACGTGGTTGGAACAAGCGTTTTTCGCTTCCTTTTTTTTCCCCCTTTCTACCTTTTATTCCCTTTATGTTGTCAGCGGAGAAGAAAGTTTAGAAGAATACGTTTGGAAGGAAGGGGTGATTTCTGTTTCTCTCTTTTGCGATGTCTGTTCGTACACTTTTGTTGGTTACATTTTTCGTAAAAATTTCTCTTTTCGTACTCTGTATATATTCCGTTTTTAGCTTTACGTAAGTGGGAAAAAATTGTTGTGGAAGAAAACGTTAAGGAGATGATTTGAAATATTTCTTTTCTGATGCTTCTTGGTGGCCTGGGTTAAATTACATTTCTCGCAAAAACTTCATTTTTGTGTTGCGCGTTCTTTGCTCTCGCGCGTGCATAAACGGAGAAGAAATGGTAAAAAAATGGCGAAAGAAGAAAGAGCGAGTCAAAGATTTTTTTACAGGTTAAACTTTTCACGAAAATGTCTTCTCCGTGCTGTATACCTCTTTTGGTTTTATTTTTGTGTAAACAGAGGAAGATCGTAGAAGAAAATATTAGATAGAAGCAGTGACTCGACCATTTTTTAATGGAGTAAATTTTTCGCAAAAATTTCTGTTTGTCCTTTCGTGTCCTTTCTTTTTCCCAATTCTACGCACACGAAAAATATCTTTTACGCTGATCTTTAATTACGTGCTTGTAGTTCTTTACAGATCGAATCTTTTCATTGAAAAATTTCTTTCTTGTATTCCGTGTCCCAAATGGCATTATAATTTCTAATGCTAGGCTCGACAAATAGTATTTTTCTGGAGATTTTACGAATGGATGGAAATGCGTATGTATAACGTAAAAAATAAAAATGTCGAGAAATGAAACGTTCGAACGTTTCGTGATTTACACTTCTTTTTTTCTCATTTGCATCGGCAAAGTAGATTTGTAATTTATTATAGTTTTTTTTAGTTATTGCATTTACGCGTTCGTTTAAGTATCCATCGCAATAACGTTGTCGTATCTTGAATAAAAGATGAGGTGTTACCACTTTGAAAGGTACTCATTACCTCACTATTCTACCCTAATATCTTTACACGCAGAAGGGTAAAAGGAATCGATATATGGAAAGAAGGGACACATCAATCAAACTAAAGGAGTAATTTTTCGAGATTTTTCCTCGCGTTGTTACGAAGAAAATGGGGTTAAAGGAAGTGGAATTTCCTTAAACTATTTGGTTCTTTAATGCGCTACCAAAAATGACGTACGATTCGTCTAGTAGCTGCGTGACTGCGGCTATATACACAACGAAGTGCAATTTTTCATAACAAATATAATATAAACCACGAGAATATATCTTACGAGTCTGACTTATGGCTTCAAGTCGCAGCAATGCATTCGTGAAATATAATAATTACACATTCCTGGTTTAAGTAAAAGAAGTCCAATATTTTTCACCACTTACGTACAGAAACTTTCAGTAATTTTCTGCAATCTCGACTTTTATTAATAATCATTGATATTGCAAGGTGAAAAATAAAAGAAATACAGCAAGATTGAATGTTATTACATATTAGAAGACAGAAATTGTGATTTAAAAATTGAAAAATTACGTTTCTTCAAATTTTAACTCGAGATAGATAATTGAAGAAAATGTTGAGAAATTTTGACGAAGAAAAGAAAGTTGAAGGATGGATTTTTATCCGTGAAGCGATAAAGAAAAGCTTCTGGAGAGAAAAGAAGGTCAATCTAATCGCTGGTAATATAATTTCTATTAAGATCGATGTCTCGCTGGACAATTAATACGAGGCTATTTTCTCAGTGCTATCTGACGCATAAATCACAGCTCAACGTACTTGCAGATCTTAACGTTCGATTAAACCGAGGGCACGCAACTAAGTACACCGAGAAAGTTTGTTTAACGTGAAAGTGTCCTAGGCCTTTAACGATAAAACCGGCCGACGTGGAAATTGTTTTCGGGCAAATTTGTTTTTATGGACGTGAAAAATCGCTACTAAAATACAGCCCGTTGTATATTATAAAACAATTAAGTATTCATAATCGTAGACCGGTAAAGTTAATGCCGCAAGGATATTAAATCTTCAAGTATTTCGAAGAATGAAATTGAAATGTCGAAAAAATTCAAATCTCTAGATATTCTACTATATTCTTGTTAGAATCGTGGAATTAATTTATCGAAAAATTGGGGATATTTAAAATTTGTAAAGGATTGAAAAACGATTGGGATATTTAAAATTTCAACCACGGTATTCATATTAAATCGGGATATCTAAATCGGAAAAATATGTTCGTAGACCTGCGACACGACTATTTGTTTCGTTAATTGCGAACAAGTAATTACCAGTCGGCAACACACTTGTCAAGATAATTCGGGAGGAGTCGTTGTGCGTTTAATGCTAGCAAATGGGATCAGCCGCTTCAATTATCCTGGCGACACGAGTCGAAAAAGCTTGGCTTGCTGCTCATTAACAGGAATTAATTATTCGATGGAACATAAACCGATTACCGATGACGAGAAACTTACTTTACGACGGTTCTACAACATTTTCATTCTTTTCAAATTAAACTGTTCGTAAAAACTGACCGATTTCGTGATCGAAAATCAACGAGCGAATGTATAATGAGCGAATGAAAGAGATTTAGCGATTAAATAGTTAATTTACAATATTTCCATTTAAGCAGAAATCAGAGGTAACTGGAGAAATATATGGACGAAAATTACGAAGGTTACGAATAGAATTGATGGAGGAATAATCGATATTAATGAATCTCAAATTCTGTTTCACCGTGACAATATTCGATCGCGAACAATGAAGAAATATTAGATAGAATAAAAAAGTGTAATTGGAAATTATTATGGAAATTATTACGTCGTCCATTCTATTCTCTGTATTTATTGTTAGTATCGACAAACTTTCATTTATTTCGATCGCTATAGAACGATACACGTAATAGATTATCGTCAGCATTGAAGATGTAAAATTGATCTGGTAATAACGATCGATTATCTATGTTTAGAATCTATAATATACAGCGTGCTCGCTGAAAAACAGTATATTTAAGTTTCCTTTTCATATAGCTACGAATATTTAGTATAAGTGCATCCATTATATCTTTCTTTGACAGTAGGAATTTTAAAAAGACGTAGAAAATATGAAAAAAATATTCAACGGAGGAATTAATAAATTATCAACGTTGTAAAACATGGGACAGATATATCGGAATATCCCAGAAGTGAGAAGGTTACGTTTAAATGAAATGTTAGCTCGATTTCAATGTTAAAATTAAATTGTCATGGTACAAAACGCACTTGAAAATTTTCAAGTAATTTGAAAAATCAATTTGTTCGATTGGTTCGGCTAATAAACAACCGGCAACTCGATCGAAAACTTTCGCCAACTATTTGGCTTCTTTACGGTAACTTCGAGCACGCTCGTGATTTTTCTTCTTTAAAAGCCACGAGTCGGCTTCGTAACCGCTGCCAATGCGCCGTTTAATGCTTTTTCCTCCTTTTTTCCCCCCCGTTCCTTTACCGGAAATAAACGGAACACGTAATAAGAAGCTTTCCTCGTGCAGCTTGCGGCTCACACGTCGTAGTTTTTCCGCGGTCGGTGGCGCAGTTACTTGGGGATTTTGGTAATTAGCCAGGACGATATTTCACTAACTGTTACCCGAAGGAAAGTTTAATAACTGGGGCTCAGTTCGAAATCTCTCTAAACGGTTTTTCAACTTTCAATAACACTTCCGCACATTTCCACATATATATATATATATATCGAATATATATATATATCGAACATTTCCTGCGGATTAATTATTTGCGATCTAATTGAAACAACATTTCGATGGATAATTTTGATCTTTTATGTACGTACTGCGTTCAATGATTTTCGAACTGGTTTAAACTTTCAATCACACTCCCGAATATCGTGAAACCTATGGATTAAAAATTATTTTAATATCCTTCGTGAACTGATTGACAAACATTTCGGTGAATAATTTGCATTTTTCATATATAGTATTATATAACATCTAGTACTGTATGTCCATAAATTGTCAATCTAAATTAAATTAAATTAAATTAAATTAAATTAAATTTCTCTAGTCACGTTGTACTTTTATAAATTATTAATTGACTAAACAATAAATATATTTGCTTTTGATAAAGCTGCTCTGAAATTTTAGCATGTACATCGCATCTTTAACAACTAACTGAGAAAATTGCTATTAATAATTGATAAAGAAGATCGTTTCTTTCACAGACGAAAGTATTCTATTCCGAGTAAATTGACTCGCGTTCACGAAAATTGATAGATATTATTCGACGATTATTACATCGATGTAACGATTTTTCGGGGATGCATAGAGACAATTCAAGAGGTGACAAAACGTCGGCAGTTGCGTTTGAAAATAGACGTGACTAGATGCAGAGAGAAAAAGACAAACGAGCAATGGATTCTGGTCGATTTGTCGACCGGCAGTTTCCCGTGGACGTTCGTCAACCTCGAGGATAATTGCTGTCAAGTAAAAGGGGCGCGATGTTAAACTATATCTCGTCGAAACAACCGCAATTAAGGTCGAGCGTCCCTCGAAATGGCTCTAATGGCTCGCATTACATGCAGGTTACATGATCGTGTAAAACGTCACCACGAGGCTAAGCATTGACCTACATGGATCTATGATTTTTTAAATGCTTTCTCTTCACTAGTGTGCGTCGAATTTCAAAATACACTGGGTGACCATTTCGTGGCAATTTTGCCAACAAGTAAGTTTATATTTTAGAATAAAGTTTTCGCATAGGAAGATTCATTTATCGAGAGAAATATATTTGAAGGTTGATCAGTTTCGCGTATATTAAAAGAATACCTGTACGTAGGCCGAGATATGTTTAAATAACGATAAACTTGCATATAATTTTGTTAACGAAAGAAGAAAGGAAACTGGAAAGTATCGATAGACGAATTATTCGATTCCATTAACTGTTAAAATAAATAGAATATTTCTTCTGGGTTTAATTTCTATTTTCAAACACCATCCCTTCTGGAGTACCATAAATTATAACATTAGGTTGTCCGGAAAGTGTCACCTTCGTATAAAAGTGAAAGCAAGTGTGTGAAATGTCGTGGTGTTTATCTCGACAGAACAAAATGTACGTAATTCGAGAAAATAATATAAAACAAAAAACGTTTATTTTAATTATTTGCTCGTAAAACGAAAGAAACTTTTCCGACAACCTACTATATTTTCTGTCAATCGTTCATTTTCTATTTTCAGTCGACAAAAATATTCCATCGTAATTAGAATAAATATAACAGTAAGGTATTTGATCCTACTAACTACCGAATATTCTCTTCGAGTTTAGCCTTCGCTGTGTATGTTATTTCACGTTTCCGATTTCCTCCTGCGTGTAAGACCCTTTTCAAGTTTCACCTCCTGTTGCATGTCACCTTATACGTGCAATGAAGCATGATCATGCTCGCAGGTAATTTAATTTAAGCGAAGAGACACTTACGTGAAGTTGCTTCGTAAAGACACTTAAACGAAGCTTTATAACTCATTGATAAAAACTACCTGTTGCATTTGATAGTAGTTGATAATTGGTAAATGAAAAAGTTTCATTACACATAATGCTACTATTTGTTCAGGTATTAGTTCGCGAGAGATAATGACTTAAGCTAAATTTGACATTAAATCGATAAAAGTGGTTGGAAGTTAAATAGTAGGAAATATATGTATACCTTTAGCTACCTCTTTCTAGTAGATAGCTATTTAAATAGATTGCTCGATACATCTGTAAAAGATAGCTGCGAGAGATCTGCAAATCTGAGCGGTCAAGTATTTCAAAGACTGAAATATTTCTCGAAAAAGAAGCGTTCAGATTTGGTAAGCGAATATTTTAAGAGAACCATTCCACTGAATGAAATTTCGCTTAACTCCACCAAGATAAACAGACAAAGAGGAAAGCAGGCTGAATAGAGAAAGCACTAAAAATGAAATGTTGTAAAAATGCATTTTCTTGAATTGAGGTAAAATTCTGCTATTGAGAACCAAACATACAATTTTATCAACCAAGATGGTCTTTCTTTCAGTCGAGATATCTTTATATTATTCCTTTTTTTAAAGAGATAAAACCATCCTCTTCTTTTGTTGATACGATTTCCCTAGCTTCAGTTCTGAAAGAAGATGTTATAATTAGCTTCTTATAGAAATTTAGGAAACTCTTGAAATACCGACTATGACATTTTCCCATCAAATTCACTTTTTAATAATTCTCTGAACGAAAAATAAAATAGCGTTTGGTCCCACTGATTATTCTCGCCGTTATAATCGACAATAACGAAAGGTACACGTGACGTTAATGTCATAATTAAAAAAAAGAGATAGAACCTCGTTACGAAGAGAGAATTTTGATTTCTAAAATTCAACTACATTTAAAAAAAAGGCATATCTCAGTGATATACACTTTAAAATAACAAAAAAAGCAGTCTCTGAAATAGGATTACCATAAAGATACAGTATATCGATAAAAGCACAGATGAAAATCCAATATGCAAATCGATATCAATATCCAAAGTATATTTCCACGTCCTCGTTACACGGATACTGAATCCACTGTCAATTTTTTCGTATTACTTCAAACTAATTTTTAATTGATTAATTTTAATATAAAGTTAATACTAAATAATACATGAGTAGCCAAAAACCTCAACGTACAACCCCTGTCACATAATCATACCCCAAAAATTTCACTTTCTAAACCGCAATCATCCACGTCCAATGACATCATGAATTCACACCCACAATGCCACGAGCAATTAAAAGGGGACCGAGTCTCGTTTAACACGACACGTGTTACGCCAGTCAAGAGGAATGTCCATCGAGCATGGCAATGTCCTCCGCATGAGATGAGTCATCGGATCATTGAGATCTCTGCTTGGATCAGCCGGTTTATTGGGTTGAAGTGTAGCCGAGGAAACCGCTTCACTGTTGCACCCGGATCCGCCGATTCAAAATTAATGAGATTCGTTCGATCAATTTTTCTATTCAAACTTCAATCAACGCTTCGAAAATTTAATGTTAAAAATATAATTCTTGTTTATTCGTTATCTGTCACAAAGGATAAGTCCTTCATCCGATAAACGAATTATTCCCTTAACGAGAATAATTCTAGTTATATAACTTTTTTAATCACATCTACTTCGACTAATTATCAATTTCCGTCTGTTATTCTCCATTAACAAAAAAATAGTATCAAGTACCCGTGTTGATGAAAATTGTTCACTCACAAAGTTCGTTTTCAGGAAAACTGATTAGAAAAGGTGAAGAATGTACTTCGTTTGTTCGATTGGCGTAAGTGCTGAAAATTTGATTATAGTTTCAACGTGTTGTTAATCGAGGATCAGTTATAGATACAGTTATCGAATTCCAGTTCTGCAAACTTCGCGCCATGAAATTTCTAATCCTTTAAACTCTCTTAACTAAGCACCCAACTGACTTTTAATTAGTTCAGACACCTGCTAATAGCGGTACGATAAGTTTACTATTTTTATTTTAATTGTTATTTGTTAACCAACTAACTTTCCACTGGCAATTTTTTTTTTTATCGATAACAACGGTTAAAAGATTTATGATGCGTCTGATCCGTGGAAAATTCCAAAAGCGACTGATTTTTCTCTCAATTTAACGAATATCTTGGATATCGCTAAAGATCAACTATTTTCTTGAACTTTATAGCAGAGGCTCAAGTATTCGTGACAGTACGTTCGTTCGTACCAACTGTCTAACAGACTCGTCATTCAATTTTTATTCTATTCATTACTTGCAGATCCCTTCGTCTTATTAAATTTCCCCAACGTCTTTATCCGATATTTCCTTTCTATCTGCCGCCCTATGCTTCATCCCCTGGATATTTCTTTACCGACTCGTCGCCAAAAGATCGTCCCAATAAGTCGTCGAAATGGTGTCACATTTCAAACTGGCAGCTACTAAGCAGCAGACTGCGCGGAGACTTGCCAAACAAGGTTCTCGAGCAACGGGCAAGTGTTAGACAAAATCGACGAAAGTTTCCAACAAGTGTGGAACAAACGTAACTTTCTGCCACTTTCTTCTTGGCCCGATCACCCGTGCATTTGACTGGGAACACTTCGGAGAACAGAGCGAAGTAATTTGTAAAATTTCAACTTTCCACCAAGCCATATGAATGTCATTTCTGTTTCCATTTCTATTTCTTATTGCTTGCTTTATTACGTATCGATGATCAATATTCCTTGACAGAGGAATCAAATTAGTTAAATTCCTTGAGAAATTACCTTGACAACTGGCTGTCTTCGATGCTACTCATAGTCTGTATTATATTTTTCTAATAATGTTGTCATTATTGTAATTGTAATTTTGTTGACAACGTAGGAACGTTTCAGACTCGAATTGCCTCGACAAAGAAAAAGTATTTCGGAGTAATCTATTAGGTCGTCCGGAAAGTTCCTTTCGTTTTATAAGGAAATAATGGATGCACAATATTTTCCATTTCATATTATTTTATCGAATTACGTACATCTCGTTCTGTTTGATCCATTCTGCTCTATCAAAATAAAGATCTCAACGTTCGACAGATTAGGTTTCATGTTTGCGTAAAGATGCATCGTTGTAAAAGACGTATCTGTAAAGGAAAGACACTTTTCCGACAACCTAATATTAAAAAGGTACGACATCTCGAAGAATTCTTACGCAATTATTGGAAATTTTTATAAATTTCTATAGATCGAGCAACTTGTTCAATTCTTTCCTATTTTATTTAATTAAATCGCGAACTTAAGCTACTTATTCGACATTCCACGGACTCTTAACCAACTTCGCAACTACGTTTGTTTTTAAGCACGCACCGAGAAAGGCGAACACTTCGTCCGATCAGACCGGAAAAACGGTAACAGAAGCGAGCAAGTTTCCTTTGAACCTGGCTCTGTTCTTGCTTCACTTTTCTTGCATTCAGCCAGTCTGTTCATTAAATTCGCATTTTCGCGCAGGAAATATCCAGGCTCGATCGAAAACCATAACCACCGACAAACTTTGTATCGAGTCACGAAGAGAAACAAATATTTTCCATTCCGATAATTTAGTATTATCTGCTCGCTACATACCACAAATATGTTTTAGAAATGGCGCCGCTATCAAATATCGGTAAATATTCATAATACCGAAATGTTGTCCGTAATGCAATATATTGATGATATCGTTAACATGCCGACAAATTCCATTTAATTAACAAATATGCTAATACATGCTACATCCTGCAAACTCTCGTGTTATCCACTTCTAAACAATATTATTCATGTTTCGATAAATATTATTGAACATGGATAATCGGAATATCAAGAAATATCGATGATCTTTAATAACCTCTCAAGTATAATTTTTATTTGCTCCATCACGCTGCTCACTTTTCTTCGTTTCATCCACGAAAGGAACGTCGGCCTGTCTTTGCGAATCGGCGAAAGCTCACAGCCATCAGGTTTGTTTGCCCATTTCCGAAGCGGTTTGCTCCCTCATCGACGTTTTAACGATTAAAAGCTACCCACTCCCACGCTCTTACTCGTGGTAACGTGAATCTTCGCCGAGATTTATCCGTTTATTGACATCTACGCGATTAGAGCAGCTCTTCGCGCCGGTGGCGGAGCAACGATTTCCACGGGATCTTTGACCAGGATAATCTTTTCACCGAGAAAAATTGTTACACCGGCGCTTAAGGCTGGTAAACGTCGACCGATTTCATCTTGGGACGTTCGATCTCGCGTGAAAGTTTCGAGCGATATTCATGTCCTACGAATAATTCAGAAAATTTCTGAATAATGGATCTATAAGGCTTCTTTCAATTAATAAATGCCAGTTTTCTGCATAGATTCTGTTCGCTACAGCACATATTTTATAAATTCGATATATAATATTCATTTGTGTGGATGCCTTTCTTTATCAAAATCTGTGTATTTATTGTTAAAGGAACACTGTATTTTTTACGATCTTCGAATTATTTAATCTCCTCCGTTGAAACTCGAAGCGAAAATCTACAGGCATAAGAATGTCTTTGAATTGTTAAGAAACCGATCAGAATATCCAGAATATCCTTCTGTATGCTTTCATAAACATTACTATGAAAGAGGAACAATAACATTTGAAAAAAATGTAACAAATTTCTTTTAGTTTCTATCTTTGTTCCTTTTGTTCATTCGAATTTTTCATTTTTCCAAAGTATCTTTTTCCCGCATTTATGTCACAAAATAACACCGGTTTTTACCATACTCCATTATTTCAATGCGCAGCAAAATGGTTTAATTCCACGAAAAAATGGTGATCGAGGTAATACAGAAAGGGACGTTCTACAATAGATTCACAGCAACAGTATTGCATCATGCACGGAAATTTGGTTTCGAATGTAGGTCGATATACGTACGGTATAATAGAATATTCTATCCAATAATTTTTCTACAGTCCTGAGCTTGAATAATGCATGGAATAGAACGTAGAACGATAACGTAGCGTTAATCAGTATTATTTAGTAGCTGACTACACGATACGCGTAACTATCGAGATATCGTTCTATTGCGCTCGTAAATCTCTCTTTTACAATGCGAAAAAGTATTCAAAGAGCAAATATTCCCAGCGAGCAAGACAGCCAGTAACAAATCATTTGTCATTGTACCTTATGCTAATGCTGAAATGTTCCAGTTAAAAACGCGACTGGCTCGAGTATCAAAAATTCAAGCGACGACTTTTAAAAATGGAAACACGTGGATTCTTCCTAAATCAATGGAATTTCGAATGGACAGCTGTAATTTTACACGGGGAGAAAAAAATGAGAATAAATCATTTTTCATCTATGTTTTATAAAACGACTACGCATTGATTCAACATTCAAGAAAATGCAATATTAATTTTGGTTAAAAAAAAGTTCCCCAAAATATTGGAAAACAGAGTTTTAATTCGATACAAAATTATTGAAACTTCAGTAAAATACGGTATTGTTATAACGTAAAAAAAGATTAAAGGGAAAAATACAAATTTCTAGACAAGGCCAGAGAGTGACAGGATTTTAATAATGAAAAAAATTGAATAGTATGATTAATAACATAGAGTTTTAAAAATATATAAAAACATGGTTATAAAAGCTACATAATATAGGCGTTTCAATATTTAATGACGGATATTTAATAACGTAAACGTTCGAAAATACAATTTTAATATAGAAAAATGATTCCAGCGACACACGGATATTGGCAATATTAATTTAACAATATGAAAAGTTTAATAAATGGAGTATATTGAATAATACAAAGTTACAAAATATAATAAAAAGTTTGCAATTTTTATTTAACGTAGGGAGATAATTCAAAGGTCACAGGGATACAATTTCATATTAAAGTATCGTACAATATGAGAGATACCTCTCTCTATCATAATTTATACGAAACGCGATGAAACGTAGTTGTAATTTAATAGAAGAGTATTGCAACAAACTACCCTACGAACGGAGGATTGTCCTTGTTCACCCCAAGACCCAATTAACCGTGCAATAAGCCATAAAATTTAGTCCTCGTGGACGTTTCAAGCGATATATCGTCACAAGCGGATAAAAATCCTTGGTGGTGTTCTTCGCGAAATTTGAATCTACTACGTTGCAGGGTCCTCTCTCTACCCTTCGGGTTGTCACGCTTTCAGCCATGTACGTAACACCCGACGACGAGGACGTGGCATCGTCGTGGCGTGGAAGACGGAAGCAGGAAGAGGCAGGAGGACGACAATAATTTACCACAAAGGCGAAACGTAGAGGCAACGAGGCAGGGGAACGGAAAGAAATAAATAACGAAGAGTAGCTGAACGCTCCAAGAATCACAACTGCGCTAAAAGGAGGTTCGCGCGTTTCCACTAACTTTTTCCGGGTTTTTTTTTCGAGAAGGAGGGAGCTAAGGGTGGAAAAGGGCGGGAGAGAGAACGGTGCGCCTAGAGTTTGTAAAGCAGACTCGAATTTTTCTGCCGGATTAACGCGGTACTCTTTGACGTGCTACTGAAATGAATTCTATTATTTGAAGCAAGAGGATTTTTTGAAGAAAGTGTCAGTGTAATCTCAAAAGGACGGCATTCTCGGAGAAACGAGAGGTACGAAATGCAATCGTGATTAAAGCAAGAATTTCGTATCCCTTCTCCTTCTAATTGAATTCTATTCTTAATTCATTCTGCAATTGAATTGGATTGGTTTGATCTATGGCCGAGAAGCTATTTAATTTATTTCATTGATGTGCCGTGGAAATAAATTCCATTTTGTGATATTGAAAGATGTTCTAGGGGAAGTGTAAGTTTAATGTCGAAAAACTGTCTCGTTTCCCTTTAAACGTGATATTTGTATCGCGATATAAACACAAAATTCTTCAAGCAGGAATAACGAAAATTTCCTGAAAAAATGGCAAATAATTGTAAACTATTCTCTACAAAAAGGAAAGAAAAGAATAGACAATAAATTATACGTATAATAAAGTGATTTTATACGTGAAAGGTTTTATAATGAAACTTGTCTTTAAAATTCCTTAGAAGCAATAAACCAACTTAATAATCTTGTGGTCCTAAATGTTTGGTTTCAATTAACTTTGGTTTAATGCTATTATATAGGGGCGTGTGTATAAACTGAGGGTTGTTTGTTGAAGAGTTTCTTCTATGATTTTTGGAGTGAATTTTAAAGTTACATTTTACTACGTGATTTCCAGTTGGATAACTTATTAACGCAGTGGAGTCTTTGAGTTGAAGTACTGATGTTTTTGACTAACTGTCTATGACTAAATTTCCGCTTTCATAACTCTCTTTGAAGTTCTCCTGAAGGTCCTTATTTACTCGGTAGCAGTTTTTAAACGACTCTTTCAAGGAAATATTTTGTTTAAAAGCGCAACGTAGCAATGTCCTAATTAACATAAAGTTTGTATAGCACTAAAGTTTGAATAGAATCTTGAAACATCTTGAATCTTTTATGCATTTTTTCGACAATAAGGATTTTACAGTCCCCCTAACGCTTTAACTGCTCAACATTTTCAATAACAGTCATCAACCATTCTAATCGCTGCTAACAATTCTTTTTCCCAAAAAAATCACTCCTTCTTCGATCCTTTAATATTTTCCGCAAATTTATTACTTCGTACAGCGCAATTCATCCTCCTGTCAGATGACCTCCCTAATTACCATTTTCTTTCACTTCAATAGCAGTCAATCGCGCCAATGTGTAACAGAATCCCTAGACAGTTGCTTTAAAGTTTCAACAATATTTCGTTACAGCGTGACTCATCCTCCTGTCAAATCCAAACCATCTCCCTAGTCATAATGTTTCTTCGCCCAAACTTCCCCAACAAACGTTACCAACCACCCAAATCCACTTTCCCAAACCAGTTTCCGCGATGCATCGTCGATAGCTCTGATCCAATTGGTGCGAGTAATTTTAATATTTCACAGACCGGCAGAAAATCTTGGAAGTTGGCCACGTGAGTCAAACGAGCCACTTTCGACCGAGGGGATAGTCTAACGCGTAAGTTTCGCGAAGCGACGACACAGCGACAGAAAGGAAATGCTTCTACCGAGTTGGCCGGCTAAATCTCGAGCAAGCGAAGCGGAATGCGCACGAGGAAGCACGAGATGATGAAATTCACCGAACGTACGATCGACGTGGTCGTGAACACGTTTACAAACAAATATACCAAACGTTCGGTTCCTGAAACCGAAACAGCAAGTTTCGAGTAGCGTATTTCCATCATCTTTTCCAATTTCCTTCTCCTCGTTAGGTCGAGTTCAGGAAAGAGCATCGATGGACCAAGAGTCTTTCCTTGTTAGTGTTTCCTCGATTTTTCCATGTTTGTCGGTACTTCAAAAAGTATCGAAAAAGAGAGAGGCAAATGTTCGTTGCGTAACGAAGAAGTTGGAGTAGATCGGTTGCGGTTCGAAGAAATGTAACCTAAGTGTGAGTTGATTAGTTGTTGCAACGCTTCAAGTTTGGAATCAGCTGAGAATACGCAGAGTGTTTCCGCTGTGAAAACGATCTTCGATGTACAGTGTGTCCGTTTTATCCGGAAACACGAAAATATCCAGGAAACTATGGATGATGCAAAAATGGTTTGAGACGAATGTTGCACGACATCGTGTCGATATTTGTTTCGAAATATTGCAACGTTTGTAAGTTCTAAATACCAATGGTTCAGAAAATTTGAGAGTTGCTATCCAAAGCCTACTATCTTGTTAGGGAATTAATCCATGCAAACAGGATACGAACTTTGCTCAAAAATGAATACAAATAACAATAAAAATTCAATTACAAAACAAGAGATACGAATGGCAAGGAACCAAGCTACAGGAAAGCGAACAACAAATAAATGTACAAAATATCTCTAAATATCAATAATCCAGAAAATCGAAACTATACCACGAAATCTAAACTCTCTATACAGAAAACCAATCTGAACCGCGCTATAAAGAGCCAAACTAAAAGCTGAAATTTAATTTAACGAAATCCCTAAGCTATACAACGTCACATTTCGAATTTGCAGTTCGCGCAAACCCACGAAACCTAAAGCTCGAACTCTATTTCCCGGGTTTTCAATTAAGTCGTCCATTTTTGCGTCGCGACACGCAGAGGAAACCGCGTTGCCGCTTATGAAGTTGCGGCCTTAACGGGCGCAGACCCGTTCGCAACGATGGCAACCGAAGAGACGGACGATAGTGGAAAGGGGATTGTCGGAGAAAAAGCGGAGATCGTTCCGCACGTTTGTACCGTGCAGAACCCTCGCGCCGCATTGGCTCGGAACTCGTTTGCGGGACACGAAGTTTCTACGCCGCTTACCTCAGGAAGAGGTGACTCGAAATATAAAAAGAGAACACGAGCGGTGGGCTACGTGCTCGAGAAATTAATGACCGGCCAAGGAAAAGCGGCGACCCGCCGCTTGGACATCGAAACCTCGGAGGAAAACTGTTAAGTCTACCGGGGGTTGATTGGCGAATCTGTATTTAAAGAGCTTAAGGATCACTCGCAGGGGATTTTCTAATGGATTTTTATTCATCGATGAAGTTTACCCTTTTCTGTGCTACGGTTTTTGAGGTTTTGCGTTTGATACAGCGGGTACGGTGTTCTTTTGTTGCGTTACTGCTGTTTTATTGTTTAACACGTCCGCTGTAGATCCGAGTTTCATTTACTAGAATATCGTATGGTAACAAAAATTGTCATAGAATACGTGTCGTCAAAATAAAAATGTCGTCTTTATATTGTGAAACATTGTATCGTTGATCAAACGCGCTTCTATAGAAACTTGATGAACCTTGGCAGTGAAAGGGAAATTTCAATATTATTGTGATTCTCGTGTTTCTAAAATAGTTTCGACTCTTCCACCTGGTAGAATTATATCGATTCTGTAGCATTAACAACATCGAAGCGTTGTCTCTTGAATGTTGTTTAGCGGGTGCCAGCATAACTCACTGGGCCGTTTCCAGGAAAGTGGATTAGACAATATGGCCTTTTAGAGCGCTAACTCGCCGCACCGAATTAAACCCTCCGGATATCTTCGTCCCGGTTATTAATGGCGCAAGCGTATTAATTAACCAAGCAGTATATTAGTCAACCAGTTGTTGGTTTGTATGGAATAGAGGATGGCCACTTTAAGCATAATACTCTGTTCCGTCATTTGCGAAATCTCAGAAGTTATGTTTCATACGCTGGTACGTAGCGAGTAAAGGTGAACGGTAATGAAAACACGGATTATCAAAAATTGCTTCAGAAGGTGAAACGAATCATTGGATAAAACATTAAAGAAGATATTTGTCAATGAAAGATCGTCGTAGTTTGACGGTAGAGCGTGAAATTTTAAACAGATCGTGAGAAGTTGAATGTACAGTCGGAGAAAAAAATATTCATAAGGCTAGAGGAACTATGATATAAAATTAGAAAAAAAAACTGGAATATACGGAATATATAATAATTATTATGAAATTCTAATGTTTCGTAATTATAGATAGGTCTAAATATTTGAATATATTTTCAGATCGGTTTCAAATCTTATCAATCACGATAGTGTCGTTACGATGCTAATGAAATTTCAATATGCTTTACATATCGACACAAATATACGATAAATGGACGTAAAAGTTCACCGTCGTTAAATGTTCCAATGTACTTCTTCCTGAATTAGTGTACGAATATTTTGCTCGTGACTATGAGAAAACCGCGTTACGGGGAGTAATTAAATCGGGGAGGGCGAGGAGTTTTAAAAGTCTCCGGCATTGCCGTGACTTCTTCTCCTGTCGGAATGAATTTCAAATGAATTTCAAATGAATTTCCTACAAATGCGGCCGGCGAACTTTCGGGACGGGCTGTGTGAAAGATTTACGACGCCATGGCTGGCAATAAAACGTCGCTTCGTCGAGTTATAACGCGTCGATCTCGCATGAAAAAGATCGTGTTCAACCCCGTCGCAGCTCAACTAACATAATTTACGTCGAGTTCAGAACGGATAAGCGGTTGGAAATGCGACGAGGTGATTGTGAATATTTTTCTAATGAGGTCGGTGCGAATTGGAATCGGCGAGAAAACGCTGTGTCGTGGAAATCGGGCGAGCGTAGTTTGAAGTACAAAAAGAATGTAGTTCACCGGCGGATGATTAAGCGGGGAAAATTAGGTTTCAGAGAAGAAAACCGGTTGACGAATGTTAATAGCGATTATAATCGCTCGGAATAAAAGTATTCAAAGTTGATAGATCGATAAATTTTTGGCGAATTAGAAAAGAAATATGATTTAATAAAATTTCAACGAAATAAGTAGAATTTTTAAAAAATTTGCTAACAAATTTGCGAAAAAATTGTATGCTTTCGTTAATGTCTCTAATCATTGCCAAAATTAGGCTTGTAACTTCACCTATAAAGTTGAGGATGCTGAATAATGGTATAGTTATTATGTATAATAATTATATCACTGTATACAAAGTAACAATCACTAACATCATCTAAGTACAACTTTACGCTCTCAAATTATAAACTACCTTTCACCGATCAATCCGCAATTTATCAAATAAAAGCCTATCCTTATAATCAAAACTAAAATAAAAGAAAATTTCCATCTACCAATGGTTTTAAGAATCTTGATCCGAATATAGTTTCAGGGCGACGTTATCGCGACTTGACAGGCCACAAACGATCAATCGGTCAGGATGGCGTGCGTCGATCATCGAGCTTTAATTACAAGCCCATATTATCGGCAGGCTAAGGGTTGGAACCGCCTGCGGGCTGTTTCACGTTCCTACACGTTCGTATCGCGTCAATGCGGCTCTCGAATCGGCCACGCCGACGCGACGGCGCAAATAGATTTCTCTATTAAATCGCATCCTGCAAACTGCATGCAACGAGTCACCTGTACCTATTCTCGTCGTTCGTTCGACCGATCGATCGTAATTGACGCGTTTGTCACGCGGATTTTGGTCACTGGAATTCCTAGCGAACCGCAAAGGGAAAACAAGCGAAGGGGTGGCTTCTTGTTTGTAAACGATAGAATTTGAGACTAATAGGGGTGTTTTTCGAGTGACGGATTGTCGGTGTTCCAGTAATTGGAGGTAATTGAAGGGTGATAGATGCGGTGCACGTTTTGCCCAAGTTTCAAAGTTCCAATCGAGGAAATGTTTGAGAAATTACTTGGTTTTGAAATTTGATATTTCGGTTACAACTTTTTCGAATTATTTTATGAAATATGGACAATGGTGGAATTGTTTGAAAAGAATTTAAATCGGTTTTTTTGCCTCGAAAACGGCAGAAACGTTATGAAAAAAAGTTAACAATTTTAATCAGACATGTAGTCTATACATAGAAATCGACGGAAAAAGTTTAGCGAAACGTAATAACGTTGAATACATTATTTAAACGAATGAAAGTTCGTTGCTCCAAAAATATAAAATTCATCCATTTACACCATTTTTCTAGATGTAACAATTTACGAGATACTGAGGGAGATATGTTTACTACCCTCAATTTGAAGAGCAATTTCCATGCGTCCAGTGTGGAAGACGATCGATAACAAATATACCTATCGAATATTTTTTGAAAGCTACCATATACCGGAGTTTTATCATCGTGATGTTTTCTTTATTCTGACGAAAAGTTTATGGTATTCGGAATTGTACGAATTGTATATTGCTTTATAGGAACGTCTTTAAGGGGTGGGGGGGGGGGTGTGCTAGATTTTTATGTCTGGTTGAAAAGTGTCTGAAACGTTTTCGGACAGCTTGGTTTTATGAGAGATTTACCCGGTGGACCTTGTGAGAACGTAGCAAATTACGAGTTAGAGACGCTCTAATTACTATTAATTAGGAACTACAGTATCAAACGAGTTGATTGAATAAAGCGGTAATTATACGAAGTAGGACGATAAGTCTATCTATCACGAATAGTTGACTATATTTAATATTTATAGAAATATTAAAAAAGTAATATAACTATTGAGATATGTATAATTTTGTGTGCTAGACTAGATTGGCCGCGTAGTAGTGACACGCGTATGCGAATACGAGTGCGTGGAAGTATGCGTGTGTGCGCGGCGTCTCGAAAAGCAGACGAACGTAACCGTTTCGTTGGCAGTGTGGTATGGAAGATGGTGAGACAAAGAGAGTGCAAATGTATATCGACGAAGATCCTGGAAATCGTTTATTAAATAAATTTAGAATTATTTTAATATGAATTCTAAGTGTAATTTTAGTGTTCCTTTACTTTTATTTCGGCAATTAAGATCCACAATTCTCAACAATAACATAAAACGTGACCGTCCAAGTAAATAAAATTATTACTCGATACTATAAACCAACACTTGTGCTTAAAAACAAAATATATTCATTAAAACATCTTTCAATACTATTTACGTATAGCTATATAAATCTATGTCGATAAAAATAATTTCTACGAAACATAACTCTGTTGAATTTTCAATAAAAAAAATATATGGGAAGATTTAATTTTCATTACGGGTATGAATCAACTCGTATTATTAGACTGAGCGATACAATCTCCAATTCCAAAAAATAAAAAATAAAAAATAGAAGGAAAAAATCGGAATAATAATATCCTGTTTTGTGGGTGGTGTTAATTGAAACCAATAAAACAATACATCATATTTTACATCAGAGACCAGAGATTCGTGTTATTGTTCGCTGTTTGATTAAATTCCCCGAGAGATTTCGAGAAGCAAAAGTTGCGTGCACCGACGAGCGAAAGTTGCACGTGAAACTGCACGGCGAATCTCTTGATTTGCTGGCATCGGTTTTGCTCCGTAATAAATAACCGGCTGGGATTTTGGAGAATTGGTTCGATTTCCACTCGATTTTTGTTAGACAATATAAAACGTCGATGTAATTCACTTGGCTCTTTATTTCCTGTACGAAGTTTCCCGGAACGCATTAAAAACCCATCTAGCTTTCCATTCGACCCGTGTTTGTCATGCTTCGCGTTTGTATCAGCGAAATTCAACCGTTTAAACGTTTCAAATGAATTAGGACAGACGCGATGTTACTATCGGTTGCTCCGTTGCGGAGAATATTTTTCTAGCGGATTTTGTAGAAATAAATGTCGATAATTTAAACTGGATCATTCGAGGCAGACAATTCTATTTCTTATTCTTTTGATAATTGAACGAGTAATGCAATTTTAGGTCTTCTTTAGTTCTCCGTTTATAAAGAACTTCTTAGCTGATACGAATTCGCAGTTGAAACACGATAAAAGTCAAATTTCTTACGCGATATATATATAACGACACGATGTTTGATAAATAGAAAATATCAAATAAAATGACAGTATCGCAAAACGATCCACGAAATTCTATTACGTCATAGGCAAGATGTTACGCTAAAGAGATAAAAAGGAGAAAGAAGAGATCCATAAAGAAACCATCGAAGGAAGAAAGGTATTGACACGGATATCGGGTATCCGATTAAATCGTTGGATAAGATGATACAGTAAGGAAATAAAAAAGGGAAAAACGAGGTCGAAGACGTTGAATGGAGGGTCACGTCAGGAAACGTAACTTCGACCCGTAAAATCGCGGAAGTTTCGACGTGTGACGATGATGCTGGAAACAGGGGTTGCGCGTGGCAGTGATCCTGAGGCCGCGGGGAAGCCTGCATGACGTCTAAATCATATGTCACGGCCTGGAAATACGCATATCAGGAAACGTAAACTTGATTCCTGGTAATGCTTCCGGCGCTGCGAGTTAACCCCACGAAGCTCGCAAACATACACAGCCGATATCCGCTCTCTCGCATGGACGCGGACTGCGTGTACAGGGTGGCTCGGCAATTACGTCACAGTCCAGTATCCTATGGGACTTTTTCCACAAGGAAATCTCGACCACGTGGACGATTCGTGGTTTATAGGATATTTCGTGTTAATTTTTTTATTCGAAAAAAAGAAGGTTGATTTTTCTGCTAAATTTGTCGGATATTATAAAAATATTATATGGTGATGCGTGAAATATTGCAAAATATATTACAAATGGACTGAACGGTGCGTGACAGTTCTAACTATATTTCGAGAAATGCTGGTTAAATCGGATTATAAAGTTTAGATTCAGCTTTTATGACGGTGCAATTTTTTGTTAATAAGAAAATGTTTGACGTGTATTATTCGTTTAAAGAATGGAGTTTCAGTTGATACGTACACTGTTCCAATAATGATAATAGAAAACAAATGATAAATTGCCTCTTTAGAGATGAAATTACGGGAGACCGACTGAAACTGTATACGGAGACAGCGTATTTTATCGTGACCCGTAATTGTTTCGTAATTCCATAAAAATAGTATTCTATTCGTAGTCGAGTAAGTTAAGGAAATTAAGAAGACTCTTTTATAAGGTAGCGTAAGATCGATGTCTAATATTTGTCTCGGGGTAATTAAGCCAGAGTATGATTTTCTGTGCAAGTAATTTATCTTCTGCAGAAAAACATGATACTTTCGTGTTTGATGTTCGTTTAAGGATAATTGCGAAAAGATGAGTCTTCTTAAATGAAGCACAGCGCAGTTTTAAACATTAAACTTCCTTTCTCTCCCGTGACAATATCTATATCTTATTTAAGAATTCATAAAAATTCGATCTCTTCTTATAACGTTGACAAAAATCATTTATTATAATACGAATGACAAATTCGCCTAAGAATTTTAACAGATGTTCGAAAAATTCGTACAACGAGGGTGCAATTTTTTCAAAATATCTATATTTCTTGCCTTTTCTGTAGAACAATCGAAACTTCAATTCTTCTGTAGCAAAATCCTTTAAGTGTTAGTCCTTAATCCCCTTAAACAATCAATGATATAGTCAATATTTCAAAATTCTCGCAATTTAGTTTGTCAATGAATATTAACAATATTGTCTGAACAATATATATTAATTCCATTAATCGAGAACCTTGAAATACTGACGATATACTTAAATTGATAGTCTGTGGGTGTCCTCACAGGCGAGATTATTAAAAAATGTCCGCGCATCTGATAGAAATGAAAAGCGAAGGACTGACAGAATCTCGTAAATAGTTCTCCTCGGGAATGCATAGTGAAAAAATGAGGAAGCAGCAATGAACTTAATATCTCATTTTTATCGCGCGGTTTCTCGCTACGAGTTTAGAAACTTTTATCTGAAACACTCCACCTTATCTGCAAGAAGTCAGGAAGTTATTTGGGTGGCCTGTTTCAAGTGCCTCGCCCTGTGTACTCGAAACTTTTCCAGCCACCCAAATCTGAACGTCTGAACACTGGATGCAGACAATAATCTGCTTTACGAAGGATGATACCATCGTTTCTCTCTGATACACCATACTTTGAAAGTACCGAGCGAATTTGCAGCAGGATTTATGAATTCATACTTAGGTGGGTAGGTAAAAGATCATCATCTTCCTCTTATGTTCCTCTCATTTTAGATTTACATGATCGTCGCAGTTACGCAATTATATCATTTTTATTTTCTTAATAACATCGAACAATTCTTTGTCTGTACACGTATCGTGGATATTTTTAAATCTACGATAATAAACGATATAAACACCGTCTAATCATTATTCCGTTAATCTAGCTATTAAGGTATCCAATAAAACTTGAATCAACAGATTCGCAATAAAAATATTCGAAATCTCTAAATAAAAATACCAAATTCCCGATCAATACCAAACTAAAGTAATTCCATCAGAGTAATTTGCAGCATCCTATTCTAGTTCTCGCGCGCTATGAAATTATCGTATTACGATAAGCGTGGACATCTTTGTTAGGAAACGATATCTATTACATAAAACCAAAATTTAATCAATATTTGGATTTAGTACGAAGAATAGGATAAACAGTAAATTTTCTTATTAAATCTTGTCAATTCACCAACTGAAAAACAGATTACTGTACATCGAATTAAACAAAGAAGATAATAAAACAAAAGGTTCTTAAAATAATTAAAAAATTCCCAAGGCTGTATTATGCATCCCAAGAGACGAAAGGGACGAGTTGAACGTATCCCCTTGACGATCTCACCCTGTAGATAGAGTACGGTCAGATCGTGGTCAGTTCGCGCGTGTTTACGATGCGTCGGTTCAGAATATATATTTGATATAGGGTGGTTGGGCTGGATAGCTGTTTCGAGCATGCAGTTTCGTTACACCGATACCCAATATTTACTGGCTGAATCGCAAATTTAACGGCCGATTTTCCCATGCAACTTCAACGGAATCGACTCGCACATTAAGGGCGCGGTTAAGGGTCGTGATGTGTCGCCGTTTCTACGTGCCGAACGTACTACAAAGTGGGGGATTATTGGAAATATTCATCGAGTACTTTACCAGCGACTTTTTACTTTGAAGACTTTAAAACGTTTATTACACCCGGGGGGATATTACGATATTTGCTTACGGATGCTTTACGATATTTTTATTTAAGTTTCAGACAAATTTTTGTTTGAAATCTTTTCCCTTCGCCTTGCCATTTGACTGATTACATGTTTGAGCAAAGAATTCCGATTTTTTTCAAATTATTCGATTCTTGCAGAGTTTCAGAGGATTTATCGCTAGAATCGGGTTGTTAAATTCGAGAATAATTAAAATATTTAAGAAATTCTCTTCTCGCTGCCTATTTTACGAGAAAGTCTACGAAAACAACGCGACAGCGGCTAAATAGAGCTGCGTTTTTCTCGATGAAATTTTCTTTGTATCAATAAAGCCGCCTACATTATCGTAGAACCGAATTAAACATTCATTTTCATAAAACGGAAACCTGCGCCGATTGATCTCTCTCTATTCTTGAAATATTTTGTGCAACTTTTATATACTGCGCCATAATATTTTCTTGCCGAAATGCTATCTGGCCACGGTATTAAATTTCAACATAATATTTTCCTCTATTCTTTGTTATGATTATTCGATGCCTGTAACATAATCAAAGCTCGGACTATTTTTGTGCATTTTTTCTGAAGGGTATTTCGTCGCATTAGAAATTGCCAGTGAACTTCTAGGAAACCTTAAACTCAGAAACAAATGCAAAAAATAGATCAAATTCTGTCAAGTGTTTACATCTCACGCCCTAAAGCTATTTCTTCCAAAACAAAATTTCAAAACAGAATCGATACAATCTGTGCGTATGTACACAATACGGTGACTCGCGTATATTTGAGCGTTCTTTAAAACGGAATAACTTTTTTGATATTCGACCAAACGATCTGAGTTTTCTATTTTAGAAATTACATAGTTCACTAGATGTTAGACGAAGTGTAAAAAAATGTTGACAAAATTGTAATTGATCAAAATCACGAAGAAAGTGAGGAAGGTCGCGGTTACAATTTTTTTTTTTTTATCCGTGGCTAGCAAACATTAAAAAAATACTTTATCGATTTATCGATTCATGTTGGTTACACGCGTGCTGAAAATTTCATCGATGTCGGTTAACGTAATTGTAAGCTACAGATGGTAAAAAATACTAAAAATGGCAGTTTTTCCACCAGTTTGGGCTTATAACCGATCGAACTTCCGAGTATAATATTCGTAAAATTTTTCTGGAATCCATTGGTCGGCCGAAATATCTTAATAAGTCAACTCCTGAGAGAAATCAACGCGGATATCGACTAGTGATAGATAAATCGCCTTACCTTTTGCCAGCGAGATTCACGCCGGCGTTCTCCAAGTCGGCGAGGCCCAAGGGTTTTCTAAAACATTCGTCCAGCCAAACAGCGGATGATAAATCAGACTGTCTTCCACTATTGAAACTATTTTCTCTCTAATCGGCACAGGAACACTCACTTTCCTTCTAACGTTCACGATATTCAGAAACTCGAGAAATTGCAAAAAATTGTTTCGACAGTCCACTATATTAATCCAAAGTCACTGTATCAATTCAATATGTTGTTTCAAAATTTAATAAAATTTAATATTCGAAGACGTCGTTAAAGAGTTAATAACGTTCGAAGATACTTTACGAAATATTTTTAAGAACTTCGTTAATGAACGTTAAGAAAAGAAATACAGAGAAAGTCGCGCACACACGTATAGAAACACTAACAATAAGCTGGTGTGTATAAGTTACGCTTCGAATGGGACGGCACGCGTTAACGAGCAGACGACAACGATGCTTCCGAAGCGAAAGGCAAAGCACGACTGACTCGTTCCGAACAAAGTACAAAGTCGTCCCCGAGGTCAGGTATAACGAAAATGCCCGCCCCACTCTATCCCCCTCCTCGCAACATCCCCCTGCGTAAATAGGGGGATGCTAGTCGGAGGGAAAGGTCCCGTGCGATCAAATGATATCCACTTAAGTCGATGACGTCCACCGTGAATTGTGCAACTCTCGTCCTCTTCTCCTTTTTCTTGCTCTCTCTCTCTCTCTCTTTCTCTCTCTCTCTCTCTCTCTCTCGTTCTCTCGTTCTCTCTCGTACTCTTTACAAGTTGGACAATTAACTCGCTCCTTCGAACAGCTCCCGACGCGACGCCTTTCTACGCTTGGCTGGAAGTTGAGCTTCGAATTATCGCCGGGATGTTCGGCAACGTTTCCGCCCTTTCAACATGCGTTTAACTGGTGATTTTGATGTTTGAGGGTGGATAATTAGCGTGCGAGAGATTCACGATTTATCGTTCTGTAAACGGGGAGTTTGATCGAGGGTGTAACGTTTGGGTTTACGAATCGAGGAATGGAAAATTGACCATTGATACTCTTGTCAACTTTTTCTTTCTAACTGATCCGTGGACGATTCGCGAATTGAAGTATGATTAATAGACAATTAATTTTTCAGTTTGTACTTTACAGAACAGGAAATAAATATCTTTGAATTTTTATTTTTTTATTTCTTTTATTTATAAGTATCTTTATGAGAGTAATATTCTTTCAGATCCTCTTCTTTTTGTTTCCTTTGACTCGTTTCATTTACCTTTTGGAATATGGAACGATTTGCGCGTGATGGTATTTTGGAGTGTTGAAACTTTTTATGCGTTGAACATATAAAATATTGAAGATAAAGCAATATTTCCCTACGTCATCGAAATGACACTTGTTTGCGAAACTGTTACCTCGAGCCTTAAGCGATATTCAACACCTAATATTTGTTGCATAGCGAAATAATATTGGTGAAAATTGGATCGATAAAAATGATATTTGTTTGCAAAATTGTTATCGCAACGACTACAAGTATTTAACGACTCAACAATTTATCATCCTTGGTGCGTTACGTTTTTACCTCGCTGAAAAATTATTTTAATTGCGATGATTAAATCAGATTTTCACGCTCGTAAAACGACAGCTTTTCTGCCGCGTTGTATGTCGCGGTTACTAATTAAAAAAGTTAACGCTTTCACTGTCCTTTGTGTTCATTCGTGTGTCTCATTCGCGGGCCCGAAATAAAAAATTTATTAAACGATTGCGAAAGGCCGTCGGCCTTTTAGTTTAACGCGTAACACAATTGTTCTCAGCATGTGCTAACGAATTAATATAAAGCACGTGCCTACCTCGTTCAATATACTAAGACTCTAATCCTGAAATTTTATGTTTATTTTTCTGCGGATACACGCACAGCGACATAAAGCAGAAAAATTTCCAACGAAACAGTAGTTTAGAGCGAAAAGATAATTAATTCCTATTAAATTTGAAAAATATCAAATGAATAAAATTAACAAATGTCGTGCATTCGCTTCCGTAGCTTTTTGGCGGATTCATGTATTTAGCATACTGAAATACTAATCCTGCGACTTTGTATTTAGTTTTGAACTTTACACAGACAGACACATAAATATAAAATACAAAAATTTATAACGATGCAGTTGTTTAAAGCGGAAAGATAATTGGTTCGTACGAAGCTCGGATAAAATAATACAAGTACATTTTCGTTGATTTTTAAATTTTAATGTCGTTTTCCGATTAAGTACGACAAGGTATATTTCGATATAAAATGGTCAAGAATGGAACCCGTTAGGTCCAGCCAAATGTAGAATTATTGAAACTCGGAAAAATACAGATTTAACCCTAAGATCGAATGAAAAGGCAATTTTGAATAAAGCGATGTAAAATGAGATTTGTCGTGTTATTTCTCTACAAACTTTGTATTAATTTCGGATAATATTAAATAAATATAATCGACGAACGCAGTAACGTTATATCGCATAATTCCTGGGAAAATTGTTAGAGAATCAATTTGAAAACGATTTTGGTTGATCGTATGATGATCTATGAATAACGTGAAAACCATAGACCAAACATTCGATTCGTTTTACCGACAATTTACACTATCAACAATTATACGAATTACCGCCAGTTTCCGATAAATTTCCCGTTAACAGTGCCGCTCGATAAAGCGACAGCCAATCGCCAATATAATTACAAATCATCAGGATGCGCGTGTACATTAGCTGCAGTGGGTGTATTCGAGAAATGATCAATTATACCGTGCGGCAGGATGCCGTAGCGATCTCCATTTATCGAAGGAACGGTGACCCGGTTTAGGGAATTAACCAATAGATCATAAATCTCTGTATCGACGTACAATGACCTACAAACCATTCTTCTTTGCTGTAAGTAAATTATAATTTCTTTATTATAATTAAATCGTGACAAAGAAACGCTACGAATATTTAATCGACTTCTGTGTTCCTATTTCTGCCAATTTTAAGTCTTTCATAGAAAATTCAATTCAATGTTAGTTAATGTAACGTAATGTAAATATACTGTCGAATTCTATTAAGTCAATAATGCGATCATGAAAAGAATTTTTTTTTTTTTTTTTTAAAGAATTTACTTTATATTTTTTGATTACTATTTCTGCTCCCACGTAGAATCTAAATTCTAAAGGAAAGTCAATTCAGCGAGCTGAAGGTAGAAACTTTGCTCTTTAAAATAACGTCAAGCAAATACTTGTACGATTTTTCTTCACAAAGTTATAATAGCTTAAATTTTACAGCGAAAATTTCCAGATCCTCTAATTTTACTTCTAATTCGTAAAATAGCCAGAGAAGAACTGTAATAAATAAAATAATTTCTCCCATATGAAGACAAAGTTGTTCGATGTTTCTGTAAATTTCTATTTTCATCAGCACCGTTCAGGACAACGAAGAAAGAGATTTAATTTTCGCATAAATTCTCCTCATCTATCGAATAATACATTTTTACACTTTTACATATTTAATTTTCTCCTAAATACATAGAAATCCGCTTTTAATTCTAGTTACAATCAATTCAGATGATAACTAATGGCAAGCAAAAAGATTCTACTATAGTTACATCTCATGTTTACACATCGCAATGTGATTATTTCACACCGAACATCAATCGTCCGCCTCGGCTGTAAAAGTGTTGAGAAAAACGATAAACAAGCTCTTGTCAGAGCCTTATGTCGATGGACCAGCTACGGAGATCGATGTCGTTATCGCAATTTTCTTTTCTTACCGCGAAGGTATTCAGCTCCATTTCAGTAGACGGAGCTGGTGGGAAGTCGGCTGGATGGTTCAATAACGTATGTTATTGAGGAGCCACTCGTGCGTTACCCGCCATTAAATGCGCATGAGGAACGTTCCCAGGACTTCGATGCAATGCACCACGCATACCTTGCACTCTTGAACTTTACGAGGAGATAACTCATAATTGAGTCGACTCAATAATAGGTTATGCCCAGACCGTTTCAATCGGTTCCACCGGATGGCTGAAATCGATTTCTATGAAAATTGTGCCTGCGATCTAAAGAGAAAAACTTCCAAGAGAAAGATCATTCGCGCGAGTTATACCGTGTCATTTTCTCTCGTTAAACACGTTGACTGTCGCGTTAGAGATCGGTGACCCGCGTACTAAATCTTTAAGGACGATTAAAATAAGATAAATTTCACGGATTAAAAAGATTTTCATTTATCATCGTTTCTAATTCTTCCTCTTTTTCATCATCATCATCATCATCGTTTCTTAGATATTCTGTTGCATCTAATCAAAGCCTCTTGAAGGTTTCGAGAAGTCCAAATATTCTTCTTTCGCATCCGTAACATCATACGTTAACTTTAGACTGACTCTCTGTCTCTGTGATCGTTCCAGACTTCGGACAAATAATTGATGGACTTTCTTCAAAATTGCGAATGCGCGAGCGAGTGGCAAACCGTTCGAATGAATCGAATACCGACCGCGTAGGGTAGGACAGAAGTTAAATTAACACAAGTTCTGTAAACATGGCGGCATTAAAGGGGTTTCGCTTCGATTTTCTTCAAACGCGGTGAGTGTAACGCGGTACTAAGTTGCTCGACGAATTTCCGTGGATCAGTTCCGCAGGCCCTGACTCTCGCCTGAGAGAGAGAGAGAGAGAAACATCGTACAATTTAACAGGAAGCCTTGGAAACGTGAGCAGAATCGTTTCGCCGATACGTTTCATGTTCCATCTATTTCATAGTCGAATAAATAATTTTGTCGAGGTTCATGTTTCTCTTGATCTCACGCGTGGATTAAGAGGCGGAGAGGAAGTGTCTACAGCCGAGGGCCTAGCTATTCGAGAAAAATACGTTTTATCCTGCGAGTATAACGAGAGAATTACCTTAAGAAAAATTAAAAAAAAGCAAATATATTTTAGAAATGGGTACTAAAAAGTTTGGAATACAATTTGTTACAAAATAAAATAAAAATTTCACTTTAACTCGTTCTTCCTTGAAGGAATCCTCAGGGCCTCGTGAGCTTTAATTCGGCCCTGCCACACCTTATCCAATTTGAAATCGATCGAATGCGTGAGAATGTGTATACGGCTTTCTTAAGGGAGGTCAGTGCTCCGCTTTCCAAATGGAATCAAAATGATTGGATCTGGGATAGAAAACAGAGGTGGAAGTTACGTTGATTAAATAATAGAAATTGGTGTTTAAACGTGGGAATCTTCGATTGATAGTAAATGACGAATTTCGTACGAAATTTTCGATTATATTGATTCATCGTATAGAAACATTACGCTTATAAATGCATGATTTCTAAAAGTAGCCAATTTCACGAAGATTCGTAAAATCATATAACTAACAGTTTCAAGACTTCGATAGAGTAGCAAGGATACGTATTTTATCGTAGAATCAGTTAATTGATATCGTGTAACGTACGATTATTTTAATAGCTCGTGTTTAGTTCACGGTACGTCGAACATAAGAATTGCTGTTCTATAAGAAACAGAAAATACAGCTTCCTATATTTTTCCTCCGCAGCCTTCATTCCTTTAGCCTTAGAATTTTTCGTCGATAATTAGACGAACGCTCTAATTACAGGCAGTTAGAAACCAAACTACAGATCGCGTGTTTTCATAAAATCGCGGAAGTTTCTGTACCAAACAAGAAAGCTATTCTCGCCAGAACCAATAAATATGAAACCGAAATGCAAATCTATCTTGAGAAAGATCATATTTCCCGCGCGAGGTTTGCATTCGAACTCTGCGGATCCATAAAACTTAAACTGCATAGAAACTTAATCACCGGTCCGATGAACGACTTGAGACTAACGAGAAGTCTGAAGTGAAATCTGACGAGGAAGGTCCAGAGTTGGCGGCATAACCGTGTTTTCGAACGGCGTGGTTCAGTTCTTGCGAGCCAACTATCGGAAAGATAAATACTTGCTGTGGCAACTATGCGAAAGTTAGCCCTCGCCGACACCACGTGACTCGATTGCATTTACAGTCCGCCAGTGCGGCCAGATAAGCCGTTTCGGAACAAATTAATCAACACTATCGTGGCGAAAGCACAGGGACCAAGTTTCGACTGGAAGGTAACTTGCCATCAGATTAAAGTAGCCCGTAACCGAATTTGAAAATCGGCCGTGAAAAGCGCGTGCCTCGTTAAGGGAAACATAGGCTCGTTGTCACAATTGAAGGATTGCAAGATTAGCTTATTTCGTAATTACCACACAGACTGCATTTTTCGAGAATTCAAGAGTGCAAATGTCCACAGACTTCGTTATTAATATTAACGCATTATTATAATATTTCATAGAATTATTCGACTAAATTTTTGTTCGAGAAAAGTTCAATTTCTTTATTTATGTTCGTACGAATATAAGAGTGCTTAGACATCTGCAGTCTAGTGGCGTTGTTTCTTTCAGAATCGCAGGATTTTACGTTAGTCGGACGTTGGATTACTTCTGTCTGAACTTTAATATCAGGACAATGCTATTATTAAGGCAAATACTATAATAGGACTGATAATATTATTCAGGCAAAGGCTGGTACCGTTTATTGTTCGAAAGATGATATTGAAGATTGCAAAAGAACAAAGATACTCGACTGGTTCACAACGTAATTAAAGGAACACGATTATCAATTAATGTTGAGATTATTAGAAAAGTATAAAGAGAGAAACGCGTGGATAAATTGTAAAGTAGAAAATATATTTTAATACAGAAGTGTAAGTACAAGTAGGAGTATAATTTGAGCTGGTGCAGATCCGCACGCTAGCAGTGATACCCTATAACTAAAAACCTCAAAGCCATCGTCGCCTGTCTATGGTCTACCTTCGTCCCATTCCATTGTTTATACGCTGTCGATGGCTTCAGTGCTTGAGAAAACTACAAAAACCAGACGTAAAGTTTTCTTAAAAATGGTGACCACTTCAACAATTAAAAATCTTCTCGCGTTATTAATGTAACACGAATGTCGAAGGAATAATTCGACAGACATTTTTAAGACAAATATGCAGTGGGATATCGAGAGGAACTAGAAAAAGGATCGGATTAAGTTCCACTTTGACACGTTACTAAAGTGATTGGAAGATAATAATAGTCCTATCGTACGCCGTTTATCATTGGCATCGATTGCTCAAGGATCGTGCAAAGATTCAAAAGCAGTTCTGTGACGTTTGGATAAAAGTTACGATTGTCTTTAAGGGATGCAACTTCCGTTTCCGGAGTTTCCGTCCGAGCTCGTGAACTTGAAGGGTTCCCGCGTAGTCACCTGTTGAAACACACTGTCCCTAGGTATATACTCGTAGTTATCTATTAAAATTGATGTATCTACCAGAACTTATTGATTATGAAATGAAATATTCGTGGATCGAAGCTACATATATATAAATTCTTAGAGCTGGATCGGTATATCGCGTTATGTCAACCTTTTTTTAGCGGAATAATGAATTTTGATTGGGTTTGGGTAATTTTTACGCCTCTCTGAGATTGTGTTCCGGTTTAAATTAAAGACGAGTACTATAAAATATGGTGTCGAAACGAGCTTTAATAAAACCACGAAGTGTTAATCGACGACCACACGCGCCGCGATCCAGTTTCCACTTTTTTTTTCCTTTCATTTTATTTCACCTTTTTTTTTCACGAACTGTGGTACAGCTCTGGTTTAACAAGACCGTTGCTCGACAATTCGGCTCGCTGTAACTGTAAACTCTCGCTGGTAACCAACGTTATTTGCAAATGAGTACTATTTTATCCTATGGACGTCGATACGTTCGGTTTTAATAATTTACCTGGCGCAAACGTTTTAATTTAAAACAAATAAATTCGACGTTTCAGTTGCAACTAAGAAAAAAATTAGAAGAATTAAAAGTATTTTAAGAATAAAAGACTTATAGATCGTTTTCGAGATTTGGGATTCTGTTGAGATTCGCTACACACCGTTCGATTGTATTTCCTCTCTGCGATTGATTGAAAATAAAATCAGTGAAAAATCCATACCATACTAATACCATACTAATTTTCACCATTTTTCTTAATTGTATCCTAATGAGTCTTAAGTATTTCGACAGTGAATTGTTAAGCTTTCATAAAATAATATTCATTAATTTGAAGGAGCCTCCTAAAGTAGGTACGTCACAAGTCCTTTAAATCCAAGTTGCTTTCAACTTCTTCGATCTTAAGATAGTATCAACGTCAACAACACAGTCCTGAAGTATTGCAAATTGACGAATGTCCATAAACACGTCGTGCAAATTTCAAATCTATCTCGATATGTCGCTCAAAGGTAACAGTCTCCCTATGTCTGATTAAAACTACTAAATAAAAACGAAGAAACCACTTCAGAGAAACTACCGTGCTTACAGTGTGCTCCACCAACCAACCACCATTTTCCACCGGCCTGATGACACATACCCATTAAAGAGATCCACATTCACGAACTCTCGGCAAACTTGACTCTGGCCCGGCAACTTCTGTTAGCCGGAGCATTATCTTAACGAAACGTCACTGCAGAGTGTCCAAAAGTCCGATCTTCAGCCGCTCTGATAATGAACAAGCGTTCTGCAATGACGTGGACCATGTTTCATTGGTTTAAGCCCTATATAGACCAGGGATAGCGATCGTGGCAATTTCACAGCGGTGGCTGTCCTCATTACTCTGCTGGGAAACTTGCGAAAAAGATGAAATAAAAGATAGACTGTTGGTTTACTCGTTAACAGACTTCGAATATTTATACAATATTCATATTTTTATAAATGTAGCTAAAGAAACTGAACCCAAATAGAAATTTACAGCTACTATCTACCTAAACATTGAGAGGACGAAGTATGCACTATGGGTCAACATTTTTCAACCAACTTTCCCAATTGCATCTCTAACAAATCTCTCGCTACTTTTCTTATTGATTACAAATTAACGTTATAGATGATAATAATTTTCTTTGTTCGTTAGAAAGCTTTCTAGAGGAATAAAATCCCAAGCCGGCATTTCCTGCAAATTCTCGAGTTCAACGGAATTGGTAGAAGTGCGAAACTTATAGCCGACAGCGTAGTTCCATGAAAGCGTAATAGCGATGCAAGCTCGGAACATGGAATGGATTCTTAATTTCTAAACGTTCGCCAGAAATCTGCTCTGGGTGGAAATCGAGCTTTATAATGCTGCCTTTCGCAAGAGGAGAATCTGCATCCGCCAGAGAGGACGCAAAAAAGAAACCAGGCGAACCGCTAACGTGACTACTCGAAAAGGCAGTGCATAACTGGCGCAGCGTCTTGAGATTATGCCTAGACATGATCCCATATAGATCGTCGGGCTAGTCTATGCAAATCCCCGTAGCAAACTGCTCGGCATTTGCATAAGCTCGCAGATAAGGACGCGTTAGAAGTATGCCCTCCGTTCGAATTCGTTTTTCCGCGACACTGTTCCAAGAGAACTCGTCGAATCGATCTCCTCGTCGCATCACGAACCTGGTATCCAACCTGGCGTTTTTCCGATCCTTCTTTCTCTTCGTTCCTTATTTTCTCACCTTTCCTCCCTTCTCGTGACCATGGAACACCCATGAGAAAAAAATGAGGATGCTCCTTATCGATAATGGCACGCGTTGGCAGCCGAGAGTTCGTTTATCGGAAAGATGGGAAAGGTTCGAGCCAAGTGGAACAGTTGGCAAACCCTGGCCACGCTGCTTCAGGCTATGGTTGGAAATGTCTAGCGAACTTGTATGGACGGTGATAACTATCGATACGAGAGTTTGTCGATTGTCTTTTGCTCGGCAAGTTTCATTCGAGAATCCACGATATATTGTTATAACTTGTACTATATTTGTTCTATGATAAAGAGACGATTAACAGCTTTCATTGTATAAAATATAGGGTAGAAATTAAAATGAATCTCACCCTAAAATTATGTAATCTAATCGAAATCGTTGTGCACCCTTATGAATCAACTATACCAGGAGATGAATTTTTAGTGAATTATGTTGCAAGATATAAGTTTCTTTGGGCAGAAGCTTTTTAGGAAAATGCGCTATTGCATACGCTGATGTTGAAGTCATGAATATTAGCATAATAGTAAATTTATAAAAGGTTTAGGTCTTCTTGACGGAGTCTGACTACAGACTGACTTATACTACTTGAAATTTCACAAGCATACCCGTCCTTTAATGGCTCGGATATATTTCAAGAAAAATTTAAATTCACGGGGTACTATCAGAATTGCTTTAAGATGTTACTCGTGGGCTATAAATTATATCTTCCTCGGGATTGTATGAATTTTTCAAATGATAAATTATTAAAAATTATAGAATCCTTTGAAACGAACGGTACTTCGATTACATTTGATATCCTTGACAACATTTCGTATGACATAAAAGACAATACAGAAGAATAACCTTTTGGTTAAAATAGAAATGCACCCTCTGAAACCATAAAAGCATTGATATTTGATTTTACAATATCTACTTCCATTTGAAAACTACTGACTCGTACTTCATCTCCTAGAATATTCAATCTTCGAGCTTTCTGTCTTCCATTTGCATGATACAAAGCTCAACAAAATTTTTCAAATCTCCTTCAAAGAACTAATCCAGAGCTCTTTCGTTACCGAAACACTTTCGATATAATTCAAAATTCAATGGCTGAAGATAAAAGGCATCAAAAGTTTCACGCAGATTTCATAAAAATAATTTTAAGATCCCTTCGAAATGTTCGATGCAAGAATAATTTATCAGAAAATATTAACGATAAATAATTTCCATATCCGAAATGCTTCCTAGAGAAACTATAAAATTCTTCGAAAATTTCCTTTCAAACAACCTCCATTAGGAAATTGTCTTCCACAAAGGACACTTTATGCAATTGTGGAAGAACTTTACCCAGTTTATTTACATAAAGGTAGGTATCGATATTTTTACAAAATTTGAAAAACTTTCAAATAAACTTTACCAATCGATTTACCTGTCAGAAGTGAAACTCTAGCCAGTTATTAAAAAATTCAACATAAAAGAGTAACAAAATAATACAATTACCAGAAATTTCCTTTCAAATTCGTATTATCAAACAGCATCAAACTTCCCTTTGCACAGGATACTTTATTCTATTATCAAAAAAATTTCAAAATCGCTATGTTCGCGTAAAAGTATCGGTCTCCATCGACAAAGGATTAACCCAATTCCAAACATTTGCACAGTTACTAGAAATTTTCTCTCAAACTGACGTTATCAAACGTCGTCAAACTTCCCTTTACAAAGGATACTCTATTCAATTATCAAAAAAAGCACCACAACGGCTATGTACGCGTTAAAGTATCGATCTCCATTGACAAAGGATCAGTCGAAACCCAAGTTTAACAGGTCGATTATTTACGAGTTTCTCTACTAACCGGGGATCCGACTAGCTTCCGTCTTCGGCGGCGTCTTATTCAGCGAGAGCCGTTTAGATTCCCCTGGGTTGAAAAGACCGACCTCGTAGCCCGTACATTAACCTGACCCTCTTCCTTCCTGCCTCTCCTTGTATCCACCGCGACGTATCCAGACCAAGAACGAAATTCGCAAAATTAAATGCACCCCTCTGCATGTGTGCGTTGGTCTGTGTGTGTGCGTGTGTGAGAAGGTATCGCGAACACGAGACGACCGGCAACAGGCCACCACCCTCGTAATTCTGTCCATGTTGGGAACAAAAGGCAGTAGCTCACCTGTGCCTTACGAAGGAACTTGAAAGGGTGACAACGGTGTTCCAGTCTGGAATGGTAAGAGGCAAGGAAAGTGATTCAAGAGCGAAACAATTTGAGATCGATTGCTGGAACTCGTGAGGATTGGGGAGGGTGGCGGGAGAATTTAGAATCGAAGAATGAAGAGGATCGAAGAGGCGGGTTAGGGCCGAGGGATTTGTGCTCGGAGTTTTCAAATAACTGCGGTTTTCCAGATAGGAAAATATAGAAATTTAGAGAGCAGGGAATGAAATTTGAAGAGGCGAGTTTAAAATATCGAATTGCAGGTCTGAATCTCTTAATTTACATTTCGGAAGTGGATTTAATTTAAATTTTGGAATCTTTCCAATAAAATCTTCCTCCAGTGTATTTCATAATTCATGCGGATCATCATTTATCCAAACTATAAAAATTCCCCTCGATCGCGAGAAACAGCACGGCCAACATCGAAACCCATTACCAGGCTTTTCTCACGAAAGCTCTCTTCAACGAGCCGCCGTGTAATCGTCGGATTACCGAAAACGTACGAACTTCATCCACCCTCACGCTTTCCCACGGAATAGCATACGCACTGCTAAAGTCGACCAGAGTCTGTTAACGTTCTATGCGTCGATTAGCGTGTATAAATACTGTGTTTGTGCAAGGATAATTCGCATGAACGTGGTTGAGAGACTTTCTGGAAATCGTGAATGTACCTACGCATTAGGATATCAACTGACCATTAGAGATTCTGCAAGATAAACTGCACCAAGTAATGATAATTCTTCCTAGATTTTGGAGACTCAACGGTTTTAGTATGATAATTTGATTAAACACGGTTTAAAGAAGCGAAATTTCAGGGATTAAAAATTAAGGATGTTGCACAAATAATGGAATTGAAATATGCGGCTGTTTAAATTTTTCCACGATGAATATTATTTTTGATTAATATTAAAAATTCATTCTCTTAATGAAGAATATTATTCTGCAGTGAAAATATATATTATTTCTAATTTATTCATATGATTTACACTGCAAATACTCTAACCTTTTTGATGTCGCAGAAAAGCCAAATACAATCTACAGAGAATTTGTTAAATATTTAATAAAAATTATTAAAATAGCGACAATGATTGGAAAATGAGAAGGATTATAAATCTGTAGAATTTGATATAGAATGTAATCAAGTCATCTATTCTTCGAATCTCTACTTCAAATGCGAAAATTAAAATTCTCAAAATTTACATTTACGAAAAGACAGAGGAAGGATTAAACAACAACGTAACGAGCTTAGAGAGATCGAACGAACAAAAACGGGTCACTTTAAAAATTTCCATAAATCATATTACGAAATGTCTTGGCAAAAATCAAAATACGTGAAAGAAAATAGAGGGTGTCCAAAAAAAAAAAAAAAAAAAAAAAAAAAAAAAAAAAAAAAAAAAAAAAACGCGAGAAGAAAGGAAGAATGGCGAGATAGGGGTAACCATAAGAAGAGGGTGCGTATGCTGCAACGATATAAACCAGAAGAGACTGAACAAAATGAAAACGAGCGAGGATTGGCGGAGGGCGTGCGTGAAAAAGAGTGGTCGAGTACGTGCAGGAAGCAGAAGCGTGAAAAGGCGCGAGGCGCGAAGGAAAAAGGGCAAAAATGCGGAAGAAATGGTAAAAGGAAGACGAAAACGATGTAGAAAGAAAGAAGACGCATGTGGAACAAAATAGCGTGAAAATAAAAGGAAATTAAGAGCCAAAAGCAGAGAAATACTGCTGCTGAAAGATCTTGAACGGACTTAGCTATGAAAATAAAACGAAATAAAGGGGAAACAAATGCTTGTTTGCTATCGTCGAGACTAGCGTTCCAAAATATTTGAAAAATAATTATTTAACTAATGTACCTTCTTGTTTGACGTGTGTAATTATTCTGATGTAACCGTGGGTCGGTTTACTTTGATAAAAACCATATCATAAAGACTGTCCGTGATACTATTATACGTATAGAATAAGGTATACAAATTAAATACTCTGAAATTAAGTAACCTAATTTAAATCTAACTTAAATTGTTCTAGCTACGTATAACGCTGAGCCCTGTACCGATCACTCATACCAACGAAGGACAAAGTATGTAACACGAGTGGTAAAAACATAGGCTAGCGATGCTAATTAGAGATTAAGCAACAACAATTTGGTCTTCGGTTAAACTCGCAATAATCCTGGATAACTTTCACCTTAATCTTCGGCCGGATTTAAGGGGCCGGTTGTTAAGCGTTCGCCTAATCTGCGGATTAATGTCTTCGCGTTAAGGGAGAAAGAACGAGCGTCGAGAATCGGAAAATTCAACTCGAAAAAAACGTTACGCTCGCTTGTTTCTATTTTTTTTTTCGATCTTTTATTTCCTTCTATTTTTGTTTTACATCGGTGAGCGTGCATTCGCGATTAAACGGCTATTCTGTGATTTACAAGAGACTGCGAAACGTGGAAATTGGTTTAGCCGGACGCAGGTTCGATTTTAAACGTTGCGGAAGATTTTCCATAGTTACAACAGTCGTGAAACGAGAAAATCGTTTTGCGGAATAAAAGTACATTCAGCAGCCGCGAAATTAACATGCTCAAGTTCCTTTCGGTTTCGTGGATCGCGCGAGAAGTTCAAAAGCTGTTTTAACCGAGCCCTTCCAACACCGAAGTAGAGGAAACTTGAAACAGGCCGGACGTCGGCCGAGTGTAAAGCGGTTCGCACCTTGGAAAATCTGGATTTCTCTTTTGGTCTCCGCTACGCTACTCAAATTAACCGAATTACGTTGCATCTGACAGAAAGTATGCAATTAATTTCGACCTGAAATTAGCAGCTGTTAAAGTTATCAAAGCAATTGTGATAATGTTTAACGAATTCAAAAGGAACCTTTTACTTCAAAAATCCTCTCCATGTTCTCAATATTTAGGAATATCTTTGTCATCGTATTTCTTATTGTTAATCGAACGGATTGCTGTTTAATTATTTTATTGGACGAAGAAGGAAAAGAAATCAACTTCTTCGACAATAAACACGGTAAGCTTTTATTTAGAGAAATGAACATTTTTGCTGTCACGTGTATGTATTTGATTGAATTGCTTTAATAACAAAAATTCTTTCACGCTTTTTCATCTTCCTTCTGCTCGTATAACTCTCGATTAAATACTAACAATATATAATGTACCAATAGCATCTGGCAACATCTTTGGTATAATTCGAACGTGAAACAAATCTTCATAGCAGAAACCTATTTGCTAAAAGGTTCGAGCTTTCTTCCAATCCGATATGAATCCGTTAAAATCCTCGCAAAACGTAGATCTCCGTTACTGGAAAGAAGAACATGTCAGGAGGGTAGGGAGGGGAAAGGAAGAAGAAAATCACGTGTGTCGCGGCCACGATTTACGAACACTTTATCACTCACGGAGCTGTACAGTAATTCGGTGACAAACGAGTTAGCCGGAGTGCATAGCGAGCTCCCCTACGAGGCCGATGCTAAATGCTTGGTTACGACTTCGTCCTCTATCCTCTACTGAGACAGCTCGCGCGAAACTCTCGTTCGGGCCTCGATTCGTCCTCTGAGCCGTGCAACGAGCCAACTTTATTGCTTTGGGTGACGTGCGCGGTTTAGATGCTTCGATGTTAAACGTTCAGTGACTCGGGTATCAGTGGTCGTTCTGAAGATTGTTGTGATTTAGTTTGAAAATTAATATCTGACAAGGGAATTTAGAAATTTAGGAAAGTAGTTTACGGTGATATTGTGAGTAGATCGTGCACGTTTATTCAAATCTTTTTCATTCTTGCAGAAATAGATATTGGAGAATTTGTTTTATTCGATGATTATTTTAAAGTACTTTAAGTATTTTAAAGGATTATATTTCATAGCAAAATCAAATGCAAAGGGAGTCTTAACGGCATAATAGCTCGTCGTGAAAATTTTATTATTTTCCTGAACATTATATTATTCCGTTGGAACAAAATGGATCGTACGTAATTCAGTAAAATAATATAAAACAGAAAATGCGTCTATTATTTTCTCATGAAACGAAAAAAAATACTAGGACAATGTAATATTTGTAAATTTGTAAATTGTCCTTCTACAAGAGAGATCATCTATCATTCTTCATATGTAACGATAATTTTCTAGATTCTATCAATTATCGATAGATAAAAATTCATTATTTTTCAGACGTTTATCGTTTGCATACGAATCTATTTAAATTCGTAACGCGTTAGTTGGTATGTAGTTTGTTTGCGCGTATAGTTCACTGGTTTTCAGTATATTAGTGTGTGTAGTTTATCAGTTCATAGTCCATTACTGCTTCTAGTTTATTAATTTGCGGACTACTAGTTTTGTTACAGACTACTAGAGTTTACAGTTTATTCCTGCACATATGCAGCTCACAGATTCGTTTATTAGTAGATGCAATTTATTAATTTATATTGAATCGGTGTTTTCAGTTTATCACTTTGTAAATTACAATACTATAATACTATAATCATATTAGTTTGCGGTCTATCGGAGTGCACTCTATTAGATCATAGTCTGTTAACTTGTGATCTATTATTTTACGGTTCATTAGCACGTGCGGTGAGCAACGTTGTGACGTAAAGGGTTCTGTGTATAAGTCTAGCGTGAAATTTGATAATATCAATAGTAATAATAATATTAATAAATTAGAGTAATAATATTAATAGTTTAACAATGGTAAATCCTAGACTGCGGATGTTTATCCATTTGTGGGAAACTGGAATGTGCAAAGAATGTAGTAATTTATAAAAATATATGAAATATCCAACATAAAATTCTCATTACAATATTCCATAAAATATACATCTATACTTGAAATATATTATGTATATTTCTTTAAAAAATGTTTTGATTTTTCAGTTCTACTTACATATAGACAGATATTCGATTGATAACAAAATATGGATATGCCAATAACATCAAGCCCGCAATATATTCTTTGTGAAATAATTCAAATCCTTCAACTCATCATAACACGAATTTACGAGTCTCTATAGTCTGTTCCTTCTTCATTGAAATACAATTTATTGGACGTAGATCGTACCATTTTTACTCGCCCACAAAATTTCTATCAATTTCGAGGAATTATTGAACTTAGAGAGGTGAAATCTACTCACGAACAGGATGGCTCGATTGGTTAGAACAGTCAGCCGAGAAAAGGAAAGATCCAGATTCGAATCACGGTTCGGTAAACCGCGCGAGACTCATCCCCTTTTCTTCTACGGGATAGAAAGTAAAAGACTTTATGGTGTCTTTTATTTCTCCATAAGACCCGTCCCTTTCTTGTACCTAACGTAAGCAAAACGGAGCTCTCTGGTACTGTGCGCCATGCTCGCGGAAACAATCATATTATTCGTATTCTCATCCGTGATATCCTGTCGTCTAGAATACGACGTATTTTAAACTGATATTTCTGTTTGACTGTAATAATATTCAAGTCACGCTGTGGCGTTGTGTATTTCAAAGACGACAATGTTTCTTTTAAGTAATATAGAAACTTGTCGAATAAAATGTAAAACGAAGAAAAGTTAAAAAAAAAATATATATATATATGTAAATAAGAAAAGTTACACGTTTTAAATTCTGTAATTCGTTTGTTCGTGTTTTCAAATCTTGTTTCAAATCGAATGTTTTTTCTTAGATCAAATCTTTATCGTTCAAAGCTTCAATTTAGTTTAGCGTCGAGTCAAACTCGAGGACTTCTATTTTTAAATTTCGCACGGTCTAGCTGGTTTAGGAAACTATAGTCATTGCAGAAATATTATCAGAGTTAGGTTACTGTGCGAGTATTTCCACAGGAAATGTTATCCCTAAAATGTAAAAAATCCTTAATAGACGTACTCCGCAACCAAAAATCTGAAATACCTACTGGCCTAATTTACCACGGATTCGATAAAAAAGGGACAATGTTAAGTTTACAGCGGGTAAGGACACGACGTTATTTCGTAATTACGTTGATAGTGCATCCCAGGCATCAACGTTGTTACGTAGTTAAATATTGCACTGTTAACTATGCAAATTTGGATAGCAGCGGCAAACGGATGCGTCTGGTTTCTCGTTAAATAAGTTTAGCACCGATTCCATCCTGCGGACCCGCAGTTCCTGTTAATACAACACAAACAAGCTCTTTCTACGACTTTTCGATGATGCACCACGAACTTCCAGCCTTAAGAGCGATTTAATTCGCCTCATTTTCCAGGCACAACGTTCATAAAACTGATTTTCGCTCTGTTAAAGCTACAACATACATTCGAAATATCGACTGGAGCAAATTTTACATAGAAGATAGACTCACCGATATTTGTCTCCTTTGCCAAGAAATATAATTACATTTCTATTTAAAAAAAGAGCATCCAATTGAAATACCTAAAATATGTCAATAAATAAATTAAACTCAAACGTCTTACAAGCTCGTAAATGTGTCCCTTATTAACAATACATGCTTCTTAATATATACACCAATATATTTGCCAATATTTCGCAAAATCTCTTCTACCATCATTAAACGTTAAAACACATTTACCACCATGAAACAAAGAAACAGAGATTTGCATCTCGAGTAAATGAAAGGTAAATGCGCGACGCGCAGATCCGCTTTGCCACGAGGGCGAAGAAAGGGGTGAAAAAGGAAAAGAAGGGAAGTCCTCGGCAGAAGTTTCGACAGTATGTCCTTTCCCCGACATCGTAGAAAAATAAATAATCCTAATTGCGGCTGAATGGACTCGCCATGATGAGAAAGAAGGAAATAAGAGCAACGAAGCCGCGACGGTCTATGCTTCGAGACAATGGCCGTCTGCTGCTCTGTTCCTGGTTTTTTTTTTTTTCCTCTCTCGACCGCGGCTTTTTTCTTCCAGCCTTTCAGTCGGCCATCGTGATAATTTCACTAATTATTTATTCACATGCTACGAGACTAAGTAGTCGTTGATATTTTCCTCCCAGTGTCACGTGCCACGAAGGATATACGGTGAGTATACACGGTACTTTGACGCGATGATTAGTTGATCTTCTCGGAAAAATATACGAAAGAAAAAGAATGGAAAACATGAAAAAAAGGGTACGAGATTGTCTTATTAAAATTCTATATCCATTTTATCGTTTAAGAGATGTTCGAGCAAGTGGTGAAAGCAAAGTTTTGGAAATTGACAAGTTTCGTTGCCACAGTGGTTTCAAAAGGCAATTGTACGGGATCGCCAATGATCAAATAGTATTAAAATGTTCGAAATTGCGATATGCCTGGTGATAGCTTTATTCGGGAATGGAAAACATGAAACTGTGAATACAGGATTTATTCCACTCTTGGCAAAATTCTATATCTGCTTTTGCTTCGAATAATATTTTTTGATGGGAACAAAAGTTCGTTTGTAGAATTGATTTCGAAAAGCAATTTTGGTAGACCGAATGATAAAACGTTCAGAACTGTGATATTGGTGGCTTTTTCTCGGGGGGTGAAAAAGCATTAAGCCAAGAGCGAAGGATTTATTAAACTCTATCATCCGTAAACTCGTATATGTACGTATACAAAATTAATTAATCATTCTTTTCAGTACCAAAAATGACATTGAAGATCATGATAATTCGCTTACTTACGTACACGCGAAAATATTCATTTTTTCAATTACTCAAACCACACAGAAAAAATAATATCCACTGTAGTCGGTAAGAAACTAGCTGTACGTATTACACGCGGAAAATTAAACATACTTTTCCCTACATTTACCCAACATAGGCCTATACTTCCTCGCTATAAACATGCATGGTAATAGCCATGAACTGACTAGTCGCAGGCTGGTTCAAGGTTTAAAAAGAGCCGGCACTCCAATTATTCCGTGGAATCCTCGAATCCCACGGTCACAGTTCCACCGTCTCTTTCCGCGACGTCTCTTGGCGGCCTGGTCGAAGGCTTAATTAAAGCAAATTCAATTAAAGCGGACACGGAGTATTAAAAATTCGTTGAAAATCTTAATTAACCCTAAGCACACTCCGTCTTTCGGAGACGGTGCACCCCACCGTCGTCGACTTCATTTGTTAATAGATCTTTAAATCGCACGATCGTTTCTCCTTATCGTCTCACCCTCCCTTCGATAGTTTCTCTAAGCTGCTTTTACCCTCAAAAAAAAAAAAAAAAGAAAAATTGTTTCAATTCTTTCCTCGCTTTATACGCTTGTTCCTGTTCAATCGAAAAAATCATCTTAACGGCCTCTTTGGTTTCCGCATTAGTCGATTTTTAATCTACGAAAGCGCTCGTTTTTAGCGATACGTTGAGTCGAAAGAATTCGAGGGAATTGGGTACCGTCGAAAAACACGGTGATTTTTCAGGTCAACGACACGCCCGCATACGTTAATGTTGGTAATGTCAAAGTCTGTGGTTTGAGGCTATTGAAAGGGGAGCGAAAGGGCATGGAAAGCTCCGGTAGGGAAAAGTAGGGCGATTTGGAAAGAAGAGAATGAGTGACAGACGGGTGGAGTGTCTTTCTTTTTTTTTTTTTCTTCTACTGCGGCTAAAAAAGCGGGAGTAAATGGTGATCGATGGGGGAAAGGAGAGGAATTGAGAGGAGGTAGGAGGAAATGGAGAATAGATGAAGAACTATGGGGATGGATAGAAATAAGTTGTAAAATTATGGAGATGATACTAACGATAATATGTAACGGTAAAGAGAACAAATGTTGTACAAAGAGTTGAAAAGAGTAAGGAAGCTTACGAATAGCGACAGACTACATAGAAAATAATAAAGGTAATAACAGTAGAAAAATAGCAGAGAGAGAGAGAGAGAGAGATGATACTAAGAGGGTTAACAAGGAAAGAGAGAAATTTAAACGTATCACGATTAATTAGAATCGAAGCAATAAGTATAGAACGTAATCTTCCTGAAAGAAACGCGTTCCTCGTGTCGTTGGATTTTATCGTTTTCGTGTAACCATCGTTGGGTTTGGATTAAGTTTGTCCGAAGATTGCTTCTGAGAAACTAGAAGAAATATAGGAAGTTGGACGATCGTGGGTGATTTGGGTGTTCGATGAAATCAGGGCGACGTTTGTAAGAGAAGTTCGCGGATTTTGGTGCTGGCTCATCGGGACAATTCCACTTTCTTCGGAAGAATGATGAAGAGGAAGTTTATGAGCTACGTTTCTACGATGTGTGGAAACCTCTTTGTTGGATTAAACTTTCTCGCAAACAGTAAAAACTTAGGGAATGAGCGATGGAAGAAGTTTATGGTTTTGGATTTTTATGGTGTAAAGAAGGCTCGTAAGATAAATGATGCACGCTTTCATGATGTATCTTCTCTGTCAATAATTTATTTTTCTATGGTATAATTGCATCGAGCAGAAATTTCGAAAGCTTCCAACGCACGAGTTTCGTTAAATTTATAACATGACATAAATGTGGAAATATTATGGACAGACTATGGACGTTGATGCAAATTCATACTTTTATGAACTCAACTAAATGTATACCTAATTATAGAGCACTTTACATTAGATATTTTATACAGTTTTGCATATCTTGCGCGTTCTATACGCTTTTCCTATAAATATTAGCAGTCTAATCGTGAACGATAGTTTATTAAATTTATTACCAGCGTTAATAACGAACGATAGTCAATACGCAACGATTCAACGATGAGAAAGTATAATTTCGAACTTTGGAGATTGTTTCGACTCATGATACTTGAAAGACTCTCGACTTATCTTCGCGAATAGTCGTCTATCGACCTCGATACCCTCACGATGACTTGCGCCAAATCTTTACAACTACAAAAAGAATTTCCTTCGGTTTTCTCGTGTCACTAATTTCCTCCTGGCTTTCCATTTAAAACCATGATACTACATAAATCAATTTAAGAAGGTATAAAACTTGAAAATCCTAATAAATTGTAAAGGCACGACGAAAAAGTTCGGTCTCTATATCACAAACCAGAAGGCCTATTAGAACTTATTCGACAACAAAATACCTTACTTAAACTTCCAAACTGTCGATAAAAAGCTATTAAATAAATCTACTATTCTTTTCTATCGCGTTATGAATCTCTATGGTAAAACAATTTAGATGACAAGCGTTTGTTCTAATTCCAGCTGCAGCTTAGCAACATGACGTCCACTATTTTCATCATCGACCGAAGTTGTTTTTAATTAAAAGACCGCTCAACTCTGGCAAAATCTGACCGACAGCCAGAAGTTTTTCCTGCGGCTCGTTTCGATCCGAGTTCCCATTTCTCTGGCCCTCAAGCACTTCAATTAGATTTCTCGACGAACCGTTGCATGTCCGCGAGACGCACGTGCGTGTGACGTGCATCTCAACTTTAATTAAACCTGAAAACCACCGTTTCTTTAATTGGACTTCGAATAATGTCCGTGCTACCTGTATAAGTTCGTCGGCATCAAGTTTTACGAGCAAGATTTATAAGATGTTCCGCGTTATTACGTTACCGCTGCCATAATCGAATATCGCAGGTGAAGCGAATGTATCTTTCTGCGTGTAGCGCTGGTCGCTCGAGTGACAACCGGCATAAGACGAAGAAGACACCTCGATCTTGCGATTTAATATAATCCGCTTTTAGAGTAAATCATTGAAGACGTTCGTTAATCAACGATTTTCTCGAAATAATAATAAATGATACACCAGGATGACCTTTATACCGATATTCTACTTCCGTTGAAGTTTTCATTTAGGATTAGAAGCTCGCGGCGAATCGCGTTCTCGTTAAGAAAAGCAACTTTACGTGGAGGAATAATGGAAAACTGAAACGACTCGAAGAAGAAACAAGCGGCTACACGCCGATAGATAAGTTTCGTAAGAAGCTTCTTCGCGTTAGCCATTCGATTACATCGGAGAAATGACCGGAAAAGGCGGCACGGGGACGGGGAAGAATCTCGAAGGTATTCAAGCGTGGTTAATTAAAGGGGACCATTAAAACTGGCCGTTTTCGTTTCCTCTAACAGGAACAAAGTTCTTCCTCCAACCCTCTTTCGCATCGGTTCTTTCCATTAACTTTTTCGAAGCGGCATTGCCCCGGAGAATCCACCAACGTTCGACTAGAAATCGGCTTATAAGTTGGTGCGTCGAGTTGTTGTGCTTCAGCCATCGTTGAAAGCCACGATCGTGCAAATAATTGATCGACTTTTTCAACGATCCGGCTATTGATCGATTCGATGAAAAATCGAAAGTCGACTGAAACGACGTTATCTGGAATTTCTACACACAATGTGACACCGTAATTGGTCAGATGAAAGATTGATCGATCGGGACGTCGACGTTTCCGCAACTTACCGTCGAACAATGGGCCCGCCGTGAGGTGTTACAGATCGTTTACACAAGGATTTTGAATAATTATCGTGTGGAACAATTAGCGGAGCTGGAAGAGAGCAGATCGAATCGCGTAGATCGAATAGATGCTTGATTTACTTTATGTTCGCATAGTTGGTCGCTTCGGTTTCTCCAAGATAGAAGTGCTTTATTAAGGATCGTTATTAGGTTGAGTAGTTTTCTGGAGCGGATTAGACGCGATTACGTTAAGAGGCGTGTCGCAGTTATCGTTCGATTTTATTCTCGTGTTAAAGATCCGAACTGAAAAGATAAGAGACGACAGCTTTTATGAAATAACCTAATAACATGTATATCTGATCGTCGGCCACTGATCAAATAACACGCTACTCTATTCACCAAAGATAAGACACACGATATTGTACGAAAATGGAAAAATCGTAAACTGTATGCAAGCTATAATGTGCACATAAATTAGATAAGATGTTGCGACTCGTTCTATAACTGGGTCATTGAACTTCAAGTGTGCCGTTCCATGCTTCCCTTTTCAATTTGCCAGGAGTAGCAGACACGTGGGGAGCTTGCAGGAAAATCAGTAGAGTCCCAGAGACTCACGAGCGACATGGTCCTATCAACAGTTCGCCTCTTCAGACAATTCCTGTAGGCTACGTGCTTAGCAATTTCACGAGTAGCTAATCCTACGGAGACCTGATGGGGGACCGTCGGCTTTGTTTCCGGTTGAAAACGCTCGCGAGCTCGTCGAACGACGTGCCGAGAACGCTTCCATTTAGAGGGATCAATTCCGCGGATTAAAGTACACGCGTGTCCCCCGACCAGAGGTCTAATAAACGTTTACGTTCGTACGTGAGAACCGTATTTGCTCGGAAATCCAAAGGTAAACGACGGAATTTCCAGCAAGCGTCTTGCAGACGCCACTCTGCCGGGAAGTCTCCTCGAATAGACAGAAACACGTTGGATGGACATCTCGTGAAGCCCGTTTGTCCTATTTTTACGCATGAAGACTTTACTTTTTCTCTCTTCTGCCTTTCTATTATTAGCCTGTTATGGTGCCTTTATTGTGAATTGCTTCCAGATGTCCTTGAGCTATTTCTTTTATCGTTAAAATTGTCTCCTGGAATCTTCCTAATTTTCTGCTGCATTTATTGTAATCTGGATTTTCTATCGATGCAATTCCTTTATTTATTTACTTATATTCTTATCACAGAAATTCTATTTATTTCACTATTTGTCCGGTTGTCCTATTTTTCAAAAATTCTTTACTCGAACCTTTACTTTCAACTACATTTTATTGGTGAAATTTTATTTTGGGTCGATATACTATTTTTCCTCTTTTCGTCGCTCGCAAATCTTATCGCTAGCCTATTCTTTTCCTTCAATCGAAATTTAAGTCCAGGCACACGCATCATCTCGTCCGAGCTTAAAATTCACCTTTACTCTTACCAAATTACATCGACTCTGACCAAAAGAGTCTACGCGATAATATTCAAAGTGGAACTTGTTATTAACGATGGATCGCCTGATTAAAATATATTATTTTCTAGAAATGGAAAAGACGATAAATCGTATAAACGCTTGTATCAAAAAAATATCGAATGACATTTACATTCCGCTTAGCCGTTGTTCGTATACGCTTTAATTTAGGACCTCGTTATTGCCATAGAGATTACTATATCGTTCGATTAAGTGCTCTTAGTCCGTTATATCTCGAAAAGTCAGCAAAATAGAAAATTCCTCGTCGCGAGAAATATCGCCGTCGGATGACAGCTGTGATCAGGTCGACTATAAAACATTGGTATGAAATAACCTGTCGGCTAATGCGCACAGGTGAAAATATTTGGAACTGTCGGATATTAGAGCGTGGTACATCGTGATTTACGTAGAATTTTTTGCACGGCTGATCGGCGAACTCCAGCTCACTTCGACTGTATGAAATTTATTTAAACGGCCAAAAAAACGCTTATGCGCTAAATTGAACGGCCGTTTCGCAGTTTAAAGTATCGGCGCCGCGAGTGTAATCGTTACAGAACGTCAAAAAGCGTTTTTAATACTTTTTACACACACACACACACACACACACACACACACAAACCGGTGTCGGCGCTGCACTCCCGACGCAGCATTTCAATCGCCTTTGCCCGACCAGTTGGAATTTTGTTTGCCGAACTACTCGTACTAGCGCGACTAGAAATCTTTTAATATTCAACGAATTTAAATTTTTGAAACCAACGTGGCTGTGAAGGTAAAAGGAACTCTGTCAATTTTTATCAATTCTTAGCATTTCCCAGGGAGAATTTATGATTCTCCCCATAAAGAGGTCTTAACGTTAAATTACAAATATAATGTTCACATATTTAGCCATTTTAACTATGTATCTCTTATGGAATCGTAATTGAATTACAATAAAAATGAAATGCACGATATTTCTTATAAGAGTTGAACTCTTTCAATTTCCGATAAACGTTGATCTAATTAATTTAACAATAGTCGATTACAGAAACGTTCGTAAAACGATTCATTGGAAATTATGACAAACTTAGAGGAAGAGGAACATAAATAATAAGACAGGTGATTTTTATATTTCACGCAAGTGTTACATACGTTTCGACACTTCCGCTTGAAAATTATTTTCCGCGAGTTAATGTGATTTTAATATAAATTTTCGATAGAATATTTAATGACTTTTTAAAATAGTATTTTAATTTCAATAAAGTTTCAATTTTTGTTATATGTTACATAAAAGTAATATTCCCAGTTATGTAGAAGTTACGCTCGATATTTGAAGAACAAGAGCAGAGGGAAGGAAGAATCGTACGGCGAATCGGTTAATTTCTGTACCGTCCTCGAATTAGACGCTATTAATTATAATTCCGTGCCATGAGCGTTCATGTAAATCGCGATTAAAGAACTAAACGACCGAAAATCCTGACGATATCTCGATGTTCTTTTTACGTTTCTCCCGATACGTGACAAAATTTGAGAGGACGAACGACGTTGGCAACAATAGAGATTCCTGACGATTCTCTGTCGTAATGGCGAACGTAAAATTCTTGATTCGCATTTTAAGCGAAGCGTATTGCATCGAAGAGCATTTGGGTTAAAAACAAATATGACGTAAATTTAAAAAATCCTTGCTAAAGTACGAAATGAATTCGGATAAGAAATTTCTAAAATAATTTATTTCTAATTCAAACAAATAGCAACAAAGTTTTCTAACAATTTCGAATTTCCGTAATATCTTCATTAACGATTTTTCTATACCACAGCAAAATTAAGAATTCGATGAAATAGATCTAGGGTAAGCTATTTCAGTTATCTGAGCTTTAACATACGCTGTAGGTACAAGATACTATTAGCCTTTAATAAGAAAAAATGAGAAAAAAATGTCGTGTATTTTAGGTACAACGATCAAGAATACAAAGTACTTAAGGTAAAGTGTCGACAACGTGAAACGTCTATATTCTTTCTAAATGAACGCTTCCAAGCTGCGAAAGCTCGCAGGATGACCGAATAACGTCACTCCATCGCGTGAAATAAAAGAGGGTTGATAGCTACCTAACACAGGTTGTACATATTTTCCTGTCATATCTTCGGAATAATTTCAAATTCCTGCTTTCATTTTGAATTCCTTAACAAAACTCCGTCCCATTCACCACAATATCGGAACACGCTCGCGTAAAGTATACCGGTTGTTCATTAGCGAATCATATTAAAGGATTACGAATTGTGTACCTCATTAAAATGCCACATCGCGACAAGCCAACAAGACGCTGAATTTCGAAGAAGGGATTCAATTGAACCCGATAAATTATGGGACGACGTTCAGCTGGCTAACAGTCTCGTCAAAGGGGAATTATTCATAAGCAAGTACAATTACAATAATTGCATAAAGCTGAGCGCTTCTATGCACCGTGATTAAGGAATCCGAGACCTTCACGGCAGAGAAGAGGATGGAATCTGTCCGACTATTGCCTTGTACTTGTCTCTTGAATACACCAGGATGTTCTGTCCGTGGCGGAGAATTGCTGGGAACTTGAATTTGCGTAAACAAAGAGGGAAAGGGATCCAAGAGGGTAGAGGGTGGAAACTGAGAAAATGAACGGAGAGAAGAGAGACGAAACAGAGGCAGGAAATGGACAAAAAGGAGAATCGGTGGAGATGAAAGCGGAAAGCAGAGGCAAAATAGACCTACGAGCGAATAGAATAATAAGGTAATTGGGAATGATAATAAAAAGTATAATAGAAAAGCTGAGGAAGAGAATTTATGGATAAAATGTCAGGAATTTTTTAAAAAGATGGGGCCACGGCTAATGGAAGAACGGAACGGTTAATAAAAATATGAAGATAGTTAAAAGGAAAAGGTAGAGAATACGACAGGGTAAAAGGTAAAGGAAAATTAATAGAAATTATAAAATGCTAATAGGGTAGATAAGAATTTTTACGAATGAAACGTAGAGAATCTTTCTACGATTGAAAACAAGGAATGAAACGGTTAATAAGGATATTAAAATGGAAAGAACGGTGGTAAAGAATACGAAAAAATAGAAACAGGAGTAAAGGAAAATTAATAGAAATTACAAGACGCTTACTACAACCGAGAAAGGACATTTACGAATACAATGTACAGATTCTTTTACTTTGGCTAGTTACTTATTATTCCGTATTTATTTATAATAAATTTATATAAAATAATCAAACTAGAAAATTAAAATAACAATAAGGCAATTAACCACTAATGAGCCACCTACGAAGAAGATAAAGAACAGAATACATAATTAATAAAACGTGAAGAAGAAGTAACACAGGGAAAGAAAGGGTTGAGGAAAACAACCGGCAGGGAGGCCAAGGCAAACTTTCCGGAACGTGTGTACCTTAGGAGACCGTGGCTGACATAAGGGGTTGCCAAATTAAACAAGGACCTAAGGGCCGCTCCTAATTTGCGCACTCAAGTAATTCAACCCTTAACTCGTCTCGTTCGTTTTCTGCTTAAGCGAGGATTACCTTTAACCTACACAGACTGCGAAAGACAAGACTGATGCGGATGTTGGAGGATTTTCATGTCGGAAATCGCTTATGTTTAACTGTGGCAGCTTCGTGATCCACCATTTCCAGCGTGAAGTAATCGAATTGTTAATCCGCCGATGATTGTCGTTCTTGAATCGTTCTGTATTGATTCGTTTCAAGCTTCTATGAGAAAATTTTATAGATTGGATTTTAAGAGACGAATAACGCAGTCTGGCAATTTATCATGCTACGAGAGACGTTATCGGAATTACATCTAATTATTTCAAGGTCTGAAAGCGGATGAAACAGACGCGTTGAAACGTTACACCATCGATTTATATCGATAAAACGATAAAACCTTGGAAGGGTAACGTAAACGTTGAAAGATTCCAAGAGAAAAGGAATGATGTGATTTTGACAAAATTAATAAAATTATTTGATCATGATTCTGTTCACGTGGAAGGTTGTCTGAAATGGCGCTGAGAAGAAAAAGGAGGAAATATTGGCCAGAGAGTTGGACTGCTTTTCTCATTATGTTCATTTACTATTCGTGTTGAAACAAGAATGAGATTGAAATAAAAAACCGAAGATTACAACAGGGTTAAAGAATATAATAAAAGAAGCTGTCAGAGATAAATTTAACGAATCACGTTTCTTGAAACCTGACGAGATACGCAAACCTATTCATTTAGACAAACATTTCAAAAAACACAAATTACAATTATTTTTTTCTTAATTTATCTTCATACCCAAACTTTTGGACGACGATGTACTTACTGGAATGGAGAGAAACAATAGAGAACGATGCTGATTTAAAGTCTACATTTTAACTGGCTCCGGCCATTCCGAGGAAGTAACCGTGAGAAGAGCGAGCTTAAAGAAAATGAAAATTCTCCGTGCAATTTTCTCAAACTGACGGTCCAACGGAGCGGGCGTGAGCGATGCGTAGATGCATCCTTTTCTTCGCGAACAACGAGATTTTCTGAATCGCGAGAGCGAACTCTCGGAAAATGGCGTTTTCTCTTCTCTCCTATTCCTTCATACTTTTTCACAGAAAGAAGCTGCGACGAGAAAAGGGGGAAAATACTGCGAGCGAACCGACGAAATTCTATAATGCGTCTTTGAAGCGAGCGACGTTGCAATTCGGCGAATTCGAATTCTCCCTTTCGTGCGCCTATTTCTTTCTTTTCTTTCTTCTTTCTTTCTTTTCCTTTTTTCTTTTTTTTTTCTACATCTACATTATTTACAGATCCGGAGAATGGATTACGTGTGTCCGTAGTATCTTTGAGAAATTGGTGAAACTTAGCAAAGGTTACAAAGTGAAAGAGTCCATATATACTCGAATAATTCAGTTAAATTACGCTAAATTTAAGTAATATTGTAAAATTAATACGTAAAGAGACTCTGGAAATTAAGGATATTGGCAAACTTCGAGTCCTCGTTGCCTTCAAAATTTGATAAATTCGTGTTTCTCGCAACACGGCATGATAATTGAATGTTGTAACGTATCTCTGTTATTTTCACACCAGATATATGAGTACGCCTTACTCTGAACCAGCCCGTAAGGAAGTTAACCGAGTCAGTGAAGCTGTTTACTCGAGGGTATACTATATTTGTCAGGATCTTACTTCAGTGAGTGCTTTCTGTCTTACGGTGTCTTAGCTTGTAAGCAGTTATACACCTATCGTTGTAGCTGTTGCTCTGCAAAAACAACATGGACGAAGCTTTCGTTTGTCGCTCACATGTAACTGGTTGGACAAGAACTCTTTCTCTTTCATCTATCTCTGACAATGAATAGAATGGCGCAACTTTTTTCTTTCCTTGATTTATTACTATCGTAGTGATAAGATACGTAGAGAAAAGACTTTCTTACGCGTATTTTTACGTAAATAAAAGAATATAAGTCAGGTCTTCAGTTTCGTCGTGTTATATACTGTAGTTCGTAATGCCATAAAGTTCATTATAGGATCATATAATGACACGTATACTCTAAGAGTAGACCAATCAATATCAATTACCAATAATTCCTCTTATTACCGTCGCGTCGCCCACGCTAAAACACATTCAGTGTTTCCATCGTATGGCAACAAAATATTTAGTATCTCTCGAATGACCAAAGATGATAAAAGGGTCTCGTATGAAAATTAAATCGTAAATCACAGAAATCGAATATAATCGGCGTGCTTGGCAAAAAATTATTTGTTGTAACACCCTATAAAGCGTAAAAGAATCGTCGATATCAAACAAAGATAATGGACGAAGCTTTTTCACGTATCAAACTTTTTCATTGAGGAAATTTCTCCTATCACAATTAAATCATAAATTACTCCATATAAAAACCGATTATAACAGAAAAGGCTATTTCACGCGATACACTATGAAACAAACGAACGAATTGTTCTCTTTCATCTATCACTGACAATGAGTAGAATGGTATGAGTTTTTTCAGTTCTTGATTTATCGATATCGTGGCGAAAGGGTACATCTGTCGATTTTGGAAAAGAGGATCAAATTAAGGATGTTTCTCATGGATAAAACATCCCCGTCTCAAAGTTATCACGTATGCCAAACTACATTCTAAACAACGCCAAATAAAAATCGATTATCTAATATCCTTCGCGATAGATTATCTCGTTTGATACGGAATAAAACAACAAGATTATCGGCCTTATTGAATTATTAAAAAAACTATTACAAAGGGAAGAATCTATTTCGTGATCCACATCCACGGAACGCACAATTTCCGTTCTTCCGGCAATAGGACGCGGGTTATCTTCGATCCGCAGCAGCACGTGACTTGGACCATCGCTCGAAACATCCGGTTGTAAAGCTGTTGGCGAGATAACGGATCGCAGGGCAAACGCAAGCCCGTATAAATTCATATTAGCGCCGGTTGTACGGTCTTTTTGCGCCTTCGACTAGCCATGCTTCGAACTTTTCTTCGCGCTCTTCCTCCGTGACTCGAATTATACGCGAGGTTTTTTCCAGTTCCGCCTAGCCGACGTCTTCTCTCCTTCCACGTCTCGGTCGACGACCGGTGGAAATTATGCGAAGAAGCTTCCTACTCGACGGAACTCGACGGGGGCCGCTCTCAAATGGAATCCAGACGGATGGAAAACTTCCCGATCGAACCGGACAGGTCGCCTGCGCGCCCGGTAAGTGTTCTGATTACGGCCGCTGGACGACACTTAGACATCGAATGGTGAAACTGAGTTACCTGGGGCGGCACTTTTATCGGAAAAGAACCGAGAGGTCGAGGTTGCGAGCGAAGTTGAGTACACGGAGGGTGTGCTCATGTTGGGCAGTCGATGGACGAACGAGGGTTGCCTCCTGTTTGAGGTTAAAGCGTCGACTGTTATACGTTGCTGCGCTTTGCTTCGTTCTTTTGATGTGTAAATATATTTTTGTAGAAATACGGGTAGAACGTGTAACAATTATTATACGATCAAAGGAATTTTAAAAAATGAATCGACAACTTAAAGATGACGCGTAACAAGTATTATGTGTTCTAAGAAATTTGTAGAAAAAGATTGAGTAGGTTTGAAGACGATTTGATGCCATACATAGTGTTGCTATTTGATTAATTTAGCTTCGTCGATCGTTTTGTTAGAAGACGAATCCTTTCCTGTGAACCAGATATTGGCGATGTTTCAAGATATTCTCGTAATTACAGCAGGTAGTAAAATGCTAAATGAGGATAATGGAATCAAAGAACTACAATAACACCACTAAATACAACATTACTATGCTTGAGATCCCATTGGAAATGCAAAATCTTCCCGTGCAACGCGATAAACTAATATTTTCAAGAGTTGAGAGATTTCAAGATTGCATATATCAGTAAAACGTTTTAACTTTGTTATTCGTTGTACGGCGTTATACTAGTTGTGCTAAATGGATGTTTCAAACGATATCATTTCCACAGCTTCAGTCTGATTTTCGCGATGTGTTACTTTCAACGCGGCATTGATATCGTGCCTCTGTATCTAGGTTACTAGTCGAGTTAATTTCCTGACGTAGATGGCCATCGCTGATATGTCGCGTTTGTATTCTGTTTCAGTTATTGCGTGAGGAAATTCGAGGTTCAAGCACGCGTGTCATACGCAATGCTACGAGAGAGGGAGAGAGAGAGAGAGAGGGGGGGGGGGTCACAATGCGTTCGACAATTCCCCTGGTGTCGAGAAACGATCGAACCCCCAGGTAATCCGTCGAAACCAATTCCTCCCTGAATGTTCCATGCAATTCAGTCATAGCAAATTTAACAAAACACTGAAACTTCCTATTCGCTCGATTTACAAAGAGGATCTTTATTTCTTCCTGTCGCTTGCAAAAAGTATGAGAAGTTCTCTAGTATTTGATCGATAACAATTATTTTAACACATTATGAATCGGTGAAATTTTCACAGAAATTGTAATTTGTAACAAGCGTTTCTCGATGGTTTGATACGATGCGCGTACTTTACTGATCTTCTATCGTTTGATAATTCGTAAAATAACTCACTTTGCGTGGAGATTCTTTTTAAAAGCTGAAAATTACGATGAGATTTGCTTCTTTCTATTCCTTTTCAAAAAATTACTCAATTTTAATTCCACATAGAGATAGTGATCGTTGAAGAAGATATTCTTCTTTTATTGATCTGTTCAATAAAAACGAGCTAGTTTCGTTAAAGATACATCATATATATCTTAATTTATTAAACAATTTTTAAAGGACACTGATCAACTAGATAAATCGATAATTTAGAACGTACATCGAATAAAGAGAGGCAGAAAGATTTCATCCTGAAATTGAATATCAGTCATGATCGAACAATGAAACTATATTTTCTCGACCTATTGATTCCAAGTTCAGACTTTATTCTTTATCGTTTAATGACTGATAACACGTACATCGGATACTGCTACCTTCGTAGAAAGGCTTATGATTTCTCGTAAAGTCTTTTATTTCTGACTCGAGTGACTGTCATCCGACAGTAGCGTAACCTTTTTTGAAATTTCCCTTTTATATACTCGATAAACGAGAGATGTAGCGATAAGGAAGTCCGTCGACATTGCTAGATCCGTGAAAGTAAATGCGCGATCTGAGCGGCTGCTTCCGGAATCGATGTCGATCCTCTTCGGTCTTCGAAGATGCTGTCAAAACGTTATCTTCCGTGTCATCGACATTTCTTTTCGTCGACGGGCTTTATTGGTTAACGAACACTAAAGAATCTCTGAAAGAATTTCAAGACGTTCGAGAGAATTTTAAGGTACGTGTAAAATTGGGAAGAAAATTTATTCCGGAACGTTTCAGAAAGAGAAATACTTGAAGCAACCGTATACTTTCGAGAACAAATAATATTTGGAAGTTGGGATCTGGACAAAGAATCTAAAATGTACTTTCGCGAAAGACGATACAAGTCCTGTTGCACAAAAGGTTTCGAAATACTTGATATACTGTTTCAGCAATCGAATTCACATGTTTCCAAGGTACGAAAGTGCTGCCTCGTTCAAAGTGCTGCACAGCACGCTATATCTGATCTGTATCAGATCTTTCTAGCTTTCTACCAACTTAAATACTTTTTCGTGTGAAAAATGCAGGTATCGGGATCTTTAGTTCGAGTAACGCGTTAAAATCAAACATCGTATTTTGCAAACAGAGAGAGAGAGAGAGAGATCTCATTTCCTTTCTACCCATCTTTCCTATCGCTTATTTCCAAAATCAAGCTATTTGCTTCTAAAATTGTCCGTCATAAATTCCACCGTTTGCTCGAATAATTAACAATGTCCCATGGCTCGGAACATGTGTCGTTAAAATCCACGTATTACGAACAGGAGCTTCGTTACTGCGTTTGTTTCGACAATTCCTCGCGGGACATTCCTTTCTGAGCCTCGCGTATCTTCCGTTCTCATGCTCTCGTGTATGATGATTACTAAGAGGTATTTGAAAACGTTGATTTAGCTGTGGGGAAGTCGACGAAAGCACGTCGCAGCTCGTCTCTATATACTTTATCCAATGGGAGGGGTGCTGCTTGTTCCACGATAAATAAGAGAAACGCAAAGAAGAGAAAGAAAAAGCGACAATGCCGGCGGCAGTGCATTTGCAATTCCACGCGGCCATTAAAAATGTCTGCACGCAACACCGCCTCTACGTGGAATCGTAACATGACAGTCCGTTTCATGCTACTTGTTCAGATTATCATCTCGATTCTCCATTGACACGCTACATCTTGTAATCACCGAACTAAACGATAATCAGCAGCATTTACAATTGAATTTTTTAATGTTCGAGAATTTCATTCAAAAGAAATGAGTTCGTCGGTGAAACGAAAGAGAATCGTTTCAGTTGATACGCGTTTGATCAGCTTTGGGAGAAACTATGAATAACTTCAAATTTCAGATCGAATTGAATGGACAAAGACAGCAGTGAATGTGTAAATAGAAATATGCTTACATATAAATTCAATGAATTATATCGTAACAAATTTCCTTTCTTTTCTCGTATTTTCAATCGTTATCAATCCCTCTTCTATGAAAGACAGTTTACAAATCTTTCGAACAAACGAATCTTTTCTATTATTAATCATCGAAACTTGCGCGAGACGTTTACACGCCGGACCAAAATAGCTGCGAGATACTGGCGTTAAATTAAATGTCTGTTTCAAGTAAAATCGACGACGAGAATAGGAACGCTTATTGTTCCGGGTTTATCTTGGCTAAGCAACAAGAATTGCGGCTTTACGAACATGTTTCCGCAGTGCATGTACAGTGAAATGTCTCTGTCTCTTTGTACTTGATAGGCAGAATCTTTTCTTCCTTTTGCATCAGAACGTCGATAAGATAAATTCGAAACAGTAATGAAACGGTCGGAGGAAAATACGAAGAAAAGTCCTGCAGACAATCTTCTTATTATCTTAAGTATCTTAAGTATATAAGCTGACTCGCAATAACGTGGTTAACCGACTAGGGTGTGATTCTACGTGCAAAAATAAGTCGAAAACGTGGAATAACGTTTCTTTTGTTCCAGGCATTGTTCTACCGAAAATTGAGTTTTCGCGTAATGTAAATTTTCAAACATTTCTGAACGAAGTTTCCTTCTGAACAAAGAAATTGCTACGTTGAATATGATCGGAGACTTGCGTAATAGGTGGCCAACTAGCAGAATGAATTTAAACCTCTTACGTAGACCAAGGAGAGGCAAGTTTGCGTAATTAACGAGTGCTAAGTACAGATTCGTTTTCATGCTTGTATGTGCTTTCGAGGACCATCCAGACGCTGAGATTAACTCGCGGAAAATTATGGTTGCCAGTGGAATAGACTTAGAGGTTCGTGTCTTGAATCGTCGCGTGTTTGTTATTTTGGAATATCGCATGCAATTTTGATCTTGATCTAATTTAACATCGTTTGATTGTTGCCTCCGGTTCAGGTAAAATTACATTTCCATCACATTCTTTTCTCTTCCTCTCTTTTTTGCTCTTTGAGGAATTCAGATTGCAAATCCGTCCAATAAAAGAAACAAAATAATCTCTTCCTCTTCAACTTCTCTATAAAAGAAACGTAATCATCAAATGTTCCTTGAACCCGACAATCCCAAAAATTCGGATTTTACGGAATATCAAATTCTTTCCTTCGTTTAAGAGGCTCAAGTTGAAGATCTTTCAATTGAAAGCAACCAATTCACCGTTAAATATTTTTTAATCCCAACAGTTCTTGGTCCGTTAATTTTTATATTATTTGTCAATGATCTAGCAACGATGTTCCACAGTTTCAAATTTTTGCTTTAGACCGATGAAAATGTTCAAGCTGATAACATCCTTTCATAACTGCATTTTACTTCAACTGTACGCGTATAACTTTGACACGGAGCAAACGGTACATCGTTTAGTTTAAATGAACGTTACTTTATGGGGCCAACTCGCGAGGTATGTTCGGTCGAATTAGTACGAGTCGTACTCGCTTCAGACCTGCAAAACACCGATAGGAGTTTACGATAACGAATAAATAAATAAACGAAAAATAAATAGAGAAAGTCAATTTCAAGGAAATGTACGTTGGGCGCAAATAAGTCGGAAGTGAAAGTAACAAAGGGGAAACACGTGGGCGTGATCGAGTAACGCGTAGAGATCGTTGTCAGGGGTTCCAGTTGGGTGGTAAGTACTAATCAATTGCACTGACAATGGCTATAGGTACATCGGTTTAATTAATTGACTAATTGTTATGCTAATTAGCTTTGCTAAGTTGGACAGCGTCCGTCCGATGGGAATCGACGGCGGCCATCGGGAATCACTTTGGTAATCGACTAGCCTGGAAATTTCCATGCGGCCCACCAGAATGTCCAGAGTTGCATGAATATTCCAGCGATTCGCGGCAAACATCAAACTTCAATTACTGGCTCATTAAAACATGCAACGATCTTTTTCCAACGGGATCGAACTTCAGACTATCGGGACGAACATAGAGCCCTCAAAGGAAACCAGAGGTTCCTTGTCAACGTCCCTAAATAGTTCGTTTACTTTGACCTCGAGTTTCGTATTTATTTTATTCTTGGTTTCCAGAAATATAGAAGACGTCTAGTCACGGAGACCGTCTCTGATTTTCATCGAGGAGGGACTTTTTATCGCGTCTATAGGAAATTTGTTTTTTGGACAAATTCTTATCTCGTACTATGTTCTCTGGAAATTTAAAATTGACCATTTAGCAAGTGTGATCTTTTCCTGTTTTTAACTGTCTTTTGTTCAATGTTTATTTATTGCGTATATCGGGTGTGTCGAATAAGTTTTTTGGCGAAAAGATCATAAAATCCGAAGATATTTTGTCGGAAAGACTAAACTTGTAGACGTCTGTAAATTTACATATGTACAATCGCCTTTAGCATCTTTTAACAATGGAAAAAATACAACAGTCAATTTCCACGTTATTAATGTCACTATAGCGGCACTAAGGAAAGTTCGAAGAGTTGAAACGACATTCAATTCCAAACAATAATTCCTACCCAATTCTCGGAATTCTCGCTGCACCTGTCTCCAAGTTTTCAAGACTTGACAGAGGGTTTCGCATAATTTCCCACCATCTAATCGCTGCGGCTGCTGCACGCATCATCAGTTCGCATTTCGCGCCACAGAACCGCCCCATCAGTTCACCTCGTTCAACAAATCATCCAGGACCGGGTATCAGTTTCGCGAGTTCGCGAGCCTCGTTCCTTTGTTCGTTCGACTTCCTCAGGGGCGTCATTTCTGCAATTCAATCTCGAAGTGCTTGAACACCGGAGTGGAACAGAGACAAAGAGAAGCGTGCGCGCGCGCGCGCAAGAGAGAGAGAGAGTTTAGGCGAGCACGGGCGGTTCTGTAAATCACGCGGGACGCGACTGCCATTTCGGATTCCCGGCGTGGCCCTTTGTCGGCGTATAATTCACACTCGGTCACGTATTACAACGGCCGTTACAACGTGCATTACACTAATGTCAAACAACGGTCCTGGACTGCGCGACGACCTGGCGTTAATTTCGAGAACGCTTCGTTTCACAGAATCGATCGCAATGCGAAATCCTTCGGTGTGTTCGTGGGTCTTGCGTATCTTTAAAGGACAGAAGCTTGAGAGACGATGACCGATACATTCGATACGTTACATGCGAAAGATATAGTGGCCATAAATATGTATCATCGATACGATATTGTCAATGTTTGCTGACAAACAGCCGGCATCTTCGTTGAGAATCTTGAAATATCGACGATACCGTTGATGGCACCCTCAGAGTTACAGAATTTTGAATTCCCTTCGGACAAACATTGCAACGATTTCTTTCTTCCTACGTGATAGAGCATTGGAATTTAATTATACTGTATGATGACTCTGATCGGATGATAAACGAAGAAACATGGAAGAACAATTTCTTCGTCGGTCTCACGTGGAATTCTCTACCCTCGAAGCAAGAAAGGTCAATATCTGTAGCCAGGGGAGAAGTTCGCTCTTCGACCAGTTACTCGATCTTGATCGCTGTTATTCCATCTTTCTGCTCCACTACTTTTTCTTCTCTCCTTCTCTAACCTATCTACTTCTCAACTTCTATTATATTATCGGGATACAGGACGCCAGTTCTTGGAACTGCTCGTCGAGATCCTCGAGTAGTCGGTGCAAGTTCCACGGACAATAAAAGCCGAAGTGCTCGTTCAATCTTCCGGTACAAGCTGTCGTTCGATCGGCTAAGGACGCGTTACCTTCGAGATATCGATTCCGGCTGTGACGCGTGCCTCTAGGTAGCATGGATCACGTTTCACACCTAAAGGACACCTGTCGTACATACTTATTGTCTGCGTTCCCGTCACTAGGGGAATCCTGGCTCACGGATGTTTCGACGTTCGCGTCGATATTTCATGGATTTGATAAAAATTTGTGGACATCATCTGACGATAGAGATAGCACATCCATGGTCGGTGAAATTATAGTTGTTACTTTTATCGTGGAAACTCGGCGGTAAAATTAATAAATTCGTATTTGTTTGGTGGAATAAATTTGTAGAAAAATAAATTTACTTGCTTTTGCGATTCGGGGTAGGTATGTTCGATTAGGACGCTAATATTCCTCCGATTTTGATATCTTTAAGTAGCGCACGATTTTCGCTACTTCGAAATGTGGAAAGTTATACGTGAAAATGATATTTTCTTAAGAATTACCGCGTTATATCGGGATATCGTAAAAATATTTGATAACGGAGAATGATTTATTTAATATTTATTTTAAACTAAAAACACATCTATCGATAGCTGGTGATATTAGCCAGAATTCCCGAGAAATTCGTATTGCGAAGAGATTCGTCGGGGACAAATAAATTTCACGCGCGAGAAGTAATAAGAAAAGAATGTAATAAAAAGCTATAGTAAACGGAATGAGGAACGAATGGCGAAAAGGGATAGGTTTGACCCAGTTCGAATAAAACGGCTACTAAAATACACATAAAAGCTACCTTTTCAAAAATATAAAAAAGTTGCTTTCTTTGCCTGTATATACCTTACTAAATTAATAACTCGTTTGTTCTTCGTTTCCGCCACCTAATTTTTCATTTGTCGTCGAATTGGCACGACGAAATCCCATTTTTTACGATTTCTAATTTTTATTCCTAATTTTTCGATGCTTGAATTTTCAGCAAGCGACGCGTTCTTTCGTTACATAGACTAATCGATTAATCGATTAATGAGAATACAAAGGCTAGTAAATTTTACAAGCATTCGCGTCGGAGAGACATATTGAACAACGTCGGCGTAGTAGGGTTGTATAAAGCAAATTTGTGCGCTGAAATTGTCTCATATGACGCACGGTACGTATTCAGCCCGTTTGCTCTCATACAACAAAACTGGCTGCTGATGTACGTTCGAATTTACGAAGCTCCGCTGAATATCGTAAGCAAGTGTTTTCGCGATTTACGCGTACGACGACTGACCGCGAAACCGTGGCCCATAAATTTCTCGCTCGTCTAGCTGGTTCGTGAAACGGGAACGAGGTATTCGCCTGGCTACAAACTCTGACACGTTCCATGCTCACGTCGGAAGTATTCTTTCTTACGTCTATTAATATTGCTGTTATTACAGTTTATATCACGAGGTTTAACCTCTTGAGATTTACTGGCACGTATACGCGACGTTTGTTTCACTCAATGTATAAGTATACGAAGATACAATGACTTTAATATCTTTTCGAGCAATTTTCACGTTCTCTGTACGGTAGGAAAACTGGGTCATTTGTTCAAATTTAATTCTTTCGCCGCTTTAGATTTTCAAAAACTGTAACGAGATTTTGGTATATTAATCGAGTGTCTATTGTATTATGGAATTCGTCGTTGAGTCGAATACTTTAAACTTTTGTAATAAATAGAAAAATTCGGAGAAAAGTAACTTGACAGTTCGCGCCTGATCGTTCTTCGCTGTTCTAGTCTTTCGAGAAATCTACAAAGCTCTAGAGCATTTATTATTTATATCTATATCGTCAAATTCATTTTCGATAAAAATGGAAATATAAAGAAAGGCAACCATTGGTCCTGGTCTAATTTTTTAACAAATTTAAGCATTCAAAAAGTCTGCAAAAGTTCGTACATTTATCGGTATCTCTACTATATAATACGTTCGTTAAATGAAATACTTGAAATCCTTGGCAACAAGAATACAAATTCAATGAGAAAGAATCGAAGAAAGAAATTTGCCTGCGAAAAATTCGAAACCAAAGACTAAAATAAAGCTACGTCAAAAGAGAGTAATTAATCACATCACAAACAAGGAAACGAGAAAAATTCAATTCCCGAGATAATTATCGACAACCGGATATCTAATGGATAATCGATAGCGAGACGCGTCCACGGTGGCGAACCACGTGCGTTAGATCATCCGTTAACGCATTCTGGGCCACCATTTAGCGCAATTTACTACTTTATGGCGATTCGTTTGGTGTGCTATGGTCTCGCACGGCAATCGAACGCGACCGCACGCTCCTGGGATGAACGATCAAAGCGAGACCCGGCCCGTTTATTTGTCCCACACGGTATAACGATCGTTATTCCCGCGCGGGCCTGCTCCATTTTCCACTGATCACACGCTTTTTCGCAAACCCACAAAACGCACGTTAAAACGCACAGGATTCTTTCAACTACATATATATTCCTTTTTTTTGTCGATATTTCTCTTTTTCTTTTTTATTTTGGATCGAATGCTGGTCCGTGCAGTAAAAAGCGATAGCGATGGCGTGGATCGGAAACAAAATTGGGGATGTTTCCAATCTTGTAGCGATTTTGGCGAATTTTTGAGCGAGATGAAAGGAAAATTTTTGCACGTGATCTGCATAAGGTTTATATCGCCTTGTTATTTACGTGTCGATCGACAAACCTTCTTTATATTAAAACTCGTTCAACCGAGACTATCAACCGCCTACAAATACTTTAATTTGCTAGAAACCTAGCACGTTGATTTTCCAAAAATTGTATCTTCATTCTCAATTATAATTTAGTTAATAATAGGAAATCATTATCCAGGGGTTTTACGCTGCTAGTCCATACACGGTCTAGTCACAGTGACAATTATGCGAACGTTCACTTTTCAGCCTAGCGACCCTCCACAAAACTTCCCTTCGCGTCCAAACGACCTCTTCCCCCTACTAAGCACTTGAACGTATAAAATTGAACTCACCGAGGGTGGAGTGGTAAATTAGGAAGCTCTAACTCGCCTAAACCACGTTTCAGACTTACGCTTCTGCCATGCGTCCGCTTATTTCGTTCTCGAGCAACAAATACGATATCGTATCGACGAAAGTTCTAAGAAAGTAACAGGTAACCAAGAGACGACAGAAGTAATCGGTAGAAAATGCGTGATAAGGGTCGTAATACGTGGTTGGCATCGATCGTGCTTATGAAATTCACCCTCTGCTTATGAGCGTTGAGAAAAGGAAAAATGGGAGACAAGGAGGGACAGAGAGTACTGTTATCGGCAACGTGTCGCCAGACCATTCGGTTAAGTAAAGCCCGCGCCTGTTTCACCGACTCTACGAACATTAATTATGCAGGTAATTAACATTCGACCGGCCCTAGCACGGGAATATCATTTTACGCCGGTTCCCCCTTTCGTCATCAATCTGAACGTGTCAGCCAGCCGACACGATGTCGCGGCTCTTGTCGAATGCGTGTATCGTGCACCCTTACACGCCCAACGCTACGCGATACGCTTGGCACGCGCCCTTTTGCCTCCTAAATGCCACGAGTATAATAGCTGAATGTAGATATTTAGTATTAAGAAGGAATTTTGGGCTAACGAGACTTTCGAGAACAAGTGGAAGAACAAATTTCGACCAGTCTTTTAGGATAAACTTTCGTTTTATCGTTCGAAAATATTTAAATAGTAGATTTTTCGAATTTGTGGCGACAAAATTGGTCTACAGAAAGATTGCTAATTGCGATTAAAATTGCTGAAAGACGACAATTTTAGAGAGAGGCATTTGGTTACTTAACGAGCACAGCTTTGCTTTTGCAGCGCATCGCTTTCATCGCATCGTTTTCAACTTCATCACTTCCCGCCTGTCATTAGCACGGTCCGCAACAAAGTTTCCATTCCCCTTCGTGCCTTTCGTTGTACCTACTCCTAATTCCAAGCCCGAAATTCCCTTTGCCGGAAATGATTATCTCGCAACTACGAATCCTCCGAGAACCAAAACTGTTCCCCGTACTTGATAGGAAAGAATGATGCGATACTTTACGAAGTAAAATTCATCAGAATTCCTATCGAGTCGTCTGTAAACTCTAAACGATTGAATATACCGTGGAATTCTTAATCTCAACGCAAGCAACCTTCGAACTCCGAATTATCCCAACATTCGGCTACGCAACTTCTCCAGCCGAGTCAACAATCCTCGATCTTCTACGTCGTCAACGAACCAAACAATCTTCCTTCCCTAAAATCCAACTCGTTGGTCAGAATAAATCCCGAATGGTCCGTTTAAGCGTGATCCAGGACCCGTGGAACGATCCATCGCGGTCTCGTCGCAGCGGCACGTCTCGCGGTAACGCCTGGCCGACTAACTTCCGGGACCAGGTGAATATTCATGAGACGATCTCTGCCGGCTTAAAGCACGGTTTACGCGGCATATTGCAGGACGTCTGCTATCAGTTCGACGTCCGTCTAAAGCTCGATTCCCACTAGACTTTGGGAGCTTCCCGACTGACATCGCGTACAGGGAAATTTTTCAATTATTTTACATCCAAGAATATAGAGAAGCGTAACGAACGTGTTTCGCGATTTTGTTTCCTTCGTCATCTACGCAGTGTCCTTTTACGATATATGCTTTTCTCGTTAAAAACGCTCGTTGAGATCGTAGTTGCAAAAATTATCTGCTAAGTAATATCACATTTTTCGTACATTTGAAGAGTACAATTAAACTGAAGATTCTTATGATTTTGCAACTGCAAAAGTCTGCCCTGAAGAAGCGAACGGGAGAACAATTACGAAATGTGAAACAAAGCGCAACGTACGAATAAAAAACACGATTGAGAAACCGAAGAATCAGAAATGTGTCATTTAATCGTCCTGATAGCTTGAAATCCAAAAGCGTAACTAAACCGTGCGTCGGTCGCCACGTTTTTTCTAGTTAGTTAGACTAAACTGGAAAATTGTTGTTCTGTAAAGAGGATAGCTCGTAAACCGAACTTTTAAACAAACCTTCTTAAACGCTACTATCGTGCAAGGGTTTAACACGAGGACGGAAAGAGCGCAGTCGTTGTAAATGAGGCGCATTTTGCAAGCGAATCTTTGGAAATTGTTGAACAAGAATGTCGCGTCCTTTAGAGCAAGTTGGGATTAAGGTTAAGTTTATCCAGAGGGAAACTCGACCAAGTGACTTCGTTCGAGTTGAAACAAGGTGGTTAGGGAAGATCTACCTTGTCGAGGCGACCAAGTGTGGTTACGAATTTGGAATATGAAATTAAGGGCAAAGAGTGACGATGCGGTTGTTGCTATGGTTCTGTTACCTCGTTCGGCTGGCGTCACAGAATACTGGAATTTCTTGAAGCTGTATTCAAGTGTCATCCGCAAACGATGACTTGCAGCGAGTTTCAAGTAGGACCTGTGGTCCGAGAAAATATAGAATCCTACGGAATTACGCTAATATTAATATTATATTAAACGAATTGAATTAATTCGTTTTTTTAGATAAATTTCCTATCAATTATTTATCGCCTTTTAAATTTACTAACATTTATTTATCAATTTTGATCTTTGATCGATCGTGCTTTATTTATATGACAGATAATCGTTCATCGAATTACTCCAAGGAAACGAGTTGTTTGAAAATTTGAGCGGAATTTTCATTTGGTAACCGTTGGGGTCGGTCGACTTCTACGTCTGGTGTTTCTATTTTTATCGCGAATGTCTTTCACTAAAATGAAAATTCACAGAATGATAGTAAAGAAAGGAGCATAAGCGACAAAGGGATTAAACGTTAAAAGACATGAAATTACGATAGTTGGTTAAACGAGGGGCCGTTTTACAGTGGCTGATACGAAACGGAATGGTTAATTGGACGAAAGAAATGTATCATTACGCGATCGTAAAATGAGGCAGAATTAATTGAAGGTGGTCGTACCATCGTTGGAAGTAATCTTAACCCTGCGATAATAATATTCTCGTCCGAACCGCAGTTAATGAGGCGAGGTAAATTAATACCCTTCCGTTTAATTTCCCCCGGGGTATAAAAACTTCTTACCGATACGATCGAAGGAAAAGCAGCATTTTCTTCGAGGCCAGCTTTGAAAAAAAGAAGCAAAGGATTACTACGAGCGATGTTCCTCGTTACCTCAATAGTTGAAAATCTAGTTGCAAGATCCGATACAATAGAATTGTTGTGCTTGAAAAACAACGTTAACGAATCCTAACGTGCGCGAAACAATTAGAACATTTTTCATTTTCAATTTCTTGACATTTTCCTTCGTCGAAAGTCTACATATTTAATACGCGTAACGATCGATATCTAGAACCGAATTATTAAACTTAAAGAAATTGGAAGATCTACAAAGTAGACGTTACTACGTGTGTATGTGTTCTTCCACTTTTTCGAAATTCATCGACAAAAGACTACACGCTTCCAAATGCAAACAATTTTACCAATATCCTAAAGATATATCTCTGTGCCTGACGAATCGAGAAACTGACATTCAAAACTGCTCGACCAAAGACAGAAAATGTTCAAAAGATCTGTCCTCGTTGCCAAAACTAATCTCCTTTAGCAGCAGGAAAACGCGCAACTTGTGTAAATTCATTCTCAGCCTGTCATAATTCTCAGCCTCCAGAAAGGACGATGTAAAAACGTACAAAAAAAAAAAAAAAAAGAAAAAGAAAAAGGAAGATGAAAGAAGAAATCTCTGTTAACGAAATCGTCTAATCCTCGCACAAAGCGATCAGAATTCCGGCACGCGGTACGACCAATGTCGACGACTGCCCCGGGCTCACGTAGCTCGAGTCCCTAGCACGGTCGGGTAACCGCGTTACAAACACGGGGCGGGCTCGCTTGAACGCGAGGCATTTCTCCGAGCACGGTCCTTTGTATGGTTGGGCAAAGAAAGGCCGGAGATAAAGATATATATTTCCAGGGCTGGCTGGATAACGAGCCAGCCAGACGCGGCGCATTGTAGTCAGGGCGAAAAAGAGCGTGTACAAAGTGTAGACAACGCGATAGAAACACGCCGGCCGGAAAAGTCGAGGTCGCTGTAACGAAGCGAGAGGTGAAGTGGCCTCGTCGCCGCGCCACCGTTGGGAGTTGGGTTCGGAGCACCGCAACGATGCTGATACCCGGCGCGACACAACGGCATAAACTACAATTATTCTCGATCTCTGTCAGGATGTTCGACTGTGCCGAGTAGCAGAAAGAGTTGAAATTTTGTCGCTTTGCTTCGCTATTTTTATTTCCTTCCCTTCCTTTCTCTCTTTAAGGGTACATTTTGAAGGGTCGTTTCATGGTTTTTTATTCTTTTTTTATAGCGAGGGGTTGATCCGTGGAAAATCACAGCAAGGAGTTATCGAAGAATAGAAAGTGGCGAAATTTGTAAACTCGATATTTTTGCTCTTTTCCGTTCGCTTCTCTCAGGTACACTGTGAATATTTATGTATTTATGCTGGATTGAAAAATACAGAGACGAATATAACGTGGAAAAATAGACAAAATAACCGAAGCTGGGTACAATTTGCCATAATTTTTAACAAGCGAAACAAATATTAAACAAACTTTCGTTCAGGTTCTATTTCTTTAGGTGTATTGGTAAAGATTTAAATTTGTACAAAAATGCGCGGTCTAGTTACGCGCAGTTTTCTTGCAAGTGAGAGATTGATCTGTGTAAAATAGGAAAATTGCGTCGTAGATGATAAAAGAAAGATAGGAATATTCTTTTTATTTCTTTCTTGGAATGTTATTTTCGTACGCTTCTTTTAAGGGCGGCTTTGACGATCGCGCAGGAATAAAATGGTACAAGAGTTTTCAGCATCTGATTGCCTCGAAGCGTTTGAAAAGATTGTTTATTAGGATGCAGATAGCGAAAATGAGAAAACAAAACAGCGTGGAAAATTTTATTACGATAACTGGCCTCTTTGCGCTAAGACCTTTCGCGATGCGTCGAAAAAGAATCATGCTGAATACCGCAACATGATCGGGAAATGATTTTTATCTATTTATCGAACCGTTTTGCTCAGCTTCTTCGACGATTATAACTTAATTTACATACATACGAATATATGATAGAGAGAAAGCAGTGAAAATAACGACAGTTGCAAATTAAATAACTAGGCAGGAAAAACAAGGGAAAAGACGTAGAAGACGAGAACAAAATTTTGCCATTATCTTTGAAGAGATTGTAAATTCATAATGAAATCTGGAAATTTTTCGAGATTGCCGAGACCGCTTCGTCACTGATATGGATACGACCTGTACACGTCAATTTACTTAGCCGCACGACCCGATCTAACGAATCATATTATTAACATAAATCCTGCGGATTTCTGGCCGCGTATGCAAATTTCGTATCACCGCCAACTATCCGAAATTTCCGCTCACTGAAACTGAATCCTATTATTTCGACTGAGCACGATGCAGCTGTATACAAAGCCTCAACCGACACCTCTATATCATAATGGACCAGTTCTCTGGTAACCCTCATATTGGTGTATACGCGTTCGACGCTGTCAATTTTCAATACCGTAATTGTTTAGCGCGAAATCGGAAAGATCGATCCTCTCACGTATTTGTATTATATTCGTCAAAATATCATCTAGCCTTAATTAATTGCTGGACTGGATCTTTGTTAACGGAAAGCTTGTCGAAAATGTTCCAGCGATTCTAAATTAACAAAATTAATTGAATCACTGGTATCGTTATACGCTGAATAATACTGTTTTTTTTTTTTTTTTTTTAATATCACGATGTCGAAAATGTACAATAGCAACTACACACACCTACGCATTTTACCTTAGTCACCCATAGCCATATATATTAATCTGTAGCGGCACATGAGCCACAGAACAATTCGAATCATGTTGTTGTTTTGCCTCGGAGTATCAACATCGTTAGGACATACATAATGTGATAATAAATAAACTCCGAGCAAAACAATGCTACGTGCAACGAACGCGATCGTAAGGTGACCAGTTTATCAGTCTCGAGCGATTTTATTAGCCATCAATACACAGTCTTTAACGAATCAGTTTGTACCGAGCGTCTTAGCGAACATTCTCCGTGTTTATTAATTATTTTTAAATACATTTGACGGTTTTAACATCGAGTTATCTCGTCATTTAAACCACACGATCAAACTATCCTCTAGAAATCCTACAACCGTGTCGAGTTGGCTTATCAACAGAATTTTTCTCATCCAACGGAGCAAACTGCCAAGCTAACAACGGTGAATCCTTCCATTCCGCCATTCGCGATATCTGGAGAAGTCTCTACACCAAAGACGTACGACTCGCAGTCAGCAGCCTATTAACACATCACGCTGTTCCTCGTCTTTCACCCAACTCCCGCACTTCAGCCAGTATCAAACTTTCGCCGGCTTACAATAGCCTGCTCGCAATCGACGCTAGATCCTCGAGCAGGCGGGCGTCCATTTGCATTCGTGCAAGATGCACCCTCGACCAGCAGGAGGAAACGCGATACGCGCAAACCTATGCATCTATGTCCGGGTTACGCGTGCCGTTTCACGAACAAGCGAGTACCGTCCGCGAACGATAACTTTGGCGGCACTTTTGATGCTATCGCTGTTCGCCATGCTACTGTTGTACGGGCGTTGAACGTTATAGACGAGAACGGATAGAACAGAACAGAACAGAACAGAGTACGGAACTATTCGTATGTACAGCATGATTAAAGTTATCGACGACAATGAAAGTAGAAAGAGAGAGAGAGAGAGGGAGAGAGATGAGCTTCATAAAGTAACAACTAATTACACTGGTTGCCGCGAGGTATTACGTATTCGGTAGTTCCGGTCGGTGTCCGTCGGGGATTCGAATTTCATAAAGGCAGGCTACTCCATATTCAACAGCCCCTTGTATCGTATTGTCGCCGTAGCCTTCTAATGGACACGATGAAGAGTTTTCCCTTCGAGCGACAATGCCTGGCTCGCGTTTTAACTTCATTTCCGATAGCAACGGTGGCTAATAAGCCAAGGCTAATTGGCTGCGTCGCGATTGCTTTTGCGTGGATTACCTGTTTGTTCCGTGTAATAGGTGAGAAGCTTGATTAATCGTCGCCCGATTAATTGCGATCGTCCGTGTCGCGGATAATTTAGTGTTTCGCACGTTGGTCTGTTCACGTGTTCAAGAATATCGAACGATTCGTTTCCTGAGAGTTACGATCATCTGGTCGAATATATCGTCTTGATCGTAATATATTTACAAGTTTGTAGTAAAAAAAAAAAATTGCTATCAAAAGACGTGAAACTCCGTCGAAAAGATTTACACGCTGTGTGTCTATGGAAATGTTATATCGTAGATATCGTAGAGCTTCGAACGTAAGCATCGGATTCCAAAATTCTTCGTTCTCCAAAATTCGGCCGAAAGGAAGCTACCTTCTTTCGATTACTACGCTGCTATCTGGCGCTGTTCAGCTCGTTTGTTGGTAAAACACGACGAAACAGCGACGCTAACAAACAAGGAAGGAATAATTGAACGACACGCGTGATTTACAGAAGCAGACCGTTGTACGTGTTTCGGCTTAACGGCGCCTAAGGAAAGCGTTGCGCGGAGTGTAATCTACTTAGGCAAAATTATTCCGGACCGTGCATCTCGTCGACTGTTATTGCGTTTACGACACGGCGGCAAGCGGACCGGCCTCGGTGGTCGCTTACAATTTTCCGTCGCAATTACGTTTCTCATGACGCGTGGATCAGTTTTCAGGATACGAGCTTCGAACGCGAACTTCCACGCTCCGCAGAAAGAACTTTGTCGAATTGTGCGCGTATGTTTCGATTGTCGGCAGCTTCGTGGAACGAGACACGTTCGAATTCGAATCACGATCGGGCGGTACTTTTTCCCTTTACGGTTTCGAGAATGGAGATCGTTCTATTGCATTTTGATTCTGTGTAGTCGGTGCTCGTAGGTGCGGAAGCTAAAATTTTTGGATGGTGCTAGGTTTAAAGCGTTGATACGGAGATACGGGCGTTTTCAGCGAACGTAGAATCGATGAAAGAATTTCAAATTGTTAAAAGGTTGCAACAGCTATTCGATAGATGAAATATTGTTGCAAATATTATACAATCGTTTGGAAAATCGTAATTATCTTTGCAAATAGGATTTTTTATATTGCTACTTAATAATATTGAATCCTTTCATATAGGTGATATCGCGTATACACATACTCCATTGTTCTTCACGATATTATTAATCGATTAAACGATGAATGTATTTGTCTTTGGTAAAACAGATTAAAAATGTTAGCACGTTGTGTCTTTTTAAAAAGAATGAGAAACAATTCTTCAGAATTACTTACCACGTATGAGGTATTATCAAATGAATTATTTTCTTTCGAATATTAGATCGAATGTCACTATAATAATATACATTCACGCATTCACATGTAATATTCGATATAACAGATATTCGATAGAATGAATACATGCATCGGGTTTCACACCAGTGAATCCAAAATTTAATGCATTTATATTACATCGATGGTGAAAAATTAAAATGTATATACAATAATACATTTATATCTTCTTATTGAAGGAAGCAGAAGTTGGAAAATTGACGGAACAAAATCTCGTTATATCCTATATTCGATATTAATTATTATTCTATAAGTAGCATTATCCTATATTTATGAATATCGTTATCCTATAAATTCTCATTTTTGAAATTGTAAGAAGGATTGCATGCTTGATTACGTTCTGATAAATCGAACGAAGAAACAGAGATTCAGATGGAAAAATAACCGACCGTGCAATTTAGTTGGCGAACAAATCGCCGATGAATTTCTTATCATGGTTTGGTGATCGTTAGAAGCGCACGGAGTGACAAAACACGGTATCCAGATTTTTTCGTTCTCTGACAGTGACCAGCACAGCGCGGTTTATCAAGCCAGCTTTTTTACTCACCAACAGGTCTATATGTCGGTATCAGCGGATCTAAACTCTGCCTCTCGATCGTAAATCGACGCCCGCTTTTTCCACGATCTCTCGTAACCGACGCTCCAACTTCAGAAAAACCTCGATATCGTAGGTATCCACTTTAATGTTTCTTTTTCCAACCGTCTACCGACGGTACATAATACCCAAACTGCGATTGTTTATGCATTTACGGGGAATTCGAAAGTGCAGAAATGTATAAAATATACTTAACACGCAGAAATATATTAAATATTCAAACTAGTTGCTACGATATCCGAACGTGAGACAATGCGGATGAAAACATGATAAGAATTCTCATTCAAAGTACGAAGGTACGATGTTTCGAGTTATTTGAAATAGTGAACGCCTTATAAATTATTGTAGTTTGAATACAGGTACGCGTGTGTGTGTATGTTGGATGATGTTTGAAAAACGACACTCGATAAACAAATTTGATCAAAATTTTGATAAAAATTTAACCGAAGGAAAGAATCGAGAACGATTTTTACGAGTTAGGATTTGCTGTATTATCCTTATTTTACATCAACTTGGAAGGACTAGTAGCGTTACGTATTTTATAGCTATACTTTCAATCGCGACGATATTTTGTCGATTCTATTCGTGTCGTCGAATACAAAAAATATTCAGAGATATTCTAGTGATGCAATCTGCTCATCTTATTTTTCACAAGGCTGTTCTACGCGAACGTACGAGAAGCACGCAACGAAATTTCATTTCTTAAATAATGATAGCGGCGTGTAATGCGATGACTGTTTACTCGAAACGCCGGATCAGTTCGGTTTACGAGTTTGGCTATTTTAATCTGCGCATTAAACAGAAACGTACCGTGTTACATGCAAATCGGGGACAGGATGTGCGAGTATCGATTGGAACGTGTGACTTTTGAACTGGAACGTGTAATTTTCGGCGTCGGGCATTCGATTACAAATTTAGGATATTTGACGTTGGAATTTTAACCTGCGATTGTTAAAATTCGTCATTTTATAGATCTTTATAATCTCATTTTGGAATTTTCGGAAATCGCAGATGGTTGAACTGTACAATAGCAAGCGTATAAACAGACACAAGCATGTGCCTCTAATAATTTAATTGATACATCTATTAATTTAATACATAGTACAATTAAAGATTTTTATATCTGCTAATCTAACGATACAAACATACATACGATACAATAATACAAATTTCCGAGATCTATCGATTGAAAGTTCAGTTTTTATTAGTTAAAGATGAAACTTTCAATCGCTTGACATTCTTGATCGAAACGCTTGATCTCAAACATCTGGCTGTCAACAGATGCTATCGATTTGCGATTCTAAACATAGGACTTCTAATTCTGAACAATTTCCTGTATGTATCCTAGAATGCGGTTATCCACATCCAGTACGTTTCCCTGACTTTAGAAATCCCTCTCGTTCGAACAGTAAGTCGAAATATATCAATTTCAACAGATGGAAGCTATTGCGATTCACCGAGATGGCGTTTCGTCAAATTCCTGCAAAAATATTGCGCATTTGACACCCTTGCTGTTATCGTATCTTATTGCTGGGAGAAGCACGAATCAATTTCTAATTTTAATTGGCAATAAAGAACGTTTATAATAAAGCAGGTCGGTGAAACGTTCGTTTCACTGTGAATCGATGGTATTAAGAAGCGGTAACAAATGATCGTCGGTCTACTATAACACGGATAATTAACCAGTTAGTCGAGAAGATACAGCGAACATGTCTGCGCGTAAAGCGCATTTACGACGTCGTATATTGCAGGAGTATGTCCTAACAAGGAAATAACGCGGTTATAGCTAGCCAAAATTTCCAACTTATTTATGAGTTTGATGGCAGAGGTAATGCACGTTGGCAGCGGCACGAAGAATTCAAATTAAGAGATTTCGATCAGCGAGACGAATTTTATTCGCAAGAAGACATAATATAACGTATCTTTGCTACTCTATGTACGTTAATATCTGTCTGTTAATCTCGAGATATAAATCTTACATATCGATGTTTATGCTTGTCTCTTTAAAAAGGAAAACGTGCATCAGTTTTGAAATAAGTTATTAAGAAATATGAAAGGTTCTTCTCGCGTATTGACAAAAGTGTTTTAAATAATTAATGAATCACCAACATCGACGAAATATTCCTTCCAAAGACAATCCAATATACCTATACCAATATTCCTATAATCGAAGATTCCATTCAAATTGACTGGGATTTGAAGATACCGATAGGGAGCCACGCTTGTTATTCTCTACGTGTATCTGCTCGTGTCCCAAATTGACTGCCAATCAGTCTTTTAGATGGCCAGCCGTGCAATGCATTCAGCTTTTGATGAACGTAAGCACCGGCGTTGACGAACCTTGGTATAATATTTCATACAGCTTGCGATCGACAAATCTAAGATACAATAATTTCGAGAATTTAATTCAACCAAAGAATTCTCATCCAACGAATTCCAACTTGGTGTTTGAGACACCGCGAATCCAGCGTCGCCTGTTCGTGGAAATTTTCATTAGAAAATTGTCGGAATTATGCGAAATGTTTAATAAGAGGAATATCGCATAATTTTAGGAGAGCAGAAAAAAGTATGGAATTCGCGAGAAAAGGTTTATTAGGAGATGTTATCGGTTAAATATTAATGTGATTCACGACTGGGACCGATTTCGTAAGTAGAATCCAATTTGCGACGAGAATTTCGAGATCTCAAACTAAATCGATTCGATCGAGAACGACGTCCCGCGGGCTTCGAAACTCCAAGTTCCGGAGAAATCGGAATTCGCGATGTTAATCACAGGAAGATGATTGCGTTACGACCAACCACTTCCAATTTGCGTGTTTGTAATTGTATAGCGATCGATCCCTAATTCTAAATTTTTAATTTTTCAATGTGCTTCTTTCTATATAATTACGGGACTGTGGATTTTTATTCAAACCTTATCAGCTTCTACATTCTCATAACATTAAAGTTTCGTAGTCAAACGAAAGTAATACCAAGCGATATAAAACTTAATACACTTAAACTTAATTGACTAGCATATAAATGCTACAATAAATACAGTGGTCTACAAATACTCGCTGCAGCCGTCCTAACTAACGAAATTAAACAATTTTTCCACGATCCTACATCAACGTCAAGAAACTATCATTTCGAACGGCGAAGCGCGAACGATCGGAATAGATCGAAGAGCCAAGGAACGAGAGTGTAATCGTTTTAAAAAAGTTGAGGCGTGGCGGCATCGTCTTATAGCGAAACTTTGAAAGACGGTTTATTTACAACGGACAGGACGGTGATGCGATTAACGAAACATCAAACTTCAATAAACGGCACGATTGAAATCCGCTTAGCAGAGACTTTCTCCGCGTAGTCTCTTGATGAATTTTCTCGCGTCCACTGAGAATTGAACCGGAAATCTGTGTACGTGTACATATTCGTTGTGACGGACAGTAAATACGATATCGTTATCGAGAGCAACATCGTATCAACGAATGATAGACGCTTGCAGTAAGAACGTGATCGTCGACGAAGTGAAAATACATGGTAAATATATTTATATTGGACGACGATCGCGAATCGAGTTGCTCGAGAATCGATCGTTATGTGATAGAAATTGCTGGAAATTTCACCCTGTTCGTCAGACGTGATCAGTTTCAGTAAAAAAGTATCGATTTCGTGAAAGAGGATATAGGAAAGTGATTTTGTGAAAGTGTAACGACGATCGCTGAAGGATCGATAGGATCTTTTTTCTGAAGGGAGAAGAATGTAGGCCCTGGAGATTAGGTTTCCTAGGCTTTGTATATAATGGATGGCAATATCGAAGATCGAACAATGATAATATCATTCCAAAATTTATTTTTCGTAGTTTATAGTTAACGTTTATGATTGATATCCCGATTGTTACGTGTATAATGACGATACTTGATGTTTAAGTACTATACTAGGAAATTTGTATAAGGAAAGCTTAACCGAGAAGCTACGAAAGTTTGTGAAAATAAGTACGCGTAGCAATATATTCTTTAAAATAGCGCAGTAAATTCTTGGATACTTGTTCAAAAAAGAAAAGAACGCGTGGCCGTTTGAAAGAGATAAACAAAGTGAAACGACGCGACTCTTGGTAAACGGACATTAACTCGTACCTTTTATTTCAACGATTATTCCGTGAAATCTTTCTCCGGCCGGGAGAGTCGAATAGCCAGAGAAAGTCACGTTGAACAAATTCACGGGTAGCCATGAGCTGTAACGAGAAAAATAGGAATGTGGAATACGGCCGCTTGTAAGGGCAACCATTACCTCTTAACTGCTAACTCCTGACTCCCACGACTCATGTCCAGTGAAGATACTTCCCAGTAAAGAAATGTAAACTGTCTTCCTCGTGTTTGTTCCTCTTCTTGCTTTGCAAAGATAATCGTTAAACTCTCCAAGACGTTCATAAGAAAACTATGCTTCCCGCGATACAAACTTGGAGAAAAAGCGTTAAAAAATTTTTGAAAGAAAAGTTCAAACATCTGCGATCTAGTCGTTACGTCGGATCCCAAAGCGAAAAGAATAAAAAAATACATAGAAGGAAACCAAGGTTTAGTAATCAAGAAAACGATATCACCGTTGGCACAAATTTCGGAACAAAGAACTTCAAAATTTACATACGAAGACCACGATTTAACAGTCAAGAAGTTGATATTACTGTCGGTTCCAAAAACAGCCAATAATTCAGAAACTTACACAGGGAAACTAAGGCTTGGTAATGAAGAGAATCGTATCACTGTCAGTACAAATTTGAAGGTAGAAAACGAACAAATTTGACGGGAAAGTGTTTTACCGTCAGAAAGAATTCCAAAGCGAATTCCATGAAGAATTAACGACGTAATTAAGTTTAGCAATCAAGAATACAGCGTAAAGATATCTAAAAATCCGCTGGAAAATATTCTCAAACAATCATCGTAGAAGGATCACGTGGGTAGCATAGCGATATTCGTATGAAACCCGGATGGCGGATGATCGAAAGATTGCTTTCGGATTGGAACAGAAAAACGCGTACACAACTATTGCGATATCTCCCCATAGTCGCTGTCAAATTAGCCGTATATAGATTCAAAACTTTTGATCTGTGATAGAAAAATCCAGAGACTCGATTCCGAGGCTCTTTCGCGCAACGATAATCGAAGGAGGCACGGAGGATCGCGTTCCGCATGAGAACGTGTGGCTGCCACTTTTCCATCGACGAGAACATCAAAGGACCCGCTGGTCCACGTTTCGAAAACGAACGAAAGGGAGAGAGACGGGGAGAGTTCATATAATTTACTTTTCGCTTCGACGGATTTCAATAGTATCGGAAATCTAGCTACCCCTGGCCACGGTACTCCGTGCGCCCCCTCTTCAGAGCCGAGTTGCCTGACGTCTGCCGTGGCGGTAATGACGTGGATCCACAAAGGCACGAAATTAGTTTCAAACGAGATTTGATTCTCCGCGAAACGACGGGGAAAAAGACGCGTGGAGAACTGCGAAGGGATGAGCCGCCGGAAACCGAACCCCGTGCCTTCCCCTCGCCGCTGCCAAGTCCACCCCCTTTTCTTCGTGGATATGCACCCCAACATTCGACGAAACCGGCATCAGAGCTGATCAGAGATGATGGAATAAGAAGAACGAAGTTACGACGGATTGACGTTAAAGAGAAACAATCCTGACAATCTCGAGATGGAGGATACCGTCTCCGGGGATGATTCGTAGAACCGAGATGGCTTCCACCTGTCCCCGCCTGTTTTTACGGGATTACGTGTTTTATCTAACTTGAGCGGCCTGATGGTCTCCGCTTTCGTTTAAGCGACGATGACACGTATTGTCTGGCGAAGTAACGCTTGGCAGAATTGTCGTGTACTTTTCATTTCTTTTACGGGGGTGGTTCTTTAGATGGAATGTCTTTAACGAAGATTATTCGATGGTTTCTAAAATGCGTTGCTGGAATAGTAAAATAACGGACATGCTGTTATTTCTACGTTAAAATTCGCAGTAAAATTTCTTATATCGATTATCCAGGTTCATTGTCCTTATTATCAGCCGTTTTCCAAATTTCTCGAATAATTCCTTGATATTTTTACAATGCTGCACGAGCAAGACTGGGGCAAGTGATCAGATATAGTACTACGTACACATTCTACATGTGAAATACCATCTAACGTAACGTAATTATTCGTATTGATTTCGTATAAAAAGTTGGGTGTATGTATCCTTGTGACACGATATCGGAGACTCAAGAAGTCTTGAAACTAAAATTTATTCTCTAAATGAATATCAGGATCTTCAAAGGTCAAAAGGTTAACGCCTAACAAAAGGAAAATAAAATTAATTTCAACCGTTCAATTACTCTTTATCCATATCCAATCAATCTCCCATCTCCATATGAAGATTATTTTCCAATACATCGTTCATTATACAAAGTATAATTACGATTAGAATACATCTAACAAAAAGAAAAATACATTCTTCCAATGAAAAACTAAAAAGTTGTCGATAATACTCTGTTGCTTCTACATCCAGTACTCTTATCGCTTGATGCAAAACTCGTATATCCCGTAAATTAATCCCTTTTACCAGAGTAACCTAATTAACCATGCTCGGCTCTCGCAGTGAATTTTTTTTTTTTTTTTGGAAGTAGCTAACGAGATACCGGAGAGCAAACAAGTTTAACGTTATTGATACGCACGGTAATCCAATAATAGCAGAGCTTGCAGAACGACCAGTGGACAACGAGAGCGGTCAGCACGGGGGAGGTCATCAGTCCTTAAGGTCGATTTGCAAATTATGCACGTGCTCGAGAGGGACCAGGGTTGGTATGCTGATGACATAACCCAATATTTATAGAATTAAGCCGGTGGCTGGTAAGTGGGGTGGTGAAATTTCGTTAGGCTAATCGGAGCGTGAAACCATTCGCGGCTGAACCCCTCCGACAAAATGGCCCCCACTGTCGGGTCAAAGATGGCGAACATCCCGACGCGACGTCTGGCTAATTTTTGCGAAAATTACGCGCAGACCCGGCCCACCATTCCAATTCGTCTGATAGTCGAAGGGTCGCAGTCTCGCCATTTTGCCCTTCTTTAATTCTTACGCTTCGATTCAAACGATTTCAACCCCTCGTCCGCTTAGCCTGCAACTTTATCCTGCGATTCGGTTGATCTTTTCTATGAAAATGCAAACGTTCGTACCTCTTGACTTCGTCTCTTTCGTTTGTTAATTCGCGCAATGAAAATTAGAACGCTGTATCGCGCTGCTATAAATAGGATAATTTCTGTCTTGTCTTTTTATATCTCAGAATGTCAGGAATACGATTAATTCATAATCGTCTAACATTACACGTGAGTATGGATTTTAGTATGTGAAATGGAGTGATTGTGGAGGATTTAGTAACTGTTGTTGTAGCTCCGAATGATCAGTAGAACGACGGAAATCCGCTTTAAATAGTCGCTTGTAAAGTGAGACGAACCACTGAAGTGAGCGTAGGTACAATGGAAACGACGAAGTATTATGTTAGTTCCCGACTACGGATTTCGTGGAACTGCAAGCTAGGAAACGATGCCAGAATTACGTGTTGAGTATATATTGTAGGTACGATTAACGATAAATTGCTTGTTTCTACACTGTACTCTGTCAATGTTAAAACTACCTTCCATTTCCGTTTATGTTGCAAGAATCAAGAAACTCGATTCCATATAATCTCCTTTCTGTAACTCTGGAAATGTATGAAACATCACGAGAATTTTGACTCGGCTCTTAGCGGTAATACGTTTTATGCATTTCCGAGAAAAAACGACTGACACGACGCATCTTAAAATTAAAGTTTCCCATTTTAACGTCTCTTTAACATCTGATGCATAACGATATCTCCATATCGATATTAAACAATAATTTTACAAAACATTTTTCCAGATAAAACTGTCTTCCATTGAAACTTTACGATAGAATCTCCGTACGATTTCGCAATATTTTTAAATAAATCGTAATATATTTCGTTACGAGTAAAAAAGAATAAAAGAGAATTAAGAGAATCAAAAATATAATTCTAGCAAAATTTGTTTAACAAAGAATACTTCGGTTCGTATTATTTCGTTAATTAATGCTTTAAAAAAAATAGCGAAACTAAAAGAGAACTCTAAGTGAAAGTTATCAACTACTCTCCAAACAAATATTCCGCATGGTTGAAAACAAAATTATCATAGATCGTTTGGTCAAGTAAATCTTCAATTACTTCTGCCCTTAGTTCAGTAGATATTACATAATCCTGAATGAAACTTCCACAGTAATCCTCTAAATAACACACACAAATGTTCCTCATCGTTCAAATAAAATTACCACAGATGGCTGGGAAAACCAAATTTTCCCCTTAAAATTACTCAGAGCCACGAAAGGGTAGCGTGAATGTTCCATTAAATCCCGAACTGCCTCGCGACCTGGGAACACCGGTCATCGGTGACACCTGTTCCTACGAGTAAATCAGAGGACAGGTGGTGTGGTCGGTCTCTCGTCTCTTTTATAAACGACGAACTGGTGTGCGTGGGGTAGGCAACGGTGACGAAAGCGTCGGCGGGTACGTTGAATAGAACTGCAACTCCACCCACCTGTTCCATCGGTCAGCAAACTCGTTCCGGGTCCTTCTGTCGCGGATTCCCAGCGCAAGTTAAACGCGCCATGGAACCACAATCGAAGGATTAAAGGGTATTCCTTTGCATTCAGGAAATCTGCCGCTTTGCGGCCACTGTCGCCACCGAGGACAATGAATCGCTCTTCTAGCCACGATACAGATCAACAAGTGGCTTCCGACCACCGATAGCGAAACGATTCGTCTCTTTCGTTTCCACCCCAACTATCCTAGCAATAATTCCCGCTTAATTTATTAATTCGTGTTTTCCTACGGCTTTCGCGAATCCTCTGCTGCGTTCAATATTTCATGCACATTTGCTTGGAATTTTAGATTAGGCTAACCTTGGATCGTTAATCTTCTTGAATCGGTGATGCATTGCGGGAATGGAACCTTGTTTGCTTTTTGGCAGGCTGTCCATTGCAAATGACGAAGCTTCGAGTAATAGAGATACGGATGGAAGAATCGGGAGCTTGAAATTGGAATGCGACAGAAAGGTACATGTCCATGACAATTTTAAAATTTTGGGCAACCCGTTAAACGGTGGTCGCTAAATCTGCTTGTGTTGCACTGTGATGCATCGTGTCGTATTTTGTGTATAGTAGAATTGTTTTTAATATGTACACACATGTATCCAACTATGAAGTAATAATTTCAGTATCGAAACTGTTTTTCCTTATTTTTTCACCTTCTAGCAATGGGAAGAAAAATTTACGTAACATATCACATAGGATAATCTCCTAGTTCGGCGAAATCCTAAAATAATTTTGATTTCGACTAAAGGAAATCTGTGTGTTGACTATTTTAAGTGTTTGAATATTTCTAAATATATTTTACTATTATATATTATATATTATACTATTATATTTTACTATTCTATTCTGAGATTTTTATGAAGAAGTTCCATTTTTGGTTCCATCGAATAAAAGAATTTCTCATATTTATAAGTTAAGCTGTATATATTTTAGGATATACTCGGGAGAATGAAGGGCCTAGTATCCTCTCATGCCATCTTATTAACGTTAACAATGCCCGTTGCTCTTGGTTTTACATTAATCTGCAACGGAAAGCACGCTGTTAATCCTACCTAATCCTGTTAATTCCATAAATTCTCTAACAATTACCAGAATACCGTAATGCGACGGACAAAGCAGAATTTAGGTACTCTAATTAATCATTTCCAAATTCACCACAGGGAAATGCATAGCTTTCAAACAAAATTCATCAGGATTACGATTTTCTAAAAGCTACTTTCCAAGCTGTGTAACCCGCCATAGATACAACGTTATCGCACTGGAAGAACGATCATATAAATATAAGTTTCGAAGAAATAAATATAGAAAAAATATCCAATGAAACGTGAAACAAATATCGAAAAAATGTCGAATGTTATACACACTAAACAATAAAGATATAGCGTGATGCATTCCAAATTAAATTCCTCTTCGTATCATACAATAAGCAGTTTATTAATAATGTAAGATAGTGTAATTGATAAAACTACGCGTGTTTACGCGAATTCAAATTTTTATGAATACGATTAAACAAATGAAATTTGTTTCAACCCCCTTTAATTCTATACCGACTGAATTATTCCGAATATTATATCCTTTCGCGTATTATCTGCGTTCTGTACATTTCCCATAAATTTATTAACACGCTCAATCGAAACGATATAGATAACGAATACAACATAGATACGTCGGTCTGCGTGCGCGATTTTCAGACAAATTTTTCGCCAACGTTCCAATTGACGGATCGCGAAGAAATAAATAACGAAAGGTGTGGTAAATCAAAAATCCATGAAACCGGATAATCCCTGTCGAAGCATCAGCGACACCGAGCTGCCGGCTAATTTCTTTCCTGTCCAAGTGCGCAAACCGATATATATGGAAAAAAAAAAATCGAAAGCTAAAGTCGCACGTGCGGGAAATTGACAATCCAACCGGCGTGTGTTTTCGATTTATTCTTCGAGGCGATTTCCACGAACAAAACGCAATAATTTCAAAGTTGAAGTTGAACCCTCGTATAGAGCTGATATAGGGTCGATCTGCAACGAGTCTGCAAATAGTCATTCACCTGCGCCATTTTTCTGGCTCTCGCCCAGACATTTCGCACGCACTTTGCGTCCCGCTTCGTCTTATTAATGGATTCTAGCCAACGTACGAGTGTTTGCTCGTCCGGCACAATTGTTGGACCCCGCATAGGGGTTGTTTTATTCCCTGCTGAGGGTAAACGGCGAACCTCTCGCGTGGAAAAATATCGACCGACACGGGCCAACGATTCTGATCGAAATTTCGTATGCTAAGCGGTTGCCGGACACAGAGGGAGGAACGTAGAATGCTGTGGAAGGAATACGGTGGTCGTAATGGATGTTATTTAGGGTGGTCATCGGTGGAAATCTCGTTTGTGAATCAGAAATTAGATACAGATGAAGTCGATGTTGTGAAATTGGAAATTAGATTACTCGGCTTTAAACTGATTTTACGAACGTATGAAACCATTCAGAATTTCGTGACTAAACGTGCGGTTAGGTAATGCTTATCCCATATCGGTTTCAAATTTCAAGTTAATGAAATAAAGTACGATAAATGCGTCGTCACGATTGTTTTACTATAAAGCGACAAACTATGAATGACTATGAGTGCCACTGTTTCGTTGCTAGTGTGGTAAAGAAGATGGTGAGACAAAGAGAGTGCTGAGACGCGTGCAAATGTGTATCGACGAATATCTTGTAAATGAAATATCAAATAAATCTGAAACTATCTTGATGTCAATTCTAAGCGTAATCTAAGCGTTCCTATACATTTATTTCGGCGATTAAAATGCAGGATTCTCAACAGAAACGAATCCTGGATCAACGTCGATTTTCTTATACATGGCGATATAAAGTGATGAAAGCCACCGGTAAAATGAATACAAATTTGCTGAAGTGTACGTTAAACTAAATTCTCCTATTTGATTGTTCCGTTGTTGTAGAACCCGAGGAATTTTGAAGATACTTCAAAGTTATTTTAAAACGAAATAATCGGAAAAGATGTCGAGGAGAGAATTTGCGCGGCTTCTGCACCGTATGTTCCTAATTATTTAAATCGCTCGAAACGAAATGCCAGAAATTCAACGAAGCGAGCAGCAGCAGCGAAGATAAAAAATGGAAAAGAAGCAAAAACCGGTAGAATAAGTAGCTAAGGTTCCCCTTGGAACAAACAAACTCATCGTGCTATTATTTCGGGACAAATAAAAATTAGGAAAAGCAAGGAATCGGGAACAAAAGATAGCTGTGAGAATGAAACGAAACGGCCTGCATCCGAACGGAAACAAAAGCACAGAAGAACAGGTAGGAGGAAAACTGTGTAAATTCCGACGTAAAAATTTTATTTTAATTCTATTTGAAAGCGGAACAGGTCCGAACTGCGAACTTTCTCTCTGAGAAGTTACACGCGAGAATTAATTCCCTTTACCGAAAGAATAGTAGAATTGTCTAACGAAGAGAAATCATCCCCTGGAGACGGAAGGCTTCGTATGTTTTAATACGTGTGGCTCCCTGGGCGACGCAAAGGGCAGCTCGCAAAATACGAACAACCCGTGTCTTGCGGATGTTAACATCGTAGTTTTTTAATTATTCAAACGGCGGGGGAATTAATAAATCCCATTAGCTCGTTAAGACATCGTTACAAGAACTTTCCTTCTAGCAGAGCACGAAAGAAACCGGGCGGTGTTTTAATCGTCCGGTAAATCCACCCTTGGCGGTTAACGCGCCACCGTTCAGGAAAGGAGGTTCTCCGAGGAATACTTTTTTCCCCTCCGATAGGAGAAAATGGAACATTTTATATAGTTTTTGGTTCTTCTATCTCGTTCAGGGAATTGAGAATCGTGGTAACGTTGTAATTTGTCTTCTGTCTTGATGAGTTTTTGCGTTTGGTGGGTTGCTCGGCTCGATGACGAAGAAACGGTCAACAAGCTGCTAACAATAATGGAAATATTAAGACGATAAGAACAAACTTCGCTGTATACGACGACCACGTGAATCGTCAATGAGATTTACGATAAAGCGCGTTCTATACTTTAAAGTAGCTACAGTATTGATCGAAAGAGATCTTAAAATACAGACCCATTCACTTACGCTACAACTATCTCCGATAATCTTCCATTTAAGAAATAAACTGTACATGAAATAATTGATAAACTGTATCGAGCCTCGAGCAACAATAATCTTACAAATAAGTACGAAACTAATGGTCCAACAACGCTATCCGTAAAATAACGTAAAAATCTCTCAATCCGAAACCTTTGACCGAATCTTTCAACATGACCAGGCTTTCGTTCAACAAAGTCTATAGGAACGATAGAAAACAACGTTCCTATTGAAATATCTCGTGCATCGAACGCTATACCTCTCGGGGCACACACGAGAGGCGAGATAACACAACATCTCCAAAGAGGCGGAAGAGCATTCGGTTGGTTGAAAGTGAGGATATCCTGCGCCAGCTAGAGAATTCGGTCCAACGGAACCAGTGATTCAAGCGATAACAACGAACCTTCCTATTTCTCCATTTTGCATAAGTAGACATAGCCATCGGCTTTTGCTTGTTGTTCCATTCTACGCGTTTGGAGTGCATCCAATCCTGGGGCTTCCTTCAATATCAATTGTCTCTCTTTCTCGCTTCGATCGCCGTTTCAGCCTCTTCGCTCAGATGCATACCATCTGGAGCCCTTTAATAGCACTTCAAACAACGGAGGATTGTTTGTTCGACGGCGCTCATCTTAGGCGATATGCTCGGGTCCTATATGAGCATAAACTTATCATGGTTGGGTTAGGGAATATACGGTGCGCTAGGTTTGGTTTCTGGGTAGGTTCCGTTGGTCGGGGAAATCGTGATGCGGAAATCGTAATCTTCGTGACTCGGCGTCAAATTATTTTAGACGTGATAATTTACCTTGATAACTGTTTCGACTTTGTAATCGTTTTACAGAATTGTTTATAGAGATAAAAAGACTAAGGCGAATGACGTGGAAATATATTCACCAGTCTTTGAATTTGGATCTCGAAGGTAAACTTTTTGTAAACGCTAATAGCTAATTTTGTACTTTTGTAATTCCTTGCAATTGAAATTGCGATCTTCTGAGAATAGCTAAAGTCGAAGAGAAATTTCTCTTGGTAACAATGTCATCTAAAAGTCACAAAGAAGAAAAATCAGAAATAAAATAAAATTTCCACGATAGGAGATTTTAAATATGCAACATGAAATAGAGGGAATATCGAAACGAAAATTGTAGTAGATAGAACATTGTGTCGTTTGGTTCGCATGAATGCCCATAAGCGACGATCGCTATTCGACGTTTCTTCTTCCATGCATATTCGCCATTCGCTCATCTTGAACAGATAGCGCTACAAACGGTTTTTAAACGAAGTTCGAGGCACTTTAACGCTACAGCTATTAAAATAGCCAATGATATCAAAATGACCAATTGATAATTTTCTATACCAATTTTGTAGATTTACAACCGATGCGTTCTAGAGAATTTGAATGATTATTTAAAGGTCATATTTTACGAAGCTCAAGAAAAGACAAGGCGAAAAAATTGATATCTGCTAGAAGTTCTAGAATTAAAAAGAATTACAATTTAAGTGGACGATTATTAATCCATGGAAAAGTAAAGATTATGTTCTAAAAGGTTTAACTGATTCCATTACACCGAGGATCCTTGAAATTCAACTTTCAACTCAATTTCCCTGGAGCCCATTTCCTAAACGTTGTTCCGTTTCCGCGACAACTTCCACAGTCATTACTAACCGGTCTCAGGAAGCATCGACTTCAACGGGAATTGAACCACGACGCCACGCTATCCTCGCAGAGTAATCCTCGGCTCAAATGTTCGTGAACAACGCTGGACCAAAGTCAAAAACCGTGAACGAGTCTGTTCTAACCTGCAGAAGCGAGGACAACTTTGCTTTTGTTATTTTATGTTAAAAGCATCTTACTTTTGCAATCTACTCGTTTTCTCTTCAACTGTACACTTCAACTATCATCACTCCACGCATACGTCGAACAATAAAATCAAACGTACGTTCTACCCTCTTGAAGAAGGGAATTTGATACTTTTTATCCCAAAAAAAATTCCGTTTAAAATCACCTCCCGATCTTCTCAAGGGATCGTAAAGAGATCTTTCGAGGTGAAAGCCAGCATGCGACGATATTACGCGAACAATGAAAACTTGGTCTCACGGGCCGAATTCACGTGGAATCACTCGTGCGTGCTCCATTGTTCGCAAAAGTTATTCGTACGACGCGACGGTTGTCTTGGACGATGGCCGTTCGTAAGTCGTGGCTAAGTGTTTGTCCAGCCAGCAGAACGCGCCGGATGGATATCTTGGCAACTGCTTACGGGCATAAATTCGCTCGGAAACAAGCGAGTCAGAGAAAATAATCTCACGGTGTATTCCTCGTGCACTTGTAGTTGCTTCCGAGCCACCAGGTGTACCACGTTTCTCGCGAACCTACACGAGCCAATCCCTCTGTTTATCCGTCGCTCGATTGCCGTCAGATGTTCGCCTGAGAAGTATAGCGAACCGTGCGAGGGTCTCATCCCGTTTGGATTAACGCTTCGAGTGATGCGTCGATCTTTGTTCGCGCGTCCAAGGTAGTAAATTATTACCGGCGTTGCGTACCAATAAATTATTCACAGTAATTTATGAATCTTCGGTGTATATGCAGTGTTATTAATAATATATGAACCTTCTCCTTTACATAGTCTAGTATTTTCAAAGAACGTAAATATGATTGTAAAGATATGAAAAGGACGCATGGGGTGGGATCGATCGAATAGATATCATTTGAAAAGAGTTTCAAAGTTGAGCAACTTGCTCGATCATTCAGAGGGTCCTTTGACAAAGAACGAAAGATAAGAGGAAGAGTTTTCATAGGTAGCTTTGAATTTATATTTCGAGGTTTAATTCTCGAAGGTTTGTAAAGATCCATCAAATTTGGTACCGATCTGACAGCGATATATATATATTTATTTATTTATTTATGAAGCAATTTGTACTCTGTTTCGCAGTTCATATGTACCAAATTTGTATATACATACTAATGAAGCGTATTTTATGAACTGTTACTTACATTAAACGTCAAAGAACGGATCATCAGTGGCGTAAGACGAGAGTGGATTACTCGAGACTCACCTGAAAACAAACAACACCACGATATTGTTAATTAACGAACTCTTTTGGCAATTGACCAAAATCTTAATCTTAATGTCCCGTATCTCATCGTCGCTATCTAAAAACGTTCTTCGTCAAGTTTTACTATCGATTTATCGAACTTATCCTCCGGCTTAACCGAATGCCTATTGGCCTATTTTACTAATAACCCACTGACAGTAAAAAAAAAAACACACACACAACTAAAGCTGGGCAAGCAGTTAGTTTCGTTGGAAAAGTATGTCCAGGCGATGTTTTGGCCGTTGTATAATGACTTGCCAGCGTATTTCGTGCAAGCCAATATTTGTACGTGCTCGACTCGACGAGGGGGCAATTAATAACCGGCACGAAGACAAATACACGGGACACGTGACAAATGAATCGGTGTGCAAACTAACGTTCGCGGGGCGGCCCTAAACGGCACTCGATATTTGTTTTTTCTCAATGTCTGGATTTTCGTCTGTTGCATGCACAACGCGTATTAAATACCGCGACTGGAAATTCGGGTCGGTTTATCGCACGCGGGAAAATAGTTTAGATCGGGACCAAACGGTGTACGTATCAATCACGGTGCCAGCACCGCCACAATTTGCATGGGGAATGAGATTCAAATGGCTAACCGGCGCAAACACAGTGTAACGCGAACCGACGTAACTGCTTCGAGAGCATTTTGCCACCGATTTGTGTTCCAGATGGGAAAGAATTGTTTCTGCAGCATAATATTTTGAAGAGCGTGAGACAGCTGCGAATTCTACAGGTTGTTTTAATTTAGAGCAGAGTGACGAGCTATTTCTATTCCAAAAATTGGAGTTCTTAAAACGAGTTCTTATTTGTTCACTTAGTTAGATTTTCTTTTGAATTTAAGCTCCTGCGAAAACTTTGAACGAAAATGAAAATTCGCGAGAAGAAAGATCGTAGAGCGTGTAGCGTGATTTCGTTGGGTCATTTGTTCTACGTTAAAGTTGGCAAAATACGAAAATATTCGTAAGATATTTAACCAGAATGCTGGATCGTTTTAACTTCCAGTGAGATCTATATCGGAGATTGTTACAGCGATCAAATTCGTTTTCGTTAGTTGTACGACAACTCCGAAATTGCGTGTACGAATCTCATCCCTCCCTCCAATCAAACCGATATTTTTTTTCTTTTTTTGTCGTTTGTTCGGCTGGTCATCGTGTGAAAGATAGATCTGTGTCGCATATGCACATAGACGCGCGAATCACGGACAGTGTTGAAAAAAATAAACGATTCTATAAACCTAAAGCGTCTCTTTGTTCGTCACGGTTTTGTGCCAACTAACACGATGAACATTTTGTTAAAAAAATTCGGATGCGTTAAACAGAAGCTAAATGCGCTAGAATATTCTTCTGCTTTCCTGAAATGACGCGAACCTCCCAATTTCTATAAAATTCACAAAATGACGAAAGAAAATCATAATTTCTTAGATGCTGATTCGCATTAAAACTAACAACTATTCTCATCGCTTTTCAACGACGGTTCCTAGCGATGATATTAGAAAAAGGTGTGTCGAGATATCAAAATGCGATCGAAGGTGCATTACTTACGTCGAGAATATTATGCAACAGAAAATATCATAGCGTCGTTACTACAAGCGTTCTCTTTTTTCCCATTCTGCCTGGAACAAGTAACGTTTCAGAATACATTACGTATGCTAGGCACAGTTGCAATGCTTCTTATTATGGGGTCTTATGAAAAATTCAATCAGTTGAACGAGCAAGTGGCAACGAGAGCACAAACCTGTACGATAATGACAAGCGGCTGAAATTAAATGCGAACGCGGCCGCGGCGTGTGCATAATTACCGCAAAAACGGAAATGACTCCGCCATTGTTGGCTACTTACGACGAAGATCGATTGCGAACATAAGCTCGTAATCGGCTTAAGTGCCGGTTTTTCGAATTCACCAGATCTCGCAAGGTCAATTCAGCCGTTCCAACCTAATGGTCTTTCGTCAGATGGAAATTTCATTGTCTCAATCTGTATGCTGTGTTGATTAGTTGAAACAGACTGCAGAAAAAGGATAATGAAATGGTAGCGATAATGAAAGAAAAGTATGATATATCGAGGCTTGCCGAGCCACCTCGAGGCGAGATGCATTACCGTTTTGATGGTTGTCTTGATTCAACTGCGAGGGAAATATATTTATTTATGCAAATTAACGTAACAAAGATTAACGTTATCTTACAGATGCGTATAATTATCAAGAACGTGTTTACCTGTTGTAGGATCTCGTGAAAGGCAAACCGATTAGTTTTAATTTATTAGAACGGTGCAATTTATTGCTCGATTAGAAAGACTTTCTCGACTTGAAACGTCTCTCTGTTGCTTCCTTAAAAAGGAACAACTTTTGAAGACAAAGGTACGAGTGTAATATAAGTGTTGCATGTATTCCATGGAATATCGTGGCGTATTAAAATTTCTGCTAGAACAATTGTATTAGCATATAATTTAAACTGAAACAGAATTACAGTTCGTTTAAAAATGTTTCACAGCCACTGTAATTTTCTAAGAGATTAAGGCGAATGAAAGAGAATCAAGACGTAAGCTGTGATCGTTTGAGTTTCCTAAATAGATATTAATTAGGAAAATAAAAGATAAGAGAAGCGAAAGATCCGGAATTGGTAGTGGGCATTTGCGACTCGCTTTCCGATGCTTCTATTTTCCGTTACCAAAATAGTTTTTCTTTTCGTAGAAAATTGCGAATAGCTGGTGATTGAAAAGTATTGATAGAAATTCAGCACGCGGAATGTAATTTTTAGCTGAGAGCTACCAATTTCCACCATTTGGAGATCGTTCACTTTGAAAATTATTTCATAGAAAAATAGAGAAAAGAGAATTGAAAAATATCGCCTGGAAACACTGTTCGCGTAAATGAATTAAAGCAAAATCGATTAGACTAAAAGTTTGTTAAGAATAGTTGCAAGTGAAAAATTATTCAACGGAAAATAACAATTTTACTCGACGCAATAATCTGAAAGTTAGCTCAAAGGTAGATCGAATTCTACAACCTGAACACCGAACGTGTCTGTCTGAAAGTTTCAGCAATTCTAACTTCTAAAACCCGTCTTACCCTAAAATGTACATTCTTACGCTCCACTATAGAACCTTCTTACGCTCCAACGTAGGCGACACTTCAAGAATGTATACCTAGTTATACCTAGAGGGGATTTTTTAAGCGAACTCCATTTCGGGAGAACCGACCTGTAATCCTGAGAATGGAAGAAATCTCTAGGACCCTCGGTTCTAATTAGAATTTCGTACTTTCCAGTGGATAAAATAAAGACAGTTAACAAAATCCATGAACTATACCTATTAACGCGGTCGCTTCGAATAAGTATATAACGCACAATTAGAAAGTTATCCTACATTTGTATGTTTATGCTTCAAAGTACAGGAAATATATTTTCAAATTCTCTATCATATATATGCGAAAAATATGTAAATAAAATTGTTCGTGATTCCATAAGCATTTCGTTATTTATGCGTTCGCCACTGCATATTACAATTTCGTTGTAAGTATCGAGAACTTATTAAAACTTCCAAGACTTTTAAAACTTATCGATACCTTAAAAATTCGAGATTCACCAATACTCAAGATATAAAATTTATTAAAATTTCTTAAAGAACATCTACTCTCGAAAAACGTCGAGTCGCTGGAAAATTACACGAACTTGAAACGCCCATGACTAATTACATCACAAGGAAACAATGTCTTGAAAAGCAACGATAATTATCAGATTGTTCACAAGGTTTTTAATTACATCGATGGTTAAGCAACTATAAAAAATGAAAGAAAAGGAAAAAAGATGGAAATAAAATAGATACTCGTCGTATAGTCACTGTATCGATTCTCATATTTCCTCGTCGATTACTTTTTCGTGTTTCCAGTAAAAATATTCGCCCATATTCGTGGAATTTCGATTGGAATTACTCGTCCGCCGCGTTTACACCGGTTGTTCTTCTTTTTCATTAGAAACTTTCAACAAGGATGTACGTTTTCCAGCGGTCGAACGAAGATCCCGTGCGATCCCTTCGTCGAGAATTCGTCGATTTTTCGTGGAGCTCGCGTCTAATCGTCACGCCGAGAAATTACAACGAATTTTCCGACCGGCTGTAATTTACGCCGCTCGAGTACACGACATTCCGACCCTTTATGGCGCGCGCCATCCATTGAATGTCAAATGAGAACGGGGTCACTCACCCGGAAACGTCCTCGATTTTCCGTCTCTTCGCTGTATCCGCCGTGAATTTTTCCACCTAGCAGCCTCCCGTTGACTCCCAACGGTATTAAGACCGTGAGCTTACGGCGCTTCGTATAAAACAGCATTACCGAGACGAAACGCACGAAAGCTGGCCAAGTAGATTCACGAGTAAAGACGAATTTTAGACGAACAGCTGCTTAAAATAGTAGCTTCGATTGTTGGAAACTTATTTCAAGATTACGTTATTTAGGCTTTTAAAGATCTTGGTGGAACCATCGGCATTATGTCAACTTCAACTTATGTTGAACTTCGAGTCACGCAGCAATCATCGAGGTTGTAATACTGGGACTCAAGACCATTGAGAGTCCTCGAGGTCATATTGTCGACGACTAAAATTATTTCAGGACGATACGTAAGATCACGAAGGTCTTTTTACAACTAACATTTGCTTCAAATAATGTTCAATAAATATTAGGTTGTCGGAAAAGTTTCTTTCGTGTTATGAGGAAATAATAGACGCACAACGTTTTTTGTTTTGTATTGTTTTGTCGAATTACGTACGATCCGTTTTGTTCTGTTGAGATAAACACCGCGACATTTTACAGACTTGGCTTCACGTTTGTACGAAGGTGCGTTGCTGTAAAAAAAACACGTTTGCGAAAGAAAGACACTTTCCGGACAACCTAACTTTGAGATGAAAAAAGGAGAAGAATTTATCAAAGATTTTGATCGTATTTTTCACATACAATGCTAAATGCCCCATTTGAATGAGACGTTTCTGGTCGTTTCGAGCAACTAGATATTAATTCAAACAACCCCTTTGTATCCTATGTAACAGCGTATAGTGATCAATATGCGAGACCACGTCTTAAATTGAATTACTAATTCCATCCTTTCCACGAGTAAGAATAATTTTCATCAACAATAAATTAACCAACTCCAACGCTATCGACAAATTCTGCCTTTCTAGTTCTAATATTCTGTTAGATCGGCGAAAGGCGGGCAGAAATTAACGGAGACCAGTCCGACGTTACACGAGCGAATCGATTTCTATTAATTTCCACGTTATCGGAAACGCGTTTATGGATGCACTAGGGCAGCAAATAGTAAACGAGTTCGAAAATCGATGCACCGATCGGCCGTGCGATTTCGAGTATAATTTATCGACATCGGCCGTGTCTGTTCCTCGACGAGGCATCCGTTCGTTCGATTCATCACCGAGCGTTGAAAACTCGTTCCTTCGAAATTTTCACGCACCGTCGCGTAGGCTAACTTCTACCGACCAAAGACAAAGCTCTTGAAACTATTTTTCAAAATCGTAAAACTCATCGAGAAGGAAACACTTTCAAGACATATAAGACATTAATTCAAGTCTAAATAATTTCTTCGCGATTTTCAACACATCTACTTTAAGATGTCCTGTTTAATTTCAGAGTATTCAGAGATAATTTCTTGCATTTTGCTGCATTTATTTAACATATTTCAAACTCTGAAAAATTGCGTCTTTCATGGTAAGATCGAGGTATCGTAGGCAGGTCGAATTTATCATCAAACTACGGAAATTTGCGCACTTTTGGAAAATTTGGAAATTTGGACACAATATAGAAAAATATACGAAATGTTCAAAACGTAGTATTCGTCGTGATATTTAACAGTTGAAACATATTTCTATCTAAATTATATTTCTTAAATCATATGCGTAAAGATATAAATTTGCACAGGTATCCGCACTCTATTTATCATTATCATCGATTTATTCCGGTCCTCGATCCACTCTATCCTAATCGTTCTCTCGCATATTTCCGCATTTAAAGCCGCTATATCGACGCTTTCGAAATGAACCGGAACAGATCGTGCGTTTCCAGATAAATCACGGGAAACTCGTCGCGCGTAATTAACGAGGTGGCTAATTACGAAACTCCTTTCACGCTCGACGATTCACAGAAAGCCGTTTTTCCGACCGATCGATCAGAATCGTAGTGCGCGAAACATTTCGAATCGTCTGGTCGCACCGCCTTTCCCATCCGAGCGCGACGCCCGCGGTAAAAAGCGCTTTCGAGTAGCGCCCCCGGCGCAACATTCGACCCACGAAGCCCGCACTACATCGGGGAGCAAGGATTTTTCCCTGTTCAAACTGCTAGACAACGCAGACCGGTCGAATTCCCTCGCAACTCTGCAGAGTTCCACCTAACTCAAACCGAGCGATTCGACTTTGAGATCCGACAGATGTTGCAGAGGTCTCTTTGTAGGCCGAAACTTGGGCGTAGCTTGCGCATTTAAGCCGAGACTGAATGTCGAGGATGATAAGGAACTGTGCTACAATTCAAAGAACGAAGATCTTCTTGGAGTTTGTCCGTAGTACAGTAATCTATGTGGGAATGTTCTACTTGCCATTTCGAGATTGAAGTTTTAGCATTTTTCCACATATCTTACGAATTGTCCAAATGAAATTAACACGATATATCCGAAAGAATATCTTCCATTGAAGCTTCATTGTTCGACAATTTTGTATTTGAAAACGAGAGATTGAATGTTTTTACAAAGCCATTAACACCAAGTCTCAGGATCCATCTTTAATTCCCAGTGTCTTGGACATTTACTTTCAAATCAAGTAAAAACAGTAAAAAGCCTCTCGGAAACTCGGTTAGAATCTTCGGAAGGCGGAGACGAAAACTCTAATCCTAAGTTAAGCATCGCCAATAGAAGGAAGTTCGTAAACCTGGGTGGTAACTAAGCCTTTGGCCAAACGTAAACCTAAACCCTTTCCCCTGCTTTAGTAAGGGACTCCTAAGTAACGACACGATTATTCAAGGAACGCAAAGAATCAGCTCTTGGAACCTTTGGTCCTCGAGACGAGGCCAAAGAGAAACAAAGTTCCAGGGCCGTTACTCTACACCGTGGAATTCACTTAACTTTATCTCCTTGGAACTTCCGAATGATCCTTTATCCCCAACGAGGTCGCGCCGCGGCGCCGAGATCACTGCTGGCAATTTGCAATTTTTCCTCCCCGGAAAGTTCGGTGCCACTTCGGTCGCAAGGAGGAACTTCCGATTTTATCGACGCCCTGCGTTAATTATAATTAATGGCCAGGGTTCGCGTGGCAGACGGTACGTTTCAGCGAATTTGCCGTTTAGTTGAAATATTGGAGATTGATAGATCCATCAGGTGTTTGAGTTCGACCGCCAACGCAACTAGTTTTTTCGAGTTTTTTGACCAAACTATGATTCGAGGATTAGCAGTTGTGCTTTTGCTTCAACAAACCGACTACTTTTGACGTTTCAAAGAAATCTATAGCGTACGATTAAAACGAGAAATCGTGCGTGCCAATGACAATTTTGCTGAAACTTGAAATATCTTTTAACGCTTTGACTGCCACGCCGAAATCACATGTTTCAGGACGGGATATAATGGCAAAATAATAATAAATTGATGATGTAAGACAACGTTCTTCCCCAATGGACCGTTTATCTTATTGGCACCTTGGCAACGGTTGATAGCTACATATTATGACAAGACTTCGTTTATTTCAACAAACCATTCGCATTCGTTACTTTGTCGTAAGCAAAACGTGCAGAATGTATCGTTGAAACGTGTAGAAGATATTGGTAAACGGTATTTGCTCATTCTATATATAATAGTAAGGTACGTTCACACTTTTAACTTCAATTATATGATTATAAAGCAGCATTTACGATTATTTTCTAAGCTGTGTTTATAATAATATTCGTAGATTACCCCCAAGGATATGGATGCAAACATAATGCACCGTTAGATGCAAGATTTGTTCTCTTTTTTTTATTAATATTCTAATAAAAATGTTTAATCGTTCAATGGGGCACTTTTTATTTCAAAGTATCTTCTATTCGTCGGTTATATACAAAATACCCTAACTATCAATTTTCATTCAATTTTTACAATTGTAAGCAGTTCAAGCGCTTCGGTCACCAATGACCAACGTGGCAGTCAAAGCGTTAACGTGAGAAAAATGTAGAACTACTAGGCGAAAACTGTTTGGCAGAATTTTTAAAGAAATTGTAAGATGACAAGTTTCTCATATGACCCTCTCTCGTTCTCTCATTTTTATTAGCAATAATTCCTTCGAAAATGTTCTCCAATCATCGTTTAATTCTTCGTTCAGTTCTACCGAAAGCCAACAAATTTTCGTTCTCCGATTGCACGGATCATCACTTTCTTGTCACACGCTGTTCAACTACGTGTATGTACGCAAAAACGCGAACGTGCATCCCAATTCCCGACAGTATTAATTTCTCTTGCAAGATAGTATCGATTCGAAACCAGGTCAGTGAATCCGCCCCACCCAAGCTTCCCCTGGAGAGAAAGCAAAGTTTGTGCCGGCAACGTGTAGATCGAAGCGTGCGCCTAAGTCTGTCGTTTCTTCCGTTGAAAAATTCCTGTCGTTACGTAAACTCGGCATGCTTTACCCTTGCAAGGATCTTGGACCTTCTAATGTTTCAAAAGAGAGAGGGTATAGATGGATGGATCGAAGGAAGTTCAATGTCCCGCGGTCGATGGGTATAGCCGAGTCATCTTACGGAGAATACTGTTCCCGAAAGTGAGGATTACTCGAGAGAATGATTCATGGAAGTGTGTTTGGAAACTCTGTAGTTGCAGAGAAGGATGAAATATGATATTTAGACCTTATTGGAACATCTTTTTGGAAAGTTTAGGTAGTTGACGATGAGATAGGGGGATTACGCTATCGAAATATGATTTTTCCTGTTTAAAATTTCATATTTGACGAATCGATTGCATCATAGCATAGCTCTCTTTTTATTAGGTTTCCAGATGAAACATGTAATTTTCACACAAGAGCATACGTTATAATGTTCAAACAATCGACGCTTGTTGAGATATTTATGTTTTTGATTTTTGATCAAATATTTTGATAACATTATTTCTCTATAGACTTTTAATGTTTTTAATACGCGACGTATTTTTAGAGAACTTGTACGCGTATATTTATGTTCTTGATCAGGAAATCAATAAAAATGGACTTATCGTGTTTTCTCGGTATAGTCTTCAAATCATAATACCAGTTGGAAAATATGATAAAAGGAAAAGTTCTGCCGCGCAAACTATAAAACTCTGCCTGCTGAAAAATGGAAAAGTAGAAAGTTTCACGGTGGTTGAAATTGTTCCTCCGAATTTCAGGAATATGTACACGTGTCAAGTTCACGCTTTGAAGACCGTCATTTTGAATCGAGCACCTCTTCGCGTCCAAAACTCCAACTGTATTCCCAGAAACTATTCAGCGTAATTACTCAATCGCTACTTCAACGATTCATCGCTCGCACTCAACGCACGAGAATTTCATTCATACCCAAGTCCATTCACCTATTCGTTATACTCGTTCCTATCCATTCGGAGCGGACCTACCTCGAAAATATCATACAAAAGAAGCAAAAATCGGAGCGAAGGTATTCTTCGTGTCATACGCGATTCATCCTTATGATAGAGAAAATTAATTCATATTTCGATTACGATGCTACGGGGCACATAAAGAGAGTAGTTGCAAGAGAAGAAATAAATGGGCAAAGACAAGCGATGGATCGTATCGATTGTATTGTAAGTAAGTTACACGTAGAAATAGTAAGATGATATCGTCTTGAACGCAAATGATAAAAATGATTAAAAGAGAGAGGAATGACGGAAAAGTACGAAATTTCCTCGACGAAATACCGATGCAATTTCACTCGTTTCGTTTCAATTATTTTTCAACCTACAAAAATATTTTTCGCGTTCAGATGCATTCGGTTTTACGTTACACCGCGATATTCCAGCACACGGAAAAATGTAATCGAATTAGAAAGGAACAACAAAATAGAAGAAAATAAAATTTTTTCCGAACGAAAAGTAGAGAAACGTAGTAACGAATCGTAATCGGCGTGCGTGCAAAACGCAATATCAGAATCGAAAACGGCGAAAATTCGATCTCGCCCAACAGAAAGTGGAAATTCGAGGACTACGTTTAAAAATGGTCCCGATTTTACTCCTGCGGAACCGCGAAACGCTATATCACCGTGTGGCCAGCCTTTTTCCTCTCGTTCGTTGAAAGTTATTCCCCTGTCCGCCTTTTTCCAGTTCGAGTTTCGATTTATGATTTGTCGAAGCCTGCGACCGAGCAACGCCTTCCCGCGGAACGCATCTGCATAACACGGGCGTCGCGACGCCCAGCAACCATCGAACGAGCAACAATGCGATAACGAACGACGCACGCGATCCGATAGAAACTCCATCCCACGATTACTTCTGCATTACGTTCGATTGAAACTTTCTCGGAAACGTTTACTAGGAAAATCCTACGCGGTTCTCTTGAGGATTATAGTTTTATTCGATAACTGGAGAAATGAACGAATTGTTACGCGATTTATTCTAACGCGTTCGATACGAGATTCGTTTTTAATATTACACTTGCGATTTCATTCCGAGTTTGACCTTCGTCTCGTGGGTTATTATTGAATTATATTATGAAATATTTCGATTTTAATTCCGTGCAAGCGTTTATTTCTCTCTTATCGCAATCGTGGTAAAAGATCTTGTCCTTTTATCTTTTTTATTTTTTATTATTTAAATTTTATTCGCATTTTATTGGGAATATTTTGTTGTGAAAGATCGAGATTAAATGCAAAAAGTTATGCCGTAGAAGATTTGGAAATATCATGAGAAATATTGTTTCTTGTCCCTATATCTTGTACGTTTTATATATAATATTGATATTTAATATTTTGATTATGGAAAATTGTAAATGTAACAAGGAAATATTATTTCTATATTTTACACATTCTGCGGAAAAATCTGGAGAAGAGAGTATTGTAATTGATGTTCCGTGTTATATGAACCTGTTTGTGCTATAGAAGACCATAATTCTGAATGATCTATATTCGGCGAGGAATGGCAAAGAATACGATGCCCATAATTCTACGGAGGAACAAGATTACTTTCGTTCCAACAATTTTCTTTCATACGTCGAGCATTTCACGCACAATTTAAGATCGTCAAGTCAGTCGAGTTATTTCGTATTTCGATGCTTGGAAAATTGGAACAGATACGCCATTCTGGTAAATACATCGGACGTAAAATAAAATTCGAACAACTTCAACGATCTACGATTCGATTGTGCCTACTCGGAACAATTCGTAAAACGTTCGTTCGGTAATCATAAAATGATCAAAGGAAAGAAAACGCAGTTGTTAGTTTCTTTTACCGACCTCGAATAACGAGGTAACGATGAGGCATTCTTCTAAGCGGAAATGTTTAAAAATAAAGTCACTAGTCGACCAACTGGCGAGAACAAAAATCAAAACGAACAAGTCGGGACGAGAATCACACCGCAGGAATCACAGAGACCTTCCTCCGAAGGTTCACTCAACTTGCTAGAGAAACAGGAGATCCAGAATAAAAGAATCGCAGTGCAAATATACAGTGTCTACCATACAATAGAACCGAGCGCAGGCTTTCTGACCTCGTTTCCAGATTGTCGAGGAAATCCCTACTCGCGGAAGATTTCATTGGAATCTTTCCGCGAAACGCGTATTATACAGTTTACAAATTTCCTAAGCCATTAACCAAACACCTACGCTCTTCCATCGAATTTATTTCTATCTTTCGTTCTTCTGTCTCTTACCCGTCCACTGCGAAAAGATAGCCGAATTAACGACGAAACTTAAACTCTTAATTGAGCGTAAATTAGACGATCAATTGCTTACTCACGCGCCAGTAAAAATTTACGCAGTTTCTCGTTTTTTCACGCCCTGAAAGGTTCATCTACTGCAAAGAAAGTCCATTAAAATTGACAAAAGCCGGAGCAGAAATTACCAAGCACCGGAACTGCAAAATCAGGTATATCGTTCCATTATACAGGATCCTCCGTTCTCCAATTAACGACGAAATTCTGGCATAATCTCCTAGTGAAATCGCACGAATCCCACCGTATCCGAAACGTGTTGCCAAAAACAACGTTCTCAAACTGGCGAGCTTAACTAATATCCCCAGCCATCGAGTGTCGTCTGTCGGCCATTAGCACACGGTCGTGCACCGCTTCCGGCCGAGGAGTCGAGTTCGCGTGAACAAAAGCGGTTCACCGTGGCAATATCGTTTAGTTCATTGGTCGGATGTAGCTGAGGCCTGCGCGCCACGCGAGTGATTACATTTGGCCGCCATTTCTAATTAGATAATTGCGCTCCTACACAGCCAAACAGCACTAGAAACAGTAAGGGATGGATAATAGACAAAGCTGTAGTCGTCGTTCGACGTATCGTACCTTCGCGCGTTCCCATGACGTTACACCGACGTTTGTTATCGGCGACGCGATATTCCGTGCGTTTCGTGCGTCTGAAAACAGCCGTAAATCCGCGAGGGAGACGATGGAGAGCGATCATAAAGCCGGCCGTGTCGCGAATTCCACGGAAAAATGCCGCCCCGTTATTGGGAATCGCTTCGTCCCTGCACCTGCTCTCGTCGATCCTCGAGTGCCCTCCTTTGTTCGCCGGTCGTGAGTTTACCGATTCCCAAAACTCGAAGATGGAGTGCATGGTTTCAGATACAGAAGACTTTGATATGTTGTTTCTTAACACTGGCTCGTAGCTTCTTTTATTTTTTTTTAGCAGTCTTTTTAATGTTACGTTTGTTAGAGTTGACTAATCGTCGATGATTTGTAACATCGTAGTTAATTCTGCTGCGTTCTTTACAGGCAGTTTCAATCCATAGTATTGTACCATCGTTAAAAGATTCAAATAGATTGTGTGAAACGAAGGGAAGAAGAGTCGATAGCAAATGAGATAGTTAATCAATTGAGAGATCTTAATATCATGTTCCAACATGAGGAGTTCTAGATATTTCCTCGACCAATTGATGAATACGTAACGTCCTCTAATTAATTAGGAAAAACGAACGAACAGATTCGATATCTATGGACTGCATTGATAAAATGAAAATCACATGTACCAACTCATCTGTACGACTTTATTAAAACCAAAGATGTACTCGATTTGTATACTTTTTAATTGACAAAGTACCAGTTCTATATGAACAATATTCTCTTTCTAAGGAATATTATAAAATACAGCTTTTACTTTCAATCGTATTTTACGTTCATGATACGCATATATTAAATGCACAAGTTTCTAACAATTGACTAATACATTTTTAACAAATCCACACATTTTTACTAATTTCTTCTTATTCGTATCGCTTCGTGTCTTTTGCATAAATTTCCAATATCATTTCTAATAATTCCTTTCTATTTATATCTCGCGTAACTACTTCCTTCTCCCATGTTCGTTTGTTTCCTATAAATTCATAAATTTCGAATAACTTGATGCTTCAAAAATAGCATCATACCTCGGCTGCTTCCTGTTCCATTACCGCATCGTAGCAGCCTCCATCCGCAACCATCGCGTCGCGTCGCGTCGCATCGAAATAAAAGGCAAAGCAACGCTCGACTCCTTTAAATACAAATAAGCAAACCTCGAAGACGTATTCCCGTATTCCTTCTGCCTGCATTTCGACGCGAAGCAAAGACAGACGGAAGCGGCCGATCGAAATAATATGAGAATCAATTCCACCGCTGGCTGACGCCCGTCTTGCCCGTTGAATTGAAAATCAATTTAGTCGAGGCTGATTTTATTTCACCGTCACGTTGCATTTTACCAAGTTCGATCGAGAAAAGGGGAACAAAATGCACAAACGAAACGCTCGAGAGTTTCTCCTCGATACGGCCTTCGAACTAATTGTTCTTGCCCAATCTACCGGGAAAATTTCTTTAATGGAACGCTGATGCATAATACATAGACTGGCGGGCATTTGAAAAATGCCGCACGCGTAAACATTCGATATTCCTAGGAAATAAAATTCGAAAGAAATTTGCTTATCAAATTTAACGGCAAGCAACGGCGCTCAATTATCAGTCTTATCACGCTTAACCTCTGTGTACCACCATCCTCCGTGAAACTTCCTTCGGATCAACCACTTTCCAACGAATCTCGGTTCGAGTTAATCGCCGCACGATGTAACTAGCGACGTGACGACGACTTCGTCTAACTAAAGCGAAGGTTTCTGCGAATGACGGCGTTCTCGCGCGTAACGTTCATGCGGAAAAAGACGATCGAAGAAATTAAGCACAGACACCCGGAGAGACAGAATTAAGGGAAGAGAAAAGGGGTGGAAGATGGAGTGAAATTTGAAACAGCATGTGACGCGTAGCATCGTTTCAAAGAATGACAAATATAGAACACTGGAAAGACAATCTTGCCATTTTCGAATTAGAATCGATTCCAGTTTCTCGAATTTTGGACGAAGCTTAAAACTCGGAGTATCAAACCAGCGACGAAGAGATATTTCATTATTCCGTCGTTATTCGAAACGCGAGACGAAAACTTGTTTTAACCCGCAGCAGGAAATTGTTAACTCTTCGGCAAGGTAACTACGAAGTAGGAAATAACTTGGCCAATTAATACTTAACAATTCTAAGTACAGGCCGGCTGATTAAACCAGGCGAAAATTGCTATACATTTCTTTAAGCGTGAATAGAATCAAGCACAACAGGACGAGGCGAAGGAATCTAGAAGAACAAGGAAAAAAGAAAATAGAAAGGGAGAATGAGATAGGATAAAGGGAAGATATTAAATAATACTTCGTAGGGGCGCAACAGGAGTGTAATTGCGAGTACAGCATGCTGCACGCTTCGAATAACTGCAATCCTCTAATTAGAACGTAAGTACTTCCTGTAGCAGCGAGTACGGCTAACATTTACTACCAAATAATAATTATCATCCGGGAATTTTCATTTTATTAGTAGATGGAGGCTGGATGTAGTATCGAGGATCGCCGTGAATAAACGAACTGAAATTCTAAACGAATCTACGCTAGTACTTCCAACGAAAGGAAATTCCAGCCAATTGGATGTTAATCGCGATACGTTTACGGTAAAAGAATCACACGCGGCATAATAATCGTGGCTTAACGTTTCCTTATTACCACGAGTCATTAACCCGATATTAATTACTCTTTTCCATATCGCTATCTTAACCCAGTAGCCGGCATTAAATTTTTTTACAGCTCCGTCAAGATGGACCGGATAATCGGATAAAGCACCTTTATCGCACTTTACACCATTAACTTAATATTAATGACTCTCACGATACTCGATATCTAGATTAACTCACCCCGTTATTAATTATACTTTCGCGACGTGATTGATCGAGAAGAAATTCCGTGTCGATTATTAAAAGCCTAACATTGAAAACGGAATTACATTTGTTTCTACAGTTACATCTGATTAAAATTACAAAATTTATAAGAAAAAAAGAGAAACTATCCTAATTGTACCATTGATAATTTCCTTTTTTTTTTCAGATAAAGTAGAAAAAATATATAAAAAGATATAAGTGGATAGCGAAGTGAATCGAACATATTTGTAAGATTTACGCGGCTATTAATTACGTCTTGATAACGTAATTGATTTAGAACAAAAATGAAATTACATTCGTTTCGTATATGTATAATCGTATTTGTTTTATATTTATCAGGATATTTGTTTCCACAGTTTTATTCGATTAAAGTCGAAGATCGTTATACTTCTTTTCTCCTTTTCTTTTTCACGCGGAACAAAAAAATAGAAGAAGGCAATGGAACGAATGGAACGCACTCGCAGAAACGATTTACGTTTCGGCACGGTAAATGAAGAGCAAGCATCTGTAATCTCCAATAATGAAGCAACCGCAAGATTACCGGACTGTATCATGATTACACAGTTTCCCCGCAACATAATGAGATGGAACCCAATTGAAGTTCCGCTATTCAAGTCGGACTGCGTACAAAGCGGATGAAGCCATATTTACTGAAGAGACTATATCACTTATTAATGATCTGATTGTTAATTGCGTGACAATTAATTGATAGCGGAACATATTATGGAATCCCTGTTCTTCAATTATTCGCGGCTGCTAAATAGAATTATACATGATAGAAATTTTCGATTTGAACGAACGAATTCGTGAAATATTTTCCTTATTATTTTCCTTAAGCCATTTCGCAGCTATTAATAGCGGGCAATTAAAATTGAAAAGATTAGAAGAATGAGAATAGCTAAAGAGGTGTTTCGAATTTTCCTTCTACATCAATTTCAAAATACATTTTCTGCTTAATTCGTATAGAAAATAAATAATAATAAATTAAAAAGACACAGCTTTTGTTTCTAATACCAGACGTGAAAGTAATCTTGGCGATAAACAAATAATTATTTTCTAAATCCTAAATTCTTCGCTATTTTATCAAAATTATAATTTAGAAACTAATTATTTGTTTATCGCCAAGATTTCTTTCACGTCTGGTATTAGACACAAAAACTGTGTCTTTTTAATTTATTATTATTTATTTTTTATATACCATTCATATTCATTGCCATCTAATGACAAAATCCGCAATCACTTAGTTGCCAACCCAATAGAAATTCCGGTCTCTGATCGTAAAATATTCGATGAGTTCGTTGCAGTACAATTCAGTGTACGAAAGAGATTACTATTAGGAGCGAATATGCATAAAAGTATGCGGTCTACTCATCGAATTTCTCGGAACTCGAAAGAGAGAGACACTTGATCAAGACACAGATCAAAGAGTATCAGGATGCAATCAGCCAGTCAGGATGATCCGCAATCCGATAGTACTCTGTAACAAGAACGTGCTTCAGATCAACTTGTTCTCGAAACACAGGCCGACGTTGGTCAGCAGCACACAATGGTCAGGCATCCATTTAATTAGCGCAACCGAACGCGCTCTTACGCACCCAGCTGATTTCGATATCGTCGACGAGCCTGCGGACACGCAATCTCGTCCGAACAATTCATCAGGATTAATCCTGGCTTCATAGACGTGGCGTCAGTTTCAACGTCGCGACACTATTATGTTGTACAGTGTCGCGAGTGGTCGCATTGCTAGAGATTCATCGTCGACAATTACCTTGGACTAAGAAGATCGTGTGGGATTGTAGCTGAAAGACATGGTTCGTCTTGGAGACGGCGAATCTTCTTGGTGAACGAGTGAAAAGCGCGAGATAGAGAGTTTCCTTATTTAATAATTCGTTTCGGAGAAAACTGGAATTAGAAATTAATCTGTCCTTAACGCATCAACATCGAATCAATGCATGTTATGCACATATATGCATGCTATATATAAATTGTTCGGAATTTTGAGCGGACAGGCCCATTCCCTTCTTTAGGAAATTCCAAATTGCATGTCCTTCCCGAGCTGTAAACCTAACGACTCCGAGGTGAGGTAAAAAACCCCTGGGAAGGGCCAGCCAGAAGGGCACGATGGAGAGACGAGACCCAACGGCTGATAAGGAGACGCAGCAACGTAGGAGGACAGTTCAACATCAGACATCGTGCCGTAGGGTTGAAAGACTTCACTCCCAACAAGATCTTACCACCGCCGTGCATCACATCGCACGTTACGTTTGTACAACAAGTTCAACACAGTGCTGGATTACTCTAACACTCGATATATTAAACCTCCTCCACCTTGAGCGTTAATTCATTCGAGGTACGCGATATCGACCGATCGGTTTGATCTGACCGGTTGCTCTTTGGTCGATAATTCGCAACATAAATATATATATATATATTTTTTACGAATTTCGCTAGATACCGATTCCTGGTAAATGTGAATATCTTTAATTATACCTGCAGCTTTATATATAAAAAAGCAGGAATTTTTTATTCTATTTAATTAAAGAAAAATTAAGGTTAAAAATGGAGCTAAACATATAGCTGGTGTTACGAGAAAGGCTGATTGTACAGACTGTTTAATCATTTCTTTTTGTGTTTATATTAGCACATAAAATTATTGGATATTGTCGGAGAAAACGAGTTGCGAGTTAAAACTTATTTCAGACTGTCCATTTGGTACTAGCGTAGTTTTCAACCGAATTCATACACCTGACAACGGTATAAATAGATCCTTTAGAAACAATTCAGTTTCATATCGTTCCCGCACAAATGAAATAAACGGAAAAGACCGAAATTATGGCGCAGCCACTTTCATAATGATTGAAACAGTTGGACGAACTTTTCGGTTGAATAATCGAGAACATCGCGTGTCTGGCTATAAATTGTCAATACTACTGAAAGAAGCGTTTCTACCAGTCGCTAGTGGCCAGCGAGATGTAAAGCTATTCATTTCTACACGTCGATAATACTGTCAACGAACACTGTATAAACAAAAATAAAGGAACATAGTAGCGAAAACACTAACGCAAGAACGGGATGTAGTTTTTCCGCTTTGTGCCAGTCTCTTGACACAAATAGTCGGAAAAGACTACTGGATCTGCTCGTGGCAGAAATAAAACATTTTCAACGCCAATGATTCTTCGCATAACATATTCACTACGTTATGAAGAGACGCGCGGTGTTCAACGAATAAAAGTTAGCCGGTGGAAAGTTCTGAACAAATTCGCGGATAAAACAAGAGAATTTCAAGACCCGCATGACTCTGACAAGAACGAATTCTCCGCAACAGCGGTAATGGACCACATTTCCCACACATCTAACCCTTCGAGCAAACATTTCTGGAATAGAAACATTCATAAACCAAGCCGCGTACGCACCGTTACCACCGGTGAGAAACAACAATTCCCCGCTGGTCTAAAAACCCCGTATATCCGTTTAGCCGCATTCATAACACTCCGTGCAATCTTGGAAAGTCCCTCATGGCTAACTGACGAGGCAACGCCGGCGAAAACACCAGCGGCCATCAATAAATAACACTGTCCATCTCGTAAACGTGGTATCACGTGCACCGATATCAAGTCTAACGTCAACACCCGCGTTTCAACCGCGTAATTATAATACAGTCGGGTGCCGTATCGTAGTACAGTTTGCATCCGACAAACAGTACCAGATAAACCACTTCGCAGAGCTGAAGGCGAGTTTCCTACGTGGCCTCGAATCGATATTTTTGCATAATTCAGCTGTAATGTCTGGCCTAAACGAACTGCCTGCATCTCCGAACAGTCTACGGAAATTACGAATCGTTTCAACGTTGAAGCGACCTTCGTACGATGTATGACACCGTTTGCAGGTATTGGATTTCTTTTCACGAGATGTGTTTTAATTAGGAAATTATGGACAACCCGAAATGTATATCATCTCGTAATCATCGCAGCATGTAATGCAACGCTATGACGCCGTTAAATCGATTTTTGAAAGTCGACACGCGATGATAAAATTGGCGTTTTTAATCGGTATGTTAAATTTTAACAAAGCACGGATTTATGCTACTTAAATCGTAATTAACTTTTTTACATCCATATAAAGTTACCACAAATTGATCAGTGTCGAACATACTTACAAACGTACAATGTAAAGCATTACAATGGTAATATTGATAAGCTGTGATATGCTGATTTGAAGAGACCAAACTTACTAAAGCTCCTGGAAGCTTCAAACTTAAGCATCGCAGTCTTCATGAAATAATCAGGAAAATATTTTTACAACGATGTAAGCTATAATTCCCGTCGTTCGACGATACCGTGACTGAACAGTAATCATAATCTATAGGTAGAGGAAGAACACAAGGGACGCAGGACAGAAAGTTTGCGTGGTCGGAATGGCGCCGGCTCGAACAGTTTTCAACTTCTATAGAGGAAAAATAGTGGTCACGATGAGTAGTAAAAAAACGCGAAAGTTGTGCACGAACGTAATTGCAATTGCTGATCTGTCGTACGATGCGTCACCTGATTGCTGATAAAACTATTTTCTGGAATTAAAAATTACGATAACCGCGTGTTTAACGTGAAATAATAATAAATGGAAGGCTCGCAAGCCTGCATCAGACCTAAAGGATGAGATTTTAATCGTACATTCATCGAAGAACATTTTTTTCCACGAAGTTAATCGGGTTTCTAGCTACGACAAAATCAGCTTTCGTGTTATATTGGTTCGGAATTCAAGCGAGTCTCGAACAAGTGCACACAGATCTCATAATCGGATCTCAAGCGACTCGCAACCATTGTATTATGATTGTTAAATCATCTCAACTGCGTTATTACGCGGTTTATATTTTATTGTCTGTTGGTTTCTACGATCTTTCGTACAAGAACATAGCCACGATATTTGCGAAAGTCGATAGCTAATAAGAGGGAAATTGTGATAATCTAAACATGTACGCTCCTCTCGAATATGCAATGGCTTGGCTCGCGTCTCAGTTTCGTATCAAGTTTAAATTATCGAAAGAGCAGATTCGAAGGAACAGAGCTTTCCGCGATGAATGTGACGTACGCTAAGCGGTTTCAAACGACCTTCCACGGTATCACTGTGTCGGACTGACCGTTCCAGTCGCCCGACGCAAATCGCAAAAAAATGTTTGGTTTGCTACGAAGCACGAATTGAAAGGTATTCTAAAGTTAAGAACTTCGATAAATCGCATTTGAAAAATATGCAGATCGCTGCCTGTATTGTACGCTACAAAATTAGCAGAGAACACGCCGAAACGTTGCTGCTAAACTATAATCGATAACGTAGGAGATTAGACCGATTACCAAGTAAGAACGTATTAGTGTTTTAGGTGTACTTTCGATCCATATTACATTTTTGTAGAAATATACTCGTTTTTGCCGAGATACCGTCGGTACGTTCTTACGTAACGGGCTCTATTTACGAAGTTGAATTGAATTGATGTACAGTCGTCTAAACAAGCTATAAACTTGCATTTCGAGGAACAGGAAGAATTTCAATTTCATCCGCGGTTTACGATAAAATTACATCTCACTTTCATCAAAACGAACATTTAGCGATTAAACGGAATGTTGCACTGAAAATGAATGAAATTTAAAGTATGTCTAAGAGTTGTTCGAAAAATTCATAGCATTTGTTGCTGTTAATATCTACGATATTAATAAAACAGTGGAACATCGACAGTGAGATTGGAGCGTTGTTAGTCGAACGCGCAAACAACTTTCTGAGCTGTTTCTTGTTGAACGAAATAATACGAGCAAAAATTGCTCGTGCTGTTTCTCCAAGCGAAAGCAACGTGGCGTTTGTATGCAAAATAACACGTTAAGACACTATGGAAATAGAAAGGAAGGGCGAAGGGAAAAAAGTAGAAGACAGACGGACGATCGTCGTCGATCACGATTGCGTGATCGTCTCCCTGGAACGTTCGCCGGTGTGGAGGGCGATGACAGGCTGTCGACGAACCAAGGGGAGAGGAGCCATGAATCTTTGAACACTTGGGCGAAGCTGCAGGGGTCGATGCCGAATTATGAAACTTTCATTCGACCGGTCGACGTGTACAAACGTTTAGCGTCGAAAACGAGGCAATTTTTGTGACAGAATGACGAGATAAAGAATCCACAGATGCTCTTGATTTAGAGAATTTTTAGGTGCAATCAAATATGGAAGAGATAGAAAGTCCGATAAATTCTAGATGAAGCGATGAATGTCATTTTTTATGATTTCTTGATATTACGAACGATAACCACTCCTTTCCGTATCGTAAAAGTAAGTAGAATATTTGGAAGAAAGTTTTAATTTAAATGTTAGAAAGCTAAGAAGAACTTTTAATTCTCTTCCTATAGAAATTGGGTAGAACATTCGGAAATATAAAGATTTAGATAACAGTTTTTTAAAGACTGCTGGAAATATTTTATTCTCTGAATTCTTTGTTTTAGTTTTATTAATAAAATTTATGAAATTTTTAGAACTCTCCAAACTTATTCGAATTATAAAGTGAGAAATTTCCGTTACTTTTCTGTAAGGAATTTTATTAGAATTTAAAAACTCTAAAAAAATATTACCTTCGTAATCGTTCTGGCTTCAGCGTATGCGTAATATTTTACTTCTCTACCTTTTTCACTATGCGGCTTCGGTTCGATTATCAATATTCATATTCGAACACATTTCATTGTAAATTACTTTCCATATCGGTAGTTCAATCGATTTTTAATACGGGTAGGCTAATAATTGCAGGTTGATGAATTGGGGCAGGCGTTAAAGCAGGCTTTTAGAGAAACAAGAAAGCCAGTTGGATGAATTTAGTACAGTCATTAAGGAAGGAAAGGCTGCACTTATTAGCGGAAGAAGAATCACCCTTCATCATGGTAGCTTGCGGGCTACAAATAGCAACACTCGTTTAAAAATAGATTCCTCCATTTGGGTTAAGAAACAATCGATCGTATTCCTTAACTAAAACCATGCTCACAAAATCCAACTTAAGTAATCTGAGATCGAACCTTATTTTAAATTTGCTCGCACTGTATATTTCTATTTTCTCTCTCGGTATTTTGACCGTTATCGCATGAAATTATTCTAAGTGCTATAAATCTCGATAAGAATTGTTTAATTTGTTCGATAATTCAACAGTAAGCTGACAAAAATGCGGAATAATTTAGAAAGTATAAATTTCAAGAAACGACACATATTTTATGCAAAACATGAAAGAACACGTTGAACGAATTGGAATTAGAAGTTTGAAATCTTGAGAATTAATTCTTCGAAATAGTCTGATAAAAAGGAAGGGACACTATGGAGACTATGAATCTCTGAAAATGTTTAATGCTTTAGCCGGAAGAGAAACACGTTACGAAGATCGTTATTAAGATTCCCGAGTCGGAATTTTGACAAATTAGCAGAAGTACGAAAGCATTCTATTATAGCAGATTATAAATTATAGATTATAGTTTATAGATTACAAATTCCAGAAAATATCCAATACTTTATTCAAAAGCAAGGCAAATAATTAATAGACCGGTGATTGCCAATTCGATCTCCGCTAATAATAAGAATTAACCATTTCGTTTCTTTTCCCTTCTTTCTCCATATTTTCCATCTATTTTTCCCCTTTCTTAATCTTTTGAGTAGCGTAGCAAGTTCTCTTAAACTCAGTGGGTCGATGCGCTTTTCAAGAATAAATTAAAACGAAATTTGTTGAAAAGTTCCTTTAGTGCGGCAACTGGCGCGCCACCGACCCATAAAACACCGAAGCTCCTTAATTACTTTTCTGATTTATATTATCGGTATAAATATCAGTTCCAGCGTGGTATTATGAACGTTGCTTGTTAAAATAAATCATAATCCAACGAAACGGAGGACACGTGGTGTTTTGTCGAAGCCAGGACCATCGATGTCCTATCCTCTTGACACGTTGTCATGTCGCGTCAACCGGATCTAGTTAATTAAACGTGATTACCTATTTTCTAACGATCCAACCGACCTTCACGAAAATTGGCTTTTTACAGCCAGCCTCTTTCGTCTTCGTTACTCTCGATACGTGTCGCTATTTCCACGCTGCTCTTCCTAAAATATCTTTCATTATTTTTCTCGATCATAACTTGATAGTTTCTCTGGAAATATTCCAGCGAGTTCAATTAAAAAAAGATACTCTGACAATAGAATCTCACGTCACTCGTAATAGAATCTTCCACTAGTTTTGTAAGAAGATATCTTTTATCGTTTGTCTCAATCCAAGAGAATAATATAATAAAATGGTACTGATTAAAAATGGATTGAGTTTCTGCTAATTTAATCCCAGGGATCTTTAAAAAACAGGGTCGAAAACTCCCGAACAGCGCGATAGCGCTTGTGTCTTAATCGATTGCGAAGAGAAACAAGCGGCGCAATAGCGCTCGTCATATTTGTTAGTTTTATGAAATACATCTATATCATTATATATGCGTACTATTAGTTTATAAATATTTCAAGTTTTGTTCAATAAAAATTATTCACAAGATAACGATGAAATACAAAATAACGTCAGTCGTAGCGCTCGAATGTACTGACACTTTTCGACACGAAATCTAAACAGCGCGATCGCGCTGCTTGCGACTCAAACGGTTAAGTAGGACTTTACGTTCAAAACCATGCGCCAGGCAAATAAAAATTGGAAAAGTAAAACTTGCGTGTTTTTATATAGAAAAATCAGAGAAACTACTATCGACTTACTAATTTAGATTCTTCGAATATGTTACAACGTCTGTCCGACGCTATTATTACTATCCGATACCATTGTTTCGTATTATCTTGCAAACTTAGTTGAAAATCCTTTTATTTTTCCAGTAATTAAATTCGCCAACTCAGTGAATCGTTAACTTTCCTACATAAATACAGATTCTTCGGTCTAGAAAGAGAGAGAAATTATAAAGATTGCAAATGACAAAGGGCCAGCCGAATACACGCTAACAAAAACAAGAAACTCTTTTGTAAAAGCTGCTCCATTCACGAGACGCGACAAGGAAGAAGAATTAACGCCTCTGTGTTTCTCAGCCGGCTCGGAATAAATCGCAGAACGGCCGATATCGTATTGAGCATCGACTTCTATTCTCATTTCGGGAATGGAATGCATCGAAAACAGAAAAGGCGTGCGATCGGAATAAATTTCGTAGGAAGGAACGCGGGCCTTTGTCAGCGGCGTCATTTTTCTTCGAGGGGATTCCCTCGCGAATCGTGACTATGTATTAAAACGGAAATCGATGCATTTAGATACTACCGACCAAGATTAATTGCAGCTCGATCTCCGTTCTTCTCTACGAGAATATTTTTCGCAAGATGTAGTGTATCGATCACGTTCACGAAAATTTCATTCCTTCCGATGTTTCAACAAACAGCGAGATACAGATTATGAAGATGGATAAGAGAGTAAGCGAAGAAATTGGTAATTTTTAATAGACGAGTTAACCTCTACGCTGTGATATTCGATCATTGTCGAACTTTATTGCGCGTATATTTGGCGAAGAATTTGATCGTAATATGTTTTCTATCAAAATTTACTCTCTCACGCTATGGGAATCGGCGAGGATACATGGCAACGTAAGAAACGCAAGACAAGTTGAAAATAGAAAATTTTTTCATTTGAAATTATTAGGTTGTCCGAAAAGTATCTTTCTTTCGCAAACGTGTCTTTTTACAACAATGTACCTTCGTACAAACGTGAAAGCAAGTCTGTGAAATGTCGCGATGTTCACCTCAACAGAACAAAATGGATCGTACGTAGTTCGACAAAATAACATAAAACCGTTGAGAATTGTGGATCTCGTTAACCGAAATAACGTTATAGGAACGCTAAATTTACACTTGGAATTAATATTAGAATAATTATATATTTATTTTATGAACGATTTCTAAGATATTCATCGATACACACTCGCACGCGTCTCGCCACCTTCTTCCATACCCGACTGTTGACAGACTGAACTGTTTACATTCGTCTGTTTTCGAGACGCCACGCACACACACTTTCACACACTGATACTCACATACAAGTATCTCTACTACGCATCTAACTTAGTCCAGCACATAAAATTATACATATCTCGATGAAAACAAAGAACGTTTAATTAATAATATTAAGCAACAGTAAAATGAGAATTTGACTGTGTTCGAGGAAGAACGAAACTGATTGAGAAAAAAAAAAAAAGATTCGCGCGATGTGAAGCAAAAGACGATGCAGAAACCAGGTCGACGATCACTCGATAATGCCACGCGGTGAGAATTCGTACAATTGTAAAATCGATACGATAGAATATTTAATTTGAATTACATACAAATTGAACTGAGAACGTAATAACGTGAAATTGCCTAACAATAGCCTAATAACATGTAGGTCTGCTTTCATTTTCGATAAGTTTAACGTTTCCAGTTTGCATACTTTTATAAAACATAATTGGTTGGATAGAAAGAGGAATTTGAAATGTGGAATTACGATTAGTACTAGCTGAAACTCGATAACAGTACATTTTGCCAGTTACCGAAGAGACAAACTGGCAAGAAACAAGTTTGCTCGCTCGGTGAAATAACTTGGTAGAAGCTCGAGAACGAGACGAGCTTGCAGAACCACTGCAACTACTACCACTCCGAAGAAGTTGTACGTTCGATTCGTTTGCAACTCTTGGATCTCGATGGACGTGAATGCTGAACGTAATATTTAGCGACGTTTATCGCACTGCTCTATGTATTTCTAATATGCAACTTTTACCATAGAAAAGTTGATATAGAGCTGTTCGAATAGAAACTCTAAAAATACTTTGTGAAACTGATGATCGCCATTATCCATTAAATATGCTACGGAATCGAAGTTATAGACTGCAATTTTCTCTTTACGACGTAGAGAAAGTGATGTAATACGACGGTGGGCGAAGAATCGAGTACAAAGAGATTAAAAATAGCAGCAGCAATGAACAAAATTGCGGCAGCGATATGGAATATCGCAACGATATTTTCGAAACTTCGCAAGTCTCTGCTAAATCTTTCACGGCGATTAAATTTATCCAGTCTTTGGATTTTCTTCGGCTAATAATTAAGCGATCGAACAATTATGAAGCCGAGTTTCTCTAAATTACGAATCGTAAAGCGTAAACAGTTGAAGGAGCCGCGTACTTTCAGTCACGAGGCTTCCTCTTTAAATCGCAGCTTAAATCACCGATCAGGCAGCGTGTGTCACTTTAACGACCGGCGAAGGGTTGGACCAATTAATTCATTGATCCTATTTATACTAATCGGTGAACGATGCAACGATGCAGCCGACTACACAGGAAAGAAAAGAGACGGAAAAGTAACTGGACGATCGTGCACAGGTTAAAGGGCTTGTTTAAACGTCCGGAAGTTCCGCCCTTTGACCATGTTAAATCTGTTCGCGTTAAATTACTATTTCCAATTCACGAGCCAATGATCCAGCTCGTGTGTTTCACGTTCGAGCATACGTACTCGCGAAAGTATTCAAAGCATTCGAACACTTACCACAGAAAATTTTTACGAATGTATCGTGTACGCGCATTGTACGAAACTTTTTTAAATCTGACACCGTAGCGAGACACGACTGTCGCAATTATACACTGGCACAATTTGAAACTAATCGAAATCAATCGATAAATCAGTACAGGATATAAATAGCGGTATTAAATATGCAATCAATGCTAAAGATGATCCAAAACCAGATACAAATACTTTTTCCGACTACTATATATGCATAAAAGATTTCTAGGTATAAGCGTGCCAATACTTTTGTAAAAGTAGTAAACGCACGCGACTTTTCTGTATTTCGAGCGGCGAAAAAATGAAAATGTATGGAACTTTTTCTATTTCAGTTCTTATTATAAATCTAAAAATTCCGGGCGAGAGACAATGCTGGTGAATTTTCGAAAAAATTCGACTTCAAATACCCACAATTTATATCCACACGGGACATCTGGAAATATGCAGACAGGGTGTACCAGAAATCGTAACATAAACCGAAAGGGAACGATTCACTGTGGCAAAGTCGGTCGAAAATGTAGAATGATAATTTTTGATACAGATTTGATTTCGGAGAAAATCGATTATGGAGTTCCGCTCACTTGACTCATATTACTTCTCTATCAAAGTCGATTTTATCGAAAACGAAACCTCGTATCAAAAATTGTCACTCTACATTTTCGATTTACTTTCGCTTTGCAGCACAATTTTGCGTACACCGTGTATATAACCGAGCTAGAAGTTTTGTACAGTTGATTATATTTCAAGTATTATACGTTCTAATTTGGATTGCGATTTAATTAGGAATTTCAGGAATTCGGTTTGTTATAATTATCCGCGATTATTTCTGCCATACAAGTCTGAAATCTGATCTTATCTATTAATAACAATTTCATTACAAATTAACGAAGATTATAATTATATCCCTGCGGCATGAAATTATTAATAATCAGATCAAAGTTTCGTGTGTCTGTACGTGAATATGTCGAGTTAAATATTGTAAAAATATCTACTGACAGAAATGCCGACTTAATTAGTAATTACGTATCCTTCCGTAGACACGTTTAACTAATTTCCAAGGAGGATGCTGTTAAACTTCGCGCCACCTGTGAATTTCTAAGAGTCGGTGTAGTTTCTTGTTAAATTAGCGGATGAATTTACTCGTAAGTAGACGTACATAAGTAGCGTGTAATATATCTAGTATGTAATACGTAATTACATACAAATTAATTAAATAAATTGCATATAAATTTCTCAAATTCACTCCTAACGTACATATGTACATATCTCGGATATTATTGCATTAACTCAATATCAAAAATATGTCTGAAACGTTTCCGCGTGTATATTTATTTTACGAAGAATCGAATGCAGCCGTCGTTGGATCAATTGATATTATACTTATGGTTGTTAAACATTAATCACAGTTGGCGTAATTAAAATATAAGGTATCTTAATGGTTAGACATTTGTCAAATGTTCAGACGAGGCACAAGCTGTGCAGGATTAAAAAATCTTGATTAATCTATGGCAAGAAAAATTTAGAGTTGGAGCAGAACTTGCAGAAACAGAGACAGATAGTGTTCGTACTATTTCCTCCTTTTGTATCCTTCTTTCCTTACTTCCTTCTGTTTCCTTTTTCTTTCTTTTTCCACTACCCTTTCATTTTCTTTTCTTGTTTCCCACCCTTATCTTCCTTATTTCCACTTCATCTCCTTCTGTGTCTCGCTACTCACTTCCCTTCGCTTCTCTTTCTCCCTTTCCTATTCTTTTTTCCTGCCTCTTTCTCTCTATCTCTCTATCTCCATCTCCTGCCTCTATTTCCTTCTTTTCACATTTGTCCTTCTTTCTTTTCTATTTTTTTCCCTTCTTGTTTTTTCACCCATCTTCTTATATAATGTATGTATGTACTATTTACGCCGATAGATGCAACCCATGCAAGCGCGCCAGTTATTTGGCACAAGGTAAGCTTAGAAATGGAAACACGGAATCGTTTATAGTTTTAGTATTCTGGTAAAGCAATAAATTTCCAACGTGATGATATAACCAGAATGAGCTTAGCTACTTCTCTTCCGTTCTATACCTGGCTTTACCACGTCAGCCGATACGCAGATAGGACGATAATAAATATAAAGATTGTAAAAAGATACACTTAACTGCTGCGGGGCACGAAAGTCTTACAATTAGTAACACGATGATTTAGGGAATGAGTTAACATCGTTCAGTGACTAACGAACCATTTCAACTACGATTCCATCCTACGTCGCTACTGTTAAATTCACTTTGAACAATATAGTGCTATTTGCACTTAATGGCAGAGGTAATAAATGCTCAGTCGTCGCATTTTGGAATCATGAAATCAATTTAAATTAATCGATTTTAGTCCATATCGAATTTAATCCTCACACGTGTAAATCTGATGCAATTCGTTTTCCAATAGAAATGGAACGACACAATAAGAAGCAAGAAATTCCTAGCTAAAAAGATTATTCGAGAAATTAACAGAAAGCGTCTCGTTCCTTTAACGAGTTAAAAAGTCCAAATAAAAGTTCTAGTAGCTTGGCGATATCAAGCGATTAGCAATCACTAAATTAGCACATAACCAGCAAGATCAAGCAAGGGCATCTTTGGCACTCCACTTGTCCAACTGTTACCTCGACTCTCGATCAAACTCACTTTAGGACAACCCGTACGAGTTCACGAGGGACTAACGACGGCCCACTAATTACATCCTGCTCGATATCAGTTATCACGTGGAACGTCACATTCGTAATTAGTAGAACAGATTTGTGCGCGAGACATTATTCGAGCAATCCGTAATGGCTGATTACCAAATAAACATTAATTACTACTGTCGTCCGTTACAGAATGTCGAAGCGTCGCAACGACGCCATTCGACGATCACTTTGTTATCAATGTGTAATTAAGGTTTTTTTCCATCGTTGATTTAGACCAACTCGCACGGGTGAAGCCGTCATTATCGCGTGATTATGCTTTCAACGTTCTCCGTTGGAGCAGAATATGTATGGAACTTCTGAAGTTTCTTCTTACACGGTAAATAATTAATTATCCGTTCTCGAATATGCGTCGCAGCTACCTGTTCTTATACAATTCCGCGAATTTCGAACTTTCGAAACTGGCAACTTCCTTATTTCTATTTTCTCGTAGTACGTGATTCGTTTTTCAAATTTTCATCAAATATTTTCATACGTATGGGAATAATAGAAGGGAAAGACTCGAGCCTTTGTTAGTCATTAAAATTACGTTACCGGTATATACAGTGGCGTGGAAAAATATTAGAACGTCCTTATTTTTTAATGAAGCATATTTTTATCAAGTTGCAAATTTCATTCTCGTAGTATCAAATTTTTGCAAGCACATGAAAGTATTACCAGCGAAAGATACATGTTTAATCTCCGAAATGAAGAGAAAATTTTAGGAACATAAAATTAACTAACAATGAGCTGAATTTTAAAATTACTTCTCTGCAGAATGTAAAAGATACGACGCATAATATTACGCGTCTGAAATATTAGTCTTGAAATGGAATAAAATTCTCTGATAAAGCCTGGCTCGTTCGACGAAAAAAATAACTACTTTCCACTTCTCGATAAAAGAAATAAACAAAAAGAAAGAAGCAGTGCAACGAGAATGGTGGAGGAATACCGTCTGAACTGTATCCGGAACACTTTCGAAACTTTCAGACCGACAGAACGACAGCCAATAAACGATCGACCGCGAGATTCAAGTTCCGCTCGAAGCGACGTAGAAATTTAATTACCCTGCCGTTGGCAGTTGGATATTATACATAGCTTTCCTCTAAAATAGCATTTTCAGCGGCCGCGAAATCGCTCACAAAGCCGCCTTCGTTGGCGCATAATTAAGCACGCGACACCATTCTATTCCAAGTTTCTCGAACGATCGACGACGATATAACGACATAATGTTTAATCGAGAAGAGAGGGAAAAAAAGTAGACTATAACTGTGAATCGACATTCACCTGGCGACTAATTAATTCGATAGAACGCGACAATGATTGGATATACGTTGTGATCGCGTGTGACAAGCAGAATCGTGCGTGAGTGGGCGCGACACGGAAAGAAAGGTAATAAAAGCATAACTGTCCATTACACATTAAAACAGTGGGTTTAGCCTGCGCGCTGCTCGAGTTGCCTCGCCTTTTTATTATTCACGATTGAATTTTGATCGTGGGTCTCGAACGTTCTACGTTCGTTTCTCTTCTTTTTCGTTTTCTGGGATCCTTTTTTGCAATGGCTGTGTAATGAAAATGGATTATCGAGAGATTTGCGTGTTGTTATATTGGAAAATTAAGATGCATTCCTTTCACGAGATATTAGATTGTCGGAAAAGTTTCTTTCGTTTTATGAAGAAATAATAGAGGCACAATGTTCTTTGTTTTATATTATTTTGTCGAATTACGTACGATCCATTTTGTTCTGTTAAGGTGAACACTGCGACATTTCACAGACTTGCTTTCACGTTTCTATGAAGATGCATTGTTGTAAAGAACACGTTTTCGAAAGGAAGACATCTTCCGGGCAACCTAATACATAGATTTTTGAATCCGATTGATCCTTCCTTCGATCGTGCCGATTCTTTCCTTTTTGTTTCTCATTTATGGGTCCCTTTGCATTGGATAAGAAATATTATTCGAGAGGCTGTTGTGTTTTTATTCTGGAAAATCTTAATGACTTTTCTTGTGAAATTTATAACTTTCTAAATTCTGTGGACTCTTCTCTTTTTGAGAGGAATAGTTTTCTTGTGTCGAACGAGTAACAAAAGATACTCGATTTTAGTGTTATCTTAGGAAATTTAGAAGGGTGCTTTTGGTAAAATTTATAATTCGGTTGAATGAAAAAATTCTTGGATCGTAACGAGCTCGAAGACCTGAGAGAAGAAGTTAGTTTTCGAGATATCTTGAGTGGCCTTCCAAACAATGTAGAACGACGTTCTTCTCTGCCTCTCTTCCTTCCTTCGGTCTAACTTTTCTTTCAACCTAGAGTCTTCCGTTCCCTTTTGTGACCCATGATACCTCCTTTCTTTCTGCAATTTTTTGCTCTCTCACACTTCTCCGATCCCAAGGATCTCTTGCTTTTACTCTGTTTATACTCGCTGATAAGAAGACAACGAAATTACCATTTTTAATGAACTTTTATAGAATTTCACTGGTCAGTTAACGGCCCGAATGATCTTCCATTTGAAGAATCTTCGATCGTATCTTACGACTTAACGTTAACGCAAAAACGAGAAGCAAAAAATGAAGTAAAGATTCTTCTGAAACAATGTTATCTTCAGTGTTGAAACGATACGTAGGATATTTTAACTAAAGGCGACGACATGGATAATGTAGCTTAGAATTAAGACAGCAATTAGCCTCCGTCGTTAAATTATTAGAAGACATCGTAGACTTTAAAGGAATTTCTCTCTTTTTTTCTCTCTCTCTCTGTCTTTGAAAATTGGAAAGATCAATTCAGTTTTCAGGTAGCGTTTGAAAAATTCACGTTACATCCTAAAAGTGTGCTCGTTCGAAATTTACCATCGCCGGATATTTATATATTTAAATGGCCATTCATTTTTCATAATGCGTTTAGTTACACAGAAGGAGTGACAAGTGTAGATGAACACGTGGCTTGTGAATTTTTCACGTGGCTTAAAAGACCAACGAATGGAATATCGATGATCTGTAAGTGGCCTTTACGAATAGAGGAATTTACGCCTACGCGTTTTAAAACACCACTGGACGACCTTTTCAAGGAGCCCTTTGCAAATTTTTAGAACCTGCCGAAACCTTCGTACGCGCGGTCCAGCAAAGAGCAAGAAGTGGAACAGAGCTATCAGGTTGTCCGAAAAGTTTCTTTCGTTTCATAAATGAAACAATAGATATCCAATATTTTGTATTTTATATTGTTTCACGGATTTATGTATAATCCATTTTGTAGTAATAGAACGAAGTGGATCAAACGTAATTCAATAAAATAATATAAAACAAAAAATATCGTACGTCTACTATTTTCTTATAAAACGAAAGGAACTTTTCGGACAACCTAATACATAGGGAAATTAAAAAGTATTCGCTCGTACGAATCATATCGATACAAAGTTATACTTCACTCGAGGTTTCGTACGATTTTTCAACCGACCTGAAATTCACCGTCACGCGATACAGAATTTTTGAAACCTCCAGAGGAACAATGATGGCGACCAGAGGAAGGTTGTTTTACACACGAGAAACGAAAATAGCGCAGGGGTAAACGGCGCCTGGGCGTCGATACGCATCGGCTGGTGACTATACTCGCGGAAAAGCCGCGTGGAAATAGGACTGCGTCAGCTTGAAACTTGAATGAGCGGGAACGGCACTCTTTTCAGCGTTACGGCTCGTAATTCCGAGCGCTATGCGGTTTTCATCGTAAGCGTTTGCACGAGCGACGAGTTTATTAGCAGGAGATGGGTGTCTCTTATCGTGCTATTCCTGATGTAGGCAAATGTAGATACAGTAGCGTGCAAGAGTATTAGGTTATCCGTGATAGTGATCTCGTAATGGCCACTAATCATATCTTTAGCACTGCATCCATCAGAATGGTCGAAACGAGCAATTTAGAATATTTCACGATGGATTATCACAAGTCTACGATGATACATTTGTTGTTTACAAATTTGAATGATTTTTTTTTAGTAAAGTACACGTATAGATCAATGCTTGCTTCTTGCCTTAACGCAGAATCAGAAACGGGCAGTTTCGACTCTATCCAACTCATTTCTACATTCGTATCGTTTTCCATTATGTATGAAAACTGAAGTTTCAAACATGATATCCATGATGCAGTCTGTTTTAGAATAATAGAGAAAGATGGACTAATGTTCGGCCAGGTGTCTAATATTGTCAACGCGTTGCACAATGCTGCGAATGATGCACTCATTCGTGGATCCGGTGAAGTGGTTTACGACCCTCTGGCCGCATATGCGACAATGTGGACGCAATATACAAAATGCGTAAATTGCTGTCACAAAGAACGTGCCGGCGAGTAGATGCTAAGAGCTACGTTGCATTTACGCGCTTCGCGTCTCATTCCATCTAGTATTTCGTTCGAAATGCAACAATAATATCGTAAAGTTTAACCTACGATAATATTCGTAGGTATCTGAGCATTGTATTCACCTAATTTTAAGCATATAAAATATGATTCAAACGAATCTCTGATGTAATTTCAGTTTTAGATGTTTTCTGAGGCAATCATATATAGCTGACAAAAGTTTTACTCTTTTCAAGGTTAGTAGCTGCTGAAAATAGTATTTATTTAGCTAATAGGGATAGAAGAACAATAAATAAAATTAGACGAAACAGCGTCTATTGAATTTATTTATTACAGCGTTTTTAGGGATATTCCAAAAGTTGATATAGATTTTATGAAGCATTAGACATTCGTTAACACTAGAACTACCAATTAAACTGGTTTAACAACTTTATTTTCAAATTCCTACTTCATGTTATATTTTTTCTCCGCAATGATGTAACGACTTTTGCAGAGATAGTTAAAGGAATAATATAATAAACTGTAATTTTGTTCTATTCATTTAGAATAAAAGTAATTTTGTATCATGGCTACTTATACCAGTACCAGTCAAATTGACTGGTCATTCCATAGAACACTGTCGTTGGAATAAGACCTGATTTCTCGTTTTATAAAGCAATATTTTACAAGCCTTGAAAATGAGTAAACAATTGGAAGCATTCGAATTGTTGCAAAAGCTGAAAAGAGCGATGCAGTCGTTCGTCTTATTCCAGTCCGATGTTATTCCAATTCGTCTTATTGATAGGTGATTTGATCCTGATGATTGCTCTTAGTAAGATTGTTATTTTATTCGGATATCACAATTATTTAACGTTAAGACATCGGATCTACTATCAAGTACGTGTATTGGAAATATCTTCACAAGGCTCGTATTTGTTACGAACCTTTCGTTAAGCTATTGTATTATAACAATATGGTGATTCCTGGTATATCTCGATTACCAATTTATTTCCTACGTAGCAAATAAAAGCAATATTCACATGGAAGGAATAAGGAAAAGAATGAAGAGCAGAATCAACTGAAAATACTCATTGTTTCTAGAACAGTACAAATCAAATTAGTCACTCGAGCAAATTAAAACGTTCCCGCCATAGCGTTGGTCTCGGGTACCTGATTCCAGGAGAAAGATAATTAAATCTACGAGGAAAGCAAAACCAAACGTCAAGGGTCGCGAGAGTAGAAGCATTTCCGGCCACTTAATCGCGCCAAATGTTTTCTTTCCAAGTTGAGACAAACCCCCGTTTTCTTCTTGTATCGCGAAAAGCTCGAACGAACCAGCTGAAAATTTCACCACGGGACCATTTTAGATTTTAATTTAGATATCACTTCGTACGTTGCCACAATGCACCTTGTGATATCACGAACGGCAAACAGATTGATCGAGCTAACAGATCACCACGTTGCGACGCTTCCGGAAATCTTATGAAACGAATCTACGCTATTGCTAATATTTATTGCATTAGTCAAACATTAAACGTATCACGATAGGCATCGGTGTTGAACATCGACCGTTTAAAGTTTACAAAAATCTCTGATCGATTAATTCTTATGGTTGAGAGAAATTAATCATCGAGAACTTTGATTTAATCGCCTGATTAAATTAGTCGCTGATCGGTATTAAGATAATTCCAGATGGTTAATCATTGATCGTTGATTAAAACTGCTAATTAATAAATCGAAGGTCGGAGGAAATAAACGTGGTACGTTCACGTCAGCTGATTTTTCAGAGTTGAACGTTAAGTTAGATTTCAGATTCGTCGCCTTCGTGATTATTAAAAATATTTAAAATTGCTTGACAGAATTAACGTCGGTTTTTATCGAAACAGAGACACGTAGGAAATATTGATCATGAATCATCAATTGTTTTTAATCGTGATTTGTTGAACAGCTATTCAATATTCATAAATTTGCAAATTATATTACAGGTATATACGCGATATCTATCTAAATACCGTTAATGACTAAAGCTGATTAACGCTAGATTTGAGGTTCGATTCAAACATTAATTTCACAAGGAGAATTTTAGCAGTTAATCCAATTGATCCAATTAATTGTGGTATTTTAATTACGATTGATAATCAAACATTTCAACTGCATTCGCTAATCATTAATTCCGTAAAATATTGTTCAACGATAACTTGTATCTCTTTTATTATCAGCGTTGGGAGAATATAAATCGTAGCACGGGGAAACGATACGAAATTACATGTATTATTCGTACATACACATATTCCATAGTTAGAAAGTTTATGATGAAAGCTCTTGGGGTAAGTGAGAAATATTAATATCGCGTGTTTATTGAATCTAATTTAATAAAACAAAGGCTTGATCGTTTTTTTAAATATATTTAAGAAGACCAATATTTTCAAAGCGAGCAGTAAAAAGAGATTTTTTTTCCATTTCTATCGGCTCTGGTTTCCTTTATTGTATCGAATACATTGAAAAAATATGTACGCTTTGATCAGAAATTTTTTTAATTTTTAAGAGAATATTCGACAAATTTAATTTTCATTCTTCTCGCGTGAAATTAACGAAGAACGAATAAACAGTGAAATAAATAAGATAATCGAGATACGAACGAAATAATTTGTTACAAGCATCGTGAAAGTTATAATATTTTCAGTTGATTTGCCAGCTTTTTCAGTGTTCGGTGATATAGAAAGTTTCTCGTGCGGTTTACAGGAAACAAACATCGAGAATCGTTGACCTTATCCACCACTAATAAATCGACCACAGGTAGAGCTTCTAGCGATCCTGTCGGTTACAGTTACGATCACATTATGAAAACTGATGCTTTGCCCTCCACACCAATCCGTGTAATATGGCGCAGCTATTTTTTCTGCAGCTCGAAAACATGCGTTCGTATCGATGAGTATTTACGACAGCTGTGTACTCGAATTATGGTTTATTTCGTTGGAATATCGTTGATTCATGTTAGTCGTGATTGAAGGATTATTAACAATGTAAAATATATCGATTCGATGACTTGTAATCAAATTTGTATCATCCGCTTAAACGTTAAATAAATATCGTTTGCAAATAAACAGCATAAATCTAATATTGATAAGTTGTCAAAACTACATGATCGATTCGATAAACTGATTTAAAATTGAATAAGTCATGAATCTGACGTACTAGTTAGCTAGTATATAAATATATCCCAGAATATGGATATGTAGTTATTAAATAAGAGATGCCTATTGCAATTTCAGATATTTGATCTGGTACATTTTCTGTCAAAATAGTGCTCAATTCTGTCAATTAAACGAGAATAAGAGATCCGTGTTGTAATCTAATATTAAACTAGAAAGTGTGATTTAATGAATAAAATAGTAAATTATCTCGACAGGATTATTAGTTTATTAATGTTCTAAAATTCTAACAGTGTTTAGTTTAAAAGCTAATTATACCTATATGTAACTAGCGCTCTGTGGAATATTTATAGTTAGAATAATTAGTCGGCTGTACATAAAACAGTAACCAAAAAATATTTACCATGAACATTTCGTATTTACCGGGAAACCAAAACGTTATGATGAGAGGCAGGAAGTTGAAAGGAAATACAAATGAAATAACGCGAATGATACATTATATCGCTATTTGATTTCATAACATTCTCGTTAACATCGAAACAAGCAACGCAAGTTTGTTTCGGAAAGCAGCCTGCAGGCAACACAAACAACATACACGCTATTTACACGCTCCAATGCAACACGAGTCTCAACTTTTACTTGCTAGCGAGTTTCAAATTATCATTATCAAAACCACATTTCGTTAAAGTAGCATTTCATGAAATCAACGAAGCTGCCTAATAAATTTCATCGATTCTCATTTGCTGAAACCGCAATTGTCAGAATATTACGATTAAGGAGCTAAATTATTTGCAGTATCTATTTATTTAGCAACTCACCATCGTATGTGCCAGATATGAAGATTTCTCACAGCAAAGAATCCATTTACGTTAGTTTTGCACCTATGCTATTTACCGTATGAACATTATAAACTTTCAGCACCTTGTCGCCTTTTAAAGCAGAGAATAAGTTAACCACAGCTGAAACTTTCGAATGTATTTTGTCAATTACAGCGTCGAGTACCTTTCGTCGATCGCATCGTTTATTATTTCAACGTCACAGTTACACTCGTCCTTGTCAAAATTATTCACAACTGAGCCAACAAGCGGAAAATTAGAAAGTGACGATGACGGTGGAAGCTGAAGAAGCGAAAACAGACTCGCTACTGACAACAATTTCTCCCGCCCAATGAGAATTTCCGTTGTTGTCAATGTTTCCAATGAAACCGTCATTTGTGTCATTGAAAAGCTGGCGATTGCCAGAAACGAAACGACAAAACGAATGAAGATGGCCGTGCTCATCGTCGAATCTCGTGATCTTCATTCGAACCCGTGCGATCTCGCTTTGCTCTGGCGATACGAGCAGCAGTGATTACTCTTCCTGACAACTTAGAACTGTTAATCACTCGAGATTCTTATCGAGCCGCGATTTCTAGCCCCAGTTTGCCTCTGTTTTTCGGCCACTATCGACCCCGTGCACATGCTTCGTGTTACGTTACTCCGCGAGGATGTGAATATTTTTTAATTTAAATTTAATTAAATGTTTCGCATTAGGGTAATTATTTATAAAAAAAATTATATTAAGATTATATTTATATAAAATTCCTTGATCATTTACTTAACTATATTTATTTGCGGTATACAATTATCTACTTAACGATGTACTTCTTTATAATATACATGTGAACATTTCTTTCTTCGATTTACGCAAAATGAAGATAAACGTAAAGTTGGCTAAAAGATTATTCGGATATTCTCCAGCTTGTTGCAACGAAATCGAGATACTTTCACCGTAAGTGAGAACCTTACTATCGTTTGAATAATCCAGAATCAACAAACAATAATGTATAATACGTCGCTATTTCACAGAGGCTACGAACCACAATTTCCTCGGACGAATGATACACAAATGAAGCAAAGTGATTCGTCAACTACGAATCGTTAGCCCATTTCAGTGCCGGGACAGCCTGAAATAATCGTAGTCACAAAATAGCCCTGTGGTGCCGGATTGCCGAGGAACACTCGGTGGATGAGCCATTTCACGGGTTTTAAACATCATCCCATCGAAAAAGAGAAAGCTGCGCTGTCCTATTCTTCGCTCTCTTGCGACCTTTCTCTGATTTCCTCCGGTCGGAGCGCAAAAATCCCAGCGGATGTGCTCGATATCCCGCTATCATTCCCCTTCTTATTCCCTCCGCTTCCTGATTTCCACCCCACGTCCCTTTCTCCGCCTCTTTTATCGCGACCAAAAACTAGTTAGCTCGTAGTGACGTAAGCCTCAGCTAGGGAAAGGTACGCGGGGGTGACGCACCCCTGGCACGCTGCAGGGCTCAGGACTGTTCAAAGGGCGATTTGTCGACAGTCAACATGACAAAGACATTAGTCGTCGGTAGCTTCACCCCGTGGCGGAAAGCAACGGAACCCTCTTGCCGCGACCCATTAAGAAGGAAAGGGGGTGGGATCTGGTAGCGAGGCCTGACGGGGTTGTCTCGCGAAATTTCGGCCAAGCGATCGTCAAAGGATATCACGTCGGGACAAATTGATTTTTTTCGCTGCCGACCCTCCGCTCTTTCCGGCATCCCCTGCGTCACCATCGCCGTTTAGAGGATAGACAAATACGATTGTCGACGGCTAACACGTGTCTGGCCGGCGCATGTTTCATGGAAAATGCTTTTCCGATCCTCGGTGTGCGTCCTGCTAGAAAAAGGAGCAAGTTACAGACCGTGTTTGAGTTTTTGTCAAATTGGATAACCTAACGATCGAAGCGAATGGAGGATCAACGTGTCCGTTGGAGACCCGATTTTTGGAAAATCGTTTGACGTACGTTTTTGGAAAATGGATGAAATTGGAGAATATAGCCGAATTGTGAAAAGAAGGAAAGCCGAAGATTACAGTGTGTTATGGAAAATTGAAACAAACTATGAAATTAACGTGTCTGCTCGGAATTTGTTTTATAGAAAATAGTTTAGTAGTTGTAGATGTGTATTTTTTGAAAAAAAAAGAATAACACATATATATTCATAAAATTTGCGCATTTTTGTAATGAATAGTATAAGAAATAAATTGTATATTTTTTAAGAAATCAACATACTTAGATAATATTGATTCTTCCGAGACTTTGATTCTTACAAAGACCATGCGAAGCTATCGAAAACACACAAATCTGTCCCCCTATCGCAAAACTTTACGCTATCCAGTATCTGAATCTCGTTTTCCCGCGCCCACAGCACGCACACCACCCACGCATCCCGTTTCATTCCTCCGTTTGGCATTCCAGAGACGAGTACCGATTCCTCCAGCCCGAGGGCAGAATCCTGGGATTCTCTGGCTGGAACACGTTCTCCCTTTTCGTCTTTCGTTCTCGTGCGAACGAAGGGGCTTCGAAAAGCCTGCAGGTACCTCGAGGCGGCTCGATTTCACGAGGCATGTGGAAATGATCGGTGAAAATATATACGCGCACGGTATCAAAAATGCAAATACTCTTGCGACTAGTTTCAGCAGACTAGAATATCGAAATGTTACGTTAAAATTGATCTTTAATTACACAATCGATAGTTTCGCCTTTACCGCAGACGTAGTCTCTCGGATTTATTCGGTATTTTAATTTTTATACAATAAAACGATTTAATAAATAATCTACGCCTTTCTGCGATTTCATGCTGTCAAAAGTGCGAAGCTGTGAACATTCTGCAATAATAATTATTGATATACTCGTTTGTTGTAACGATACGGTTGTTCGTTAAACGTGTTTTACAATTAAAAGTACGACTATCAAAGAAACTTCTTGGCATAAAAATTCTTATCAGACTGTGATAATAAAATAATCATTCGGACTTATCTGAGAATAGACTGGTCTGTGATCAATGATTGAAAGAAGAATAAGTAATTTTAAGGATAGTCGATTTGAAATGAAAAATTAACGTTATTATAGAATATTTAACGTTGATGGTAATATTTATATTGAAGGTAAATTGTAATGGATTGTTCGTTTCGAATCATAAACTTATGATATCTCGCACCGAGAACAATCGATGTTATCAAGCATGAAATTATTTTTTCTATCAAAAATAAATAGTTCGTTTGGTAAATTGTTTTTATATAGAACGAAAAATTGTACGAGCCAGTGTAATAGATAAATTAAAGATAATTTCGTTCAAATTTTCGAGAAATGGAAAAATAAATGACTTTGCCAGTTAAATATTAAATTTAAAGGGGAGAATACTTGTTCTAAAACAAAATACAAATTCTGCTTTAGTTCCACCGAAAATCTATGTAGTATAGTCGTTTATTTACACTTCGGGCTAACCAGCCTATTACGAAGGAAATGGGTAAAAATATATACTTTAATACACAGATGTTTTCCATTAAAACGTAGTAACAAATATTCTTCAGATAAGCGAACAATAGGAAAATTATGAACTTGGAAATTGAGATATTTTATAAATAATTAAAATCCATTAGAACAGAGAAATACTATCGTAGAATTTGGATTATATTCATAAACGTGTGGATTATTTTTATCAATTAAAACGCGTATACATAACGCTAGATACATCTAATTTTTGCAAATTAGAATATAAATACGAAATCCTTGTAAAGGTATTTTTCCATGGGATCTTTCGACTTATGGTGTATCAGTAATATGCATTTAATGTATGATATGTATAATGTACAATGAAATGTATGAATTATTACGTTTGAATCATATCAGAGATATATAAATTACTATGTATGATTACAATAAATGTATAATATCTAGCGGAAACGAGGGAATTTGTAATTAAAATTAATAACATTCGTCGAGTTAATACTTGATCATAGTTTGCAATTAGTTATTCAAGAATTCGTAATCTATCTAGATGTGTCACGCAATGATAAGAATTTCTCTTCGATCGAAATACTACGATGGCAATTTGACACGCGCAAGCACGAAACGGCCCATGTTACAATTTCTTTATATCGAGAAGTAAAATTTTCTGTTGCTATGTGGCCGAATAAATCACGAGTACGAGGTAAAATTTAGTACCTATTACTGCCCCACGTCCACGAGCACAAAATATTCCACCTTCTGACGTGGAATTTTACCTCCTGGGAACAAGTTTTATTTTCCTCGTTCGAAGTTAGGCCACTGCAAAGTTAAATAATTTAGATCGCAATGAAATTTTTTATAATTTTATCGTCGTTGTCGCGTATTCGATGCTCGTGTACATTTTCGTTTCTTCTTTGGTTCTTCACGGTTTGATAAGGAGATAGAAAATGTTGCTATAAAGGCGAACCAGAGCGGTTTATAAGAAAATTGATTTATCTTGTATCGACATATTATTATTCATCGCTATAGAATCTCAAAAACAAAAGAAAAATCTCAACAAAAATTACATAAAATAGTTAAGCAACCTCTCTCGATATAATAAATTTCTAAACAAATTTCTACCGTTATTCTCCAATTCTGTTCCCTTCAAACACTCGTCAAACGCTATTCCCATAAATCACCGAGACATTTAGCCGTTAACACCATAATATCCGTTCTCCCAAAAATATTCCTTTGATATTCAGAGCGCGAGAAGTCTCTTAAAAATTCCTCAAAAATCTCTCAACGATTTCACGCGAACGGTAGACAAAGAATAACTCCGTTAAGTAAGTCGCACGGTCGGAGATCACTAAAAATTACCTTAACGATGCATAAACGACGTGCATCAAGCGACTTTATCACTCGCCCGCGATACTCAACGTAAAGTATGCGAGTAGAGCGAATACCATCTCATACCAGCATCGTTGAACCACCCCCAACGCTTAGTTATTTGAATTGCAACACGGTTCAGGGATGTTTAGGCGAGGCTGCAAAGTGTTCGGTCTCGTAAAGCTCGTTTTCGATGGCTTTTATCCTCTTCTCAACGTTGCCGACGACACGTGCAAGTGTTTTCGTCGACCATTAGCGTATTAACCCATCGTTACTGACCCATTATTATATTTTTCCAGTCACCATAACGCGCTACTAGAGAAATTGGAGCATCGGTAGAATCTAGTGTCGATTTTATGTCAATTTTCAGACACCGATAAACCCATCTTTTATGGTTCCTATCGATAATGCGTTGCCCTCGTTGCGCGTTCCGGTATTTTGTGTTACGTTTTATAGCTTTGGTTTGGCTTGTAATACGGTGCCGATGGGGCAAGCAAAATTGAGAAATAACATGAACTATGATAAAAATTTTGCGATCGTCGCGTGTTCCGTGGCATCCAGCAATTTAGAGAAAAGTCTAGAAAACGTAAAAGAAATTTCTATTGTCATTTCTATTATTTAGAGAGCCGGAAAATTAATATTTGCAGTGGCTAGAAATGACAGTGACAATGTTGAAATGAATATGATAACATAAATTAAGACAGCCTTGAAGGCTTAGTATCCAACAAAATTAGCGAAAGATTCAACATAAACATCTGGAATTGTGAAATGATTTCAAACTTTTGGGGGGTAGTGTAATCTCATTGGAATCTGTATATCAGCATCTGACGAAATATCGCGGAAAATATCGGCGGAATATCTGGGATCGATGATTTTGGGAATTATGCTTCGTGGTCGAAGTGGAATTCTCGTAAGGAATGCCATTTAGATTGGTGTCGAATATGTTCGAGGATTCTCAACGTATGGCAAATCGTGTCACGCTGGAATTTCGTACACGATCTGGTCTAGACATTTATAAATGAGGGAATCTAAGGTTTAAAGGATTGAAATTCAGCCAAGTACGAGTGGTTCGCCTGTGTTTTCGACACCAAGCGCGAACTAATATCGTCGCTTTTACGGTTATGGGTTCTCGCCGAATCGACGCGATGGAAACAAAAAAGCAAGGGGTTCGGTTGGGGAAAACTGTTCAAACATTTTGATGAAAGAGGCAAAACGAGATTTATCCTCGGCATGGGCAGATTTAATTTTTCTCTCTGGAAATTGACTATCTGTGAATTTGCTAAACTAATGATTTCGAGTCTAACTGGAAAATGAAATTTCAAGAACGTTAACAACAGAGTTAATTTGACGAAACCCGCTAGAAATGAAATTCTCGGTTGTACATGACCAGGCGAAAAGAATTTCGCAAAATCACTGGCAACATGAAGGATTATAGTTTAAAACAAGCAGAAGCAAGTTCTATCGGCCGACGAGATTAAGCCAGACGCATTTTATTATCTCTGGCCAGCGGCACGAAAAACGACGGAACTTTCCGACAGCCCTAATAATTCATTAACGTAAAGCCGCGGAATCCATGCTATCGCGTTCACCCGTTGCCCCCATTTCTTTGCCTGATTTACAGCCGATGAAATTCCAGCTGCACAGGTAAAACACGATCAACTGGCCGAAATTTCGAAACACCGCGGTATGAATATGGAAATGCGGCTTACAGTAACCTCTTGTCTTTCAGAGAAGCTACGACCGACCACACGCGAGTTTCTAAATCGATTACCTAACTTGCCTGACAAACTCACCGGAAATAATAAACGGTAGCACAAATGTTATAGCCGCATTGAAAAATCCGAAACGAAACGGTCAAGTTGTTCTAATCTGTGTGTTCTCGCGATATTTTAAACTCTCGTTTTCATTAAAACGCTGAATTATATATGTTTAGAATCTCGATCTCGATATTGAAAATTGCTGTTTCCGCGCTATTTTCACTTATGCCCTGACAATCGTCGAAGATATTTATACTAAAAATCTCGGAATATCTAAAACGAAGATAAACATAAAAGAGATATAGTTTGGAACACGAAAGGTTAAAGATCCTAAAGATTCCGATGGAATAACGTGATTCCATAGACGAAAATTGAGACGTTCGTAAGTAAGCTGCGAAAGTGCTTATGCAAATTTACGTGTTTACAATTACGCAAACATTTGTTTCACTCATTAAATATCATAATAAATTCAATAGTCTGGAGTCTTCTATATTTCTACGCATTATCCGCATCTTTTAATTTTCTATTAGGTCGTCCGAAAAGTTTCTTTCGTTTCTATAAGGAAGTAATGGATGCACAACATTTTTCGTTTTATATTATTTCATCGAATTACGTATGATCCATTTTGTTCTATCGAAATAAAGATCATAACGTTCGACAGATTAGGTTTCATGTTTCTATAAAGATGCATCGTTGTAAAACACGTGTCCGTAGAAGAAAGACGCTTTTCCGTCAACCTGTATGCGTATAAACGTTCTCGCTCTGACCACAAGCGACGATTACAATACAAAATTGGTTTGTAATGATAAATCGAGTCGATTTTCTCGATTTTTAGGGAAACAGTGTTCACGGAACAGCGTTAGCGGAAGTTAAGGGACTTGTTTCCGGAAACGAGTCGAAAAATGTCGCTCTACAAGCCGGAAGTAATCGAAAGTTTTGCTGCAGCTTGGCAAAGAGTACTGGGAACCAGCGTGTTTTTGCATGGAATTGAAATTTTTCGACTTGTATGCGCGCGCGCGTGTGTGTGTGCTCATAACGAAAGTATATGAGTATTAGCAGCTTCTGTGCGCATTAAAGTAATTGATTGTTTAGAAGAAAAGTAGCGAGTAAAGAGATTTTAAATTTCTGTTCAACGCTAGTTATCCTCTTGACTGTTGGAAAATTTGATTATTTGTGAATTGAAGCTTGTAGATAATGCTGATGTCAATATGCAAAGGAGGCTATTTTCGATGATCGATGGTGAAGAGTAAACTGGTTGAAAAGTAGCGTGCCAAGTTGGCCAGGAAACCGAAATGTCAATCGATGAAATCACGCTCATATAGAAGATACTTCAGAATTCTCTTCAAAATAGAAATTTATATTGACTGCAAAAAGCATTTGCACATATCCTTATTTTTCCATACAGCGCTTTTTTTTATCAAGATCTACGTTACGTATTCGTAGTATCAAATTTTTTGTAATCATACGAAAATACCAACAAATAATATTTTTTAAATTTAATACATTTGAATCAAATTGATTATTATATTGTAATCAGTTCGTTGGTCTTTCAGTTACGTTTTGAGGAGCATTATAAGAAGCGTTACTCGATTGTTATCTGATAGATAATTCTTATACGTAAATATTGTAACCGTTTCTGATGAATAAAAATTTGTAACAAGTTATATGTCTTGTAGATTTTGAAAAATAAATGTAACGTTGAAAAACTTTAATATCTCGGATTTCTTGAAATTGTAGAAAAGTAAATAATTGTATCCTTATTCTGGAGACACTGATTTAAAGTGATCCACGAAATTAGCCATATGTAAATTGAAGAGAAGATAGCAAGGACAATTGGGAATGTTCGGGAAGGTAGTAAAAGCCGCGGACCCGCCGACATAACATGAATTATCGGAACAAAACTGGGCTGTGTGAAACTTCAGTCCGCAATTTATTGTCCGGCTGACAACTTCGCGCAACATTTTTGGGTCAGATGATAACAAGAGATGAAAAACCTGTCACGTGTAGCAATATTTCAAAACCAGAGAAAAAAAATATAGTAAAAGCAGAAAAAATAGAAACAAACGGATGCCTGAAGCTTTTCATTCACAAATGTAAAATCAATTTGTAGAAAATGATACTACATCTTCCTGTCAGAAGCCGCTCCAAACATATAAATCATAGTCATATCGTCTCGATTTTTCTTTACCTCTTCAATAGGTAATAATCATATCATAATAGGCAACAATCAAAGCCAATAATCATTCACAATGAGATTTTAACATTAATTATGCCTTCGTAATTAAATTTTTCTTCGATCGTAACGAAGAGAATCAAAGCTAGTTGAAGATTGATTAAATTCACGAAACGTTCTGAAACAAAAATTTATTCTATAACATCCTCTCCTTTTACTCCAATTTTCTCCCTCAATTTTCCTTCTTTCTTTTTATAATTCTCAGGTCGTAAATGTTATAAGGAATTATACTCGTAAAAATATTAAATCGAAATAGTAAACTATAAAGCTTGGAAAAAATTTCCCGGCTCGAAAATTCACGTGTCACCTGTGCAAAGACACTGACGACAGGTTAACCGCTCGTTTTATCGAAAACGAGCTTCCAATACCCGAGAAACTTCGCGTAGCTGCGCTTAATTGCGAGCCACGAAGACGTGTCGTTCGATCACAACCGCGTTTCAGGTCTCGAGAAAGGACTGCAGAAGTCAAGAAAGCCTCGCGAGCACAGAACGCGGTCGGCTGGAATTCGCGCGAGAAATATTCTCAAACATCGGAAATCTTGCGATCGTTCCTGCTCTTCTCGCACGTTTCGCGTTTTCCTTTCGATGGACAATTCCCTCTAAAACTTCATAGCGGGACGATCGATTCGAATATTTCCACGGCAAACATTTTTAAGCAGCCGGGAGCCTTTCAACTCGACGACCGTTCGATCACGAGACAAACATTTCCAATCAACGACGGATAGAGGAAGCCGCGTAGTTTTTTTTTCAGAAAGCGTAACCGGTGAGCTTCAGATAGCGTTCGATTTCGATACGAGTCGATAAATCGTATTTGCGACATGGTTTTCATGGTGAAAGAATAGGCGAGAGGGCGTTTGTTCGATTTTGTTGAGAATGAGAAGGATGAGCGAGAGTGTTTTTGTTGAAGCGTTTGTTTGAAAATTTAAGTTAAGAGGCTGCCGAACATATTATTTTGTGTACGCGAACGAGTGAAGATCGATTTATTAAATGGGCCGTTTATTTTGAAAGTGGGATAAGTCCATTCCTTGAAAAAATTGAGAAAATGAAAAATGTATGTGTATTTTAATGTGAACTTTTTCTTTATAAACAATTTACAATTTCAATTTGTCTTGATATATTCGCTTGTTCTGGTTAATTAAATGTTTGTTAATAAATAGAATTGCACGACCACTCATCCTGAATTATTTTGAATCTGTACTCTAATCAAATAGCCGCTGCACCGATAATAATCAAAAACAAATAATGGCGAACAAGTTGTTTAAATGTGATTCGGTAATATACTTGTAAATAATTATTACCTTTAATAAATTATTATTATTACAATTAAATTAAATTATACTTAAATGTAATTATTATTATTATTATTATTTCAATTTATATCGAATTACTTTACGAAAATTATTTACTTTTTTATCCGCAATTCTGCAGTTTTCGATGCGTAACATCTGGAAATGCAAGATTGAAGTTGCAAAATCCAGCGATTCAAAAGTCATGGCTATGTAAAACCAAGCATTTTTAAAATATTTTACACGTTACTTTGACATCATATTGACTTTACTCGATGCTTCGTTCGACGAATGGACCGCACAGTGACACCTGATCGGTGCGCACAGCTGAACAATCGCATGATTGAAATGAATTTTTACTGTTAATCTCACAATCATCCCTATCTTCTTTGTTACAAACCTTTTTGTTCAACCATCGTACAACTAACTGCAGCAAACCATGCAGAATGAGATTGTCTCTAATTTTGTTTTGGAACATAAACGAATAATGACGATAATAAGAATAAATCATACACAAAGTACCTATCCCATTAAAATAGATGAAATTACATACAAAGCAAAAGTATCAAAGCCACCCTACTTGCCCCCAACCATCGCGACCAAATTTACTATTCGACAAACCGTTTCATCCCCGAACTAACCCCCACGTATCTGTCAATCATCGTAACAGCTAAAACACCTTTCACATCAATGATCGAACTTCCGACAGAGAAAAAAATCACGCTGAGTCCATAACCGGGGTTAGGATCTTCCATCGTGGTGATTTTATCGAGTTACGAAAGGAGAAATTAGCACAGAAGTCAGGCAAAGGCTCTGGAAATTTGATTTCCTCGCGACGCCAGATGTTTCGTGGCTCGTTCCTTCCTTTTTTTCCCCCGATCGCTTTTCTCACCGATGGAAAACAATAACGACAGAAGGAGAATCGAGTAATTTCGTCGCTGCGTGCAACTCTCCTCGCCCTCCCATTCGTAAAACCGTCATCGAGCGGTCGCGATAGGAAAACGAGCCGCGAAGTTATGGGCTTCTTCGTTCGACGGGCAATCGAAACGAACCGTATCGTCGAGATGAATTTGCTGTTTAAAACGGCCAGAGACACCGGCTGGTGTCGGCTCGTTAATGGGTTCGATGGTTATTGAAACGCAGGATGAATGAGACTCCATGCTGCGAATGCTTCTCGCAATGGCTAGTTGTCGCGACTATTATCGCGAATATTGCCGGGAAATCGAGGCGTTTAGCTTTAGTAGGCGGCAGATTCTTCGCGGGCTTATAAGGAAAGGATAAAGAGCTGCAGCACTGGGAAATAGAATCGAAGTAGGACAGAAATAATTTCGAACGTTCCGAAGGAAAACGATACAGAAATCGATGCGAGTTAGGAAAGTGCGGAGCTCTGTTCCAGCCGTTTAGTGATTTCAGTCTACGGAAGTTTTGAGAGAAATTGTCAAAGAATAGTACGGATACTTGCAGCGATTGTTCCTGCCTTAAATATAGAACGAATTTTAATTTCTCTTGTAATTAATTGTTATCAAGAGACGAATATTTATAATAAACCATTGTATCTTAGATATATGACGAATTTTTGTTACTTGTAGTGAAGCAATTCAATGAGGGAAATACAAAAACAATGAATATTCCATAAACATTGAGCAAATTGAATTGAATAATATTAATATGGTTAATTAACCAATTAAAAGAAGAAACCAATTAAAAAACCAGCGCGAATAGTCAAGTATACAATATCGTTGATTTCATTCGACTCACCGAATATTCGTCGACTCCAATGATCACCGATCCTTTCTGCCTTTGCGTGGACTCGTTCGATCTTCTGTAAAAAAAAAGAAGAAGAAGAAGAAGAAATTAGAAATAAATCAAAATGAAATGTTTCATTCCGATAATTTATGGATAAAGTTGGAGGACTTCCGTTTTCCTTTCGCATCAAGATCGAACTTTCGCGCCGACTAATTATCGAACGACACGGAGGTGGAAAAATAGTCGAGTTTCGAGATTATTATCTCGAGAAAAAGTTCATGCGACACGATTACAAGAGATATCGTTATACGTCTCGAAATCATGGGAATTTTATGCAGTATTGCTGATTTCAACGTCGTGCGAAGGGATTGCGTGATTCTTCTATGTAAAATTCAAGCAATTTCTGCTCTGTTACCATTTTTGTTACCATTTTCATCGCGTATCACTTATTCTACGATCTCTCGTTGCCCGGCTTTCATACGTTTACCTTTATGTCGATTTTTTAAATTTACGTTTTGATAAAAAAAGTACTACAGAAAAAAGAGAGATTCGCTTCTTCGTTCATAATGTAAATTAAAGGAGTTAAAACGAATAGAGGCGGCACGTAACCTGCAATAAAATCTTCAGCAAGGACGACTCTAAAAAGTCGTTGGGAAATGTAAATTACGAAGTCTGTTTAGTACCTTCAACTGATCCTGATAATATACCGTATTTCGGTACTATCCAGACCAAAGTACCTACTTCCATGGTAATATTAAACACAACATTTCGTATAAAATTTCTTTACCCTCTGTATAATTGCTCTTCATCAAAAAAAAAAAGGAGCAAAAAAGGAATAAATTACTTTATAAATCCTTAAAAATCTGCTTCGATCGTTACAGTCCTTAGAAAATAAATACAATGTATAAGTATACGACACAATCCAATTGAATAACGAAATTATTAAATATACTACGCTCGAATCTGACAGGAGTCACTGGCAAACAACAAACCAGAAACACAATGCAAACGCCGTTACATCTTTCTCTAACGAAATAAGCCGTCGTAATCGTTCACTAGGATTACGAACTTTCCACAAAATAGCAACTCTTGCCCAGTCATGAAACCTCTTTAATAAAACAAATACCCTACAGAATTGGGATAAACGAATCCACCAACCGTCCTACCAAAACCGCTCCGTATTTCGTAGCCTAGAGAGAAAGAGAGAGAGAGAGAGAGAGAGAAACAAAAAAAAAAGGAAATTCGAGCGACCGAATCCCTGGAGTAAGCCTCGATTTTCCAACTGGAAACGACCGGTTGACACAACAACTCTCTGACCATTTTCGAAGTTGACAAAACGGCCAGGCGTTCGTTGCAACAGCCGTTTATCGCGAGACAAATCCATTTCGTCGGATCGCGTCCTCCGGATGTATGGAAAGCCGGTATGGTCGATTCTAAACGAAGCGATTCCCTGTCTAATTAATATTCATAGACGTAATTCGATCCGTGGCGTGAACTCCTCGTATCGCGGGATTATAACCGGGATATAGCTGCGGAGCAAGTAAGCAAACTAAATTATCGTTCGCCGTCTTGCGGCGATTAATTGTTTTCGTCCGCTTGCGGGAAACGCAGCCGGAAGTTCCATGTGCCTGCCGCGTGATGAACAACGTTATCTGCCACGGCGGCGTTGAAAACTTGAGGAAACGATTAATAGGTCTTTAATTTCGCTTCGTTGTTCGCGGAGAAGTGGTGGGAGATTGAGGTGGACCGTTTGAGAGTTTCGCGGGGGGATATTTCGTGGTCGTGAGGTAAAAGCTTGGCGAATAGTTTAGAACCGTGCCGTTTAAAAATGAGACTCTCTGAGCGACTGAGATTCTGCGGGAAGAGATCTAGAAATTTTGGAATCATTGAAATTAGCTTAAGTTGATCATTTTTAATCTACTTTTGTGCCTTGAAAGAGTTTTGCTATCTCTGACTAACTATAAAGTCGTTACATTTTCTTCGTTAGTTGTGGCAGTAATTCATCGTCGCGATATATTCACAATTAATTATCGATTATTCGTAACATTTCGATCGAAGGACACGTGGAAGGATATGATATGTCCGATGTTATCGATTTTCTGATTTTCGTGTCAGAAATAGCGCTTGGTACGGAATTTAATGTGGAATTGGTAGAAAGTAGAACAATCTGTCAAGTTGAAAGATATACATTTTGTTTGAAAACAGATGGACTTTCTTCGGAAAGATTTGTATTCTTAATATAGAAGACGTTTCAATATATTACGATATATAAACTAACATAGACAAAGGTTAATCCTAAAACCAAACGAAGTAGATTAATAGCATTGGATACTAAAATTGCAAACTAGACTACTCAGGTATCGTGAATATCAGCTTCGCGTAAGTAAATCTAGTTTTCCATCTTTATAACACACTGAACTTCCGCAACTCGAGAATTCGTAGTTTTCACAAACCACAGCTGCACCTACTTTTTTAACCAGTGCGTAACATTGTGCACCATTGTGTGCCATTCTGGAAACATAAATCAAAATAAGCATAAAAATGTTTAGAAAGTAGGAATTTAAAGAAATTCTGCGATATTTTCATAAGAACGTAAAGAATTGTTAAAAGAGAAAGAAAAATGTGTACGAAATTGACAAGAGAGCTAAAAACCGCAGACAAAATAAAATTTCAACAACTTTCCCCAACTTTGCTCTAATTATATTTCCGTTATCGTAGCTACCGTCATACACTCGATATACTTAAATCGAGTAGCCGATAAGCGTAATCGCGTGATAATAATATCGAGGAAAATCGCCAGGGGCGATCTAATAAATCGGCAATCCACTTTGGCCAGCGTAAAACCGACACCGTTTCATCCAAGTACGTGTACACCATCGCGCGCTCGCGTTTCATCGACACGTGTAGCTCGCACACGAACAACGGTAAAAACCGTTTAAACTGTCCTTCCGGTAAATAAGTTTTACGAGACTCGCGACGTTTCTACTTTTCCAACCAACCAGCAGTTTACGAAACTTCGACTATAGAAACGATGCGTCACCGTTACCAGGGACTTTCCTAATTTCTATTTCCGTTTCCCACGATGACATTGGGATTTGTCATCCCCGTCCTCTGCGTGCCACAAAATTCGCTATGTTCTGTATATCGTTAGACCTCGGAGACACTTTTGTCATAGCGAACGCGAGACGACTTCCGGTTACCGTTGCTCCGCTTTCGTCGAATTTAATAATCGTTGTTATCCAACTAATTCGATAAAGAATAAGATGGCAGTGTGGATCACTTTTCCGCTTTAGCGAAATAATCCACTTGAAATTTATTTATTGCATTAAAATTTCTTACACACTATACGTTTCTTCTGTGTATTCTATATCGTATTATGTATATTGTTAATTTCTAGGGCACAAAAGGGGTTAGACAATGGCTCTTTTAACACCGAGCGCAGAGTTTTTAGAATATCAGGAAATTTCTAAAACACGATCTTGCTCGATGTTAAAAAACAATAGAGACGAATGCGAATAAGACGAAACAAAAGCAGTTAATTGTTTCGCTGTTACACGAAACAGCGATATTTGTCTTTCCGTTTGAGAAATACCTAAGAACTATGAAGAAAATCGTCGAAAATAAGGAGAGATGCCTAAAAGTTCCCCGTCTTTCCGCTCCCGAAAACTAACCGAAACTTCAGTCCATAAAACAGCGATCACCTTTGCGTGCTATACGATTCAAACTCGACGCACGTCCCTCCCCCATTGTTCAAAATAAACCGTCCAGAAAGAAAGTTCGAAAGGCGCCCAAACCTACTACGATCTATCAAGCTCATAGTCATCAATCTGCAATCGATTCACATTTTGTTAACTCCTAATAATAGCAGGAGACCCTAACAGCCCCTGGACTATTGTATCCTGGTGCGTGTTCAGGATACAGAGGAAATTCGGATGAACCCGTCACGGGCGAGCAAATGGCCAATGACAGAGAGAAACTGCGCGGCGAAACTGAGTTCCTGGGAAAAGATACACAGACGCGACATCAGCACGGACCATCGATCGACCAGTCGTCGACGGTGACTTATGACAGAGTCGCCGTTTCTGCCTTTCGTCGGGCCTGTTCAACCCTCCGCTTCGATTCGCAACTCGATTCAACGCGAAGCTTACAAGCTGCAGACTCCAGCCTGTCACGTGGAAAAACGTCAACTATCGTTCTCCTCTAGCGTTCTGGAGTATTTCATCGACTCGTTTTTCCTGTCGCCACGTGGACACCTTGCCGTGCGTCATTAATTTTAACGATCGTTAGAACACGATCAGCCGTGACGATCGTGTACCCTCGCACTCGTCTTCGAAGTAGAAACAGCACTGGTTTTTGATAGACGGCGATAGGATATAGGGGGAAAAGACACGGCGAAAGGGTTTTGAACTTTGGAGAAGATCGAGGGGTGTTGTTTGGGACACGTAGAATTTTTGTCGCGAATACGGTAAAACTCTCGTGGTTGATGTTATAGCAACGAATTTTACAGCGGTACAGTGTTTGATGATGGTTGACTACGAGGAAATTAAATAGCAAATTCCACAGTTAAGTCTAACTTCGGTAAAGCGTGATTTGATAGAAGCTAAGTAACAAGTTCTAAACGAAGTCTGAAATTGCTGCGCTGTAATTAGCGATGGCCTGTACTATCGCCATATGGAAGATTAGTAATAGTCGAATATTGTGTCACAATCTAATACATTTAGGTAACGCGTTTTGTACGAACAAAATTAGCATCTTGGTATCTTAATACTTAAGGATTGATCGTGACGTACAGGGAGGTGGCTTGGAACCTATCTCGTTATATGTATATAGAGAATTAGTTTTATAAGATCGTATTATGACAAGGATGCAGCAGCTTTAATCGATCTTCCGCAATATCAGCTAATAACTTCATAAAATTAACAACGAAATAGATGAGATGGAGATAATGCCAAAGTTCTAGGGTACTTATAACAGCTACTTATAACTCTGAACTAATGGTTTAAAAGGAGGGGGCGAGATAAATCTTAAAGCTTCTTGCAAAAGGCAATTACACGCGATAATATTAATTAGCGATTTTATAGAGTTTGCGAAGAAAAAGAGAGATGAAAACTTGTTATAATCCGGAAAGCAAAGCTAAGAGCCGCCAAACTTACGATCGCATAATAAAATACTTTCTTGTTTTGCGTGCCAGATTTACCATCTGCTCCACTGGAATACTGACACACAATTAGAAGACTGAACCTTGAGAAAATCAATACGAATCCTCGACGGAGAAGAGACGAAAACTTTTCTCCATTTAGACGCAAGTTGACTACTTTCCGGTTCGATCATATTGATCCCGTAACTGGAATATCTAATTTGCTGAACATCCGATGTCAAAAACTTTCGAAGCCTTCGAGAAGATCTTTGCCATTCCTTAAATTTAACTTTATCTTCGGCAGAGATCTTCATCTGGGGAAATTCTAAAACCGATTCTTTCCTGATGTTTGCAAACATCCCATCCAATATTCTTCTCGGAAGCGTGGAGCAACGAGTCTTATTACAGAATAACTCGTTGTTTTAATCGAATGTACGATCGGAGAACGGGAATCGGCGTGGCAATATTGAAAATTCGTTATCAAACCTGTTTACGTCGAATATTTTCACAAAAACGCACTTTCTGCCAAACGTTGCCGCAAATTTCCCAGCCAACGGTCCATATAAAAACCTGCGAAACTACACATCGAACGAAAAAATCTTGAATCGTACCGCAATAACCGAAATCGAGCACGGCAATGTCCGGCAGTGCGCGTAATGTTGCCAAAATTCCTGTTAATTGCGATCCTGGCGACTGCCAGCGCGTCACACCACACGTGCCAAAAATCCTCTCGCGGCTCCACCTTTTTCTTTTTTTCCACCCCCGATTTCTATTGATTTTGGCACTTGAGCCCGGTCGCGACGCTCACCAATCCCCTTCCATCTTCTTTCCTCCGTTTAATAATAATCTGCACCCTTTCGCCCCCTTTTCGTTTCTTTCTGCTCGACGGAGACGCAATTATAAGCAGCCAGCTCTCGAGGATGCACTTGTAACGCGCGCGCGTGTTTCTTGCGCACGCAAGCACGTGCGTGCTCCTCGAGAGTCCTGCAATTATTCATCGAGCCACGGTCGACCAGGGATACTCGAGAATTAAAGCGGGGAGAGATGGACGCTAGCCACGGGACGATGCTAATAATTATTATTGTTCCAGTCGTCCCTCCTACGTTCCATGATGAATGGTCAGAGTAGATGGGACACGGTGCAGCACGATAAATAAAGAAGACAGAGTAGCTCGCTATAGTTCGACTAATTAATGAAATCGTTCGAAGGCTGAAATCGTCGACTCGTGCCACGCTATCGCTGGTTAATTAGATTAATGTAGTCTCTAAATTTATTCAAACGTAGTCTCTAGAGAATTTTAGCATTTTAAACGACATATCAGTCAGTGACGGAACTGGAGCTGACGTTCGATAATTGGAATATTACTAGATATTAATAAATTCACTGATACAATTATCGATATTTTTGACGAAAATCGAAATTAACCGCTTTAGGGGAGAATTTCACGTTGTAAACATTTCAACGTATGTATAATCTGTTTCTTTCAATTAACTTGTAGAATCGAATATCGTTTTCTTAGCAACGTAGTTGCGAAAGTCGGCAGAAGTCGAGAAATATCGTCGATTATTATATTATAAATCAAGCTTTTCTATCCAATAAATTTTGTTACTTCGACGAAAGAATCTGTAAATTATTCAAGATAACGAGCTAACGATTTTTACAAATTAACATTCGAGGGATTTAATAGGAAATCGGGAAGGAAAAGCAGCAACTACTAAAACCTTCGAAAAGTTCTAACGGACAATCGTTCTAGCGGTGTTACTGGGAAAGTTTCACCGATGAGTCGCTTTATTATCTCCGATTATGGTCGATACGATCGTAAGTGTCGGAGTTAATACCAAGAGTAGAAGTTAACCGACTAAAGATGACCCGGTTCGATACCTCGCGAGCTCGAGACAGCTGGAATTTTGCTAAAATTAATATCCGCATGCCAATAGGATCGAATTATAACGCATAGAAGTTCCAACTGACGGAAATAGTTCCACGTGGTTTCAATGCAGGGATAGAGGATAATTGAAATTCGACGGAGAGATACTCGGACCAGGCGGTTAATTAAGTTCGAATTGTCAGAAGGCAGTGGCGAATCTCGTTGAGATTCGAAATCGTAACATTCCCTCTTCCTTTTGTACCGATATTCGAGAAGAAAACCAAGTCGACTTTCGATCGTTCGTGTCATTATTCGTAACTAGAAACTCATCGGTTAAAATTACCACTTGTTATCTATTTATCGTTATTTAAAATCGCGTCAATTGTTAAAGCGATCTGCGACTAAACGTTCTGTTTGAACAACGCGTATGTATATTTTCCGTTTTCTTAAAGATTCTATTACGTAAAATCCACATTGCGATACTCGCGTACGAGGATCTACTATTCTATTGGATGGCTCTGTGATGTTGTCGACATTGAAACATGTTACATACACGCGGAGTGAATGATAATGAGTTTCCAAAAAGTTGAACTGACTTATCAGAACCGCGCCGAAATAAGCACAGCACATTGATAGTTCAGGTATTAAGTACACGGTAAATAAGTGTAGTAAATTACTTAGTGCGCAACATACCAGCTCGCGTTACCCAGAGAAGAGCTCGTAAGCACCAAGTCACATCTGCAACTTCGGCAAACGCTCCAAAATATCCACGATCTTGACAAACACAGCCCTTTATACAGCGCAAGATAAAAGATAAGCCTACTTACATAAGCTGCTCTGATAACGTATCTACCGAATACCTCGAATTTCCACCATAAAACGGATCTCGGAATTTGAAACGAGTGCAATCTAGAACTATCTTGCTGTTTATACGAGTTGGTTTAGCCCGTTCGAAAAGGCGTCTAACGGGCCAGGCTGACGTTCCATTGAGAAAAGATCTCGGCGAGGTGGCTGAATTTTAAGTGACCTGTTAGATTTACTCGCCAACGGTTCACGGATAAGACCAGTTTATCGAGTTATCGAGTTATGCCGCGAAATAGAAGGCTTACAACCGGAGGCAGACTCGGCAAGGAAGCTTTCTGAGCGTTGAGCGTCGCGGATGATTCACCCCCTCGGTTTAAAACGTAGGCGGCAATGAAAGCGGCAGAGGGAGGCGAAGTTGAGCGGGTGGGGGTTTATCGAGGTTATTGAATCGAGGCATGTTGTTCGCTTTCGAGAGACCGCGAATACACTCGATGGGCTTTCAGAAGGCACTCGTTTTGCTTGTTCCCGTTTCTCTGGCCTCGATTTGATAAAAAAAAAAAGGCAAAATTAAGAGGAGAAAGGGAACGGCCCGTGATATTTCGCGAATGCGAATAACGTCTTTTTAAAATATCACGAGTATTTGTTGTTTTTTAAAGCAAGAACTGGATCAAATTCAATTTTAACGGTGTTAATTCGGGACACGTCGATATTTTGTTATGGAAATTTACTTATACGAAGGCCATTACGTCCTATTGAAATGAATGCATTTATAATTCGATATTACAATAACTAAATTCCATACAAAGAGAAACTTAAACACCTGCGATATATCGAGTTTCAGAAAATCCTTTAAACTTTAAAAATTATACGCGGAAAAAATTTGAATATGCAAATCGTTCCAATCTGCACTTTTATTCCCTTACGAATTAAAATAAATCATCTCGCGTGTCCTTCCCTCGGAATGCTATATAATTTTCGCAAGTAATTTGCTTTCGTTTTCCCAAGATCCCAATTTTCTATCGCAGAATCCATTACATGGCGAATTACGAAAGGCTCCTCGAGGCTTTCTCTTCGTAATACAAATACATCTCGCGAATCGAATAAAAGTTTCCGCGAAGCCTTAATAAAAGACATTTAACAAATTATGAAGTCTCATTATGTACTTAGGCCGCGGTGCAATAATATTAATTGCAAAAGTTAGGCCACTCCCTGCTAGCGCCAAGTATAAAGCCCGCAGGCTTATTTCATTAATAAAATGCGAACTTTCAAGACCGACCGGCTTCTTCTTTTCGTAAGGCGAACAGATTTCGAGATTAAAAAACTTCCCCTTAAGCCGTTATTTAAAATGCTCCCGTTGAAGAACAATTTATAGACGCACGAAGAGTAAGCTAGTGACGATAAATCATGTGAATCTTCGCTTCATCGTTTCTCGTCAACGTCCCAACGGCGTTCTTTCGGATGCATCGCCTTGGAAAACCTCTTCTATATCGGCTTAAATAAAAACCAACCTAACCCCATTCTTATTTTAAATATTACCGACTTACGCTGCCTTGCATAAGTAGGATTACGATACTTATGAAAACTTACGTGAACTTGAAACATCGCTACAAAATTATTCAAACATTCAGGGATTACTATACCGCTGGAAACGTTAATAGACATGTTATAATAATATCTCGCTAATTTAGTATAATAAAACTAATTTCTTTTCTTCGTTACTTATATCTACCGCGTTTGCTTATCGTAATTTTTCTTCGTAATATCATAATTTTCCAAAATTTCTGATCAATTTTCAACCTACGTATTGAACACTTACGACGTAAAATTCTATAAACGAACCGTATAAAATATATTCGTAAAATATTTCTTCCGGTGTACGAATACGTTCGCGTCGTTGTATTAAAATAGATAATAAAATTACACGAAGAATGAGACAGTCTAACAGGAAGCAGAAGCAACGGTCGGAAACGTCATGTTGAATCGAAAGTTTCATCCCCACGACGCCCATCCATTGTCCAAGCCATTTAAGATCGTCGCTTTTCATTCCAACGCACTTATCCGACCGACCAATCTATCCGGCTGATCGTTCACCACGCGATAAATCAAAGTTTCGTTGTTTTAATATATCAAACACGACTTTCGATTCGGCCATGATAGCGATCTATATCCCGGAAATCTGCCAAACCAGAAGTGAATCGTAAAACTCCGGTGAAAAATCCCGTCGAAATCCCGCGTAACATTGTTTCCTTCGACTCGTTTTTTGTTGCTCGAACCTTATTCCGTGTATTTCGTGGTCCGAACGAGTTGCGACGAGCATCGCGCGTAATAAAATCGACATTTGCCATGCAAACGAAAACAAACGTAAAATAGAACAGCGACGCGGTTCGCTCGCGGTGTACACTTTTTCTTTTGCGAATTATATTCTTTGAAGACATACGCTACCGTTGTGAACGTCAAAGTGAAAGAATTGTGGTTCGCGTGATTGAGATTTCTAATTTCGTAGTTCGTTTAGTTCCGCTATGTCTGAGTAAGGAACAAGCGGCGAAGTAACGTGCGCAAAAATTGTATAAATGTAACGTTGTTTAAAGATATAAATTGCGAAATACACAGATACAAGTATTTTACGGATGCTCGCAGTATCAATCAGAGATACGAGAAGACCAACAGCGTTAAAAAGAAGAAAGATAGTTTATCACAGTGCTGTCTAGTTTCTTCAAATTCCATAAAATTTGATGTCGTTGAAAGAAGATAGGGAAGAAAACGATGCGAAGCAAATCCTTGGCATTCGCTTTCGTAATTACATCGTGAAAAAAACAGAGTTAGATATAACGTGCATTAACTGAAAAAAGTTAATAAATTACGTCAAGGGAACCAACAGTTTCTCTAACTTGTAAACAATCCCGCTTTTTCCATTCTACGAATAGAGCGAAATTGTATACAAGGGTTGAAATCAAGCTTGTACGTGTGAAGCTGTATTGTAAAATGTAACTTGCTTTTCGCGAATAGGTCTCTATGGTGCCCTCTGCTCTCTATAATTCTCCTTGTTTCTCTTCTACTTGCTGCGCACGAATAAACGCAGCCTGTTTCCAAGAGTATATGTTAATACGGAGGCGTGCGCTGAATACGATTCTAATAAAATTTGTTATATAAATAGCAGCAATTTGCAGCTTTCAAATTTCGAATATGGCGAAGGTAGAGGAATATATGCTTGCTAGTTTTAATGGAGAGGGAGGTTTGTTCAGTTTTCTACGGAGTGGTAATCTGCAATTCATCGTTCGCCGCAAATCATGGACGTACACGAGAGATAAAAGTCTGAAAGATTTCAGCCAAGAGACTAGAGAGGGCTGAGATAGGAGTCCGACTGCGCTCATCAATCATTCTAGCAAGACATCATCCAGGAACGTGAAAACTGTGAGAAGAAAGTGTGTCGATGAAGCTTCGTGTATGCCTCGAGTATGAATCCTGCTATTCAGAAGCGTTTCTATCGAGAACACGTCGAGTATCGTTATTTCGACGCGTTGCACGCATTCCAGTTATCCTGAGTTTTTTATATAATTTTCGTAAAGGGAAGAAGCAAATGCGAGGGAAATTAGTAGGAAGATTTGCATAATTCCACATTAAGTCTAAACAGAATTACGACAGTTTATATTCTTCTAATGAAAATATAACAACAATTTTCCGATAGAGATGTTCTATGGTAATATTACAGGAATTAATAGGAAAAAATTGCATAATTTTAGGTTGGATTGGGATAGAAATAATTCCTTGATTGTTCGGTTTTGATCTCGTTAGGTTAAAAAGGATATTGTAGGGTTAACGAAACTGCGTTATCTGTATAGAACTTGCTTACGAAATTCATCTATCCAGACAGACCATAAAGAGTGATTTTCAATTTTTTATCGTTCGTTTTTTAATTCCAGGAGGCATTCCATTTACGCGAAATTCATCGCTTTTTGACGTACATATTTAAACGACAGGGATATTTTTCGCGATAAAATCTAATACGGAGCGCAATATTTTTGACATCGGATCGTTGAGCAACCATCTAACTACAATCGTATCACGATGATTCGTGGAACTTTATCAATCCTCTCCAAAATCCGATACCCTGGTCGTTGATGGGCTCTGCTGCTGCTCATGCACTGTGCGACCAACGCGAAAATCAATCGACGTCCGTCGAGTATCAGACGCACCACAGAACTCAGTCAAAAACCAGGGGCAAGTTCCAAAAGGACTGGCGCGATCCAGCATAGGCAACGATCGAAAGCCCGGACCGACGTGACTGGATCCTAAACGACCACCGCAGAAATCCCAGCCTCTTTTGAAATGAAAACATTGCGTACGTCGTACGAATCGACCATTCTTGCGTCCGAATCGCAACAAGACTGAAAAAAGGAAAATAAAAAAGAAGAAAATTCGCTAGGAACCGCCGCCACTTCTATCAGACTGTTGACTATACTCACAACAGGCCACGTAATAAAATCTCAATTTATCCATGCAAGGTTCTGGTCGACAAGAAGAAAAAGAATAACAAGGGTGAAAGGGAGCAGAAGGTAGAGCGAAGAGCAAGAGATAGATAGATAGAGAAAGAGAGAGAGAGAAAGAGAGAGGGTGAGAGAGCAGGGAAACGAGGATCGTGGCGGCGCAATGGCGACACAGGGTACCACGAAACTAGTCTCTGCTTTGTCCGAGAGCAAGTCGCATGTCGGACCGTGCCGTCTGCGACTATACTTCATAGCCTAGCGCGTCGCATGCAAGTTTAATCTTGTGGAAGTAACGCAAATGCAGTAGCCACATAGCGGCGGGCCAGCCCGTACCGGCTGCCTGAATAATGCATTTATGTATGTGTCCACGGATATGCTGTTCGCGCCATCGCGAATCTCTCGCGAGTGTAGTCTTCCGATATTCGAGACAGAGACAGGCTTGGCCTATTTTGAAGCTTCGATTGACTGATTAACGCTAACGTCGTTCACTCAACGCGATATACACCCTTTACACCCTTGACTACCGCACAGAGCGAGGCGATAGTCGGACAGCCGGACAGGAATGATCCTACGTGAAAAACTAGGAAAGGAGTTTGATACAACCTTTTTTCTTTCGAGGTTTCGTTTTAGAGAAAATCGAGCTTAAAAATTTGACGATTATACTCTAACTTGATTAATTCCGGACTGAACCGGAGAGTAAATAACCGACAGGGGTTTCAAGTGCGTTAAAAAATAAGCAGAATATGTGGAATAAAATGTTTTCATAAAATGCGTCACATTTGAAAATGTATCGTAATTAAACGTGTTTAAACTTTAGTTTCTTAATTAAGTTCCCTACTTATTTTCGCGTGTATAATAACCTGCTGTTGATTGTTTACTTATACCTAGTCGCTGGTTCGCCATGTTAAAGCAGCATACCTGACAAATGTGAGTCGCGAGACACCCTGTATATACAGTGGTTATATTCCGGATGGTCTTAGTTGCAGTTTGTAGCTTAGAACAAATTTATTTAGTACCAGGTTAGATTTGCTAGGAACACGCATAAAGCCTGTCGTTTCTGGGACATGGAACCCTGTCATTTTGGAATTTTGAATAAGACAACTTGTTCGTAAAATCTCTCTTTGGTAAATACACACGCGCGATTTTTATCGTAAAAGTCTTTTAAGCATTCTACGACAACAACAGCGACTTGAAGAACAATTCAGATTTAATTAATTTATTAAAAAACAACGACGGAGAAAGATCCTTTTTCGGATCTTGTCTTTTATTAAATTAGGTAAAGGACGAAAGAGAAATTACTTTACCAGAGCCTTTAACAATAGGCTCCAATATACATATACATATATATATATATATTACAACGTGTTTATAAAAATTCTTCTGCCGCAAACACCAGCCGATAAGAGCAATTCCGACGATGATAAAAATCAGTAGATTTCAGGCGGCCACGAGCGATGTCGATATTTGAATTTACTGCGGCTTCCGGTTGGGAGCGGCGCCCATTATTTGCGAATCGATGCTCCCACACCTCGGATATCTCTATGCGGATGTTATCCGTAACAATAAACGCGAGTACAAATATGGCTTTTACGGGACAAGAATCCTCTTTCTCCCGTGTCTGTTCAATATCGCCATTCTATAAAATCGGTTCGATTAATTCTCACCCATGTATCATTCGATCCTATTACCTCCATTCTCGTGGATAAATACCAACGTAACATTATCAACCACTTAAGCCTAATTCGGATTAATCGAGTTGATTGCGCGTAAGTTCGAATAATCTAATTTTAATAGATCAATTTTTGATAAAGGAACGAATTGTCGGAAGGAGTTGTTGCGCTACAAACTGATGGAACTCTGTTAAATGTTAGTTAGCTGTAGAAAAAGCTACAACGTAATAATGGAAGAGAAGATGTTTCCGAAAGGAGGTACCATAAGACAAAATGATGAAAAGAGTATTTTGCATCAGAAACTTAAAAGTATGTGCAATAGTATATAATACTACATAATATCCTATTAGTATAATAATTCTACATTCGGTTTAGAAATAATTACACTTCCCGTTTCTGAATTTGTTAATTTTGTTTCTCGGTAAGAACAGAATTGTTTTATTCCGCTCGTTGACCTCGCATCCATTGATATGCGATTTTCGAAGCAGATAATCCTCGCACGCGAATAGCTTCCAGTTAATTAACTCGAAAAAATACTTCAAGTCGAATAAACGACAAATTCACGCTGACAAAGTAGTTTCAAATCGCTTGAATCCGGTCAATTTCGTTAATCCAAGCGCTTGCAAACGATCAACGTATCTAAGAAAGAATACGCTTTACATTACACGAAGGGATTGATCATCTCGAAACACAGAGCCGACAAAGAGAATTCATAAAAAGCTTGGTCCCCTATTCGAAAGGTTTAATCGCGACCGGCGAGTAATAGTCGTCTCATGTGCTTCAAATATCCTTTGTGCACATTTCCCTCCACGCTGTTCTTCCGAAGAAGATTAGTTTCCTCTTTTTTCATTTCTTTTTTTTTTCATTTTTGCTTCGACATTCGCCGGCAGACGGGACAGTACGAAAAGCAAAGTGAACAATCTCCGTGATTATACCTCTTGGCCGCACGAATACCTCGCGAAGGAGGTCAGGAAGTCCAGGGTTCGATGACCATACTCACCCTCTATCTTCTCTCTTTATATTCATCACACGATAACCAGCCTCTTCTTCGTACGTTTTTTTGTTTCGTATAGGATACTACCGATAGTACAATCGCTGTTATTCCATTTGATCATAGTTCTCTTTACCGCAAACCTACTCGACGTAAAAATCCAGGAAAGAACAGAAGGAACGTTAAATATGGGAGATAAGGATCGGCATAAATTTCTTCCACAATCTCCGGCAATTTCTGACCGGTTGTACGATTCATACCTTGAGCAGGTCCGTGATTATCGAATAAACGCCAGGGAATAAAAAATCAGATTACAAACGATCCCGTTACGAGAACGAAAACGGCATTAATAATTAGATCGAATCGGTTGCGAGAAGAAGAGGGCGGGGATAGACTAGAGAGAGAGTATCAATTTTCCAAGCGGAGGGGGTGGCACCCCGACATAATTGAGATATGCTATGTACACAAGCACGAATCACTACGAGGGAGCCTCTCTCTTCTCTAGGCTAATAAATCGTGCATAATTCAAGCCCCCTTACGTAGCCTGCAATGCGCCGATACTTTTGAATAATGCAACCTGCGCCCGAACCTAAGTGAAGAGGGTTGGTTGGTCGTCGTGCGGCTCAACGTGCGCTTAAATACCCGCCGGTTTGTACTTCTGACAGCGGAGAGCCTACCAGAACGCGGATGGAATTGATTCACCACGCTTTACGCCGATTTATTCCGCTCCCGGCTGTATTCTGCACGCTCCAACCTGGTTAACGGTGAGGAGCATCGGCCCTCTTAACCGTCATCGTGAGAACTTTGACCCGCGAAGAATTTTACAAGATGTTTTCTGTTCTAGATCTACTTTGGATAGGGTCCTTTTCCTGGCAACGTCTCGAAATAAAGACTATCTGCCGATTCTTTGAAATAGATGGAAGGTTCAATTTAACAAATATAAAATTTACATTCATATCTATATATATATGTAATATTTAATAAATCAATAGTCTCAGCGAACAAGCAGTATGCGGTTCCTTGGAGAAAATAAAAAACTACATCGATTATTAAAGATTATAGACTGCAACTGTAATTCGTATATTAACCGCATTTTCACGATGCGACTGCACAAATTTCCTTATAGGGAACAAAGAGGAGTTGCATCGACGTAAGATTTCATTTAAAAGAAATATGCAATTGCATTTTCGCGATATAAATTTAGAAATATAGATCGTTCGATGGAATTTAATTTCATCGCTGGACGTTTCTCTCTAATTATAACTATTTACACCAACCCACGGCACACGCTGGCAGCGTGAAACGTCCTATGGATAGAGGCGTACGGAAAACTGGCATTAATTTCATCTAGAATGAAGCGTTCACGGTAAAGCGAAGTTTTATGGGAGCACGTGGTCAGATCAATTTCCACGGGCGCATGCAGCACCGCATGCAAATAACCGAAAAACTCCACGGTCAGCAAGAGTCAAACTTCCTTCTCGTACACGTAGGCAAACTCTCGGCTCATTCACATAAGCTCGGTTACGAAACTTCAAGATAGGAGGACGCCGTGTCACCTTAGACCATAGTGAAATCCTGGCTCCTCCTCTCTTGTCTCCATCTTGTTGACTTTTCTCTCATGGACCAAGGAAGACGGCGGGGATTTTTTCCAGATTCATCAAGTATACACGCGCGATCCCTCGAGTGTGCAAATTAAAGTTTCAACGTGGAAGAACTCTGAAACTCGAAGGGAGAGAGATACCATCGGATCTAGAGGAAACAGGGATCCAGGATAGAGCGTTTCAAGGGGCGAAATTCGCTACTTCCGTCACGATCGATTGACCAAGGCCGCTACTTCCGCAAGCATCCAGCCACTCCGCGGAATTGCTGGCGCCGCTGCATAGGATTATGCAGCGAATTCCTCAACTTATGCACGGAATTAGGTTTATAAGATCGAACGATTTCTCGCGACTACCGACGATGGAATACGCCGCATAGTTGGCGTTTCGCCTGATTAGACGAGCCTGACGTTTTCGTCTATCGAGAAAGGAACCAGCCTTCCGGACGAATGGACAGTTTTCGCCGTAATTTAACGATTGGCACGTTCTTAAGGATTTCTCTAAAATTAGAAGTCGCGATTAGTAGGTTCGCCTCGTTCGATTTAACAACGATTGATTTTTTCGCAATTTCAAGTTACTAAGTGATAATGACCGAAAATAACGACGATTCATAATAGAACTCGAATTATTAATTACAAGCTTTAGATTACAAGCACTATCGTTTATGAGTACCTATCCCGCGATTCAACGCCATTACCGTGCACGATCAAATAATTCCAAGTTCATCGTAGAAAATATGCAAATATCTTTCCATGTGGAATATCCAGGATCTTCGAAAATTTTTCCATTTTGTTCGCGGGAAACATTATATCGAATAATGACGTGGTAACTGGGTCGAAACCCGTTTCCATATTTGCAAATGGCAATCGCGTATCTCGGATGAAATCATTTTGCAGCATCGAAACGTTGGCGAGTCGTATGCATGACAAAAATAATATCTTTGCATTGACAATCGTGGACCACGCGTGTCTCTACCACTCACGCGTTTCGACGATCGATCGATTCCAGCGAAACGAGAAGATCTGAATGGCCCAGACCGAGCAAAGTAATTAGTTATGATTTTCAATTAGTCGACCAGGGTAGGATTCATTTTCGTTTCTAGCCGCAATCGTCGGAATTGATCGTTCATCCGATGATTAATGGACCACCTGGCGTGTAAGTTAATCGTGGGACACGATAAAGTAATGTAAATATGGTTAATCCGCGCGGCTGATCGCGTCATGTAATCTTTGTTACATTAATTTTGTCGACAAGTCCGCGACAGATTTTGCGCGTTCGTTCCGCGACTCAGCCTCGTTATTAATAACATCGATCGATCCTAAATTATATCCAACGCTTTGTTCTGCTATGAATTACGTTTCTATTTGGAATTTGTCAAAATTGAAATGCGACGCACGATTTGCACGAGTTGGCAATACGCTTTCAATTTTACAAATACTTTAACGGCACACCTGATAAATTCAAATTTCTCTTTTGATCCATAACGCCCGAAACATATCGATCGTTTAGCCTTTTACGAAAATAGATGATCGATCCACCGTCAAACTATAATAAACTTCAAGATTTCGTAAGTCGAACGGAACGCAACGAAAAATAGTTTCCTTCGCGCGATTTCATTGGTCTAATTTCGAAAGAAGGTCGATAGAAAGGCGAAAGGTGGCTAATAAACAAATCGATAGGTAAGTCGAATGATAATCATGAGATCGAAACGCAGACGTATCGTCTGCCGTATGGCCGCATCTGAAAGCTCGAACGTCTATGAAAACGGAGTTCTTTCATACGGCGGCTACGAGGAGAAATTCGAAATGTCCGCGGCTGAGCTCACAGAGTGCTTTTAAGCCACTCCAAGGGATTGCTGCCCGCCTCTTACGGGATTACCGTATGCATACACGTGTATTTTGGATCGTATCGTGCAGCCGCTGCCTCTCGAAAAGATTATTACGTGTATTCACGTCAGCTCGCTGTTCCTTCACCGACCACGGAATTATCGAACACTTCAACGATATTGCTAGATTTTTCGTAGCCCACAAACGGACCAACTAGCCGATAAACCGATTTGCATTATTACAAATTGTTACTTCTCCTCTGTAATCTTCGCGTTGCAACGCACGTAAGAAGCTTCAGCTATTTATTTTATTTCGCGTTAAGAAGGCAGAAGATTTCTAACTAAATGGCTTCAACAGGCAGAATCGTCTCTCTATAAATTTTGAACGATGTGAGAGAAATGACACATAACTCGAGTAATTACCTCTTGTTTATTCGTGCGTTGGTGACGGTGCGTTTCTAAGGATCGTCGAAGACAGTCAGCCTGGCGTTATTCCACTTTTGGCAACTTAGGCCGCGTGTGACCAGCGAAAGCGAAGATGTGCCGATAAATAGTGAAAGTCGCGTAACTATTAAGCGTCGATTATGCTTTCGATCGTTTAAAAAAGGGCGCCAGAGACATCGAGCAATGGCAAACAGCTTGGCATTAAGAATTCGTTATATTTTGAATGTTTTCATCAAATTTAGGGGAAGCGTTCTCAAAGTATATTTTTAAGAAACCAAATAGTAAAGAGAAGGCATCTTTTTCAGGGGATATAAACGAAATCATTCTTTACATCTCCTGCTCTATTTTGCTCCTTTTAAAGCGCAGCAACGCTATTTCTAGAAGAGTTAGCTACGGAGTGGAGAAAGCGAGGGTGCCTTATGGTACTGCAATGGTTCAATAGAATGGCCTCCTCGATCACTTGACTCGTACTCGCTGGATTCCTTTTTACGAGCTGATTTAAAGACTTTAGTTTACTCATCGCCGATAAATAATGTAAAAAGGTTTGTACGTCGCGTTGGTAGCAGGAAATAGGACGCAAATTGCGTCGAATTATTCCGATTCGACGATCTGCTAGAAAACTAACGTTGAAATTTGGACTGCAGTTAGGTTTTCAACCTAATTCAACGATTATAGTTTCCTCTCTATACAAACAGGTTACGTTATAGGCAAGAAAAATTGAAAAGGAATGATTGATCGGAGCGAATTTTTCACACCGTGTTACGTCTGTCAAGGTTTCCTACTTTTCTTCGTTTTGCAACAGCTCGTTTGTTCGTAATAAAATAACAGCTAAGGGACAGAGCTCTTTTAATTCAATATGCAAGCGACGTTCTTTACGGTGTTAGATACCTAAGACGTCGTTACCTTTCATCGCTTCCAGCGTCCAAGCACGTTCGGTACCTTTATCATTGCTCGCGTTTCATTTAATTCTTTCCTTCGCTAAGTCACTGCAGTCAACCCTTTTCTCCCTCAGAATTCTACGAAGGGAAAGAATTTATAGAAACCGTGGAAACTTTACGAGATGCGTGTTTTCTTTCTTCTCTTTTTAACGTAATAGGATTGTAACGCGTGAAACTGTCACGTTTTTCTGTTGACGTGCAAGCAATAATTATTGGAAATAATATAAAACGTTTTATCTGGAAGCTGCAGAGGAAGGAGAATAATTCTAACGCTACAACGCCAAAGTTTCGTAATTATAAAAGTTTTTAATTAAGAAACGAGCCGGTTAACGGGTCAAAGAGTATTTCATTAACGAAATTCTTCTTTGACCACATAATCAACTTCGACAAGAGGAAACCATAGGTTTTCACGTACACATGTACTCGAGGAAAGGAAAAACTGTAACGATATATAAAAAATGTAACTCGGCTGCTAGACGAGCAAAAATTGTCTAAGCCGTCGTGTCGGTCGTGCATCGTGAAGACGCAGATGCGCGGATCGTAACAGTTGACAATACTACGTGGGAAAGAGTTACGCGAACGAGAGACATCTTGGTCGAACATATATTTCCGAGATGCCAAACGGCCGCTACGTGTTTCGTTTTGAGCGTCAGGCCGCGACAGTTTTAGCCGTCAGGTCTGAATGAAACATCCTCCGAACGAAAATTCTGTCGTCGATCACGCTTTTTTACACTCGGGACCGGTTAAAATGGTGCAAACGGGCGACGCCTGACTTTGCAAGAAATGAAAAATATCCATATATCGTTCTATCGTCGCTCTTCTCGTCGAAACCGTAGATTCAAACATAAATTCTTGACACTTTGCAACGCTAGATATCTACTTTTTAACTCTTTCTGCACACAATTGCTTACAATTGTTTTATTTTCGTCCCACGTATAACGAACATGTTATGAATTTAACGTACAATATAAGAGCTAACTTTCGTTGGCGAGATTTACATTCAGCCTGTCAAAATATAATTTTCTTTCAACTGACAAATATCACGATCCTTCGTCTCCGTCGTTTCTTCCGCTTCGTACAAAGCTTTCCAACTCGTACGATTCTCCAATATCTAAAATTTCACAGTTTCGCTATCGTTCCACTCTCGCTGCAAAAAGTCAGAAATATCGTTACACAGGAATGATCACGTAGAACCTAAGAATTCCAGCAGCGATTATGTTCATAAAACAATTCACCGTAAACGGAGTTGGAGCGTAGTTGGAGAATTCCAAGATTCCAGCCACATCAATCTCACTGGCAACAAGACATTTTTCCCCTATCCTGAGATAATTCGATTCTCGAGACCCGACACTGAGGATCCGTTGTCGCAGGTCGTCGGGGGGATAGGACAGGCGTTGAAAGGACGACACGCGACCCGTGTTCTCCAATGTCTGTGTCTCGATGCATCACAGCGAACGCGAAAGATGGAATTGGAAATACGAAGAAACGTTCGTGTCTCTTCGACCAGCCGGAAGACGAGCCCACCCCTCTTTTGTGTACGACGAACGAAAAGATGCGCGAATCGAATCAGATTCGGATTATCTCGATTCCTTTCCCCTTTTGCCTGAAGAGAACGGCCTAACAGTTTCGATTTGAAATGCCTTTTCGACTATGGAATCGACGCGAAACCAAAACCTAATCCGCAAGACGATTGTCAACGGAATCGCGAGCTGCGACACGATCTTCATAACCATCGCCGACTTGCGGAATTTGTAATCAGCTCCGCGGCGATGGAATCGCAGGACGCGGGAAAGGCAGTTTTCTGTGTTGCTCGACTGCACGGAGTCCGCGATAAATTCTATCGGGACGCCATGGCTCCTTTATTGCGCCCTCGCAAACCCCCTTCCCGCTCGAATTTACCGTACCGAGCGTGCAGTGTACATCGATATCGTGCTCGGATGCATGCCGGGTTAATGGGACTTCGTAGCGGTAATAATTGTCGCAGCCCGAGAATTAACTCGTCCTATTCGAAATACCTCCGCCGTGGCTCGTTCCCTCTTTAATCGGAAATGCGAGAGGAGGTAGGTACATACCCAGAAAGGGTTAGAAGGAAATGTACGATACAGCGGAAGCTATGGGCTGTTTGTTTCTTTTTGGAAGTTTTCCTACATGCTTACGGCAGAATCTGTAAATCTGTGGGATAGGGTTAAACGTTAGTCTGCGGGTATTTAGGAAACACCTGGCGTAGGATACCTCTTTGGGTAAAGCTCTTTCAGCAAAGAATGGTACCTACGCTGGTAGAGGAGGTTTTTAATGGTCTTGCGAGAGCGTGGCTTGTGGAAGAAAGGGAAGACAAGTAAAAGCTTGTTCTCTTTAATTTAATGCAATATGGGTTGCACACTGGGAAATACAAACGCTTGAAACAGGTGACAGATAGAAAAAAGATAATAGAGATTTCAAAGTGTAAGAGCTAAAGAATCGCGATTTTGAAAAGGTATTTGGTTTTTAACAATGAAGAATTTTAAACATCGATGACAAGGAAAAGATTAACAACGAAAAGATCAACGAGGAATAATAGAGAAACTGAACAATGAATGGCACGTTCTATCGGAGACGCTACGATTTTCCAGGCACCTGGTCTAAACGAAAATAACTTGTAGATGGAGACACGGTCGAATGTATCGAATACAGAGCCAAATAAACAGGAAAAAATTACCGTACCTTCCTATCCTCGATAATATAATATATCCTACCTCCCACGAAACGAGATACGCGAAATACGATCGTGGCCTGTGTTGTACCTGTCAAGCGCTACCCTAAGTCCCTGGCGTTCCCCTAATCTAGCAAATCACTCGGTTCCAACACAGTGATTTCGTGATACATGGAGTTGAAATGAACCCCAGGAGGGACTGGGTAATGTATGAACGCAGGGGATTAGTAAAATTTTAGGGGAATATGACGGCCGACGAAGAATCGCAAGTACGGCCATCCACGTCGAGTACAAACGCAACTTTAACATAATAATTGTATTATTTACGATAATCGTGAAAAATGGGTCGATATTTTTAGTTGTAAAATGCGAAGATTAGTTTTGCAGAGAGATGGAAAAGGGTGGGTTATTTCGAGAGAACAAAGATTAACGTCCATTATTCTATTTACGAGATTGTTAAGTATCCCAGTGCCAGAGGCAGACGAATATCAGATAGAAATATGCAATAAAAGCATACGTAACGTGCTTCAAATCTGTCCAGTCTCCATGTTCTTCTACTTTGTCCTTTAACAGCGATGTCTCTGAGTTTCATCTGATGCATCTATTATTATTGCCTTTCATATCTGTGATCTCCAAATCGATGAAGATACAGGCTTTCTTTTAATGTAGTAGAATTTCGATTATTAGAAAGTAATAGTGTCTCGCGCTGATCGAATAATTTAATTTTTCTATTAATCTAACCAATTTTTTTCATACGGAAGATAGTAATTCTGTTCACTTTCAATTATCGTTTCGCAATCCTTCTTAGAAAGAACGATCCTTAAATTTTTCGTTAATTAACGTTTCGATAGAGGATCGTTCCATTAGTCTGTGTTCTAATAATCGACGCTTTATTTTATATTAAAAGTAAAAAAAAGAAAAGAAGTAGCACAAAGGCACGCACGCATTTAAAATCGCCAAATCGATCGACGATTAATCGCCGGCTGATAGGCGAAAATTTCCAAAACAGACAACCGTTCGAGATTTCCCTACGATTAACTATAATTAAACGGACACATTATCGTATAATTAAACAGCAGTGAAACGGCCAGCCGTTGAAACAAAGGCGAAAGAACCGATGAACGGGAGGAACACGGTCGATGAATTTCAGCCAAGTAACCGAGCAATGGCGATGGTTCAGGCTCGTGCATAGCTGCGTTTCGACGATAACGAACCGACGGTAATGCCATTAGGCGTTTGCACGGCGGCTCTTCCGCCCCCTAGAGGTCCTCGAAAATCCCTGAAACGAGTTTTGAGGAAAGGAGACAGAGTGATAAAGGGTACTCGTTGCGAGCAGAATTGATCGAACACGGACATTGTCCGGTTGGAATCGAGACCATAAAGAGAGAACGGTGGAAGGAGAGAAGCGAAAAAGAACGAAAGAGGCGGGAAACGGTAGAAATAACTTCGGCCAGGGAGAAAGAAACGCGAAAGAAAGGAGGGACCGGTGCGATGTCTAGGAGCGAGGGTATTCAAATCGTATCAACCGAGGAGTGGCTCCATTAATTAGCACGAAATTGAATTAATACGTCGATCGCGCTCGTAGAGAACAGCCAACCGGCTGAATGACGCTCGAATTAAACATTCATTCGGTCGAAATGGGACTTGTGTAGCGGAGGACGTCGATCTGGCTCAATGAACCGGCACAGAGAGGGAAAAACTTGGTCGGTGACGGGCCTCGAACAGAGACACGAGAGGATAGTAACTGTGTTACAAAAGTCAAGTACGCGAGAACGCTCGTGGCCTACTGGACGAAACCATTGTTGCGCCAACACAGATGTCCAGAAGAGTCGAGTGGCCCATATGGTCGATACGTTGAAACGCGAACTGGAGAACGCACTGCCAAGTATCATCTTCGGCTGTTAAACGCGGCGCAGTGCAAATTCGGAGGGGCGGGTGCAGGCTGGGTGAAGAGGATTTTTGATGCGTTCGAGGATCTCTTTTTTTTCAGTCGCTCGAGATGATTTATTGGGGACGGTGAAAGCGAATGACGAATACGAGACATTTTTTTCAATTTGTACGTTTCATAGATTTGGAGTTTATTGCGCTTATGTAAATTCAAATTTTTACAAACGGAATTAGAGAAATAGAACTGAAGCAAGGATTTGTTTCATCCGCTCAATGTTACAACGATTAACGAGTCAGAAGATACAGCGTTGTGGTTGTTGTACCGGAACGGTAGAACGAGATAAAACAAGCGTTAAGCGGGTTGAAGAAATATTTGGAGATAAAGCAAACGATGTTGAGCGCAGAGGAAACGAAGATGGTGGCGGTTTGAGAAAGACATAGCAGCGACAAGAGGGAGTGGAGGTGGAGAGAGGGACAGATCGAGAAAGCGAGGCAGATAAGATATTTAGAGTATATTTTACAGCGTAGTAAGAAGGTATAAATTATTCTAATCATCGATGCGGAAGTAATCATGCTCGACTTCTCCATCGCACGGCTGGAAACATTATTTCGTTAAACATCTTCGGTCGAAAGGCGAAAAATATCTTTCGGTAAAAAAGAATAAAGCCCCTCAAACTTTGAACTCCACCTACCTGATCAATAAACTTGGCTCAGTCATGAGTTTGCTTTGCCGGTGTAAAGTTCTCGATTCTCTTTCCCTTCTCAGCGATTCCGCGAGTCTCGATCGTTTACGTTAGACAAACAACCAAGGTGATGTTTGCCGAAAAATTTTTATCATACAGAGAGCTCGGGAACGAAGGAAAAATCCTGACCACGTTTGCCGTAAAATTTCAAGTTTCGGAATTCTAAAATATGTAACGAAATCTTCTTTGCCTCACTTAGATAACACCGAAGATAAACGTTTCAAGCAACTAAACGATCAGCATTTGTTTTTATAAATCATCCTCCCATAAATTCAAAGGATAAAGGGGAATTATTTACTTATGAAAATAAATTAAACTAATAAATCGATCAAATTAACAATCATAACGATCCAAGTTTATTTCTCTAAATCTTACTAAACTTAAAAGATAAGAAGGAAAATATTCGCCCAGATTTTTCTCTGTTGAATTACCATCTCTATTATTGAAACGTAGATTTCTGAAATATATATATTTTTTTTTAATATCGATATTACATTTACAACAAGCTCTGTTGAGCCAATCGGTAAATATCCTGAAATATGTAACGAAAACTGTTCGCCTCACTTACCTAACCATTTCCAAACGTTCAAACGATCAAGATGTATTTCTGCGAACCTAAGGTCCACAAACCGCCCAAAAAAAGAAAAGAATTCAGCAGAATCCTACTCGATCGAGCTAACATTGATCTTCAAAGTAAATAGCGAAGTACGAGTGTGCTTTTCCTTGAATCTAACCATAGAACCAATGAGAAAAAGGGCCAGTCAGTGAAATGTAAAATACGAACCTGCCATAGGATTGGCGATTCTTCGAAGGGTCCGTGTCAAAGGGAAATAAGAAAAGAAACGGAAAAGAGGGTTAAGCTGTCCACCCTTTGACGCACTCTGCATAATCCTGACCAACCTTATAACCATCCCGGTACCTGCGCAAAGTATCTTAAGATTATATACGCGACAGAGGAACGAAAAATTCTGGGTTCCTTCGACAATGGAAAGGAAGAAATGGAAGGAAACGAAATGCTCGATGAAAGAATTCCGACGATAACCATCTATGGGAATTGTCGTATTCGAAGATTACTGGGGTAGAAGGGCGAACGCGTCGTACAGAATAAAGCGACTAATGGACGTGGATATTTATTCTTCGTATCGGAAGATTCAACGAGGTATATGTTACTTACGACATTTTTAATTCCATTATTTTCCAGGAATTCGGTTCGCGAATATCGACTGTCGATTTTAAACCGACGATGTATCGAGTCTGATAAATATCGATGTAACATGCGCATCATAGCGTGCTCAGTTCGTACAAGATACGGTATCATCGAATATGTATATGGAGCATATTTTATAGAAAACAACGATATCCTTCCAAGTATATCGATGAATTTCCTATCGAATTATCGTATACTATCGGTCGATTTATAAACAAATAATTAAAAAATTTGTAATTCCAGAATTCTAGCGTCTAAGAAGATGATAAAGATTGCTTCAAGATATCAATTTCTCGTTAATTTATATGTTTTGACGTCATTCGTGTATATTCAATGTCGTATTCGAATCAAGTAAAATGTCCGCGTACCTACGAACGATAGTGCGATACACCGTTTGTGCAGAGTTTTGCGAAAGGATTGAATGAAAATTCTTGTCTCTCGTGATATCAAATGCGTGATAACCTGTAACACATAGTTGGTAGGAAACTAGCAGAAACAAAGCTGCATTTTTAATCTTCCATTTTCTCACAAAGAAGCGATTCTTTAGCGGTTATACTTGTCTGATGCTGGAAGATACAAGGTTTCCGCCCACGCAATTTATTCCACGATTCAGCATGCATTTTTTATCGGCCGCGTTGGGGCGTAGTTTTATTAGAACGCGAATGGAAAATCGCGTCGCTATGTAACGGGTCAGGAACACCTTCCATCTGGCGTAAAATATTAATCGGTACCGGATCGCGTCGAAACTCTCCTCTCCTTCGTTCCGTGAATAATCAATTCTGATAACTGTGAGGATGGAAATTCAAAAACGAAGATATCAATTATTACATTTACAAAGCATTAAACGAATTCGATCCTTTCATTTATGCCGGAAAATTCCATACGCTACGTAATACATTTTATATCCCATTTTTACGTTTCTTTCATTTTATTTGCCGATATACATCTTCCTTTACGTTTTATTTCATTTTTCTGTTATTTCCGTTTTTATTAAGGTTAAGTTGTAACGATAGAAACAACTGTGAAGAAAGGGGGCAGGCTGCTTCCGAGAATCCAGTGCCGGGAAAGGTTGGAAAGTTATTTGAAAGATCGACTACGAAACTATCTAATAAATCGTAAAATGTAAAAATAAAAAGAAGCAGCTCATACAAGTATATTATTTAAGAAAAGTTTCACACGTTCTTCGTGCGTGTTTATATCGTCGTTAAAATTTATAATTTCCTCTTACTAATACGAAGCCTGTCTAAGAAGAATTACATCTCAACGTTACGCCAGCATTGCCATTAACTTCTTCGGGCGTCGAGCCGATATTTATGATAAGATCGTGAACTTATTAAAAATGTCAAGCTTAAACAAAAGTGTATTAATAATTATAATCTTCTAAGAATAGGTAGTGTATTCTATATTTGTTCAAATACAATGTCGATGATCTCGCGAAATATAATGCTGTTTCCTAAAACTGTGGTATTTTTTTGTACTACTTGCATTTAAACTTTCTTTTGTTCTACGTGACACCGCTTCCAGCGACTGCTTGAAACTTTCCACGGCAAAGACAAGGATCGTCTCTCGTCGGATAACCAAATTTCCACAACGAACCTGAGAAATTTGCCGGCGTTTGACTGTCCTTCTCGCGAGGAGACTTGGTATCAGCGAACCGAGCGACTGTTAAACTCATTATCATACATCATTTCGACCGGTTGACGAGCAAAGAACGTTCAACGTGTCTCGAAACGGACGTTGACTGTTTTTTTTAACACCGAGCAACAATATCTTTTTACGCGTCTGTACGCATTAATTTACTCGTCTCGCTGGTCGACAGACGCGTTCTCTTCTGAAAAATTTCAGCTAATTTTCAAGTGGAACGAGGTTTCACGGTCTCACGGTTTGCGTGAAACACGGTTAGCATTTTTAAACGGCGCTTTAAATGCAAACGAACGTCGGCAGATTTCCTCGTGCAGAGATACTTAATCGAATTGCCAGGGTTTCTAAGTACTTGTACTCGATAAAAATGGCGAAATTTTGAATGGGGACGACGTTGATGGTATAATTCAAAGATCAAAGATTAGAAAAATTTTCTGAAATTTTCTTCCTCCTCTTGAATAATATTTTTACGGGCTAATAGCAATTTTTCGTTCAGAAGAAATCTTCGTTGTACGTGGATTAGTCAAAATCAATCGCGTTAGGATTTTGTGCGGGGTTGTTTCTCTGTACGGCAGAGTTTGACGCGAATTACGCGTAAACGATGCAGCGCTGCAATGTGTGACGGATAATGGTGTTCTCTACGCAAGCACATTGGAACGAAGTTGTCGATAATTATATCACAATTTTTCTTAAAGATATGACGCATTAATAATTAATAACACAATTGAGTGCGATATATTTTAAAGCACGGTACGACATATAGACCAACGTCTATAATTGCTCTTCTTCAAATTGCTCTTAGTTTTCTATTTTGAAGCGACATTTTCAGCTTGAAGATTCTAAAAAATTATAAGGACACGGATCGGCATGTTTAAAAAAGCATCTAATAATGGTATTATTTATTTGAACGGAAAGCAACAATTGATATCCGACACTCGCGTATCAAAAACAAAGACTATATATTCCGTCTGTATATTGTTAACACTGTTATAAAACCTTGCGACGACAATAAAAGTGTGAAGCAAGACAAATAAAATGATCGTTTCAATAAGTAATATTATACGCCACTATAGTCCCACTATTACTCATAAGATGACACCCACCCTCTATATCAGGGTGGTCCGATTTCCGGCAAACCCAGAGCGTCGTCTCACCTCGAGAAGTGACTAGGCGAATCAGCATAGCCAAACACTGACGTTCGAAATTTTTGACCAGACTTTTGCAAGATGCAGATCTTGCAACGTACGAACGATCGGTTCCCAGAAGAGATTCCTGTCAGGGTGGTGCGAGTCGAGACATACTTACTACCATTTGGGTCCGCATAGGAGGATGGCCGAAAATAACCGAAACGCTCAATCGCGAGATGATGGCGCGGCCGAAGACGAAAAGCTTGAAACCAGACATGCTCGTCGCCGTGCTAGCAAATTTTAGGGATGATAGCTTTCGGGACGGAGCTATTCTCAACAAACTGCGAGGGGTTATACCGGTTTTTTAATCGACTGGGGGATGGAAACCCACCGAAGCCTCAATTCGATTCGGTTGTTGCCACGGAAGTTGGAAAGGGTGGCACCACGGGCTAGAAAGATCCGCCTGTCAGGCGTACGTGACCAAGCGGACCAAGCACTGAGGCACCGTGTGGTCCAACTTACCGTGTTGAGATGGTCGGGATGCCTGGTGAACATCGACCCTTCCCCAGGAGAAGCTATGACCGCGAGGTTGCTGTTGGACCGGGGCCGGGAGAATCCCCGAGAGACATGGGAGCACACTGGTTGGAGCTGGGATACCTCGATCCTGAATAATCGCCACTCTTGCGAGACTCTTTTTTTGTTTGTTATATGTATTGCTTTATGCGCATATTTGTATTTTTGTATATATATTGGTATCGTTACTGAGTAAAAAAAACTAGTAGAAGCTTAAAGACTTGTAAACGCTGAACAAACCAATTCGGCAACACGTTCAAAATTAAAATACGATTGGTTAGAATAATTTATAACGGAGAATGATTTATAACGAACACTCGAAGCAAAACTAAAACACGTTTAGTATTTAATCCAACAGATTTGTTTCTTTTTAAAGTATCGATAAACTTATGAAAAGTTGCGTGTAACGTTCGTAATATATTGGTACAAATTTTCTATGATAAATCCTCAAGCACTTTCGTAAATCGCAGTATCTTGTATCTAAATAAAAATTCATGTTTTCACAAGTCCGCTAACTTTCACAAGTGGGTGTAGATTCGTTTGAAATTTGTTGCCCAATAGCGTCGCGAAGGATTTCAGTTACGGAAGTGGCTCGAACGTCGTGAAACTCCTGGTTCCCGGAGAAAATGTCCAGGGCACACGCGGCCTCGTTTCTAAGTTGGACGAGCCGAGGTTCGATCGCGTGTCTTCCCACATTCCACTGCTCCTCAGACTTTTAAATCGAGAATACGGAATGGCAGAGGGGCTTCGATTTAAACTGGCTACCTCTGCATAAAATCGTTTCCCGTAATTTCCATGGATTTATGGATGAAGCCAGCCTCGTACACCAACCGATGGTTAACAATCGATGTTTCGGTTTAGCGTGTAAACAGCGGTGATAACATTGCCCGTTGACAATCTAATAAATACTCTAGCGGGATATTTCGCATAGTAGAACTATTCAGACCCGCCGAATGAATTTCGCTGGCGCCAAATCACACGCGTTTTGTATCTAAAATTCCATTTAATTCGTACAATGATAACGACTATACATTGTAATCTTTGGTAAGATAAAATTTGTTCGTCCGTTATTCATATTGATATTCGATACTAGCAAACACAAAAAATTATCGACGAGCTAAATACATCGAGATTAATATTGGCAAATATTTTATTTATAAAATATTGCAATGTAAACGGTCAGTTGGGCATGATGGAAAGTAATTGGCAAATAGTCGCTGCATTTGCTGAATTAGTTATGGAAATAAATACGGCACGCTGTTTTTACCGTGGTGCGCGATCTTGTACAGAATTCTCGTACGTGTGATTCTGACGCCCGTATTCGAGCATTTCACACGGTTTTACGAGATTTTGACCCTTTAATTCGGTCAGGCGCCAAAGTCACCAGCAAAAAGATATACTTTCGACAAAATTTCGGAAAACGCCCCTTTTTACACGGGAAAAAACTCGCGCGGACAGGTAAATGTACGGACACACGATGCAGTTTACATATCCCCGGCCGTAAATCTTGTCTGTCTTTAGGGGAATTTACATTCCATCGGTGTCCTGCCAGTCGTAAAATTCCACTGGAACAGGTGTACCCGCGCTTTCACGATATTAAGGTCTTTTTTGCACTTTCAAAAGCGTGGTTAGAGAGCTTTTGTCAGCTGTCGCGTGGTTGAATAATTACGTGCGAGAGAAGCGACTGAACGAAGGAACGTTCACAGAAAGGAGATTATCGGAGGAAGATGGCACGAACGACGACATAGTTTGCCAGTTTAATAGCTATTTGCTGTATTTTGTAAACATTTATTCCGACCGTATTCCCTGCACAGGGTGAGTTATATAGGGGAAGACAACTGGATATTTCCATAAATATTGGTAATATCGAAAAATGTTAATAAACGAAGTTGGGATATTTTGGCATTCGAGTTTTCGCTTCTGTATTTTTGGACCTGAAAAACCAGCGCATTGCACATTGTCGAGGATATGCCAAATACGTCTGTGCTTCTCTTTTAAACACAAACGTTGCTCTTTCAATACGTACGAACCTGACTAACAGACACTAATTCTCACGAATTCGATGATTATAAATCGAGGGATTCGCCACATTCGAACGTTTGCCACGGACGTTTAGGAAATATGGCGAAACAGAGAGAAGAAATCGGAAAATTTGTCAGATTTTGAACTATATTTAAAGAGTTTTAAACTACGTTAAAAAAAGAGAAATATATTATGTTTCTTCGTTTCGGATCGAATCTATTTTGCCGGTCGTAATTCTGTCGTTAAATTTGATTTCGAGTCTCGATGCAATTTATTCAATTTCAATCTCGATGTTGCACATATTGCTTTTACGCACGCTCCACTTGTAATCACGTTTTACAGGCGAGAAACTATGGAATCCGTCAAAAGGATCAATTTGCCCGCCTTAAAGAGCGCATTGTAGAAACCCCGTGCTTCTCGTGCATAATGTGGAATCAAATTGTCAATCATGATCCTTGCGTAGTCTGCATAATTTACTCTCGGGCAGGTCGATTGCCTGATTCGATTATTCGTGTCACATTGTACCGAATTGCACACGCATCGTCCGCCAATTTGAAACCAATGCACCGCGTTAATGTAACAGGATTCTCTTACTCCACTGATTTATATATAAACACGCAGCACAACAACTTTACACGAACACTACGCACTGGCGCGGCGTATTTTGAATTATCGTATCGATCTTACCAAACTATCTCTGCTGTACGTACTAGGACGCATCATTTTTTCTTCTCAAGTATGTATTTCTTAACTCGTTAATCGCTTAAATCTGCAATTGAGATTTGAGGAAAAGAAGAGGATAAAAAAGGAGATTAATTTCGTTGTAATATTTAGAGACGAGTGGTTGCGTGGATCATATTTCTCTGGTTATACTCGCAGATATATGAATTTGCATAAAATTCCACGATGGATCACTAACGGCTAACAATCGCTTACGTTTGATACAACGTTCAAATCTAATTAAAAAAAAAAAATTCCAATTGTCAAGTTAATCGCACGTCGTAATTATAACGAGGTTTAATATCAGTTCCGCGACCACATTTTTCATTTTTCCTACCTACCTTTTTTCCGTAACGTGATGTACATGTGAGATATTCCTTCGAATATCTTTCAATGGAATATTTTCGGTACAGTACGATTTACTTGTGAGAAAACGGAGATATACGGAATTGGCGAAGCCGCCTTATAACAAGAACGCAAAGTGGGAAAGTTTGCAGCTTCGTCGTCGCTAGTTATTTACGCAATCTCGAGCAAACTCGAAATCAACGTTTCACAAGCAATTTTGAGATCGTACGAGGAAACTTGCCTCCGCAGAAAACTGGAATATGCTGACCCATCGACGAGTAGATAATCCGAGACGCGGAAACTTTCGTAGAAAGTATCGGACAACTGGATTAAAAAACGAGAAATCGTAAATCGAACAGACTCTTTTACTCTCCTTGAGGGATAGAACCTTGAATCTAATTGCCTTCGAATACGTTCACTCGTGAGATCATCGTACGTACAACACGACTGTAACAAGTAAAATCAACACGTTGGCTGTAACGCGTACATCCAACGAAACAAGCAACGTGGGTCTTTCGCGCCGCTCAACTTAAAAATCGTGTCACATTTCCTCGACAAGTACAAAACGAAGGTATCGAACATGGTAGTATCGACTGGTGCGATACCAATGGCCATTCGTTCGCTTTCCAGGCTTTTAAGGGACGCGTTTCCCTTTCTCCGACCGCGCATTCTTCCACAACACCGTCCTATGAATCACCGTTTAAAAGCGTCGCGTGTGCCAGCGTCGAAATCATTTTTCACGTCACCGGTTGATTGATACAAACGCGATCTAACCGTGACGAAACTCGGTGCTCCCGGAGGCGAAAAAGGAAACGAGCTTTAGGTTGGAGGATGGCTAGGAAAAAGAAGATCGAAACACCGACTGACTCCTGAGGGAAGGATGGAAGCCGAAGTAAAAACGGGTAAGAAGAATAAAACGGGAGTTTGGGAGGGAAAAAAAGAGAAGAGGAAGAGAGAAGCGCAACGGAGAAAAACGACGTGTCCAGCTGCTTTTTACGCCTCGTTCTTTCTCCGCGAGATCCCACGACAATGAGAACGACACCGGCGACAGCACAGACCTAATTAAGACGGTGAATTCGTTCTCGATGCTAATCACCGCGACTCGCTTCGCCCGTGTATATTTAAACGTTCATTAAACGCTTCATTGTACGAGCGTACCCTGCCGTTTTAAAGGGATTAGGAGACGTCAAAGTTACTGCGTAATAGAGGAAGAGAGAAAAAGGAATTCCCCAAGTCCGAGTTTAATCGCGGCTTCCACTTTTCCTCCCTTTTTCTCTCTCCTTTTCTAGCTTCGTTTTTCGTTCGCCAAGCTTTTGTACTTGTTGCGGCGATACTCGCGCACAGATAATACGTAACCGTTACGAAAGCTTTTTCTGCAAGGCAGTCGACGATATTTCATCGACGTTGCCCGACCTACTCTTCCAGTATTTGACTCGCGAGTTCATCTGCATTCTGGCGCGAATTCCAGCAGATATCGAGCAATTGAGAAGAGCGTCAAGGCAAAGGAGAATGTCGTTCGTGAAATTCGAGGCGTTTTCTAGAAGATTTCCGGTAGTTTCTTTTTTCGTTTGTTCGAGAATCGTTTCGGTAGTTTGGTGCGAACGACACATACGGAAGATGAGAGACAGATATCGGAGTGTCTGAAACGAAGCACGCGGTTCCAGATACTTCGAAGAGATACCGTTGCGTCAACTAAATGACGATCGGTCAGGTTCAAGTTCAACAGATCGGTTGATATCGCGAACCTTGAACGTGATTAGCGCTTAAGCGTGATTAGGTAAATTAAATATATCGAGTATTAATTTCGTAATTTATTTGCACTTTTAGTATACACGAAGAGTTTCACGTCTTCATCACGACGGTTGTACCATCTTGTTGATACTCAATACGGTGTAGTATAACGCGAACAGTACGACGCTCTGATGAAGACTGTGGTAAGATGTTGTTGCTACCGCTGCCCTTGACCCTTGACGCTTCAAGCACCACCGATATGCGGCGTTATAAATATCGTAATCAAAATTATATTACTTCAGAGACGAATAAAGATTGTTTCGAATGACTTTAATATTATCATTTAAACGTCATTGTAGCATTTAAAATCTGACACTTAAAAACTTGCAAGTCCAAGTATGATGAGAATAAGTTGGAGTTGCCGGTCGATATTCACAATTAAAAGTCGGAGCGTTAAGGGTTAATTGTGCATTCTCGTAGGCGCGTATCTTCTGGTATTGCCAGCTCTTTACCTCTGACCAGACCCACGGACACTCAGGATATTTTTTAGCCTCTTAACGAGGTTCGCATCGTAAGGTTTACAGCTTGGGGAGGTGGGCAATTCGGATTTCCTCAAAAAGGGAGATGTATTGTCCAAGTCATGAACCGATGGTCACTCCAAATCCCGAACAGATACACCGTACGATTGATTAACTGTATATGGAAAACAATCTCAACTAAACTCAAAGACCTTTCATTAATAAAACGAGGCTAATGTAAATAATCGTCCAGTTTAAGGGATAAGATTCTTTAAAATTTACGAAGACCGTCCGCGGATGGTAAATTAGCTTGTAACTTTACAAGACGCGATATTATACTCGTTCCATGTAATTCGCCTAAATACATTTATAAACTCGATAGAGTTATGTGTAAATTTGCGTGCTAGACTAGATTAACCGCTAAGTAGTGACACACGTACGTGAATATGAGTGTGAGGAAGTACGTGTGTGCACAGTGTCTCGAAAAATAGATCAATGCAACTGTTCCATGAGTAGCGTGGTATAGAAGATGGTGAGACAAAGAGAATGCTGAGACGCGTGCAAATGTATATCGACGAAGATCCTGTAAATCGCTCGTTAAATAAATCTAAAAGTATTTTTATATAAATTCTAAGTGTAATCTAAGTGTTCCTTTACTTTTATTTCAGCGATTAAGATCCACAATTCTGAACGAAGCGAATAGCTGATAATTTACATAGCAACTTAGGTACAAGGAAAGGACGAAATAGTAAGAAAGAAGAAGCGACTTGGTCGTTGATGTGGGTGTTGGTCAAGGAGAGCAAGTTTCCACGCAGCGATCTATAATTCATTCATTATGCAACAAATTCCAATATAAACGCGTTCTGCGTGGACAATCGTCAATTTCACAGGCTATCCACGAACATAAAATCCATAGAAAATAATCAGCAAACGATCTACGCGGGTGCTTCGTCACTGCCATCGCGTCAGATCAAATTATTGCTACGCAAAATACTAATTTCGCTGATAACGAAGATCAGATAGCGATATTCCATTAGCTGTTCGTGTCCGTGTAACTCGATAAAGTCGCGAATCAAGTTCCGCGTTCATCAAATTAAAAAGCAATAAACACGTTCGCTGACAATTGATCGAATATAATCTACTCGATTTTATCCATTCCTTTTTAATTAATAGGTGAAACTTTTATAAAAGTTAATCTAAAAACCGATAGATATTCAATTAGTGATTTAATTAACGATTCTTTTATTGTCTTGATTTCATATTTTTACAATTCATAGTACTACACCTACATAGGATCGAATTTAAAATGCGAATAAAGTTAAAGCTAGGAAAAAAAAAAAGAAGAGAGATTCTGAATGGATGTTACGGAATTATTCACTTTTTTCCTGCGGACGGGGAAACTCCGATAAAACAAGTCAATTACTCTAAAAAGAAATTAATAAAAAAATTAATATCTATGTAATTGCTTTTTCACACTTTCCAACACAACTACAGACACCTAAATTAAATTACGATCGCCCGTACCTACGTGTACGTATATTGAAAACGTAATACACGAAAAACGATTCGTTCGTGAACGAATTTTTATTCGAATATAGCTCGAAATCACGTGCCAGAAGAAGCCTCTCGTTCGTAAATGAAATTTTTATACAAATACCGTGGCTTAAAGATCGCACGATAGACGAAACGGTCGAAACGATGGAACGGGAAACTTTAATAAAGTTAAGCAAATAAATCTCCGATCGAACGTAATAAAAATCATAACGAAGGTTATCTCGCTTCTCGTTCGTAAAATAAACCAGTTACTTTTCAAATATAGTTTTATATAGTTAGACGGTTACGTGTAATTTATATGATATAAAAATCTCGTAATACGGACAAACTGTGTTTGATCTGATCGCGCGTCGTTCGCGGACAGCCCGTTCGTATTAAACGTTCGTCTACGAATAGCTTCGGTTTGGAAAATTCAACGATCGACAAGCGTTAAACTGCTCCAAGTTATTCGTCGATGGCGATTATTCCGTTGTATAGCAGCCGGCACTTTGCCATGGGATTAATTCACCGTTGCATCCGTCAGTCATGAAAACAACAAGCGTGCACAACGTGTTCCGTTGGCGGATGCAGTCGGTTCAATGGTTTTGGTCGCGCGTGCTCGCCGAAATCGAGTCCACGGCCCGTCCATTTTGTCGCGTCCATTCTGCCGGGTGACTTCACCTGAACGCTGACGAAAGAAACGCGATTCACAAGACGAAAACTGAACCGATTCGTTATGCCGCGTTGAACATTTGCATTTTGTTCCCTTTTTATTTGGATTCGTCGGCGATGGAACAATAGAGAAACAGCGAAAGATAGCGCGGGAGAAGAGCTGCGTGTTTCGAATTCACAGCGAACCGTCGATTTATTATGAACATCGATACGGCCGAAACAGGAAACCGTAGAATTTATACCGTTGTCGATGCAAAAGCGAGAGGAATTAAAATCATTGGAGTGTTCGCTTTGTAGATATTCGTTGTAACGTTAAACGGAACAATGAGAAAATATCCACTTGGTCGAATAATGAAACACCGTGTCAATTATCCGGAACGTTTTCGACAAAAACATGTCCCCAAATTAACAACAGTTAAAATCACAGTTGCCATCTCATCTGCCTTATTTTATATTTTTACGTCTCGCATTATGAATTTTCTGCTATATCTTTACAAAATGTGGACGACATCATTCTGGTAAGAGAAATTCCGATAACGTTCGACCGTAATCATAACCTGCGATCTTCTATTTATATAAATCTCGTTTAAATTTGATATCAATGGTGTTAATGCTTCTACAATCGAACTCGCAAACTCTCTCGCGAAATTACCTTACGCGTACCGGAAATATACAGCCAAAATTCCGCAAACAGCCTCAACGAAGATACCTCAACGATCGCGAACCAAAGCAAAATACCTGTTTACGCTCCTATGGAGCGAACTTTAGCCTAATTTCGCGCACTACCCGGCGTATCCAAAACGCACCGAGAGAAAACGCACGCGAGCAACATCGCGAAATCGGTCGGTGCAACAAACGATGCGGCGCGACTTGTGTCAAAGAAGCTCGGTAAATTGAATATATCGCGTCAGAGGGAAAAAATTCAGGCGTCATTTACGCGAGAGCAATACTCGCGAGCCCTGCATGTCGCAACCGCGCGTTATATGCACGCGTTACACTCGAAAAACAGAGACAAGCAGCGTAAAAAAGAGAGAGAGAGAGAGAGAGAGAGAGGGAGAAATTGGAACAAATAATCCGCAACTTACTGCCGCGAACCTGGTGCGGCTCGTAACTAAAAAGGGTTGGCGGACTGTTTTCACGTGTTTCGCGAGCTTCCATACATCGGTTTGGAACGAGTGCAGACTGAGAATGCACTGGGTCCACACACGGTACAATATCGCGGCGGCGTTGACATTCGAAAGCAAAAGTGGACAAAAACAACGTTGCAGATGGAAATAAACGGCGACCGATGGAGGTAGGCGGCCGATGGCAATTTTTAACAAAGTTTTTACGTAACAAACAGGTGCACGGGTGGAAACGGTTTATTTGATCGCGCTTCATCGCCCACGTATACGTACTACTGCGTGGCTCTGTGATTATGGTAAAAAGTTGGTCGACGTTTCCCGTTTCCTCGATCCCTTTCATCCAATTGTTTCGTGGAGTAATTGGAACCGAAAGTCTATCCTTTTGTCTCCACTTTTCCAGTCTTTCTCGCCGTATAATTCGAACGAAGATCCTCGGAATACATAGAAGTTAATCAATATGCTTTTAATAGAAATAAAACGCTCGTTCCCGGAGAGGATTTTTCACACAGCTGAATTTTTATTTCGTTATTACGATCTAGCGAGAAACGTTAAAACTTCAACGTATCAATATATCTACGTGTTTCGTCGTAGAAAATTGTAGAAAAAGTATAGAATATCGTGAAATAAATGACATTTTGTTCTGTAACATTACGATTTAACGAATGAACGTATTGCCAAGTCAAAATTTGCTGGTACCTCCGGTACGTTTTCACCAAATAGTTTTGCCAAAACTTTAAATTCTCGTAAACGGGCCGCGTTAGTAGCAACGTAACTTTTTAATCGGAGAAAAAATTCCTCACCTTTGACGTTGTATTTGCCAACGATACGGCAAGGAACGTCTCTCTTCGTTCGACGAGAGCTTTACTTCCCTCGACTAACACAGACACATCGACGCTACGTAGAACACGTTAAACGAAATACTTGTTTGTTCAAGTAAACTTTCACGCTGATACTTCGTTTAAATTTCACATATTCGCGATTGACGTTTTAATCGATGTCCGAAAGTGATTTACCTTTGCGGTGACACGTGAAAATCGACGAGAAATATCAACTCTGCGTGTCCCTGGCGAAATAGGCGAGGGCCGTTTGCCCACAAATAAACGTGCACGATCATGCTTCGACAATTTCAAAGGGACTTACCAATCGTTTTCAAAGTTAGGGGTTGATATGAAAAGGGGTCGGCTAAGACTTTCGGGCTTTCACAGGGCCAGCGGATCGTAATCTGCCGTCCATGTATATTCAAATACCCGACACGATAAATCTTCTTGCTTTTCGTTTATTAACGAGACGACGATTCCGTATCCATCCGATCGATTTCCATTATATCCCACTGACCAGGATTAAAGAGAGCCGTGTCATACGACGTGTTGAATAGCGGAGGAATCTTAAAACTATACAGAATATATATATATATATATATATATATATATACTTAATGGAATTTACAAAATGAATCGGATCTCTAAATTGCAGGATTGAAAAACGACTATCGCGTATAATACGCGGCATTTGTAGTAGCAAAAGAAGGAAACAGGCGCCAAGATGTTTGTACAATAGATCAGAATGCTTGAATTTTTGTAACAACAGTTTCCTTTGGGAAGCGATTCTTTGAGAAAACTGTCTCAAGACCCTCGGAAACTGAAAATGAGACGAAAAGATTATCGCGGGTTTTACTCGACGCGTTAAATACCCTGGAAACAAAAACGATTCTGTAAGAGAAAGATTCGCAGGCCATTCACGTTCAGATCCTCGGAAGAAACTACCCCTAAATTCAGTCAAGAGAGCACGGGGCTAAATTCGATCACCGGATCAGTCCTGATCCTATAAAATTTAGAGAACTGTAGAGGTAAAAAAAAAAGAAAGGAAAAAAGAAAGAGAAGAGGCGAAGGGAGAACGAACGAAGGAAGGAAATAGAGGGGAACAAATCGAATCCGTGTTCCGCGAGGCGCGGGACCAGAGATACGAAACGAAAGACAACGGCTAACAATACGCCGTTTCGAGCCCACTGAAAGGATTTTCGCGACACCCTAAAGTGGCCGTTGAAATCTTGTTAGGCTGCGAAAATGCGAGGCTCGATACTGTGTCACCCGAAAACCCACTCGTTCCACGTTTTCCCTTCTCTTTCTCCCTCGCTGATTCACAGCTCCCGGTCGTCGTTCGTTTTTCCCATTACGAGACTATGGTGCAAAGGATGCTGATACTGTTCGACAGGAACGAAGGGAAACAATTTTATAACGAAATAAACGCGCAGCGCGGCATGCACTGGACAGAAATGGAAATAATCGTTGCTCGATTTTCATCGTATTATTCGATGATTTAATCCGCAAGTAAGTAATAAGTAACGAACGTCGACGATAATTCGTCCAAAAATCGACAGAGGATTAATAAAAATCATCTATACACCAAAGTCAATAATTACTTGGAAATTAGCTCGCTGGTTATACGTTCCTGTTCTTACACTTCTGTTGATTCTTGTTAAGTAGCATTTGTTACGCCTCAAATATTAAATATAGAGAATTTGAAGAAAAATACGTATAATTTCAATCGGCAATTTAAAAGATTGCTCGTTTTCAAGAAGGTATTGTATTACGTTGCTACATAATCTTTTTCTGTTACAGACTAAGCGCGACTTGGCTGAGGAGTGGCTGAGTCATCGCACTTGTTCCAAGAAAGTTGTCAAAGTTACGCAAAAGCTCCGTTCTTTACCAGATGTCGGCGCAATGTCTGACGAGATGGAAGGAAAGACGAACGATTTCTGCGTGACACTTACGAAAAAACGATCGTTCCCAACATCGCCGCTATTTGCTGAAACGTCACCGTATGTGTGGTTAGACGAAGAAAAAGATATATTAAAACATATTTAAACGGAGCCAGAGAGCAGGAAAAAATCCTGACAAAGAGTCGATAAACAGACTTTTACTCACGTCGAATCCCTTAATACCAAGTTTCAGGAAAACTGCACATTACGTACATTTTTTAGCTTTGCCCCAAATCCTTATTCAAATGCCACACCGTGGAACGTGAGAACGTTACCTGCAAACGTACGATCGCTGCCTGCGAACCTGGTCTGTGAACGTGCGAACGTGGCCTGCAAACGCGCGAACGTGGGCAACAATTTTTGCTTTTTGTCTGGAATCCTCGTTCGAATGCCGCACTGTGCTCTACTGCGGAAATTGAGAAAAAGATATTGGATACACAGAGATGTACACTACCGGTCAGAAGCTTGCAATCCGTCAGATTCCTGGAATCAAACGTACGTATTCCGTCAAAGTTAGGAAACAAGGAACTTGGGAAATGTAACGATTTAGAATTTCGTTGTTTTAGCGAGCTTTTCCCTCGATTTATCAAAGTGCAAATAACTATCATCGATATGACTGCGGTGTATCGGTTTCGAATCGATCATGAAATTATAATAAAATTGAAATTATACTAACTGCGGTCTATTGATATATTAGCAGCAAGTATATTAGCTTCTCGTGCTTCCTCGATTGATCTCTTACTTTGGAATAAAATAAAACTCTCGTAATACAGAGTAATAAGTAATCAAAGTTAAGAAACTACTTTCGTTCTGAAACAGCCTGTACAATTGGAACAGCGATTCCCTGTAACTGTAGACGAACACACGACTCGAACGACTCGTGCACGATTAAGCATTACAGTTTCACGGTTAGTGCGTGAAACTTGAAGAAAGCTACAAGGAAACACGATCGCAACGAAAATGAAAATCAGGGTACGGATCAGCGGGTACCGATTTCATTGTCGCGCTTTTTATCGTATCGAGCTTTCCGGCCAGTTGTCGTGCAAGCACGCTCACGCGAGCATTACGAGATTAGCGGCGCGCCATTTTCAAATGCAGGCGCTCGGCTCGGCGAAAGGGAGCGAGCGAGGAACGAGAGGGAAAAGAGAGCACACGCCGACACACGCTCGAGAACGCGTATAATTGAATTGTCAGGAATCCGCGCGATTTACATGAAGCCGCGACCAATGCTGTTCCAACGTTCATAATCGCGTGGCGAACGAGTCTTTAACCCTCGAACGGCCGTGAGAAAAGCAACAACGTATCTACCCTCCTCCATGGAATAATTTATGTTTAAGGGTAGTCGGATATTTCGAAATTATACGGTTAGGTTAGTTTAAATTATACATCCGAGGGAAATTGTAAATTCGTAACTCGTAAATATGTACGTACGGTGAGTCGCGGAAGCGTTTGTAATTATTTTACCCGAAACGGTGATTATTTTATGAATTACTTCTTACCAGAGCCATTGGTGTAAAAGATAAATTATTGGAACTATAAGTGCTGGCGATAGTTGAATCAATTATCTTTTTAGTTACAATAGCGATAAACGGAAGTACGATTATTGGAAATTAAAAATAAAATTCAAACGATATTTTCGTCGTTAGCTCGATGTCCAGAACCTTGGGAATATATCGGGTTGGCAACTAAGTAATTGCGGATTTTGCCTATTGATTCCATTAATGATACCGTTAGGTGGTAATGACAAAATCCACAATCACTTAGTTGCCAGCCCAATAATTTGCTTTTTATCATTTACATCGCTTCTACCAACAACCTGCGTTCGTCATAAAATACGTTCGTATAGTTGAAATTATACTTCGACTGATAATATAGATTCATAGATGTATAAGATCGCGGTATCCGGAGCTGAGCATTAATTTGTTCGTGTAAACCACGTTCTACTGTATCGTACATTTCCGATGAATACACAAAAGTTCTTTCACATTCAAATTCCCGCAGGTGCTCTAAATCGAGCATACATAGTCGGAAGAGACACGCGCGATCGTGATATCAGTTAATAACGCAACGGAACAGAATTCATTGGTCAACATTAGACGCATAGAACTCGCCCTCTGCCGCATTTTGACAATAGCAGCGGACCTTACGCTGCTACTGGGTAGCGTTCAATGAAAACGGCATTGTTACGATTTCCAAATAAATCGCGGCGTCGGTGCGGTAATGCCGCCGCTATGCCGTCGAAACGCGAATCAATTCGAATGGTAATTTAGTGGCGATGCTTGGGCGGATTATGCCGGTCGAATAGCATTTCAGATTCCTCGCGAGCATACATGCGAACGCACACATGCATCCGCGAACCGCGTGTTCGATATTTCGAAATACAACGTAAAAATCACGAAATAAAATATTAGATTTACGAGGAAATCGCGTCCGCTTGCCGATTCACGAAATTTCCAAACATAGAGTTATTAGTAGCTAGAGGTTATAATTCGATGTACTAACCACTTGACCGAACCATTTTTTAACCAAATGCCTCTACTATCGTAGAATTACAAATTACAAATTATAAAGAAACCAAATTTCAGTTCTACGTTAGCTTGTTGAAAAACGGCACTCGATTCGTGCATTTGGTATTCTATTTGAAAACAGTACTTGTCATACGCGGTATTTAAATCTTATGAAACGTGTAGCACACAGAACGTAGGTAATGAAACGATAATTTGCTTCTTAAATTACTTCTTTAAAATTGCTTTCCATATTGCTTCCATCTATAAAAGGTAGAAAAGAAGAGAATGCTATTAAACGAGTGTAGGAATATTTTTCTTTTCGAAACAGGACTCTTCGGTTCGATAAAGTTTTACTGTAAAAGCGTACTGGAATTGCTAACCCGACCATAAAAATTTTCAGAACGCAAAGAGTTGAAATCAAAAAGAAGTTTCCGCTAGATCGAATAATATTTTGTTTTCATTTTTGCATCTTTCTCTCGGTCGGCTATTACTGCCGAAAAGTTGTTCGTCGCGCGACATTAATATGGCGGTGTCTTCCCGCGCCACCTTCTTCGCCGGCAGTTAACACGCGCCCTCTTAAAGTTCCGTCCAACTTTTCGCCACTAAAACAATTTGGCCGAGGCGAGAGGCGACAGCGTCGCGGATAAAGCCACCGCTACGCCCCGAGAACTTCTCCGCGATGTTACCGCGCTGTCGTAATACCTTTCACACCCCGATCGTTTGATAACGTAATCGTTCAGATTAATCCTTTTTAACAAGCGAACCGCGCGTACGCGTAGGCGACGAGCTAACGACGACTACGTGACTTTCGCGATTCGACGATCTACGGCTACCAACAACCACGCGCGCGCCACGATTTATGAATTTATACGCCGATAACCTATTCGGAATACAGAACGTTCCAATCGATTATAAAACACGCACGGATTCGCCAATGAGCCTCCGAATGATGTCACGACAAATTCGTGCCTTTCGCACGAGATTCCTATTTAACAGTATGTAGTAGGTTATTGACAGGGCGAAACGATGGAAGAAAACGTATTCAAACCTGTACTTGTACGAACGCATGTTATGTATGCCGCCAACAATGTGTTAATATTGAAAATTATTTAATTTTTTATTCGGATTTTTTAGTCGATATTCACTAAATACCGATCTAGGGGAATTTACAAAATGTGTACGTGGAATAAGATGTTGATCGTTAACGAGCACATCGACTGTCACATGTAGGAGACGTAAACGTGTCGCGGTGATCAAGTACATTCGACGACTTCCGTTGACGCAGGAAAGTTGACATTAATTCGAATTACATATGATTTGACCGCTTCGGACCAATCATGCAACGCCGGATGCGGTTCGCCTCCGTATTTCAACTCCACGTGCGATTTAACGTGGTTACGTATTAAACGAAAGTACGGCAATTTCGCTCGATAAATGCCACAGGAAACACGGTGACGAAACGTCATCGTACGACAATGCGTCAAATCACCGAAGGGAGAGAACGTTGACTCGCAACGAGAGTCGGTGTACTGGTAATGTCAACATTTTCTTGTGGTTAAGGAACATGGTTGAACAAACGGAGAAATGTCAACATTGAAACTTACCGAATTCTCGATCGTAGAGTCCACAACGAGATATCACAACCTGCACCACTCGACCCTGTCCCTCTTCGCAAAAGTAGATGAGTTTCACGAAACTTAGTTCATGACCACTAACCGAAAACGATGTGCGTTCGTTCGCATCTAAAATGCAACTTGAACCTTAGCCCGCGCTTTGGTGACTGCCAAAGAACTGAGAGTGGGGATTCTCTACCCTCCGGCATTATGTTCACGCGACATCGCCACCAGATGACTGTACGGGTTCGGTATGATTTTACAGTAGATGACGTTAAGACCGACTTCTACTATAGCAACCGCTGTTATTAGGAAATGTAAATACTACTTATTGAACACATAAAAAACACGCATAGGCCTCGGACAAACCTAAGTACTACTAGCAAAAGGAGAAACAAAAAAGGAAAAGATAGCAGTAAATCGACGCACATTAATACAGAAAATGATTTTATCGATGACGAATCTTCGTTTACCTTTTGTAACTCAAAAACCGGGTAAACCTGATCACAGACGAGTACACAACACGGTCATTGACTAAAAGGAGGTTTAAAACGAGAGTTTCACGTCTTACCAATGTTTCTTCTATCAATGTTGCTTCTAACGACAAGAATTATTAGTAGCTATCAAGGATAATTAATAATTATGACACATAATAAATTTATTATTACAATTCCTTTGTTCGTTTCTTTGACTACATTGCTGTACGATATTCGTATTTACCGCGACAGAATTCATACTACGAGGGGCCACAAGTGTGCTCTCAAAAGTCATAGACAAAAGGCGAAGGCTGCCTACATAACCATGACGTTCTTAAAATTAACGCTGCGGGGAGCCACATTACGTAAACTATACATAACATAATAAGTAACAACGGCTAAGGGAAGGCAAATTTACTAATGAATAGCATAAAATATAAGAAACGTAAACAGAAGTGCAGCGATTAAGAATACATTTTTCCAATGTGTACTAAAATATAAGATATAAGCGCATTTCACAGAGATTGAAGAATATGAAGGCTTGACAAATATTTCATTATAAATCTATCCATAAATCTACGTTTGCAATTATTCCAAGTAACCAAATAAAATTTGTTCAGTGATGATTATATAGATAACAGTGTTAGGTTATGTAGAGCTTGATAAACAAATTATATGTACTTCTGTCAATAATTAGATATCAATAACGTTCGATCGAAACGTATAATGGAACTTGGCGACCTAATATTAATTCCAAAACTTGATAATGTTGCCTTGGTAGATAAAAGTGATGGCAATTACAAAAGTATAGATGGAAGACTATGTATTAGTAGTCACCATCTTCTTTGGTCTTCGCGACAAGGCGATGGACAAGAGCTCTGGGTACGATCTAATGTGAAAATTATTTTAGCATTATGATTATTTGCAATGTTAGTTTAGTCCATTTATGTTCTATCTTCTTTCAATGTTTTTCAGCTATTATATCGAAATATTGATCTTATAGAGAAAAAATTGAATACCCAAAGTCCGGGTGGTACCATTATATTAAAATGTAAAGATTTTCACATTCTTCAATTAGATATTAATTCAACAGATGACTTAACAAATGTTGCGCTATCTATAGAGATGTTAACGTCACAAGGTGAAATACTTAATGTTGTTTTCATCTTTGTAAAAGTATATTTTTTCCATATTTTATGTTAATTCCTATTTCTTTCTTTACTACAGAGCAAACTTTACAGTATCCATTTTTTAATAGACCACAAGTTACTAATAGTACTATAAAACAAATAGAAGATGGGTGGACTGCATTTGCTCCAGTATCAGAATGGTCCAGATTGTTAACTGCTTATGCGGATGAATGGCGTATTAGCTATTTAAATAAAGACTACAAAGTTTGCAATTCTTATCCTTCTGCAGTTATAGTACCGCGTCACATAGAAGATAAGATTATAATATCATCTGCCAATTTTAGAGATGGTGGACGATTTCCAGTTTTATGTTACAGACACGAAGGAGGGGTATGTAATATCATATTGTGCAGCAAGTACAATGCAATAAATTAGATATACATGCAGGATTGATCAACCAACGTTACAGAGTATCTTGTTAAGAAGTAGTCAACCAATGTGTGGCACTAATGGTAAAAGATGTAAAGAAGATGAAAGATTGTTAAATGCTGTGTTAGGGCCAGGAAGACGTGGGTAAATACCATATTCTTTATAGCTTATACTTTAGCCGATCATAGAAGTGTTTAACTATGATTTGATATTTAATATCAATCGCAATGTCTCATACTAATAACAAAGTAATACCTTTTCGATCTAACCAATGTTACTAATGTAAAATTTGTCAATAGTTATATAATAGATACAAGATCCATTAGCCAAGCTCAAAGTTCCAGAGCTAAGGGTGGTGGTACAGAAATGGATGCTGCTTATCCGCAATGGCGGAAAGTACACAAAGCGGTTCCGCGACCCCATGATTTAGCAGATAGTTTTTTTAAATTGATAGAAGCTTGTAATGATATAACGTGTTCTACTTCCCAGTGGATCTCAAGACTTGATAACGGTGGATGGTTATCCGCTGTACAAAGCGCTTTAAACGCTGCTTGTGTAACTGCTCAGTGTCTTCATCAAGAAGTTGCAGCTGTATTAGTTCATGGTATATAATCTATAAAATGATTAAGCAAATACGATTATACTAATTATACTATACTATTACTAAGTAAGGATACTTGCTGCGTTTTGAACAGGTAGTGCTGGCAGAGATTCTACTTTAGTGGTAACCAGCTTAGCACAAACGATATTAAATCCTGACTGTAGAACAGTACGTGGCCTTCAAGCTTTAATCGAACGTGAATGGATACAAGCTGGTCATCAATTTTTTAGCCGTACACGTCATGGACCATACCATCCATCGAATTCACAAAATCCAACGCATGCTCCGACTTTTCTTCTTTTCCTCGACTGTCTTTACCAACTCCATTATCAATTTCAATTTAGCTTTGAATATACAGTAGAATTATTGATTGAGTTGTACAATCATGCATATTACTCTAATTATGGCACATTTTTAGGTATTTACACATAATACTATTATATATTCATTCTAATACTTGATTTCCATATTTAAAATATTTGTGTATATATTGACTCCAGGTGATTCAGAAGCAGAGAGAGTTAGACTTCGATTATCTGAACGAACGTGTAGTTTATGGTCTTATATAAATCAACCGGAAATATTAGAGAAATGGTTGAATCCTTTGTATGAACCAAATTCAGGAGTCATTTGGCCCAGCGTTGCACCTATTAGTATACAGTTATGGAAGGAACTTTATCTTGGCCATACAAGTGTTGCTCCATGGAAAAGTTTACCATCATGTATAAAACAAATAAAACAAAACTATATGGCAGTACGCAAAGTTGCCAGTCAATTACAAATTCAGATTAAACAAGCGATAGAGCAAATGCGTTCAAACCCTGATATATGTTATGAAGAGGAAAATCAAGATGAGCATACTTGTATAGCACAATTAAGTCTAGAATCTCGAAATACGTGATATACATTATGGACAATGTAAAGAGGAAAAAACTTCATTTATATGAGACACGCAATATCGTAATTTGAACTTATTTACGACATAAAATTACCAAGTAACATAATCGTGTGTTTATCAAAAATTCACCAAAATTTCAAAAGTTATTTATCTCATATATACGTTTTTTATGTTTCCTTAGGATAAAAATAATTTTCTTCATAATATAGTAATTGAAATATAAATAACACGTTCACGCGTGTAAAGACGCACATTGTTTATTCATATTATTTATTCTTAAACAAATTATTATAATATACATAAGATTTATATTATACATGTAGAGCAGAGGAAACAAGTATTCATTGATTCCATGGAAATATCCGGTCCCTTATATACGTCAAGTAATTGTAAATGTAACATTGTACGAAGTATATATACAGTGAAAGAATGAAATGTTTACAACTACTTCGTATTCAATATTGTTTTATTTTTAAATATATACAAAATATTTTGATAAAAGAAAATAGAAAAAAGAACGAATCATAAAATTATGGTACATTGATTCCATTCTCGAATTTTACATATATCCGAAAGTAAAAATAATCTGGACGCAGAAAAAAGACGATAAAGACAAGTTCTTACCGTTATATAGGACGTAGAAAGACGAATGAAATATGAGAAGGAAAAGTGAATAAACAGAGACAGATAGATCAGGAGGGGAGGGTTAAGGGCAGCAGGATTATTACTACCAATGAAAAGAGGGAGATCGTTGGAGGGGAAATACTGCAGGTGTTCATACACAAAGAAACTGAAACAAATCCTATATTCACTGGTTTGAAATTTAAGTATCTTTCGTATATTCCTTACTTTTACACAACAATTGTATACTAGAATAATTTTAAAATAAGATCATATAGAACACAAAAGATTTGTTCTTACGTGAAACGATATGAAATAAGATAAAAAAACAAAGAGAAAGAATTTAATTTTTTTTAAATACGTTACTTACGATGATATAAAAGTATATTTGTTCATCAAATATAGCGATATTAATTATTTCTTTGCTTCTTTTCTTTTCTTTACTTTCTTCATTTCTATAAACTATTTACAATAAAACACAAAATTTGTTGGAAAGAAACTAACTGAAAAGTATTTTCTGTAAATCCAACAAACAGGTTCAATCTTGAGGATCGTCTCTGAACATCAGCTCGATTTCCCTGGATGAGTGTGGATCTAGTCACGATTAAAATCAAAAAACGTGGACTGAATTCAAACCCATCCAAGGCCAGCAAGCAAATCCGTTTTCTATCCTGATTTGTGATGTTTAAACTTGCCAAAATGTAGATTGTGAATGAAAAGACGTTCCAACAAAATTTCGTTGAGAAAACAAGTACACGATCTCAACCAACAACGGAATCACGAGGCAGAATGCGGAGAAATGATGCTTTTGAAAATGGAATTGTAGAAGTTCCAGGTAGGGGAATAAAGTAAACGGGCCTGGATTGGTGTGTCTCCCTACTCCTCCTATATTACAAGTAAGGCCCTTAAGTGGGAAAGGGACCTTCGATGGATCGAACCACGGTCGTCCGTGGATCGAACAAAACACAACAAAAGATTCCCTATAACCTGGTTTTCACTATAATCACCTCACGGTCAAACAGACAAATCTGGACACTCGCTAGGGAAAACTGCCCGTTCTTTGAGTAAAAAAAATCAAGATGGAAAAGAAGAGAAGGTCTCGTTCTGTGATATAAACAGAAATGAGAAGTGTCTCTATCTCTGTCTGAGACATTCATAATATCTATGTATATGTGTACATATCTGTCACGCAGTATAATGAGAGCTTTTCTTGCCCTCCACCTTGATTTTTGTTGACTCAAAAGATGGACGGTTTCGTCAATGCTTTCGGTAGAAGAGAGTTCGGACCTAGTTATATGACCGTGGCTCACTTTTGCACTTAGTAAAATATGGTCGGTAATGAAATGAACGACACTGGTTATAGGGATTTCCTACCTTTCCTATTATTTTTGTTGCGTACGCGCTTTAATATATTTCCTCTTCCTTACTATTGGCCTTAATACCTCACTAAAATTCTCTAAAGCTGGGAAGATATATGCAGGACAGTACACAGATAACGGGAAACACTGATCTCTATCCCAGTATGATACTTCAAATTACCAATACGCGTGCTTATCTATATGATTACGATGGGTCCATCAGAAATAACCAATCAGATTTGCATTCCTCTTCATAATCCATTCCAAGATAATCACCTTTTCTGTTCCCTATTATACATATATGTAAATCATATAACCATCTCACTTTGTTAATGTAGCTTTCATAATTTTTATACTCATCTTATTTATTTCCACCCACATTAATGATAATCAGTTATGTAGTTCTTACGATGACCACTGTCGCATACATAACGCAATCTGACAATTCGCCGAATTTTTGGCTTTTCATTTTGAAGTCCTATCTTTAATTCACTTACCTCTCACGTAGCAGCGCTGCTTGAAGGAACCCAAGAATGCATATGCGCATTCGCCATTATTGATATAGCCAAGAATGTTACTTATGCGTAATTTATTGGAAACATTTCGACAGAAATGAAATATAATTATTAGGTAAAAGAGGTACAGTACAGAAACCATTCTCTTTTTATAAAAAAGAGCAAGATAAAAGTAATTTTATAAAAGTAAAAATGTGAGATTGCTTTTTGAAGGTAGAATGTTAATAAAAATTTGTTTTATATATATATATATACTTGTTATATAGTTTATCAAATATATCATTTTTCCAATAAATACAAAACTATTGGGTCATCATATGCAAGATCGCTGATACATTATCCTTAACACCAACTATACAATATAATATTTAAACTATCGCAAACTAAACAGTAAATAATGTAAAATTTTCTATATACATACCTACATTTTATTCAATACTTTGTATATATTACACAACATATTATATATGTACAAAATAATACTAATTATATATAAAATTATTACAATAATCTTTTCGAACAATTCTTTTTTTTATAAATTCCTCTTTAAAATGTTTCTCACATATTAAGTGTCTTGCCTTTAGTTCTCTTATATCAGGAATGGCTTTCTCCCATATATTTTCAAGTTTGAATTTTTTGACGTTTTAAAAAGGCAATACTGCCATTGTATTTGTAAACACTTTTACAATCTGGTATAGCATATATAAGAGCCATCTTTAACATTAACAATAAGCTTTAGTTATGATTGTACATAGTATGTACGGCAACTGTATAATTCGTATAAGGAAAGAGTAAGTTTATTAGTAATAACTATGTATGTAAATACTTTTCTCTTTTCTCTATTTGGCATTCTTTCCATCCTCAGTGGGATTGCACTGACGACTGATGACAAATATGCATCGTCTGTGACTTTATCAACTTTGTTAGTTGGATTGAATATAATTCCTACATCTACTGCTATAAATCACAGAAGACATAAGAAACACTCTGATTTTCTATACGATCAATATTTCAAAATATGGAACACGAGGATCCATAAAATGCAAGGTCTATGCTGTATATTATATGTATAGCAATCTATATTTAGTCAATTAGATGACTATTACTTGACATGCTATTGATTTTATCGATATCTGTTTTCAACAATTCCAGTGAATATAATTCCTATATATTTGGCGCAAGGAATACTCTGATCCTTTTACAAAGTCGGTATTAGAAAATATGGATTACGATGTTTGAATGTTATTAAGACAAGTTTATACTACATTTTGTCTGTACAGCAAGTTCCATGATTTCAAATACAGTTGTCATTGCAACAGTATGATTTGATTAACTAATTTGGCAATAATTTCTTGTCTACGTATTTACCACACAGTGGCATCATTATTTGTACCTTCTATATCTATAAAGAGGCCCTACGATATTTTTAAATATCATATTCGATATGTAGAACAACATATTAATAATGACGAGTTTAATTGCACAAATCGTGTAATTTGATGACACTACGATTAAACGTTGGTTGTCCCATGTCATTCGCGAGGTTCAAGTTACAATAAAACTATGATAAGCTGTACCAATTATCGTTCATACCTTTTCATTAGCATTATAACGTCACTTTTCATGATAATATACCATTTTTAACACAACCATCTGAAATATTCAGATGGAAAATATGTTCCACGCTCTCTGCACTTTTCACATTCAAACCAGGAAATTGTTAACTATAGCTGAAACTAGAAATCGGAAACCACGTGAGTCAAGTAACGTGTATATCAATATTCAATTGACATATGTTTATTGGTATACAATTCCAAATAATTTTAAAATGAAAGTTGTTTTAACAAAAAATATTTAATGTTCCTATATTATCCAACACTTTATAAACCAATCGTTTATTTATATTACTAAGAAATATTGATATAGTATTTGAATAAAGTAGTACAATATTTAAAACTGATAATGAACGGAAAGAACTTTATAATATATGAATATTTATTCCTTGGTTAAGACTAATTTCAAAAAAATAATAGATTAATAGAGAATGTAACATATATAACATGTTAGAAATACATATTTACACATGCTTTTATTATTTATTTTATCCATAAAACATAATATTCTATATGAACAGTTTCGTTAAAGAAATATATATATATTACTTAAGCAGCTATTCGTATACTTGTTATATATCATCCTTTAATACGATTATTGTATATTATTTGAAGACCACATGAAAATAATATGATAATTCCATATTAGGATCGAATTTTAAAATCGCTTTCTTGTCAAAATCTAAAAGTGCAACTTATCATGTTTTTCTCCTATGGTTTTCGTTTGTAAGTTTTTTAAACGTATACAATATACTGTTAAATTTAGCGCCCAACTAATTTAGTAAGAAAAATTGTCGCAAGATGGTGGTAAGATGGACGACGAAAGCGCCATCTCACTTGCTATACGTTGATCAGCAGGTCTGCAGGGTAAGAGGCAGGGCGGGGTATTACTGACGTCACTTTCGGCAATGTTCGTGGACATTCGAGTGGCCCGATCTAGCCCGAACGGGTCAATGTCTGAGGAGGCTTCGAAAAATTCGTAAGTGGTGTGGTGTTCGTGTGCACGGTGAGGAAGAGAAAACGTCGTCGTTGATTGTCGAGGAATTGGTTTTGCCGCGTAAGTCCAGCTCGCGCCTTTTACCCCTTTCCCGCCGTCAGGCTCGAGACGACGTTCGTATAGTGGTTTCACAATTATCGAAAGCAGAGGTGAACAACGACGGTGACGACGACCTCCCCTCGAGCAACGTCGACACGGACGACGACGAAGACGTCCACGTCGGCGTCAGCACGGTCGAAGCTTGTTTTTCCGTCTAGGAAAGCGGTGTTCGCGACGAAGCGTGCACAAGCCTGGCAAGTCGATAAGGTCGGGCCTGACAAGTCAAGAAGCGCCAGGAGTGACGAGTAGTGACAAGATTCAAAGTATATCGAGAAAGATAGAGCGAGCGAGAAAGAGTGGTAGTGGTGGAGGTGAGGCAGTAGCGCTTCCCCCGCATACTCGAAAAGTTCGAGCGTAGAAGTGAGAGAAAACAGTCGAGAGAATAAGAGAAGCAAGAGAAAGGAAGAAAAGCGAGAGAGTGAGAGAAACGAAAAGAGACGATTGACGACTACGCCGTTAGACCGAAAAAGAGAGAACGATTGGAAGAAGTGTACGATGTAAGAACGACAAGCGTCGTATAGGTGTATCGTCATTGAGAGAAGAAAAATTCAAAGTGTTGCGGCTGTTGTAGAAGCCACGGTGGCGAATTACATAGAAAGATCACCAACGACGAAGAAATCCGACCCGTCAGCCGGATCATCGTGGAGTTGTACTATATAGGAAGGCAAGCAAGTGCGGCGGTGTGCCTCCACTGGCGAACGTGTACGAACCGTTCCGAAAACGTCAACCCCTGCCTCCCCTCGCGGCATAGCTCTCCGCAACACTCCGCGCCCCCGTCAGGTTATTAGGTAGTAGAACCGCACTTCTCGGTGCGTGATACTCCCTGACAGTCAGCGGTTAATACGAAAGATTGTCGCAAATTGTGTCAATTCGTGTAGTTGGACGCTATCGACGCGGCGTATATCATATTCATTGGTGGAGAATCGACTAGATTCCCCAAGGGAAAAGAGAGCATCGAGTGAATCGCGTATCGCGACGGTCAAGTCTATCACGCGAAGTTGCTTGTGCTAACGGAGCGTATAACCCAGTGTGCGTTGTTAACGACGAACGTTTTGATTGTGAGAGTCGCTGCCGTCACTACCATTGCCACGCTACATCGTCAGCGGTTAACAGGAGCGTAATTCGTCGAAGAAAGTGTCGAGAAAGTGATCGAAAATTTCGGCGACCACCGTTTTCCATTTTCTTTATTTTAGTGATTCGATTAATCATCGTGAAGGAGCACACTGTTCTCCGACGTGGTTTCCGTTTTCTGGATCTTGCGCGCGCTTTGCTCGCTCGTAGCTCTTCCCTCCCATCTATCCCTCCTACTCCCTCCCACCCTTCCTCTCTTTTTCTTTCTCTCCCTCCATCCATCGATCGAGCGCGGCCGTGGCGTAATATAGAAGAACCGAACCGTGCGGACGTGCATGCGTGCGTGCGATGTAATTATCGTTCGTGCTGTCATTGATGTCCGAGGTGGTGTCGACGACGACAATAACAACGACGACGGCGACGACGACGACGCGCTGCTGGCTATCTTCACGTGAGGAAGTGCCACGGCCAGCCGAGGCGGCGACCAGCATAGGAATAACCAGAAGCGGCGTTTTATTCTAAAAAGATTTGAGTGTCAGGTGGCGGTGGAGAATCGGGTCAAGAAGATTTCAGAATGAGCAGCCGACCGAGGACCACCTCCTTTGCCGATTGCACCAACGCGCCCACGAATCCACCCCTGGGTGGCATGAGAGTCAGCAGTGAGTACCGTAGGCCGTAGGACGTGCCTTAACCTCTAGCACATAGCTTTTACTCGGGTCTCTCGGGCTTCTCTCCCTCTTCTTTCTCTGTGTTCCCTCCCCCCGCTGCGTCTCTCTTCCCCGAGTCTCCCTCCCTAGGAACCCCTTCCTCACTTGTTGCCCCTCTTACCGCGCTCTTTCTCTCGCCGCTTCGCTCGTTTGCCTGTCCGTCTCCGAACTCCGAATGCAGAGCTGTGCGTCTGCGTGCCAGTGCCTGGGTTACTCTTGGGAAAACGATGGAGCGGGTGCCCGAGGAAGAGGGTAGGGGGGACCATCACTTTTTTACCCGATGCTGTTCTAAGGATGTTCCTTCGTAATTCTCGATTTTGGCGGCTTCTGCTGAATCCGATGTTTACGCGACACGCGTACCACAGTTGTGCTCGACTCTTCTTGATCGTCGCCCGCACGATCATCGTGAAAACGCGATCTTCTCCGCGGGTGTTGTCCACGGAAACGCTGTGCTTCTCGATCGTTTTCGCCAGAAATCGCCGTTACGTATTCTCTTGAACGTTTCCTTACTGTGACATAGAGAAGTAGATGGTTATACACACCATATACATGTAGATCATAAATTGTGTAGAGACATGACAGTGAGATGCGTTGAACGGTAAACATTGTATTCGGCTGATACCGCTGCACGGACACGTTGAATTTCTTGATTTTATACTTTTTGATACTATTTTAATAGTACAGTACTTCCTAATGTGTGAATAACATGAGATACGTCAAGTTTTTCAAAGTGAAAAGTGATAGTTGCTCGACAGTCCTAACCTATGTTCAGTCTTGGCATGAATTGTCTGTGTTCATTGCATGATTATAGATATTTTTAGATGGTTTTTAAAGGATTAGACGAGAAATTGTGGGTGGGAGCTTGACAATAATGTTGGATTTCTAAGCTATACCTTTAAGTTACTATTTCCTTTATACGATGGGGAGATTCAATGTCTTTTCTTAACAAAGTGCTACAAATACTTTTTCAGTTAATTCCTTAAGACTTAAATCAGCTAACTAGGTAACTAATAAAGAATTATCCTTCGCTTTGGTTCCGCAACTTAGTTCTTAAAGTATGAGAGAAAGTAATCGAGTACAATAATATTATATAGAACTTTATTAATTCACAGAGTTTTATGTTATTAAGGTACAAAAGAATAAAATCTAAATCCACTAAGTGGTTTAAAATCATATTACAAGATATTAAGGCTGTATAATTGCTATTAAATTCGTTCAAGATATTTTCTAGTTATATCTAACTGTATCGTGTAAAACATTACTGGCAATAAAGAAGTTCAATCGACACAGTCTCTTTTCTTTGACAAGAGACTTATGCAATGTCTATGATTAAAAATAGTGTCTGCTTATACAAATGATTTTTTCATTGGTTGCATATTCAGATTCTTTTCTAATAGCTTGAGTAAGTAACTAAGAGCTCTGTGTGAAGTTCTTCAATTACACAGCCCTTACGATCAACAACATTTACAACTTTATACAAATACTCTTTGCCATTTTGTCCCAAATTAACATACCACGAAACTTAGTTTCTTTACAAAATGAATGAAGATTTCTATTATGAGTCTGTAGATTTCTAATTATGATTTCTCAGATATCAATAAACATTTTCCTCCAGGTCTATTAATTGTAAACACGTTAGTTTGTATTATTATGAAGAATCTAATCTTCTCAATGATGTTTTCTTATCACTTGGAAACTGATAGTTACTGAAAGCTATTGTTTAAGAATCATTGGCTTCTTAAAAACAACTGTCCATACAACTCTAATTCCTCGTTCTTTGAACGCAAATAAATAATATCTTCTTTGTTATTTGTCTCGTTTTATCTCTCTAGTTTAAAGGCCACGCTCTTTTTACTATTTTTCTAATTATTCCGAGATGACTAATTATCGACCGATCAATGAATCTCAACGGCGATGTATGCGAGAAAATTCAATGAGAAATATGTTTTTGAGAAAGGCGTTACACGATGGTACCATGACAGTGAACAATCGAGGGTATCATCTGGTTGATATTTGGGCTACGCCCTTCCAGCCCTTTTGGAAATTCAGGTATATACGTTCCAGCGGCACAATGAGAGAACCTATAATGTCAGAGGGGGAGAAGAAAACTCGCGCGAGATCCTCGCAGTGTGTTGCCAACTTGACACAGAATTCAGAAAATCGATGCTTCTTTCTCGTTTTCGCTTTGCTCTCCGTATCCTGATATTTCAGTGTCTTCAACCTTGCTACAATGTCAGAATTTTTATATTGCGATTTCGCTTTTATCTCGACAAACAAAGAGACTCGTGATAGAGACGTTAACATAAAATTGGAACGAGAAAGTTCACATACCAAAAACGATCCTTTCATAGTTTGTTCGAATTTTAAGAAATCTTCCAACGATATAGAATAGGGAAAAATTGAATTGAAAATAACGTAAAAACGTGGCAAGGCTAAGAAGAAAAGTTGAAAAGCACGATATCGGTGCACGTAATGCATCGTTCTTCATTAACGTCTTTATTGCCCTGTTGGATGATTAATACGCTCTTCTTCAATGTCGCACTCGAAAAAGCAATCGACGACGATGTAATTTTTAATACGTCTAACAGCTGTATGTATACGACATCGACAGGCCCGAAATAACGAGCTTTCGTTCGAGTTGTTGGTGTCAATCTCCGTTCCTATCAAATCGATATATCGAACGAGCAGACATGCGTCGCATGTATCGTATATTTTTGGCAGATCGCCTCTGTGTGAAGGTGCGTATAGAAAAAATCATTATTCCGTCGTTTCTTCGTCCAGATGCTGCTACCTTCAGGAGAATATTACGAAATAGCTAGAGGATTCGGCTTCGATTTTCCTCTACAACGCTACGTTATCTAATCAATTTGCATGATTGCATAAACGAAACGGCTGTTCGATGATTATCATTTTGCCTCGTACTCGCTGTTTATGGCTTGGTTTAAGGATTAACGATATTGATCGTCGTCGCAAATCCGCTCGTATCGCCTTGTTGCATGATTTTCAAACGGAGATCACACGGCAAAAGTATGACAAGTCTATCGTTGTTAATCTGTTGATCTTCGTGTCACTTGATGACTAAGAAGAAGCATTGGAAATAATCGAATAAGATAAAATTGCATGAAAGAAATTTTTACGATGTTTACAACATTTAACGATAAACGCGCAATATTTTGTAAGAAACGAACGATATTAGTTTAATTATTGTGTTATCTTCATTTTATTAACAATAGCCTATATATATATATATATATATATTTACAATTAATATTATTAAGCGATTTAAAAATCGAAATATTAAAAGCTTAGTTGTCTTATTAATATCTACTTATGCTCTTGCCAATGTGGTCTTCGATTTTCATTCCCTGCACCCTGACAATGGAAACGTAACATGGATGGTTAATTAATTCTTAATTAATTGGAGTAGGTTCGTTTGGATTGCATTGTTCGTGATAGAACAAAGAGAATACATGCTTTGTGGTATTAGATGATGTAATTAGCATTGATCTAACATCATCCAAGTTGAAGTTTAATTCTGAGATTTTCAAATAGAAATTTCCTTTCAGTCTAACCTCATACAGAAAACACGAAGTAGTCGTGTGATCGTCAATTAATTCCATAGATAGAGTAGTTCGAGTTCGATAGAAAAGGAAATTAATTTAACATCGGCCAGACTTGATGTCTAGATTATCGATCTTTAATTATGCTATGATCTTCAATTTTTTTTATATTTTTTTACGTTCAAGGGAGAAATCACGAATATTAATAATCTTGTTTAGTTGATGTCTCTTTATATCTCTTGCTCTTAAGTAAAATGATTCAGACGACATAGCAGGGTTAATGAAATTTTGGAGATCACGATATTTGGCGATTAAACTTCGTAGGAAATAAGTCAAGTTAAAATAATTGAACTTTCCTTTGGTTGGAAAATTTTCGATGCCTAAGGTTATGATAAAATAGATTTCTCTTATTCTGCTTCTTCGTCGTCTACTGGTGTAGCAACGATATATTAAGATTAAAATTGACGTCTCGATGACTCCTATGATCGATTTAGATTAAAATAAAGTTAAATGGAAAGAAACTTAGACACCGAGGAATGTTAAATCATATCTCAGCGTATATTTTTAAATATAATTTTTAAAGAAATCGTGTTCTCGATGTTACGATGCCCTGCTTATTTACGAGAATCTTTCAGAAACGAAAAACCCACGACCGCGAAATGTGCTATATAACTTTACAAAAATTTTTTCTACAAATCTTTCACGATATTAAGCCATTAATCAGCTTGATAGATTCATTCGCGTGTACATGTGATATATGGTGATCGTAAAAAGAATTTTCCAATATTTTTCAATTTTAGCAATACCGACAACTGAAAAATTTATTTTCTTTTTTTCTCGTTCACCAAAATATCTACAGTGAGTCATGTGAATATTTGTACATCCTTTAAAACCGAATAGCTTGTTTAAAATTGGGCTAAACGACTTGATTCTTTCTTCTTTTTTGGAAGTTAGGAAGACTAGTTTACTAGATGACGCTAAACAATTTTTTGAAAGAATTGCAACTGATCCGAACTGCGAAAGAAAGGTAAACGTTACTTTTAACAAATTTCCGTTTGGGCCTGTGATGAAAATTTAAGCTACATGTTGAAAATTTCATGGGACATGAAATTGGAACAAACACGAGTTAAAGATGCTGAAAATCGCAGCTTTTCATCGTATTCGGTCTGTAACTGTAATAAATCTAAAGATTCTTACGTCTTTCGATATCTGCCGCACGTTTCCGCAGAATCCAATTTCGATACAATCTTCAGCATATATAGTTGTTCGTACAGTATTATCCACTTCAATATGTAATTGGCATAGGTAAAAATCACTAAAATGTATTGTTTAAATTTTTCGCTACAGGGCCAGATAAAAAGGTCGTAAAAAACGACTCTCACCTTCTTCTTCGCGATTCCGACCAAATGCAACTTTTTCAAAAAACTTTTTACACGCGCGTCATCTAGTAAACTAACGCGTCCATCTTCTAAACGAAAATTTTAAACAACTTATTTGGTTTTAATGGGCGTACGAATATTCATCTGTCTCACTCTAAGTACTTCATAAATTTCCCGAAAGCAACACGTGATATACGATATCTTTCAATTTTGGTACATACAGTATTCAAGTTACGGACAACTGAATAATCTATTTTTCATTTTTACTCGTTCACCGGAATGCTTAAGTACTTCGTAAATCTCTCGAAAGCAACGCGAAATACACAAGCGTTCTTCCCTCCAATTTTCCATCCGGAACGAGGACCGCCTTCCTCGTTTCCACGAGCGCGATGAAAAAGCTGGTCGGCGTAAAAAATTCATGCGCCAGGGCTGCGAGCGCATCAGCTCGAAATGATCGCATGACACATTCATGGCAGCCCGCGGTTGCCTAGAAAAACTGGGTCAATATTATGGCGTCACAACGCCACGCGTCGGTGTCGACCGTTTTCCAGGACAAAACGCGATATACATATCCTTCTCTGGTACAATGGAAAAATTTTCAAATGGAATCGAGCCGGAGCCGGATGAACGCGTTTCCGCGATGTCGTCGCGTGCACGACGTGCAAAAATAGTGTCATCGGCAGCGCATTAATCGAAGCGAATCTCTTAGAAAAGAATATATGCACGCGCGCCTGCGTGTAAGTTCGATCCTTCCTGCTAAGGATCCGTGCGCCGTGAAAAAAAGCAGAAAGCGTGTCGAGGAATCTCGGCCTGAACGAAATCGCCGTGGCTCAACTCTGTTCTTCTGGCCTTTACTTCGATCTGCTCCACTGACGATAGGTTGGACGTATTCCTACGAATACGCTGAACGCCCGAATTCGATGTTTTATACCTGAGAATTCTTCAGGATTATATACAGCGTGTTTTAGTAATCATTCGTCCGCGGATGTTTATGCATTTGTGGGAAATTTAATCTTTTAATCGTCCCTTAATCAGAAAATTGTACAGTTGGAAGTATAGGTTGACAAAAACCAACAAAGTAATCAATGAGCTTCTTCAAACATGGTACAAACTCGTAGTCAATTAATTAAACGTACGTGAAGACAAATCAATATTAGTTGGATTGATTTTGTTTCTCGCAAATGTAAATGTAATGTAATTTATTTTTGATAAAAATGGATGAACGCGTTAAAAAATTGGGGATTCAACAGGTGTAGGTATATGTCATGAAAATTGAGAGAGTATCGTATTATCGTATGTTTCAAAGTTGACCGTTTAGTATGGCTTATCATGGTGTATTTCTTTTGTTGTGTGTGTGTGTGTGTGTACTTTCGTAAGTCGTGTAATTTTCTATTCCAAATACGTATTGATTTTTCATAGGAAGTTGTCGCATATTAGGACAGAGAATTTCTACTAACTTTAATCGATTATTGCTACGTAGCAGAGTGGAACCGTACTATGGAGTTTCGTTGTAACTAAACTATGTCACAAAAGATGAACTGGCTACAGGAGACGCAAACAGAAAAACGATAACTATCCTATGGAATGCTTAACAAATAGAAACTGGAACCTGAAAAGCAACTTGGTCCAAACAGTATCCAACACTCATGAAACTAATATCAATCAATATCGAATAAATACAAATCATCGTACGAAAAGCTTAATAAATAAGAATTGTAACCTGGAAAGCGTAAGAACTTGCTATGAATATGTAACATAATTGTTTAACAACGTCTATACATAATACAAGTATGCGTATTATATGCACGAAAAGAATATTAACCACTTTTTAAAAACAACATAAAATCATATTTTTTATTCCAACATATTTAAACCTTAGATTTGAAAAACGTCCGATACCTTGACGATCATCATAGCGTTGCGAATTCCATTTTTTATCATATCAAAGATCATTAAAATGGGATGCAATAAAAAAAAAAAAAAAAAAATATTCAAACGTATGTGTCTCTACGAAAATACCTCAACCCCTGTTTCTATTGATCAAAGAACCGCGTTGAATATTCTATTTAAAGCGTTCGTGTAACTGCCCTTCGTAATTACACGAACGCACGTAACCGCATCCGCATTAAAGCCAGAAATTGCTGCCGTTTTTCCTCGCGAAAAATAATCCTTGGATATCCGCAACGTTTTCACCCCCTTGGTTCGAAAGCGTGTCGACGTTATAGACCGACCCAGTTCCGCTTCTTCCCTTCTGTTTCGAAAAATCGTGTCCCTACCCTGTGAACGCGTGTGTGCCAGCTTATCTTCGGCGACGGCGCGGCGGAGAGACGCGTTCACGTTGAAAGTTCGCGGCTGTTTGCGTTGCAAGAAGGTTGATCACGTTACCAGCTCACGTGTCGCTATCTGGGTCAATATGCCCCAATGATATTAAGCCATTCGCGACACGCGAGTTTCGCAATTGGGCGGTTCGTCTCATCTCCGATTCGTTTCCTTTCCAGTCTCTCAGCAACGATTCATCACGTAGAAATGCAAATAATCGCAGCTTCCCATTGATTAATCAGTCTGCTTTGGTAGTGTGTAATTAAGAGAGAAGCTGCTTGTGTTTCTTTCATTTAATTACCTTTTTATATTCCTCTTGGAGAAATTCCTTATCTCGTCCTTATCTGAGTTTATTCGAGAAGCTTTTAAACTGTAGAAAAATAGAGAATTAGATAAATTGTAGTCTCAAAAGTGTGGAATTATTAGCTCGTTGGAACGATTGGTCAAAGTTATAGTTCACGATGGTAGGAGATACCGAAGCGGCTCAAAGTGTCTAGTAGCCAGGCAATTTTACGAAACGACGTTCGGAATATTCTACAATAAACAAGAAAAAGAGTTTAAAATCGTAATGGTGTAAGTCAAGACTTGGGGAATTTAGATTTAATCACGTATCGACGGTAATAACTCTTAATTTCATAATTAATTAGGTCGTAACTCAATTCTTAGTCACGATACGTTTTTATGGCTTAAAAGAATACAATGAATTTTTTATACTAACGAAACATAATGAATTTGTTCTATTGATAAGACAAAACGTTATTTCGTAAGAAATATTATATTATTTTATAAAAAATGACAGTGTAATTCTCAGTCCATTAATTGTAATCGTAATTGTTCTTCAGAATCTTCCGTTAGCTGACCATTGAACGACTATAACTTTAATAGCTAACGCTAAAGAAAGTATCAAGAGGTAGTTTCGTAAACTGATTTCGGCAAAATGGTTGCGTGCAGCTCGTTAAGAAACGATTAGTCAGTTCGGGGAACGATAACTGATCGATAATTTCGCGGCCCGTTGTTCGACCAGAATAACGACGTCCGATCGGATTTATAAATAATCGCGCGTGATGGCCGATTAAGTAATTACGAATATCGATATCTCGCGGTTGCCAGGCAGAACGAAGGCAGTACTGGTACCAGTGTTCACCAGCCAAGTATCGATTATCCTCTCTGTCTCTCTTTCTCTTTAAGCTTCTTCCGACCCCGAATGAAGTTCATAGAGACATGGGCGTTGTTCATAGATCTTACGGTAAACAAATATCATTCATTTATTACAAAAAAAGTAAAAAAAAAAGTGTGTAAATATTGAAACATTAATTCTGATGTTTTTTAAGGATTCGAATGCACTGTGGAATACATAGCGACTTTATCTTTTTGGACGGTGATGCATCGTATCTAAATATATGATTCAGAATGTGTAGAAATATTGGAGATATAAGAATATGGAAATATAGCGTTAGAGAATTAGAACTTATACAGGAACATAATGATTTGATACACCGTAGACGCGAATATTAATATTACAATGTGTTATAGTATGTATATTTATTTTGTAAGATTCGCAAGCCTTAATAGATATTATTAATACGGTACGATGACTCGTTATCTGCTTCGATATTAGACTAATATTAGGCAAAAATATACGATCGTTTTACATCATCCGGTGTTTTCAAGTGTTCGATCCTATGCTCGATTTTCCGATCGTTGAACCACTTGAAGCAGCGCGGAATTAAACGAAACGTTTTCTCAAAATTACACGACGTTTACTCAAAGTTACACGGGAGGCGGTTAAATAATCATTGATTAAAATACCATGGATTAGAGAAAAGGGAGAAAGAAAAAGATAATAAGAGACAAATTGTAAAGCGTCCGAGTCTTACGCGATAAATATTAATAATGCACTCTCTAAAAAGTTCTCTCTGTGTAATCATTTCTGAGATAACATAACAAAAAGTACAAAGGAACAGTTATTCGATAAAATACATACGTTATTCATCATCTCGACAAATCGAGCAATATTCTTCGATGTTTAAATAAACTGCTATTTCTGACCTTGGGCAATTTCAAATATCAACTTCGCAGATTTACGATGTTTAATCCGCATGATTTATTTGCCGAATACCGTTCGCTTTAACGCCAGATAGAAAGCTAGAGGATAGAACCAGAAGTAGTCGAATATTTCGTTCCCAGTGAAATTCGTTGCTATTAAAAACTAATTAGTCGCGGTAATAGCTTTTAAATTGCCAGCTAATTGCCGGTCACCACGACGATCGCCTCTCGTTCGACTTAGTTCCATCGATATTACGTTCATTTTCAACGTGAACAGATAAAAGAAAAAATATTGATCGCAGGTACCGCACGAAATTCTACCAAGCGACTTTCTAATTTGTCCAAGACGACTCGCCTCGTTTCAAACGTGGATTTCTGTAGCTCTCATCGCCAAAATCGTGTTTCGAGTATGGCTGCCAACTGGTTACGCAGGAAAATCGCGAACGTGGAAATTAATTCTATCCAAAATATCGCGAAACTTTGTACGTTGAAGTGTTAAACTAAATCTTAACTATAAGAAAAAATAATACGCAATTACATCCAAATTCTCGACTTGCGTCGCTATGATTTTTCACCATGCCACATCTCATTCCTGCATTTAGTACCGAGGGAAAAACCAAAATAAAACGAAACCAAAAAAGCAGAAACTGCGCAATCGAGGAAATTTACACGTTCAAAGAACTCAAGTTCTCTTTATCTTGGCGCCTGCCAAGAGATCAGAATTCTACAAAGTTTGCCACGCAATTTACTCTTTTTACCAGCTTTTAGCTCCCAGATATCGCTTGCTTTGGTCAATTCAAAGGTTATCGAGTGCTCATAAGAAATCGTCGTGATATCTTGTCAGTATGATTTTTATCCAAATCGAAGATCTCGATCCTTCTTCTAAATTCACGTTAAATCCACGATTCTACTTTAATTCGTGATATTCGTTGAAATTCCAATTTATTTCCCCTGAGCTCTTAATCAGGAAAGTTGACTTAATTCACCAATTTCTTGATTTATTTACGCGTACTCCGTTATTTAATGTGTCGTTCTATTTCTGTTAAAAATAAATTGTATCATATTCATATTTCAAGAACGAACGTTGGTTTCTTTCCTTCAATCGTCGTCGCAGAAGAGAATTTGGTCAACAGATTAACAACGACCGTGATTTGTCCGAATATTTCGACATCTGTTTATAATATCTGAGAAAATGAATCTAAAAATTGGAATTACATAGGCCATTATGTTAGCCACGTCAACCGTCTCGACGATATTTCTGATGGTTTTCGCGTGTTATCGAAATTATCAGTCGAAGCTTGATCGATGATCGAAACCTTCGATACCAGAAAGTTACAAATCGTTACGTAGGTTGGTGTCTATGGTTATTCGAGACATTGATAGCCGAAGTGAACTAGTCTCAATGCTCGACAAACTGAGTAATTCGCCGACTAAAATAAACGTGAACACAAAATATTCAGTTGCAGAGAAATCAGTGTGATTTCGGCACGTTATCCGGATTTAATTTGGAAAAAATTAATTCCTCCACTTTCGATCCTACCAATTTCACATTGAGAAAAAATTTTCGCCCAGCCACATTACTTTTACTCTCACTGTACTCACTTCGAACTCACGATTTCTCATAGCTATCGTACATTATTTTGTACCAGTACGTTCGTTCACCTTTCTGATTCGTATGTTATTGGCCCCATAAAATGGCATTGAAAGTTTTATGTCGCTCATAAACCTTCTCTATCTTATATACACGGTGTTTCAGTTTCGGTATATCGGATTAAACGATTTGAAAGATATAAAAATTTTGCTGAGAAAGTTTGATAGACAAAAGTACATTTCGTTTTTAACGTTAGACAAGAACAACGAACGTTAGGTGTAAAATTAATATTTATGTTGCTATCGGCGTAACAGGTGATTAGCGTAACATGGCTCTCGTTAAAATTTAGTTTAAGACCAACATATTTCAATTTACTAATTATAGTGCACAGGATGATATTGATTTCGAGGCGTTCACGTAGAAAAAAGCTAAACGACTCCGGGTATAAAGGAGCTTAATCTACCATGAAATTTTATTACCTGCTACCAATCCTAATGATAGTACTCGCACAGCCGGTTATAGCCGGTTTCTAATAACCAAATTAAGATTAAAAAAATCATTAAACGATCCCTGTTCCATTATTAACCGCGTAATTGCAAGTTTCTCGTCGGTTGTTACATTGTATCGTACATCATACTTATCGCCTATCGGAACTCGTGTTTTCCACAGCCTTTGAAAAACAGAACCATCTTATCTTGTTCAAGAAAGGAAAAAGAAATCGTAGTAAAAATAAACCTACCATGTGTCATGTTATATATTTAAAAATATTAAAGATCCACAAGTCTAAACAATTCGTTAATTATATTCCAACTTTACTTTTTTTTATGCTAAAGGATAATTGTTTCGAACTTTGAGATGAACGAGTAAGCTCAAAGAATACTATCTCGTAATCGAACAAAATTGTTGCTTTCACGCGGTGCAGCTCCTGAGGTTAATCAATCTATTAGCAATTACTACTTCCTGGACTTCGATTTCAAATGAGAATAAAGAAACGAGTTAATTTCAAATAAGAATGCGTATAACGCTTTGTCTTCTAATAAAACAACAGTTCGATTGTAGAAAATTAAAACGATTCCACCCTTCAGAATTCACCCTCTGTCAAAGTTCAACTATCGTCCCTGAAGGAATAATTATTCAAAAATTCCATTGCCCATATCTATAATAGCCAGTATCTCTGATTCAACATACTCCTCAATGTATCACGTTCATTAACATATTAAAACGAGACATCCTGTGCGTTCGTTCTTCCAAACACAGTCATCCATGCGCATCGTACTTCGTCATCAATAAATCACTTACCTTCGAGCCGGTCACTGGAGAATATCGTCATTGAATTTTTCCCCATTAAACGACATTTGTCATCTGTGCCACGTGTACACGTTGCATAAATTAATTAAGCATTCGTTCAGCCGATTCCACGCACCGTGAACATCGCTTCGTTCCTCTCTTTGGCATATTTTCCGAGTTTCTTACGATTGCTGCATTGGGAAAATGGCGTGTTGTTGCAGGAGTTTCGGTAACGATCTCGCGAATATCTCGCACGTTTTCGCGTGCCGACGCGTTTTGACCCTGAGCCAAAGCGTGGGTGAGCGTTTGTTCCAAAAGGGGCGATCCACTGCGGCGAATTGTCGTCACTTTACTTCGTTAAGTGCTAAGGAGACGAATGCTCTTGACTTGATGCATATTTTCTTTATGCTCGTTTCGTTCATGAACGATGGGCTGGACGAACAAGAGCGAACGACAGGTAATTTTCTTCTTCTTTCTTTGAAAATGATTTTTATGGTGCGTGAAATTTAAAAAATCGAATTTGTTAGGGAAGTGGAAATAGCGGGGATAATAGGTATACGCGGATGAGATTAGTATGGAAAAATATGTGGTTGGTCTTGACGTTAGGAAGGACTTCGATCACTTATTCTTCGAGGCTTTTACATTCCTTAAAAATTCCTAGTAGGTGCAGAAAATATTTGCATTGATCGCATAATTTACATATAATTCTGTTTGCACGTGGTATGTGGATAGGTTGCTGTAGAAATCGAAAAAATGCGCGCAATGCTTAATGTGATTTAATTAAATCTGTATTTGGTTATAAATGAGACTATTTTGCGTAGAAAATTTATATTATGCTGATAAAACTTGGAAAAAAACGTGACAACAATTTTTTCGATTCTGCTTTACTTGAACTTTACATTTAACTTGAAAAACGAAATGAGACGAAGATTGACTATGTATTGAAGATAAAATTGAGAGGAATTCCACGTAATTTAATGCGATGATGGGAGTTCCCAGTGCTCCGTTTTATCCATTTTATCCCAAATGAAGTAGATCTCGTTCGTTTTTCTTCCATAAAATAGAAAACGAGATAAGAAAAGAGCTGTTGAAGGAAAAAGCATAAAATAGAATCAGAGTGCACATTTAAGGCAAAAGACTAACAAGAAGACTTCGTGGCCGAAGCGTTAAATCCGAGTAAATATTTTTGAAGTGGCGTTGTCTGTCGTGTTAGATCAAACTATATCGTCTACGAAGACAATTGGATTCTGCTTCTAAGCCATTTAAAAGAGAACCGTGCAAAAATAGGATTGCATATTTGCTTATTTATTTAGTAAGTGAACCAATTTAAAAATGTATTTTTACGTCGTTACAACGATTCGATGTCGATGAGACAAACTACGGAATTCAATCTTAAAACACCTCTGATTGAGAAACATGGGAGTGCGCAAACACTTCTTGCGTCCATTGCATCTCCTTTCTGAACAAAAAAATTAGATAAATTGCTCATCTTGAAACTCCAGTTTCTTTTCCGTGTGATCCCCCGCGATGCATTTGCACGCAAACTCAATTATAATTACAATTGGCACAGACGTCGGTACGAACGATCTTCCTAGCGATAATTGATCAATTGCGGGTCTTTCTTCGTCGGAATAAATCGACTTCCACGTAACGTCAAATGGGTGATACTGAAACTCATATCCATCCACGACATTATATAACGAGCTTGTACGTACAATCGAGACCACTCTCGATAAACTAATTAACCTGTAGATAAACCGCAGAAAGGCGTCGCGATGAAAGCTTGGAGGGTTGCGTGGACATAGGACAAAAAAGATCTGCGATCGATGCAAACGGTATTTTAGTGCTTCTAAGTAGAGTCGTGATAGATTTGCGCGATGACAAGCGAGGACAAGGAAGCGGTGGACGCGATCAGGGGTTGTGTTTATTTCAGGATAAAAGAGAAAATCTGTTTGATTTTGAGACGAAGGTTTTGTGATTTAATAGGAAACTTCAACCGAGACCCAGAGATTCGGTAGATCGAGAAGTTCCAAAAGCTGCATAAAAGTTGATGGAATATCAAGTTTCTGAAGCAAAATGTTTACTTACGAGACCGAAGGTTCAAAGTTTCGATAGAATTTCAAATATTCAAATTGGAAATTCATTTAGAAATTTTGGGAACCTCGGAGGATGATTTCACAACTTGAACTAATCGTAAGACACAAAGACTCTATTTACGTTCTAGGAACTTTGATAGAATATTCCAATCTGGAACGAAAGATTCGCAAACCGAATATAACTTTCGATCTCCGAATGAAGATGGAAATGAATGGAAAATTTCCACTTACTCTGACTCTGAATCTCATATCCGTTTGTGAAGTTTGCCTAAAAGCGATAAAGATCGCTGAGTCACCAGATTGCCAGGATCGAAAAGTAAACAACCCCCCCCCCCTCCCGCTCCGTGACTTCGTCAGTTCATCTTCGCGTTGAGACAATCGCAGAATTAGAGGAATGCAACGGCGAAGGATAATGAACGCAAATCAACCGCGCATTTTTGGATTTATTAATAACACGAAATTCTGGTACCAGGCCAACCAACTTGTTTTTCCGGCTGCAAGGTCAGTCTCGGCGGGTTGCGTTACGAGAGTCGACGAGAGACGAGCTCGTTGACTCTTCGTCTCTCCCGCTTTTCCTTCTCTTCTCCCCGTGACACACTTTACCCCACTGAGTGTTCCATGCGGGTGTAGTCGCGGGGAACTCCCGTTGCGAGTGAAAAGCGTCTCCTCCTCCGACCCCGGAAACCGACAGACGTTTCAGCAAAGTGGAAGCTGCAGCCAGAGGGTTACAAAGGCTGGCCAAGAATGAGAATGCTCTGGTAAAGGGAAGCTCGCGTTTGTGAGCGTGACGCTAGGCTTCTCTCTCTCTCTGGCTGTTGTACGTGTGAGGTTATTCTTTGACGGGAAAAAGGTTTCCGTGCGTTATTTCGGATCGATCACGCGAATTAGCTGGAACAAAGACTGTAGAAGCGGAACTGGATGCTCATTCAATCGTCTAAACTCTGGGATCAACTGTTTCACCATTTTTCAGGATCGTTCTATTCTATTCGAGCACCTCATCATCACATCTGTACGGTAGAGTCTCTTGTTTTTTACTCTTTCATATTTCTAAATGATGTTACTTGTTTCTAAGGTAATTCATTCTATTAACTTGTACAACCGCGGCTCATTATTATTGGCAGCGGCGAATTTTTATTTCATATTTTTAATATTGACATATCCAACAAAGGGACGGTTGCAAAGGATTGTTACCCTCAATGTGATAATTAATCTGTTAAATCAGGCAGTTAAGTTAATTATTCGCATCTTAGTTTCTTAAATATAATAGCTTTTGTTTGCTTATGTATTCTGTATATCGTACACACATTTCGAAAGTAACACAACGCAAAGTCGTAATTCAATCCTATGTTGAAAGAACGTCAGAGCCGTTAGGATTTCAAAGAGGATTTCAAGAATTAGAAATGGATAATTATAAAAATAATATTTGCATATTGGTTCCTAAAGTTTACTCTTTCCGTTAACACTACGCGTAGAGTAACTAATCGTTTCGCAAGTTTTCAAATAGTATTTCACTTTTCGTCTAATAGATTCATTGATTCATGGAATAGAAAGCCAAATAAGGATGCATTTCGTTTGGGAATGATACAAATGATGCATTAAGCAGAACTTTTTTATTCGTGACGATATATAATGCACAACGATGGTTGATTCGATGTTTTCGCGTTTCCGAATGAAAATCCGTTGTTTGTCAAACACACACCGAACTGTTTGCTTTTCGTTAGTATCGCCTAGCGATATTAACCGTAGGGTGCTACCGTTTACCAGTTTATCTGCTTCCTCAGCAAAAATATGCGCACGCGCGCACGTGGACGTCTGTTTGTGCGCTTTGAGTGTCCAAGTGATCATTATTCTAATAGTAGGGAGGTATATCTGTGTCTTTTTCTCGTCGATAAGGGTGGTAATCGTTAGCGACATCGGTAAATATAGTTCTATGGCATGATCTAACAGGGTGCATGGGATGTGGTGGTAACACGAATCGTGTAATTACTGTGTAAATGTTGACGGTTAATAGGGTTCGATGCGAGGAACAGAGAGGCTGATAGGATGTGTTTATGACATGTGTATATCGTAACTAAAGTGGGATTGTTATGCGCAAGTGAGGATAGGGGTCACCAAGACTCGAAACAGGAAGTACTATACGCGTCTTCTAGATGTGGAGCAAATTGGGTGTGGCAGCAGCTCCCGTGCTCGCCACCAGAGGACTTTCCATCAATCCCTCTTCTCGCAAGCTCCTTTAAATCATCGATTTCTTTCTGTAGATCTCGTGATAATTAAATATTCATAGATCTGAGCCTCGAGTTCGCCTTCGGTTAATCTTTACTACTCTTCTTGACGAATCTATCTGTGGATTCGAAATGAATCCTCTGTCGTAGATATATGTATATGTTTTAAAAACTTCCAAGTGAAAAGAATCTATGAGGTCAATTCCTAGGGTTATCAATGAAAAAAATGGCGCCTATGTTATTTCTATCTTTAATTGTTAAAAATGTTTACGATACAATCTTTTTTCTTCAAAAATGACTTATTTTGTTAACCTTTGGGAAAATTTGATGATAATGTTTGTTAGAAGAAAATGAAAGGGAGAAACACTTGAACGACTTCGACAGTTGAAAGAAGGAGAGATTTTTAGAATACGAATGGAAAAAGGAAGTTTCGTGACGGAAGTACTTTAAAAAATATATGTAGTCAACCTGATTGTTCGAAGAGTAGGCTATGCCCTTTAAGGTCGCGCAAGGTCACCGGAATTCAATACGAGATCGAAATAGAGGATTAGAGAAATCGTGCTTCTCGATCTCAATCGTATTACGCTTTAAATAGCTGCCATTAAATTTCTGTGATCAATTTCCAGAAACTCGTAGCACACCCGTCTGGTGTATACGATGCTTTCGACGGGCCGCAGACTTCGATTTAACGAAGTAACGGAAGTTATTCGGGGCGGCCGCTCGGAAACTATTGTTACGTTTACTTGGTCTTCTATTTCCGACAGCGATTGCCGACCTTGAATGTAATTCGGCAAAAGCTAAAGTTGAGCGAACTATCACGGGAAAACCGGTGCACCTAAAAATTCAAAATTTTAAATTTGTACCTTAAAAACTGTGTGTTCTGTATCGTGCTTTATATGTGCTTAACCTATAAAACGTTTTTCGATCATTGATCGGAAGATTGGTCAAGGTTGCCGTTCGCCGAATGACTTTGAGCGTCTTGTATTAGTCATTTGCAGAGAAAGGTTAATCATGCCTAAGAAGGAGCGGTTGATTGCTTTTCTAGTGACGCCATTTTGCTCCTACACTGATGCTTGATTAAATGACTGGCGTCCGATAGCGGCGCCACTTTCCTGCGTTAAGTGGCGCCCCCACCTTCGCGATAACTGTAGTTCTCGGTTAGTAAAGCAGAACACACGTCCATGAATGATATCGGAGAATTTCGTGTAGCGCCCTTTTCTCCTTTTTCGAGTATAGCGATTCCCCTGCGTATTTCGAGGGCAATCGATAAATCCGCGAGGGTTTCCTCCCCGATCTACGTATTAGCGCTAATTTCCAAGACACGATCTATAATAACGGGCACGCTCCCTCAACATAAATTTTTATTGATTTGAAATTAGCGGAGCACGTCTTTGTTGTACATACGAGAACACAATATAGTTGTATAGCATTATATGATTAGATTATAATTTTGTGTTGAAATGCCGCAGTTTGGTTTATTGTTTCATTTTCAGGTCATCCGGCTGGTGGTGTAACTTTAAAAAAAGGTAATACTCCGATTGCTACTGTAGATGCTATTCGTATACTTCGCAAAGTAAGAAACTTTAAATGTGAATCATTTACAAAGACAGATAGGAGAAGAAGATTCATTTAGTCGAGTTTTTAGTACTTGGATTTCCAATATATCCTACAATGAGTTTAAAATCTTTAAATGTAAAAGAAACATGCTAATGACAAGTACTCGCGGCCCTCTAGCAGCGGCTGTAAGAAGTACTAACCAATCTATATCATCGATACTTTATGATTAAGGAACTCTAAATTATTCCAATTTAATATCTTCAACAATAATCCAAATACTAAAAATCAATGATTTTAGCTGCCAAATCATTCATCATCCAGCACGATTATTTTAAACACTACCATCATTTTAGATATAACCATAGTATCAATATTATTCCAAACCTATAAATGAATTCTACGCCAAATGAGCCTCCATGATCTTAAAGAATCGTCTCTATTTTAAGAAAGTTACCGCGATCGCGTTTATGCACCCAGATGTCGAGCATGTGTCGTTAAAAGATTTTAAACAGTTAGCAGAAAATAGACTCGACACGTAGCGAGAATGTAACCAGTAGCGCATCTCGTCGGCAAGTCGTGGCTGTCCTCGAAGTCGCGTGTCATTCTTACTGTGACAATATCACAATATTATGCGTTCGGGGGAAGATCCGAGCGCAGAGTCACTCTCCGCGAACATCTGGTCCACGTTCCATTGATTTGTCATCGCGTCGAGACGGAATCAGCTGTTTGCAAGGCTGCCCTTGACGAACACGAGTTCACCTTTCTCCATTCACGCAGCGTCGAGTGGCTCGGTCGGTGCTCAGAGCCTGGTGAACTCTCTCAGAGCGACAATACCATTATCGGCTCTGATCTATTACCCTCGAGTGATTACGAATTATTCTCACTCTCGCGACCTCGTTCTTATTGATCCTAGTCAATAACGTGCTCGACTGTAATTCGCTAATGTCTGGCCTCGCTCGCGGGACCATCTCCGATATATATATTATGTTTGTATCGATCCCGACGATTTTTGCGAATATTTTCTTCGAAACGATATCAATCGTGCTGCGTTGTTTCAGTCATTTTCGGTTGAGAAGTATTTTTCTATTCGTTAGAGAATTTCTCAAGTTTGAGGAATATGCGAGGAATGAAGAAACGCACCGATGCGCGTGCTTTCATGTTTTAGTATTATTCTAACGATGTCCTTAAAGTATCAGAATTTCGTTGTTTTATTTTGCAAGTTATAATTAATCCGTAATCGATAATATTTTAACACGGGAGATAAAGTTAACTTGAAAGACGGAAAAACAAACGATGGATACCAAATTGAAATTATTCTACACTGCAAGGAGATAGAATTACATTGTTTTGGTGTTTAACGCAGGACGTTTAGATAGCTCACAGGCAATTTGCAATTCATGATCTCGGTCTGGATTCAGGGGTTCATTCGCATAAACTCAACGCGTAAGTCGTCGCTCGGAAGTTCCCAAGCCGAACACGCTATTGGTTAGTAAATTTTGAGCACGTGATTCACGTGTCTACTTTCAGATCGCGTGTTACTCGTGCGTCAAGGATTGGTAGACATTGTTTCATCTACCGCGTGACGAATTGTGTTAGATGTCCAATCGAGTTTCTACTAATCCCTGGAATCCTTACGTGTAGTGTCTTGACACGACGACGGGACGAGGTTAGAACTCATCCATTTACAGATGAGAAACAAGAACGGGAACTGAGTGTAGCGAGTGAATACTCTCGCAAGCCGGTTAGTATAATAGGAGTTCGTCGTGACTCGGTCGATAACGCGTTCCGATTGGCCGGTGCAATTGGATTCCGATCGACTTCTATGGTTCTAGCGTGAATTCGATGGAGTACGTGGGATTTTTCTACGTATACAGGCCAGTGTCGGGCTCATTGGACGGGTCGATTGATTCTCTCTAGGGAAATTGTTCGGATTGTTTTTGTTTCTAATGGAATCCCGGTTATTCAAGTGATGACCTTTAACCCATCAAGCACCAACGTTACGTTGATTTAACGTTTCATTTGCAATTCCTTTTTTAGTTATTTTACATCATTCTTTTTTAATTTGAAAGATTTGTTTAATACTTTTTCGTTATTTACCTTTCTTTTTAATTCTACCTAGAGACCTTTATAATTTTATAAAGTTCGAGTGAATTGAATTGCAACGTTTATAATATCATAATCAACTGTGTTCCCTAACTCGTAACTTGTAAAATTTTGCTAATAATATTAAGTTTATATATTTAAGTTTAAGTTTTCATATTTAAAGAGAAAGATTCCTCGTTCTCTTTGTATAAACGATATCACGATATTTCTGTTGAGGTGATACGACGATGACATTCCACTTTTTAATACAATCTACATTATTTTTTTTTTTTTTTATTATTTTACGAGCAAATCTGTTCATAAAGATTAAAAAAATGGAACGATATCCTTCGGCCCGCGTCTCTTTTCTATCTTTCACGACCGACGAAGTGTCTGCCGCGATAAGCTTATCGTCGTTACGAGACACAAAAATTCCGAACACGTTTGACCGCTCCGCTACGCGAGATCGATCTCGATTGTCTTGCTTCGATATCGAGTCACTCGATATCGAGTAAACAAAGAAAAAGGTAGTGGAATAATGGATCGTTGTTTACAATTATATCCCTCGAAGATTTCAAGCGAATAAATATTCTCGTCTAAAGATACGTAGATGTAGAAAATTTGAGGTTAAATCGCTTCAAGGTTATATTTGAAGAAAGAATTTAAAAATCGTTGATTTCATCGAGAAAAAAATATTTGCTTCTTATTGACAAGTTTGTTAATTAACTCATAATTCAGAAGCATTTAGTCGATTAATTTTTTACTGGACCATATTATGTAACCAATTGCTAATTGCACAAAAACAATTCTTGTCCTTGCGTTTGCGAATCAAATTTCAATAAATTATTATCAATTGATAGAGCTCGATAATATAGAAACGCTCGGATAAAACAACGAACGAAAAATCAGGGCGCTATCGACGATCTGTAGAATCGTTAATTTCTACGAACTGTAATAATCTCGACAGCGGCGTGAATTAATTCCATTTCTCTGATATAATTGATATTCAAACAAGCCTAACAGCTTTGTTCAGTCGTCTCAGACGATAACATGGATTTATTAAAAATTTCCATTGGGCGATGTACAATCTTCGGAGCGAGACTAACCGATGCGATGGAAGCATCAAGCGAGCATTCGACCAAATGCGATGAGGTAGCAGGTGTTCCAGCGATAACGCGGAATAATTAAAATGTAAGTAATTAAAACGGTCCGGAAATTGTTATCAAATCTCGTTATCGAGCTCGTTATCAAGATTCGATAATCTGATATTATTGCGATGCGTGTTTATGAAAACATACCAGGTAGAGTAATAGTAATGATAGTTGACGAAACAGAGCCGACTGTATCGTGCTAGGCACGTCACTCGTTATCGCGATTAACGTGCTACGTTGCCTATGAAACGACTAACGTGTCGTATGATAGCGATCTCTGTTGACGATCGTTGACATCGGTGTTCCCCCGTTCTTGCATTGCGTTGGCGAGATCGATACTTAAATGTTGGTCGGTAAGGTAGAGTTGTCTTCTCGTCGGTTTATTGCTTATTTATTGGGATGAACGAAGACCTATTCTTTGACGCGTTCTTTAGGAAAGGGATCGGTAACTCAGTGCTAATCTAACAAGGTGATTTCAAAACTGTAAGAATATGCAGAACCACTGTAATAATGAAAAATAATTGAAAATTTATCGCAATAAATTGTAAACATTTAAAATATCGAAGAAAAGTATAACGTCGTATTAAAAGAATTTATAAAGTAAGATACAGGACTATGCACTGAAATCCTTTCGAAGCTGTTTTACCATCAGCCTAAAGCATCGAATGTACATACAACCAACTCATTCGACATTTCGTAGTTCTTGCCATTGCCTCGTAAGCGACGAGTTAACATATTAGTCAGTCTTTCAAAACTTTAAACATACTTTTCTAAAAATCAGGAATCCTCAATCTTTATCTGCTATAATACGATTATGACTCAACCGCTAGAAAGAGATTTATGACAGTTTTATTTTTGAATGAGACGATTTATCAGAAACATTCGGTATCTAAGCTATTTATCGAAGTTACTCGGTTGTTATCATTTAGCTATGAATCGAAATGATCTACGAATCCTTGCTGGAATTCTACGAGTTCAGGTGCCCCTAGTTATAGAGTCGAAATGATTTATCGAGCATTCCCTGGTACATTGTGCGTTTGAACGCTTAGGTATGAATCGAAATGATCTACCTCCTGTGTCTAGCAGCGGTTGGGCATAGAATCGGAATGATTTATTGAGCAGTCCCCGTACCTCGCGGCCGTACCGTTTTACCTATCTATAGGATCGAAATGACCTGCGTCTGCGGACCATAGTACAACTTCGCTGAGTCTGAATTTCACGAACAGACTGCTCTTTACATCTAGAACTGGATCTTATCGGTTAATCAAATTTGTACAACTTTACTGTCGTAATTTTTTTTTTTTTTCTAAAAATCCTAATGAAAATCGCAAGTGATTGGAAGTTATTTTGAATCAAGGCGTATCAAAACCAAGAATTAACGATTCAGGAATAGAAGTAAAAGCCACTTTGCCAATTTTCAAACAGCAAAACGAACGGTCAAACCAATTTGATACGATGACAAATAGCGATCTCGAGCGACGATCGTTCGCATAGAACGTCATTCGATTTCGAGTGGAACGTGGGCTATTTTTGCGGGTATTGCCGCGGGGAATACAACTGGTTCTTTCTATTAATAGTTATGGCGTTATCGCCGGTGTTCTGTCTCTAGATAGGATCAAAAGAAAATAGCAGCCCATAAAATACCTCAACTGTTGTTCTCTACCAGAATCTTTCATCTCTGTACAAAATTTAAATATTCGCATATTTACGTTTATCATTAATTTTGTCTTCTTCTAAAAAGAATCGTTAACGATTACATAAAAACGAAAATCTTAATGCGTCGATGATTTTTCTTAAATCTCTCTTTCATGAACTTTTCCTACACGTTGGCGTGTAAAAAAAGATTTACAGGAATGGCTAACGCATCGGGGAATTGGCAAAAGGCTCGACAACAAGCGACGTCATCGTTACAAAGAATTATTAGTTGGCTTCGGCCGAATACGTCAGAGGTGACGTCGCCGAATTTAGACGCGTTTGATGCTATTCCAACACGTACTCTTCAGACAGAGCAGTGGCATTTTTCACTCGAGACTCATCACTAATAGGAATTCACGCCCTCGCGTTCTGAAGTGACTCAACTTTGGTATTTCTATGAGTATCGAAAATTAGGAGCGTGTGAATGGTCGACTTTGGGATGGCAGTCGAATTGGTTGGAAGTAAATTACAGTGTATATCGATCTTGTTACCATTCTGAAAGTACATATTTTCTAAGACAGCTTCTTTAAGACCATGTTACATTCATGAATTCACGAGTAAACCTGATCATTTGCATCTAATCTTTATTCATCATCCAATGCTGAAACCATTCTACCTCTTTGACGTTTCATTTTATCAAAAAACATATACATTAGGAATATCTTTCTTTGCTTTTTCTATCAAGATCATAATTAGAATCTTGCGAATATACAACGCGATTTTCTTTCGAATCGTTGAATTCCGTGCGATCTGTTTAATTATAGTATAAAGAATCGCGTGTCGTTGCTGTCGACTTTCTCTCAGACTGATCATTATTCAGCACGTGCTGCTAAATTTGAACTTTGCCACCGTGGTTGCATGGCCGCGTGTATTCTTTATCACGAGCGATTGCCCATGGAAAATCGTCTCCGCGAGAGCGTCGCACTTCCGAGCTCTGAATCATCGGATCGTATCTCTACTAATCTGGATTCTGCCACCACAGTTGAACTGTATGGTGCATTATATCTTGTTTACAAAATTCGCAGAAATATGTTCGCGTTGTTGGTAATCGTTGAATAAATTTTTCCATAATCAAACGATACATATTCGGCGCTGAGAAGGTTATTTATAGTATATTAACAGAATGAAGATACATATAGTAACAAAGAAAGAGAACGAAAGAGATCTGTGAGATTTAGCTGTTATTTTTGCGACTAAGAGATAAAAAGAAATCGGAATTCTTTTTAATATCGTTGTAGAGTAACGTTCGGGTAATCTCTTTCAAGAATATCTAAAAGTTCAAAGAAAAAAGCGAGTTTCAGTTTTGTTCGAGGGCAATGTGCCACTTCTGAGTAAAGATTAAAGAAGACACAGATTGCCGACTGCTTTGTTTTTAAGAATTCGATCCTCACCTTGTTCTTCTGTCTTCTGGCATGGGAAAATTGCCAAATCGCTTCTTTAGAATTCGCGAAACTTGGGTCAGACGACATTACCACTTTTCAAATATCAACTGCCAGAATTATGTTCCTAACACGCGAAGGAATATTTAGATTGTATCTAATTTTAACAACGTCTGTTATATTGTAATACAATAGCTGTTACTCAAGCGCAGTCAATATGCTGCCAAAATTTCCAGGTTTAATGACTAACATTAAGTTCGAAATTCGTAGAAACGATATTTCATAGCTGATATGTTATTGCGTCAACTCCATACATGTTCAAAGCAATGCAAAATAATTCTTTACCAATTATTCAACCCATTCCACGTGAACGATGACTTGGAAGCAGTCGTTCAAAGCGTCCAAAAATGTAACATATAACAAAGTTACGTAAACGCTGTAACAGCGATTAACACGAAGCACATTATACGTATCGCGAAACACGATTCTTCGGCTACCGAATCTTTCGTTAACATCTGGTACACACTGTGTATTTTCCTCGAAATACGAAGATGGATGAATCTCTTTGACGACAGCCAAAATGTGGCCTATGCAGGCTGGAAATTGTTCGGCGCGCATCGCGAAAATTGATCGAGGTCGGAGAAACCGAAACTGTATCGAAGTATAACACGCGAACGAAGCAAATTTTCCGTCCACGACAATCCCCAAGATTCCTCGCGGTTCATCGTGTCACGCGAATTGGCAAGAATTCCATGTGACCTAGTCACGTCCCGTTCATTCGCACGATTAATCGCGAATCCTAAAACCGCTGCTGCTGCTTCTTCTGCTTCTTCGTCTTCTTAGAAACTTAATCGTGTGAAAATCTTCCGTTTCTTTGTTTCGTCGCGACGATTAACCCCGGAATACGAAAGTAGCGTGTAGACAATCATCACCGTGTACTTAGATTATTAATCACTTCTTCTAGGAAAACTCATTTTTATTTACGAGAAACAGAGATATGGAATGTTATTAGGCACGGATTAAAATGTTTCTAGTATTTTTTGTCGGTTTTCCTTTTTTTTTACATTTTACAAAAATTCTGGTTAATGTTTAGTACATTTAAAATTTACTACGATTCTTAGATGATCTTTCTTAGATAAGAAAAATATAACTTAAACAATGGAACTTAGGTATATCGTTATTTTATCTACTAATAAATAGCGCTCAGAGTATTACGTTCTGGATATTTGAATTTTTGCGTTTTTGAATTTCCCATAAATGCGTCAAAATCCTCAGTCACAATTATACGCAGTGTACATCGATAGAGGATCAAAAACTACGAACGAAAAGCGCGATAAGATCTAATCAAGACACATCCAACAATTAACTATCGATTCGTCCAATTTCAAAGACGAATAGATTTATTCTTGTATTACGCAACGATAGAAATTCCATGTAGTCCCATGGAATTATACGTCCATTCAACCTCACCTTACAAGCACGTCCAACGGATCGTATTGAAAGAGTGGTTACGAAAGTCACGTACACAGCTCATCGGTGCATCTTGCGTCAAAGTGGTTTCCGTTGACGCGAGCTTCCGGTCATCGCATCTGAAAACGTCCACGAATTTTAATGTCGAACGCGTTCCTATCTATCAATGTTCTCCTGTCTTTTGTAGAAACGCGACGATAGCACGAAACGAGGCCGAGAATGAATTGTACTCTGATGGTATATGCACCGATCGGTTAGGCAAGCCTCTTGACGTCACAATGAACGTTATGCTTGATCCAGGAGGCTCGAATGACGTCATTGTTTCTGTCGAACGTAGCTCGAACGAGAATCGTCGATTTGTTTTTGTGGAAATCCGACGGAAATCGAATTGAAATCGTCAATTTCGGCCCATTAGTAATCGGTTTGTTTGATCTTCTGTGCATGGTCTTTTATGTTTGAAAGATAGTTATCTTCTGGTTTCTAGGAATTATAGATTGTAGTTTGAAATACTTATAGGCGTTAATAGCGGATTAGTTATTTAGTTAAATATCAAAGAGGAATTGATGCGATAGAACCGGAAATTTATTTACTTACAATCACATCTATCTTCCTAGGGACTACGCAACGCTGGCTATGATACACAAACAAGTCACGTTACATTATTTAACTTGGATTACAGCATAAGTAATAATAGTACGAGGATGATATAAAAGAAATAGACATATATTTTTATATTTTATATATATATATATATATATATAATATATATTTTATATATATATATATATATGGTAGTTCCGAAGCAAAAGACTGTGTTTTGAAACTTCTGTTAAATATTTCCATCCTCTGACGTGTAAGATAACAATAGCTTTTACCGTCCGATACAATAAGGTAACAGTTTATTATTTGGAGCTGTATAATTTATAAACAATCTAGCGTTTAGAGGGAAATAATAATCGTAGTGTTCAATTACTATATGAAGACAATACCCTGAAGATTCTTCGAGCGAAAATATTTAGAAAGACACAAGTCTTAGATATCTTTAACGTTTATTTTTATCCTTTGCATCCTTACCATCTTAAGTCGAAAGGCATGGCTTACGATAAATAAATAAAAAATAAAAAATTTAATAATTATTTCTCTTCCGAAGCTATATTATTTATAATTTGTAGTATAATAGCTAGTGAACTTTGATCAAAATCACTTGGCAAAAGTCAATTAACAGGAAAAGAAGAACTGAGAATTTCTAAAATCTCTATTTTTGTAAAAAAATTTTAAGAAATATGGAAGGCTATTATTAATTTGCGAATGTGTTTAAAAACACAGTGGTAATTTTTCATTTAAACTTATTTCGTTTGTGGTTTCATCGCGTACCATCGCCGGTAGTAAACGTTCGTCATCTTTATTTATAAAAATACAAGCCTTGGTTGCCGTTAATCGAACAGAGCCTAATAATCATATTTCGTGTCACATGAATTCACGGAAGCCTCCGAGAAGCTAACAACGAGGAAGAGAGGATAGGCGGTACACGCTCGTCGGCGACCCTGAGAGAGTCCGAGTTATTGATTATATGAAAACACCGTAATTTTGCTTTGCTCTTACTCGCAACAGCCTATTATTAAACGCGTATCCTCGAGGCACGCCGAGGGCTTTTGCGGGTACAACGGATCTGATTAAGCGGAATTTTCATGCTCGTTACGCGTGTTGCACGAGCGGAGATCTTAATCTATCCCATGATTCGTCGATTTCTTTCGAACCAGGCCTTGATCCTCTTTCCACGGAACAATTTCCGATCTTTGCTGTCAGATCGATCGACTTCTCATCGCGTAAAGTCTCTATAAGACTTATGTTATTCGATATTGTATGTCATGTAAAACCAAATAAAATTGGCCAGAGTTTTGCAATACATGTAACGAGTAGGTAATTTATTATCATATTATTTTCAAGTCCTTGCAGCTACATATATAGTAAGGTGTTTCTCTGTATATTTTATTACGATACTTGTATCTGAGTATAACCGTGTCAGTCATTCTGTTCCGCGACATAGTCAAACGACGTTGATTCGTTGTCGAGGCAGATCGTTTAGCGACCTGTGTACGAAAATTTTCTCGAAATAGCTAACAACGTGTTTGGAGAGGCAATCCAGAGCTGCTAGTTTTTGTTCCAAGCAAATCCGCTAATTGCCAGACGAAAATAGAACTATCGAGCTAAGGAACCGTGCTATACGTTCGCTACTTCACTCCGCGAACCCGTACAAGTTGCCTTTTGTCTTTAATCGCAACCAGCTAGCCACTTGCTCGGCCCGACACCAATTTTAGCAGACTCTGCTGGGGTTCATCTTCGATCATTAGTAGTTAGACACGTGTTTCGCCAATCAACGATGGAATCAGTTAAGATATTCGTCATCGACTAACAAGCAAAGCGCCCGACACGTTGTGAAAAAAGTAGATCGTGGTATTCGTGTACTTTCTTTCGGAGTGAAGAAAGCAAGGAAAAGAAAAGAGAAGAAAAATGTTGCAGTTCGTGTCGCAGAGGCGTTGCAGCATCTCGCGACTCAATTTGTATCTCGACTCGAACGTCGATTAATCGTTGGCTGTGTATAGCCTTTGAGCTAGGTTGCACGCCTCTTTCTGGTTCCTGTGAAGAGACCTGGAAGCCCGCCAGATCGGTACCAACCTGTCCGTTGACGACACTATCCCGAATCTAGATTAGTGTGAACGAACTCTGCCCTAAAATTTCGTTCCGCGTTCAGAGCAGCGTGTCTAGGTCTTTCCGTTAGTCGAAACCTCCTTATGGCAATATCGTGCAATATATTCTCAAAGTTATACTTGCCCGAAAATTTTTCATTACACGTTTCTTGCTGCTTTCCGGGATCTTTTGAAATCTGTTTAGAATCATTTTAGTCCAGTTAGAAACGGTTCAGATCAACGAAAGATAGATGTGCAATACAAGATTTAATACGATTGCACTTCGTCGATAGAGTTGTGGAATTTGAATATCGTTTATTAAATATCGTAATAAGAATCGGTATTTCCAGCATTTGATATATTTTTGTATATTACGCGCATAATCGATAGATTTCTCAAAAATGTATAAAAATGTGCAGTCTAATCGCAGCCAGTATTAAACTAGTCATCTTTGCAAAAATAACTTTGGCTCGCGTTAAACCGTTGATCTTATAAGTGTTAAGTGTTCTTTATTGCTTTAGAAAATTCATTTCTTTGTAAAAGAGGAAAGAAAAGAGTGGCAGGTATCGTCGAATGTTCGCCAGAATTTGTTTCCAATTAAACTTCTTTGAATTTCATTCGCACGGAGCATCAGATACTTGGTCTAAATATTCCCAATCGATTCTTCGAACCCATTGCCTGACTCTCAATGGAAAATAGGTTATCTATAGTCGCAGAAAATTTACAACCCTATAAAACAATATTTGAAATGCACTACACGCAGTCAAGCAGTAGTTACATACGAATAAACACGGGTGAATTATAATTGCAACCCTTGATTCGCTGTATTTCAAAATGAAACAGCAAATGGGTGGTCCGTGAAGTTTATAGCCGATGATTTAATGCCAATCATCCGCATAGTTCGTAAAATGGCCTGTACATTAGAAACTCGAGGAATCGAACTATTTCTTTATCCATTGGCAATTATTCAAATGTCGTATGATTCACGATAAATGTACGAAGCCGAGGAATTTCGTTTTACAATGTTATTACCAAGGCGCTTTATTCTAAATTTCGCTTTGCTAATTCTTCGACTTACGATTATCCTCCTTGCCATCTTTATCGAATTCCGATATCTTCCTGTGTGTATACTTATTACACCTAACCATTACATCGTCGAAATTTACATGACATATTTATGTCATAGGTTAGCAGTTACGACGAATCTAATTTGCATCTACTATGATTATTAGATGATATAAATGCATGTATGCATCATATATATCCGGTGTATTTCATCGATAAAGATAAATTATGGATGTATAGACGGGTTGGAAAAAAATCTCGTCGGCATGAACTATTGACGTATTTGAAGTAAAAAGAAACGCAGTTCATCTAATTCGCATTCTTTCCTCGGCGAAATACCTCGAACGAGGTATATGGCTTGAATATACATGTAGAGTTTAATCGACGTTTTGTATACCAAGGATGATATTAAATACGCAATTTCGATCATAGTAAATCACATATCGTGTCGTCTATTACGTAACAAATACTCGTGTTTAAGCTGTTGGCAATTCAAAGGATTAATTGCTCGCTTTAACAATCGGACACTTGTTAGAAACATATCACGAACGTCGTTATCGATATCTTACATTTATATTTAGTTATTATTATTATATAATATTATATAATATTTAGTTATTAATTTACGATAGCTTTTTCTATCGAAATTCATCGGTATTCGATTATTAATTAATTCATAATAATTTCTTCACCGACATGTTAATTACATCCTCCGTAATCTGTATATCTTTTCATACGCGTTTCTATCGCCTGCATATTCTTTTCATTTTCTATGTAATTCGAACTGCAATCTATTGCGCTGATAATATGTACATTGGAAACGTCTGAACGAAGCAATTGCATTTGGGAATTGGAAAGAAGCGGTGTATAGATAAACGAACGATCGTTAAACGGTCTTGCGTCAGATGATTTTCTACGTCCTCGTCGGTCGAAGTGTATCAGTACCGAACGAGAATAACCGTTCAATGTACGGTCGATCTATTTATATGGTCGATCAGCTGCATAGCCTGCCCATAACTCAATAGCGATGGCCTCGACGCGTGTACGGTGTTACGCGTGTTCGTCACTTTGCCTCGCTCGAAACGCACCTTTCGCTGTTTCGAAACGAACTGTCGCTTGTAAACAAGTTATACGATTGACGGAACAGGTGTCCATCATGGATTGCCTTTGTTACGTACATCGGTTTACAAAAGTATTTAAACAGTCAGCAATTCTTTTGTTACACCGTATACAATCAATGAATCATATCTCGTTGCGAAGGAGTTAATTAAGAATTCAAACTTTTTGCTATTTCTTATTGGAATCGTAAGATAGATAGGGAATTATAAATGGAATTTTGCACACGTCTTTGATACAGGAAAAAAGAACCACTTGTTTCGAAGTGTCGTGATAAGCACAGTACAAAACAGAGTTATACAACAATTAATTGAATTGTCCGGAATATGTTTTATCCATTTAAATGTATGGCACGCATGTTGTGTGTGTACACTTAGAAGCACTTTAAAAGATTTCTCTAACGAGAAACTCGGGTGATACCTTACGGGCGACAACTTCCATATCTCGCTTATCGCGACTTACCTCTTATTTTCTCTTCTTTTTCTTTTTTTTTTTTTGCTTTATCGTGAGATTCGTTAATTAAAAGGAAACATCGATATATTTTTTGTATACCTCCTGTGTTTTCATGTAAAAATCGATGAAAGATAAACGATCGTTTCAATTTTTCAGAAAACCCTGGAGATTATATAACGCTGTTTGAAAAATTAGTATAAGTTCTCAGTAAAAAGATTAGTATAGGTTCCCAGTAAAAAAATTCTGAGACACGTTGTATTTTAGGAAGGCTTTCTGTAATCACTAAAAACGGACGATTCCGGTTTTTCTCTGATTACCTTTCATTTATCACTATAATAGGCCAGTCACGTTTCAACGTTAGGGCATCCTCGCGAATCCTTCTTAACCGGAAACCGGACCGCGTTGAACTGTGCTTCGTGGAATTGTTTTCGACTACGACTCGTTTATTTTTGCGCCAAACTCGTTGAGCCACGGGTGTGTTACTTCGCGTTTTACAACGTCCGAGCAATCCAATGATTCGATTAATGACGTCGGTTCATTATTCATTGTCGAGAATACACCGATTCCACGATTACGTTTCGTGGAACGGTTATTCCGCAATGACCGCGATCGATAGCCACGTATCGATAAAAAAAATAAAAAAATAAGAAAAATAAAAAAAAAGAAAGAACGCTCGATAACCCAGCCGACTGGAGAGTTCCGGATTATCTGCGACCTATTGAAATTTCTATCAGCCGATCCGCGTGACGGTAGATAATTTTAAATCGATCTTACGCTCAAGACGTATTTCGAAAAGGTATTTTTCGAGTGCTTCGGAAATCGTCTAATCGTTCGATATGGCGACATATCGATTTCTACGTAATCCAAAAGCAATCTCCGATTCCATGATCGTAGTAGAGTGAAATTTATTAGCCAGGCATTTCAATTTCGTCGTAGTTGCGGTTCGTAGGCCGTCCAATTGAATCTGATTCGCAATATCGGCCTGTTTGGAGAGATTCGAGGCTTGTTTCTTGGCAATTAGACAGTTTGAGGATCATGGTTGTCGTTCCTTTGCACGCAGCATGCCACGTTACTCGGATTTAATTCGTTTCATGATACAATTGTTTGACCAGATTGATATTCCATTAATTTTCATAATTATTTACTCATTAATTAATACAGGATTAATACAGAATTAGCCTTTCGATCCTAACGTTTCTACGCCTCATATTCATTTATTTTCATTAATCAATCGAGTCAATTATAGGTAGAGCAATGTTTTCCCAATATGTTCGATCATATTACATATTCATTTTCATAATCGTTCGATTCATAGGTCACTCTAATTCTCTCTAATTTCTTCATAAAATTATTAATTCATTTACCTTGATAATCATTTACCTGCGATCATCAGCCTTATTTTTACAACGATTCTCTATGAATGAAATTAATTAATGAAATCGTAATTTATGTAATTGGTCGATTCATATATTTTCATAATCGTCTGTGACCGCGTACATTAATAGACATAATTCTCAGGTCTGTCGTTTGATTCGAACATTTCCTCGACTCTTTCATTTATTTTCACTGGTTCGCCGGTGACCGGTCTAAATTATAATTAAACGTAACTAACCGGTCGAACCGTGCACTCTATTAATTTCCTTGCTCCTTTCGTTAGATCTTGAAACTCATTGAAGCTTTTAACGTCTGGACGTCGCCTAATAAGTGATATACAGACGACTGCGGCTTCTTAACACGATCGCCGGCCTTTAAGTTAGTTACAAATTCCCGTTTTGTTCTCTCGGTGTCATCGGCCTCGCTAGGTGCTATAGACGGTGAACTTGCTTTACTTCTTTCAGTCTCGCGGCTATAAATTGTCCAGTTTGTTCGCCCCGAAGCTCGAAGCGCCGGCTTTCGACACACTTACCGGGAATAAACCGGCGATTCTATAGAACGAGTTCCTTATCGCGAAGCGCGCGAGCTTCATCGAAAATTAATCACGCGGCTCCTCGTTGCTTGTTTGTTACTCTTTCCCTGTTTTTTCTTCTTCTTCTTCTTCTTCTTCAAAGGGAATTCTGCAATTGAGACGGTTGGACGAGAATGCTTTTTCAAAGAGCCGTGACAGTTACTTTGAAGGCAAAAGATAGCACGGAATGAAATAAATATCAAGAAAGAAGAAAGTAAGAAACATAAAGAAGGAAAGTGACGCGCGAAATAATCTCTGCAGAAAGAATACTCGTTACTTTGTTAATTTTGTTCGGCCGTTTTAAGACGCGGAGAAGCATTTTTTTTTTACATATCAAACAACGATAAACAAATAAATTTTCACCGAGGGAAAACTTTCACGAAACAAACGGTTCATCGATATTCCAAGCAGCACGCTTGAAGCAACCTCATCAACTGTCCGCGTTATTGGTCACGAAAGCGAGCCTCGATTCCTTCTTGGACGAGCTGTACACTTTCGATATCGAAGACTCGGCCGCCTCATTAGCATCCAAATCATTGAAATAAGGTAACAAGGACACTCAGTAGCCTCAAGTATTTGAAACATATAAAAAAAGAAAAAAGGAAGAAGAAAAAAAGAAATGCAAAGGATCGAATTTACGTCGTTCCATCGCGCATTTCTTCTAAATCTTCGTGTTTTTTTCCTGTCGATAAAAAAAGTGATGTCACCGGAGAAGAATATTTAACGTCATCCTTATTTTCCCGAAGATAGAATTGTTTTTTTAAACTCTTGACAGTGTTTTGAACGCAGAGCACAGGTTTCACGTGCGATTTCTGTGCTGTTGCTCGCCTGTTATCTGCTTATTACGGCTAAATATAGCGGGTGCTCTAACCAGTGTTCAAACACCAGCGATATATCAATGCGCCCGCGACTTTGTGGCGCTCGGAACAATTTACACTGGTTTTTGGAACGTTCTAAATATTATTTCCATGTATATTTTAACAGAGATTATGTTCGTACTTTAGAGTCTTAAGAAAACAACGCTGGTTACGTTAAAATGATTGACATTTACGAGGATATTGGAGTTTCGGAATATCATCCTATTGGCGAATCGTATTAAAGTGGTTTATATTTAAAAAAGAATTCTTTCCTGTTTTATCTCGAAATCGAACGTTAAACAGATTACGTTCGTTCGTAAAAATTTTATTTCAACAATCCCTGACCCTGTTAATCCTGCCAATTAAAGAACTGCGGCTTTTCGCCTGTTGCACTTGTCTCCGTTATTTTCTAAACTCATTTTATATCACGAAGAACTCTACTCTTCGATCGTTCGTAAAACTTATTTAATATCGAAAAAAAAATGAACCTTCGATTGAAGTTAACTTATCTTCGACTATCAATAACTAGAGCTAATCTAACTTCTATTATTGATAGCTTGAGTCAACTCAACTTTAATTAATAATAACGAAAATAAAAAACAAAGTTCTTTGGATCGTACTCGTCGCTAGAAAGTTTCTTCGATCGGTGGGAAATATGAAAAAATCGTTTCGTGGAAAATTTTCTGAAAAGTTGGTCGTAAGAGTTTGAAGAAAGCAGTGACACAGGGGGAGTACGATAGCAACACGACTTCCGTGGGATTTGTTCTCGTTTCGACTATATACGAAGCGATGTTCCTTATCTTCGTATCTTCGATCGGGATTCACAAATTACTGAATTACCCATTTTCATCATCAGCCTATGCGTCTAACGCGCCAGCTTCATTACCCACGTCGAAGTTAACGACTCCATTAAAATATCATTCTTTTTATTGTTCGGCTTTCTGTCGTTTCAACAATAAACATTTTATTACTTTTTGTACCAACAGTTTTTTACGATCGACACGGTATCATTTCCTTTAACGAATCGTCCCACTTGCGTCGCGTTTTTACAGATAGTAAAAGCGCGCATGCAGCCTTAAAAATAACCGTTTCATCGCGTTCAATCTTAAATAAAACAAAGCCTGGATCATATGAACCGCTTTTCCTAGAGTCATAAAATTGACACTTGCAACAGAATATTGCTTACTTCGTAGCGAATTTCTTACATCGCTCTGCGTTCACGGCCTTTTCCTTTTAGTTATCTAAATTTGATATTTAAAAACGTATTTCGTTTATTCGTAGCATCCTTTCCAAGGTATTTTTTGTATCAATATCTTTTATCTTTCTGCACAACTGAACTAATATCGTTGATGAAATTTTACGAATAACAAGCTTCACGTTACAATCAAATTTTATAAGTTAAAAATCATCCGATTGACACGCAAGTTCGTAATCTCTCGCTTCTAATCTGCCAGCTCACTGCTGTTATTACTTGCTAAGGTATTACGTAATCTTCCGTCATGCAATTACAGTTGTTTTCTTACTTTCGTTCAAAATAAACAGCTCACCTGGTATCACCTGTCGATATTTATCATATTCAGATTACGGCGAGAACTTTGGACGAATGAAACGAAATTTTCGCGACTGCCGCGATACGAAATGCAGCAGAGTCTTCTATTAATTAATACCACGATCGAGGAACTGAAACGTCGCCATCGAGGTGAAACCGCGGATAAAACCGAGATCGCTGCAAAGTAACGATAGCACCTTAACCTTTGATTACGCTTCGTCTGGCGCACAACTCCACGCCGAGATTGTGGTGTATTCGTTTGCTCATTCCGTTTTCCTTCTACGATGAAATAATCTTCGAGACAAATACAGAGTGTTCCTCGGAGGGGAAGATTTTTAAACGCGCTATCAGCTTGCTTCAGCTATTTGATCGCCATCGTTTCTTCGTTCGTTTTTACCTGGTTTAAACGATATTATATCGGTCGTTATTTTTCAGAAACGTACGTTGCGGCAAATCGCGGTAAAAAGCTCGAGCTCGATAGTTGTTTATCTGCAACTTGTTTTCTCTTCTTGCTATTTATATATCTTATTTATAATTCTTATTGATATACAATAATTTCATTTCGCGTCTGTTTGCATTCAGAATACCTCGGAATTTGCTAAATGATTCTGTCCTCGTTGGAATCGAGTTTTATAGGAATTTCAATTTTGCGGTAGAAAGTATTTGGTTATCCTGTGTATAATCTGTTTAGATAGATGTCTTACGCGCTACTCTATTTTATTTATGTTGTTAATTTACGCTACTTTAAATTCTATGCAGTAGGTGGGAATAAACTGTCGGTGGACAATTACGTAACAGGCCGCCTCTGTTCAGTGTTCGTGCATCTGTGAAATATCTGAATTATAAAAATGTCACGCTGTTGAACGATTAGTTCGAGTTGATAAATAAGAAAGAAATTCGCCGGAGCTAAGAGCATAACCATGGTTTTTATGCCGCGTGTAATTTATGTAATTAGATTTCCGTTTTAATTTATGTAATTAGAGATAAGAAATAAAAAGAAGTTTGTTTAGTATAGCTCTTTAGAGAAAAAGTAAGGATAAAGAGGATGATAGGAATAATTCCGAGTAAGAATCACGTTGTAATGCTCGCTAGATGAATCAAGTCTCCATTTAAATTCTATTTCCTTCGCTATATTCATGAAAATATGAATTGGCATAGACATCTGTAATCCGATATTATTTTCAACGGTTGCTCGTCATATTTCTAAGTTTTCAATTCCCCTTGTACGTATCGTGGCGCGATTATTTCTAATTTATCGCTTAGAAAATTCTGTTTACTCGCGAGATATCGCGCTATCTTTCTTCCAGAGGAATATCGTGATCTTTATCAAATAGAAATATTCTTTCTCGAGATAACAATGTCTGTACCAAAAAGCACGCAGAATACGATTACAAACGACGACCTGCCAAACAACGACATCAGGTTGTAAAACTACTCGAGTAGATGAAAAAAATTCAGAGAAGAGTCGCGGTCAACGTGATTGCTCATCAGCCGCGAAATTCTACTTTGCAAAACTGGCACGTTCTATTTAATCCAACGTAACGTCATTGACGACACGATCTACTATAAATAGATTTTATCATGAATAATCCTCTGGTGTCACGCATAGTCATGACGAGTTTACTGCTGTACGCGAATGAAATATATTGCAGACCACTTTGTTCCATGACAAATTCGTTACAGAGTCCAAGCTTTGCTCTTCGTTCGAGAAACGAGAGACTGCAGACGGTCATTAATAAGCGACTCTTCGAATCTTCGTTGATCTATTTTACGTGGTTGAATGGCTTCACGGCTTTGCAACTCGTTAAGGAAATATGGGTCAATATGGGTACATATTTCGTATTTAGGCTACGAATATGCTACCGTTTACGAGCATCCGGACATCTCCATCGATATCGCAATAAAGATATTTGAATTTAACCAGTGTGTACGAGTTAATGACGAATCAATAATCGGAAGCAGAACTTATTACCTTCGAATATTACGAATCGTCTATCGAGCTATAAATTTCAATTACGCATAGAATTCTATGAAATATCGCCTTTGGACTCTGAAGCGAAAAGTTTATCTGATTAGAAATTTGTCCGCGTTACTTTATATATTGTTTGCTACTTAAATACGCCGATTACGTTAATTCTGTAGCTAAAATACATTTTATCAAAAATATGCTGATATCCTGATACTTTTGAAGAATAGCGTATTTAGTAGATGACCGTCAGATAAATATTTATGTCCGTATTACGTCGATTTCGTGGGTTTAATCGGTTAACGAACGACCGACTCGAAGGTGATCCTGTAATCCGCATTAATGCAGATGTTAATTATCTTATCTGCTTCCGGAATTAAATAAGGTCTTAATCAAGCGGAAAACATGGCGGCTCGAGTTAGCAGATGCGATAGAAAAAGATTTTCGAGAATCGAGGGATAAAAAAAAGAAGTGACTTTGATACGTTAAGTCGAGATCAAGAAATGCTTGTGCTCGAAAAATACTTTACTTTCCAATTTTAGCGCGAGATTGTGTTTTGCAGGGTACGTCGTGTTGTCGCGGTCTTAAACCTGTTATGCTAAAAATAAGATCGTTCGATTCTCAAGAACCGCGAGAGAAATAACAAACGTAACGTAAGTCGATGGAAGAGCAGCTGAACTAAATAGAGAGGCCCGGTAAAAGCTTTCAGATCTAACGCTATCGAGTATTTCTCACTAAACTTTCGAAGAATTCGAAGAATCTAGCGTTAGACTCGTCGGAACTCGATCTAAACGAACTAATCTGAAAAAAATACATTAACCTAAAAGAAGGAATTCACCTTAAAAGACACAGAATTTTACGTTAGCCGTCAAAGAGACGATACTCGACCTAATTTCGATCTAAAGTGCATCACTCAACCTAAAAGCCAATATTCGGTATAGACTTGGCTGAAGAGACAACGCTCAACCTAAATTCGCCCTAAAATAATAAGAAATTGTACGGTAGCGTTGAAAGAGCAGTCAGGAAAGTCGAAAAGCGGCCAGGCACCGTTTATCGCTAGCTCTCGCGGCTCGTATCTGTTATACGTTGTACAACGCTCGCTCCCCCCTCCGCGACGCTCGGCGTCTTCCTCCCCCCCTCCGGGAAGCTGATTCTTCCGCGGGTAATGGCGATTGGCGACGCGTTCGGCTTAGTCGCGTGCCGAGACGCCGTGGAACGAGAACGTTTCTGACGAGCTGGCTACGTGGAACGCTAGCGATACGCAGCGATACAAATCGGCCAGGTCTCGGATCGTCGCGTGATCTCGACACGTAAAGCCAGTCCGTTTCGTCAACCTGAGAACGCGCTACGATTAACCGCGCGATTCTCACCTCGTCGTCTTCTACCTCTACCGAAATACGATACGAGCCGAAAGTGTTGGAGGAAAGTTTGTGATCCGATCGTGCGGTTTGAAAGTGCTACGTTTCCAAAGAGGGAGAGGACCGTTTGATTAAGATTTCCACTAAGAAGATTCTTAGAAGAGGAATCTTCAAGTTGATTTACACGTTCTACGTTCGACCAAAGATTCACACGCGCTGTGACTCGTTTTTATCCTCCGTGAGCATTATTTGGTGATAGCAAGCGGTTAGAACCGATCCGAAACCAACGAAATAGACCGATCACTCGGCAAGGAGGAATTGCACCTCCGCGTAGCTTGGTAGCCCGAAGCAAGCGAGATGATCGATGCTCAATCCGAGCTATTATAACGATATACGTGCCAACGAATCTCCTCGAGTCTTCCAGTAACGACTCTACCGAAATAAATCTCCTAAAATTGCCAAAGATTGCTGAACGCTCGGTGAGACAAAATCCGAGTCTTGGAAAATCTTCAAAAGGGAACCTTACCTCGAGACAAGCAACAATATCTGTACGTTACAAAGTGTCCAAAGGAGGCTCGCTGAGCATTCCAAAGGATAGGTGTCATCGGTGGAAGCAATCTGTCGTTCGAGCACACCGATCGATCTTACGTCGTCCGATCGAATCGTTGTAGACGGTGGTCGATCTTGAACCTTGTCCTCCTGTCTCACAAATCGGCTCGGACGGAAAACGAACAATGATCGCGTGATCACGACACGTAAGCTAGATCGCGGAGTTATTGGCGATTCGTGGCACGCGGGAATTCGTGCACGACCCGGTGTGTAGGCTCGTGCGTTTCAACGCCGCATTCCCGTGTGCTGAATGGCGATCGTGTGAGTCGCCCCGAATTACCTGGTTTGGCCAGCTTCTTGTCGGAAGCATGATAAAGACAGGCAGTGAGATCACCGTGGAAAATCGTTTATTTGGCACAGTTACGATGACCCGCGCTGTGCACCTTGACACGGTGTTAATATTAGTTGCTGGTGACCTTCCAAGTAGTCTCAGACTCTCGGAATATTTGTAAACTATATGACTATAGACTAGATGCGTCAAGCTTCTGTCGCACTGAGATATTTATCGAAAACGAACGGGTAAACCAGAGTATTTTTCACCAAGAAAATATTCACACGGTCAAGTGTTCTTTCTTTTTCGGTGGATTTTTTTTTAAGTGAATTTTGTAAAGTGTAATGGCGCCAGCTGCCACGTTAGACTGGTCAGAACCATGCCAGCACTGGCGTTATCCGAAATTCTGTCCGTCTGGACAGCAGAAGCATGAAAGGGCGAAGAGCGCGATGGAACTGAGCAGCAAGGAGGCGAACACAGCGTACAAAAAGTTCTGCAAGTTCCTACGCCGGCTGAAGAACAGGAAACGTAAGTTGCTCGTCTGGAGGGCGGAGGATGATCGTTGTTCTAGCAGTTGGGCTCGGTTTTGTTAGCTCATAGTCGCGTAAGAATCGCGAAATGATATTTCGCGTCCAAGTTTCCCGCTTTCGAGAAAATGTTTCTCAATGAAATTTCTCTAAGTTCTCTTTCACAGCTCTTTTTTCGAACTTCTTTATAAAAATTGATAAAAAGAAATTAGGCTCTTCGAGGCTCGATATTTCTAAATAGAACATATCGGAAACGTTGGCGCAGTGATAGTAGCAGATCTTTTATTTCACAGAAAATAGGGCAAATCGGGGACGATAGTAACAGTTCGACTTGAGACTTCGTTTATGCAAAAGCTATTACATTTGCAACAAAAGTTCTTACACGAACTCTTTTTATAAGTTGCAGATTTGAAAATTGTAGTTACCGGTCGTCGGTGGATTTTTCGTCTTGTAAAAATTACCAAAAATTGTCAAACTTAAAGTTTCTAGTTTAAACATCTTTGGATTCTTTGGTTATTGAGTATGCGGTGAATGGATCTCGCTTCGTAAAAATCGACAAAAACTTGTAATTGGAGAGTAGAAGAGAATTTTTGAATTAGAGTGACCTTTAGCCGCTGTTCTAAACAGCGTCGGAGTGGCCTCAATTTTATCTGGATTATTAAAATCCGCTAATAATTAGCCTTGAAATCATCATCGATCATTGACTTTGACGATCCGTAAGCCTAATATATTCGCTGTTTCTACCAAGTTTGACTGCTTTTTAATCTCGGCGTGTACACTGTACTCGGAATATTTTAAAGTATAATGAACCCAGACATTATCGATAAATTATTCAACACTGGATTATTCTTGCTTTTCAAACGTGTCAGTCGCCTCGAGACGAGTTGTGTTATTTCTGACTTTCGATGGAACGAGATGCATCTTAACAATCTCGAGTCCCATCTTCTATTTGTTTCGATTAATTCACAAATATATCGCAGAGCAGACATTTTCAAATTTGAAACGCTATCTAGTATTTTTCGTCATACTGCAAAGTACTTTCTAGAGAAGCAAAATTATAATAACTCGTATTTAGAAGCTTGTGATTTTTGTAATAATTTCCTGCTTCGTTAAATTCCGAATCCCAATTTTTGCAAAGATTTCTACCCATTAATCTTCGAATCTCGATTTTATCGAGAAAATTATGACTGAAACGGAGATGACGCAAAAAGCTCCAACGCGATCACGCTTATGAATTTGTTTATTAAACGAAACATCTAGTCGCGTTTTTAAAAAACCGTCTGCCATTTGAGCGGGAAAGGTTAGAAACACAAGACGGATGAGTAAAGAAAGAAGAACTGTTCGACGAGAAGTAATACACCGACCCACTGACATTTATCCCTTGTTATTCGTATTTATTTTAGTTACACACATCGACCCACGGGAATTATTTTTTCATACATCAGAAGCTAGCTACGTCGGCTTGACACGTTGCGGCAAAGAAAAAGGGGCAAAAAAGGAAAAAGAAAAAAAAAAAGAAAAGAAAAGGTGAAATAAAAATGGCAGAGATCTTTCGCTTGCCGGGATGCCCGATGTATGCATCAGATCAATTCTTTTCTTCTTCGTCGCGTACCGGAGGCTCTCAACCTTTGCAAAATTAAAATTTCTTCCTGCCGTTGAATATTTAATTCCGTCACAAACTCTTTCTTTGTATAAAACTATAGAACGTAATATCTAACGTTCAACCACGTAGAATAAAATCAGAAGAAGAAAACCACACGCATCCCTTGCGTTGAATAACGTATCGTGTATGAAACATCCCCTCGCACGAGGATAACTGACAAGCTTTGCTTTAAAATCGAGACTTTCTGCATCGATGATGTTTTCTATAACCCTTGAAATACTTGTACAATCGATAGAACGCGCTGCGAATTATTCGATCGATCCAAGTGCATAGTAACACCTTTGATGCAAAGCGAAGGAGACAATACTTGTTGCGAAAGCGTTGCCTAACGTCGCTTATAAGTGGTGGATAAGCACCGATGCGGATCTAAAGTCGCGTGAAATGTGTGTTTCGTGTGCAAATCGGATTTTGCATGATCGCAAATTTCGTCGACGTTGCTTCTGAGATTTCATGCGATAAGAGATCGAAACCTGCGAATAAAGTGCAGTTTCAACACCTTGACACGCCAATATTGCACCGATGTTGGTGTTTCGGAAGTTTTTGAAATATTCAAGTTGCTACTTTGAAACTCGTTATTTCGATAAATAGATCTGAAATTTTTGGATGCAAAATAAGCCTACGATCTTTCGTTTGAAAGTAAACGATAAAGTTCGGAACAGCACTCGGACAATTTCTTCGCTGAAAATACTTCGAACGAATCTGAAGGAATTTTCAACGCAAATAGATCGAGACGCGTCGGAAAATTTATTGCGAGATTATCTTTGTCGTAATTAATATCGGGCTAGTATATAGTCGAGAGTTAATAATTACTTACCGCGAGCTTTTTTTCGATTCGTAACACCGACTAGCGCGAACTCGGTTCATCAGCGCAAATCTGCGTGTCAAAGAAAACGCGATTATTCTACCCCATGATCCTGCAATCGCTTTAGACGATGCACCGTTGAGCCAAAGGCTGTGCATCGTCTGGTTGGCCGCAAAATGTCACACGGTTGCCAGTCCCGTGCGATACGGCCAGGAAAAAGGTCGTGAATCCTCTGATGCGCGCGTAACGCGGTAAAAGGGAGGCTGACGTGCATCCGGATCCTTGGGTTGCACTTTTTGTCGCACGCTGGATTTAGCCGGCTCCGATCCAAGCGGCACTTTTGCCAGAGATCGCTGCCGGTTGACCCACTTCTCTTGTCTCCCGCGTGTCCCTAAGGACCCTCCAATAAAAACTAGGGAATAGTAATTGCCCAACTATTTCAGGGAACTATATCCCCGAAAAAAATTCAAGACCAAATATATTGCTGATACTTGCACATATCTCGTAGAGCCGAGTATAAAAATTAAAACATACGATTTAAAAGTAATATATTTATTAGAAACAGGTGTATTATTGTTATTTTTATCTAGAAATTGTATATCGCGATATGCACAGAAATAACTATACTTTCTATAATATTTAATAATATTTAACGATATTAAAACCTAATTAATACAAAGTTTCAATTTCTTTTATACATGCAGCATTCTAATTTAATTGTCGAAAGATCCGAAAATTCTAATCTTCGCATGGTTCTCATAATTCTAAGTCTAAAGGTTCTACTTCTAAACGCATATTATTGTTCAGTTCTTCGTTATTCTTTCTTGTAATATCTTCCAAGTTCGATTCGCGTGAAACTATCGCGTATCTTCCAATCCCGTTGGAGCGGGATTTTTGTGCAACCGCGCGGACAGCTGCTGAACGATGCGGATCAGGATCTTGATGTATGAGCTGTCGCTATTTTCGAGCGTTAGTAATGTTTCGCACCTCGACTTGGCACTTTTCGATCAACCGGTTCGCGAGATGGAACTTTACAGTCTAATTAGGAGTTTGCTGCCACTTCGAAATAACCGTTGCTGTTTTGCGAATTTCAAAGATACGTTTCGTTAGAACCAAGGTTAGAATATATCTGTCCCAAGGCCTTTAAAATTCTGTTGACGCGACTAATCTTGCATCAGCTTCTGGATACTTTAACTATATTTTAAATCATGGTACTTGAGATATTTTCGGCCATCGTAGGTCTGACATAAACATTCGAGAAAAATACAAATTTGATGTAAAGCGTATAGAATTTGGAATGTGTTTATTTTAGTGGAATTGTCTTTTTTTTTTTTTTTTGGTGCACTACTCCTTGGAAATTAGGACGGTAGATGTTTTCCATTGTATTAGGTTGTCCGAAAAGTTTCTTTCATTTTATGAGGAAATAATAAACGCACGATAAATAAATCGTTTTTTGTTTTATATTATTTTGTCGAATTACGTACGATACATTTTGTCCTGTTGAGATAAACACCGTGACATTTCACAGACTTGATTTCACGTTTGTACGAAGGTGCATTGTTGTAAAAAACACGTTTGCGAAAGAAAGACATTTTTCGGACAGCCTAATACATTTGGAGAAAGTCAAGGACATTCTATATATTCCGCTCAAACAATCTTCGATCTATAAATTATTTGAGAAGGGAAACTACAACAGTTTCGTTTCAAGATTTTTGGAATTCAAGAATCGATAATTCTTGTAAATTTGGAATAATGCGATTAATTTCTTCGATTAGAGACACCATATATATACACATATTTTGACGAAACTACTGATTAAAGATTAATCCAGGAAGCCAACACTTTCTATGCATCAACCTAATGATATTCCAAAGGTCACCATTTCCTCTACAACCTCGTACGCCTCGCATTCCCTAGGAAATTACCAAAATCGTTCAACCTGAAATTTCTCCAACGATAGTCGACCGGCGTCCTATTCGCCTTGAAACTGTTCGCAAACTGTTAAGAAACAAATCACAAATGCGCCCAGTTCTCTGCCGGTTCGCGTTACTCCGCATCGAAACTTGGAAATACTCTGCGTGAAGAGGAAAAGAGGTGACGATACGGAAGAGGAAAAGGTTAACCGAAGGGAAAGATGTTGGCGAAATGTCAAGAAGTAAATCGTGGCCCACGTGGCATGTTATCGTTGCCTGCCCCTGTTTCGATTCATCCGACGACGATAAACGCGATCGCGAGACATCAACCGGGTTTCCGGTACGGTCGCGCGAATTTTCGGGCCCGGTCGGTCGCGTTACAACGCTTGAATTATGCGGCGCGTGGTTATTTTCAGCCGCGGTTCAATGAGAAAACCGGTCTGCAAACGCGGCCCTCGCATTATCCTACGTCGCATCTTATCAAGGTTATACCTCTCACGCGCCCGCTGCTATCGAGCGATAGAATAGAATCGCGAACCGTCTAAGAATCCAACCGGTGTAAACTGTAACAGCGTTTTAGTTTTCCTTTCTTCTAGGTGTTGAGCAGGACAAGGGTAAAGGCTGTTTGTTTTTATCGATTACGTTCGTTGGTCCATCTCGCTTTTTGATCGATGGTTACCTTTAGATCCGAAGATAATCCTATGACAGAGCGATCTTTTCGAAGTTAAAGTAATAATTTGAAGTTTTCAAGAATCGAATAGATCAGCTCGAAGATTAATTAACTCTGCGCGCTTCAAGAACTTTGGCGCTCTGTCGCATAATTGTTTATCGACTAACGATATTAACGTATCGACAAGCGACTAGTTAGAGGTTATAGATTTCTCTTCTTCTCTTCAGCTTTCATGTACAAAGGATTGAGATTGCGAGAGCTCGCGCATCGCTATACAACCTCGCTACCCTTACGTTTCTAAAATGTAGCCGTCCTTTTTTGACTATAAATATTTTTGCACAATTCGTCGGTAGATTTCTTCTTAAAAAAATGTACGGAAATAAACACGGTGTTTTTTCGTTTTAGCTACGATGATAGCTTGGAGACTTTGCTACCAGTATAGAAATGTAGAGGGAAATCTCGCGGTAAGAACGCTAGAGAATTTCTATGGTAAACACTAATTTTCATAGATCTCCCCTCTAATTCTAGATGATTGTACGACCTTGATGGATACAAAGCCAGAGGAAGCAGTGATTTCACTGATCTCCGTTCTTATTTCTTCGTTAGCTGGCCGCGAACTTCCTTCGAGTTACAAAACACTACGCTTCTTTTAATAGCCTTCTTTTTTAATCATCTTATGAATTAAAAACTGCTACGATAACCTCGCTTACTATCGAAGATCTTGCAGTATTTCTCAAGATCTCAAGGTTACATAGTCTTCTTTTGGCGAGACAAATGGATAGATAAAAGGAACAACAAGACGAATTCGATCATACCATAACGCTATATCCTCCGATTTTATTGCAAATTTAACGTTGCCTTTACAACGTTGTGTTTTATGCAGCCTTTCAAATCTTTTCTTATTACGTTCCTCGATAAAACTGTACGAAAAGTAATACAATAAATTTTTAACAATCTCGACATCTCCGAATTCATCGTCGGGTGCTTTTCATCGTCTATCGTCGAAGTAGGTAGTAAATATTTTGGATCTCAGCTCAAGGTTTTTTTGTTTTTTTTTGCCGTATGCAACGACTTTGTTTGTTTTCAGCGAACATTGCTTCGATTCTTATTCGTCGAACGATACAGCTCTATGGTTGGGCGTTACAAACGTAACGAATGATTAACGACGAGGTTAAAGCGAGAAAATTCTCGGCAAGATTGTTTCGTCTCCGAACGGGGAACAGTCGTTTTCGATCCTGACTTTTCCGCAATAAAACCGAATGAACGATCGCGCTATTTCGGGTCGTCGCGCTATTTTCACGGCGACGCGGCTATTTCGACTGTGTGCTGCGTCTCCTTCGATGTTGTGTTGTACATTCTTTCGTGTCTGACCCCGTGTTGATGCTCCCCGAAATCGTTTTCAAGTTTGAGGCCGCGCAGGATGTTGCTCGGTTCGAAAACGATGAGTCGAAAATCGATACAATGGGAATAGTGGAACAGGATTCTAGAATTTCTTTTTTAAGTAGGATTTTATATTGTTTGCGGCGATTAACTCGGAAATAAGAGCAATGAAACAAAATGACGATGATTTCAATCGATAAGATTCCGACGAATTCATAGTTCACGTTAATCGCTATTTCTGTCATTGAAATATTTCTATTTCCTGCTTAAATTGTAGTCGAATAAATCGTAACTGTATCGCTTTACAACTTTCAAATTCCTGACACATTTTCTTCAATCTACTTCATCTTTCTACAAATTTTCTTCGATCTTCTAGCCACACGTATTATATTGGGTTGACAATTAAGTGATTGCGCATTTTGACAACATCCGCAATCAGTTAGTCGCCAACTCAATACATTTAGTCTTCTAAGTATTAACACGTTGACTTCTGTTCGAAGTTCATTGACTGTGGATCTTGCTTATTGTTCATTCCCACATGACAAGTAGCTTAGCTTTCGAAAATATGTTGGAAAAATACTTTTTCTAAACTCACGTAATCAAAGTTGAATATGAACGAATGGAATATGAATTTCATGAAATAATTGTCGTTTCAAAATGGATTATTTATTTTATTAAAAATTCATCGACGATTCTCATACTTCTGAACGCAGATACTCAACATACACATTTATTGAAAAAATAAAATTCTTCGACCATTTTATAACACGTTTAAATACTTCGTAACGTTACCGTCACGTAGATCAAAATATCGAAAATTTCCTCGAATACGATTGTTTACAGAGTTTAAATCATTCGATTAATTTCCTGGTACGATCGGTCTCACGTGAACTTACGTAGCAGTCAACGTGTTAAACGATCATAACTGTTTCATAAAATTCTTTGAATAACAAAACCTTCAAAAATTATAGCACCGAGCATGAGTCCATTGCCTCGTAGAATCAATTTGCTATTTCATCTTTCCTTTATCTTTCTTTTTCTTTTCCTCTCTCTTTTTTTTGTTATACGACTCCAAATCGTTACTATACCTTCTTACTTTCTACTTGTACTTTACCATTCTGGTTTTCGATTGTTTCTATGGGCGGTGTGATGTATAATGCAGATAGAGATGGCAACAAAGTCACAACCGTGGTGGCTACACCTGGTGCTGGTCCAGATCGTCCCCAAGAGATCTCCTATACAGACACTAAAGTAATCGGTAACGGCAGCTTCGGCGTTGTATACCTAGCGAAACTATGTGACACGGAAGAACTGGTCGCCATCAAAAAAGTTCTCCAAGACAAACGATTTAAGGTAAGAAAAAGATGAAATTCTTCGATAAATAATTTCTTAATAATTTCAATATATCTTTAACCTCTAACCGATACGACAAGCTAAACGCATATTAACCGTTCAATTAATAGAAAATAAATTCGCAGATCCTCTGATGTTTCTCATTACGACTTGCAATTACAAAATAATGTTCGACTTGAAATTGAAATTCGACCGATAGAAACTTGGCGTCGTTCGTACCTGGATTTAACGATCGAATTGACCAATTTGTATTTTTCTACAGTAAGAAATTAGCAGAAATTATAGTGCAGGGAACGGACGATGGTCTGGATAGAACGAACAGATTCCTTTTCTGTCTGTTGGAAATATATAGGCTCTATGAAAGCTAGAGATCATTTGCCAACGCGTATTATAGTAATTCGTCGATTCGAGGTAGCTTCGATTCGGAAACAGAGGGTCTGCGAAGACAAGCCTATACTTAAAAGTAAATTCTCATTTTTTAATCCTGGAACGCGTTTACAATTTTTGCTGTATCTTTCTATAATTTTTACCTTCGACCGATAGTCGTAGAGATAAAACGAAAAGGAAGGAAATTGTACGAGCAGAGATAAATTATCGTTGTTCGATGGAATTGTTTAATTCGTCCGATCCAAGACCACCGAATAATATCGTCGTATTTACGTATCGATAAAATTAGATTTATGTTTTGCGAGATTGCAATGTTTGAGAAACGATAATCCACGACCTCAATCTCCGTATTAAATCTCGGGAATGTAACAACAAACGTGCTTAACAACGATTCTAATCGAAGATAAGGGAAACACCGTCGTCGCGACGAAGTAAACACGAACGAGGAACTACGTGAATTAATCAGATTTTCCCTTCCTTTTATTTATAGAACAGGGAGTTACAAATCATGCGGCGTCTCGAGCACTGCAACATTGTAAAACTGAAATACTTCTTCTACTCCAGTGGCGATAAGGTAACTATTTATTAAGATTCTTTTTAACGATAATTCCGTACACTCGATTGAAATTTTGAACGTTGAAGCAATTATTGTTGGACGTACGATCTACTCCATAAGAAAGTGGATTTTTCTTTTCACACAATTTTTTTTATTCAAACGTTTCTTGCGTCACGCAAGTTACTTCCCTTGATTCTTTCTCTCTCTCTCTTTTTTTTTTTCTTCTTTTTCTTCAATTATACTCACGATATACAGATATTCCTTAAAAGTATTTGGATAGTAACAAAATTTAACTGTACAATGATATATCTGAGTTAATTATATGAAAGAATTGAGGAGTACAAAGGATGAATATGATGTCGTATTTTGTATCTTTTTTTTTTTTTTACAGGGAAGCAGTTTTAAAATTCGCTCAATCCCGTGTTACTAAAATTGTCTTTTTAGACGATTGTTGCTCGAAGCTAAACGAGATCTTTTATCCTTCTTCAAAATTTTTCAAACATTACGTTAAAATATCGTTTGCTTTAATAATCGCATATAATTTTGTCGAGCATTTTGAGAAAAGTGAAAAACAAATTTAATTGATTTTTGAGCCGTAGTTTGCTACTGTTCGAATACTTTTGGAATTAAATGCAGTAGAACGATACTTCTGATTTCTCTCGAATGATACACAATGATACAAAACGCCAAGTATTCATTGTTAGTTTAATGCATGCGACGTTGTTGTGTTATTTTGTAGAACATCTTAAACGCAACTAATCCAGTTTTTCATGTGGACGTAAGTGAACAAGAGAGTACCCAGTAGTTTTGACGGAGAGGTCCTTTTTTTGAGAGAATTTAGGCAGTTCCGCTTACACGTAGACAGATTAACGACGAAAAAACGATAACACGTTTTTGTTGTTATGTGTCAGCCGCGAACATCGTAGAACACTAAATACGAAGTCTATAGCCTGAGTCAAAGAACTTCGTTGCTCAAGGCCGCCAGCCCCATCACCAATCATATTGGAAACTCTACCCTCACCCCTACGAATCATAGTTTGGTTCCACGTGTGTTGCACAGTGTCAATTATTTCTGGAATTTTATTTTTTCTAAATAGACTGATTTTATATAGAGATGCGGTACGATGCAAATGTTTTAGGCCATCTATGATAGCCAGCTTTGTTTATCATTGTATTTATCGATCATATTTTTAGAGACTAATTAGGGAGGGAAGGAGTATTAGAAAATTAGAAAATTGTGTTCAGCTATTGCCTAGATGTTATAAAGCATTTGTTTAGATAGATTTAAGACGAGCTATCAGTCAGAACGGAGGAAATGAAAAATGTGATTTATTTGAAATACTGGAAACAAAATAACGAACGGCACAAAATACATTTCAATTATCGTTGAAAAATTATTCGACAAGATCTAAGAAACATTGAAATACTGTTATTATCTTTTTAAACAAATTACCAATGATTCTTGTATTAAACATCTGCTCTAAAAAGTAACGACAAATCTAAAATGACATGGAGAAATAAAAAATACAAAAAATTGTTGTTCGATGGATGGGCTAAAACTTTCGCACGGTACTTTATTATCGTTGTTCTTGTTTTTTCTTAACTTTGAGTAGTGGAGTGTATCCTTGAGTGACTATATTTTTGATTCAAGCTGTAGTAGCTAACGCAGCTTGACTAGTTATAGAAAATAATCTTCTGGAGTTGCGTGTGCGCGGTTCAAAGGCACTTCGCGTAAATCGTCATGTAAAATTCATGCCGATCGATTTCTACGATGAAACAAGCAACTAAGCCGCGCAAAAGAATTTACTCTCGAGTCGCGTGTGCCTTTGAAACGGTACACCTTCGTATGTTGACGGTGTAGATTCGTACTAACAAAAGACTTTGCGAATTTCTTTTAGAAGGACGAGGTTTATCTGAACCTAGTGTTGGAATACATACCTGAAACTGTGTATAAAGTCGCTCGGCATTATAACAAAAGCAAGCAAACCATACCGATAAATTTCATTAAGGTAAGCTGAAAATTACAATAATAATCGTTGAACTACTACCGCAAGAGGTTTTATACGTGACGTAATAATTTAAAATAGAATACAGCATCATTATCAATTCGTTGAAAAGTAAATAACCAAGCATCTTAAAATTCAAAAATATCATTATCTTAATCAGCCGTAGAACTCTGATGCTTATAAATATACCAACTCATGCATATAATACGAACTCGTTTCATTCTACAGAACCACGCGCCATAGATTGCAAAATTACTCGTTCTTACATATAATCATATGACATACAATAATTATGCATAATTATTGACGGACGCAATTAAACTGTAGGACTGACTACAGCTTTTCTCGCATTCGATTCACCAATCGCTATAATCAAAATATTTTTAATTTCGTGCATAACATTCTAATATCATTTTTTGTAATATATTTCCAGTTGTACATGTACCAACTGTTCCGCTCTCTGGCATACATCCACTCGCTGGGGATCTGTCACAGGGACATCAAGCCACAGAATCTACTCCTGGACCCAGAATCCGGTGTCTTGAAGCTCTGTGATTTTGGCTCTGCTAAACATCTGGTCAAAGGAGAGCCTAATGTGTCTTACATCTGTAGTCGTTATTATCGCGCACCCGAATTAATCTTTGGTGCTATCGATTATACCACGAAGATTGGTACGATTACTTATGTATTATTTTTATTGTTAATGTCATTCAATTCAAGTTAATTCGTTGAATGGTGTACTGTAGACTGTTTCATGTCCCTAGCGGAATACCAGTTTGGTTAATTGTAAACAAAAGGTTCTTTAACCTTCTTTGAACGTTCGAATTTTATCAGCTCAAACTACGTACTTGAAGGTATTTTAGTAAATTTGTATAAAATCTCTTACTTGTTCGATACGTACGAAAATCATTCCAAATTTGAAAAATATTGGAGCGTGTAAAAACGTAGGCTGTACAGGATATGTACGAGCGCGCAAAATATCCAAAGTAAAGCAGATTGCTATAATAGAATTCTGGATATTTGAAAGTTTGAAAGTCACAATGTGGAACGTCAAAACTATCCGACAGCCGCAGCCTGGAACGTTAAAGGCAGTGCGTATCGCAACAGAAAATCAAGAAGACGACTTTACCTATATCCGGGATATTGATTGAACAGAAAGGACAGCAGCCAGTCGTTTCCGTAGCCTCGACTCGTACAGATCTAAATACATCGCATGTGTAGAATTGTATAGAATATATATAGAATGTACGTAGCATGGACAAAGAATCATGCAAGAGGAACAGAATCGACCCCGTAACAGTATTTACGGTTCTATTTAAGTTCCGTTTTTTTAGTCATGCTTATGAAAGTATGTATTTGCATAAACATCCGCAGTCTATTTATTACGTTAAAGATTGAAAGATTGGCTGGCAATGCGTCAAGGCATTTTACTTGTATGAATATGATAAACGAGAAAGAAATATGGCATACAAAATATATATATATGTATAAAATAAACATAAAATATAAGATACAGGAAAAAGGAGGGACAGAAGATAGAAAGATTTATTTTTTTCTTTCGTTTCGTTTCTATGTCTAATTAAAAAGTTTTATCGTGTTTACAGACGTGTGGAGTGCAGGCTGTGTGGTAGCAGAATTGTTGCTCGGCCAACCGATATTTCCCGGAGATAGTGGCGTGGATCAACTGGTCGAGATCATCAAGGTGCTCGGCACACCTACACGCGACCAGATACGTGAGATGAATCCCAACTATACCGAGTTCAAATTTCCACAGATTAAGGCGCACCCGTGGCAAAAGGTAGCCTATCATCTGATCTACTCGTTGTATTATGCGCTCTTTTCGCGCAATACGTTAGACTGTCGAGACGGTTTTTCGTGTAGCTCGTCTAATTTCGTAACTGCGTACTGCGTACATGTTTGGCGGTTTCGTGACTAACGGGGGAAACAGATGATCTGGTGTGCTCTGATTTCAACGATTTAGAGAATTTATAAGAATAGTAGGTCTACCGAGAAACAACATCGTTCGCATAGATATCCGGTAATTTGCCAAATTTTATTTTCGTTAGAAATTATATCTCGAAGGAGTAAAGATATTTCATTGAAAATTGAAATATTTAATGTCTATGCAAATGTAAAACTAGCGTAGAAAAAGAGAAAAACATAATATTTAAATCAATGCACACTCTTCACACGATCCCTTTGTAAGGGAAACATTATTGTATTAATAAGGTTTCTTGTGACCACATTGTGCGAAAAAAATTGTAAAGAATAGCGATGGAATCGTTGAAGGATAAGGTCTTGTTCCGCAGTCTTGTTCCTTCTAACTAACAAATCGGCTCTAATCACATTCATCAACACATGGTTACTCGTGGTTACAGTTTATGCTTCAACGAATGAGTGGACTAAAGTGTTCCACGGAGCACCAAAAGATTAGAGTAAGTGGTCCCCTGTTCAAAAAGCAATGTGTCTTTATCATTTACTGGCTGGCAAATATTCCTTTTTTTTCTCTCTAGTCCGTGATATTACTAACCAGTATAACCAACATTTTCAGCATCTGAAACGGTAAGAAATAAGCTGGATACGATGCTCAGTTACCGCTGTGTCAAACGGAGGACGACGAGCCTCGACGATTGAAAAAAACCACCTTCATTTCGATTCTTCGCATCACAAATCGCTCGACGTGCACCTTTTCTCGAACTCATGTGTAATATCCATTTTTCTATCTCATAATCATCATCATCATCATCATCATCATCATCATCATCATCATCATTATCATCATCCACATTACTAACTTTTTAAATAGAAACAGATCTGTTCAAAATCTCGGTGTATCACTTACTCTAATGTTCTGGTGGTGAACAAAAATATTTTTCACTGACCTGAAAATGGTATGCAATTATTCTTTTCTTTTTTTTCTTTTCTTTTCATTTCATTTCTTTTTTTTTCCTCTCTTGTATATTGTAAAGAGCGTCGACAGATTGTCTGCGAAACCAACTTACTGTTTGTAAGATCTAAATTTATCATCTCTTTCACTTTCACGCACTGCTTTTGTGCCTGCCGAGTATCTTATTGATATGATTTTTATGGATCGTTAATTTTATGTATCGAACGATCTTCCTCTGGGCGAATTATATTCTCCCTGAGTAAACACATTTTATTGGAGAACAGATAAAAAGCAGTGAACATCGAACGAATCTGACTTCGTCTCCCAAACGGTCAGCTCCTCGGGTGGATAAACTTTTATACGGGAACAAATACCGAAACCGAAGCAGTTCATCACTACTAATATCGATTGTAATACATCTAATATACACTGACCAGATACGAAACTTCAAACGAACTTGTAAGCGGAACGTATTGTTGCCGTTTTTTATTGCTTTGTGATACAGGAATTCATTCAGTTTGTGTTGCTATGCGATTTCTTATGGTGGAGGTGAAAAGTTTTTTTTTAAGTCAAGGCTACTTCCTGATCATCCACTTCTTCGCTATAAATCTCTCATAAAAATATACATTTGCATGAACATGCACAATCTAATAGCGAGTATATCGAGACTACTTAATCCTGAACAGACGAACAAAATTTCTTGCCTCTACCGTAAAATCCTCGCTACTATAAAAAGTGGGCAAATCCCGAGGAATAATTTTTTCTTTCTTAACGAACCTTCGTGCAGTAACAGTAATTAACATCGAGAAACAAGATCATCTCGAGATTTCTCCTTGTTAGCCACAGATTAACCAGGAAAATTTTACCAGGACAGATTGAAACTAACGACGACGATGATTACAGGTGTTCAGGGCACGCACACCTCCGGAAGCGATGGAGTTGGTCGCTGGACTTTTGGAGTACACGCCATCCGGCCGGATCACACCGTTGGAAGCGTGCGCTCATCCGTTTTTCGACGAACTTCGGGAGCAGGGCACGCGATTACCAAATGGCCGAGAGCTTCCCCCTTTGTTTAACTTTACAGAGTACGAGCTACGAATTCAACCGTCGCTAAACTCGATCCTAAAACCGAAGTACATGCAGACTTCGGAAAATCCTGGAGGCCAGTCGGAACCGGTCGCGGGGAGTAGCGGTAACTCTAGTGATAATAACGTGAACACCAACACGCTGTCCTCTTCAAAGAACACAGACCCCGGCCAGTCGAACATGGCTTAAGCTGCTTTCTATTTTTAACGTTTAATTAAACAACAAACGATAGAAAACACGGCGAGAGAGTGAGAAAGAGAAAGGGAGAGGGAGAAAGGGAAAGAGAGGATGAGAGAAGGAGAAAAAGAGAGATATAACGATAGAAAGAGAGGGAGCGAGAGTGAAAAAGAAAGGAAAAGCCAAGAATTCGCGTGTTAGAAACTAGCCTTAAAAGAAACGAAAAAAGAAAAAAATTCAAGTACGGTATAGCAAGGACGAAAAAAAAAAAAGAATAGAAGGAAGATCGATATTCTTCTGAGGAGGATGTCCATAGACGATATAACATACACATAACACAAAGAATCCCCAATTGTAAATTTTTTTGAACTCGATGCAAATGGCGATACCAGTGTGGTATTTTAAGCTTTGTTCGCTTGAAACACGAACGACGAAATATTATAGGATTATTGAATAAAGAAGATGAATAGTTCCCCTCTTTATAACGATTTCGCCTGAGGACACCTCGAATTTTGAGTGGCGTGTGCGAACGCTTGATTGCCACCTTATTGCCAAAAACAGCATAACAAACAATTCAATTCAATGTATATATATGTTATAGGAACTGGCTCGTAACTTCTTTTAATTGATAATTGCTATAAACAAAGAAAGAAAGAAACAAAACAACAAAAAAAAAAAAGAAAGATAATAACGAACGCGAACTTTTTCTAGTTGAAGAAAAACCAAACAATGTGTAATCTATGATACACTATGTCTAGTAGCGCGTTTCGTTGCTTGCCTCGTCGTCATCTCATAATTCGACAACACACTCATACACACATACACACGCACGCACGCGCGCACACACACACACACACACAACAGATACACGATCATCGCGATTATTAAAGAGATACAAGAGCCACCTGCCTTTTGACACGGGCTTCGACAAATTTTAGTGATTCAAGGAGAAAGAGATCGCTAGATTCTCAGCTTTCGCGAAGAACAGTATGGATAGGAACCGAGACTCGGACGTTTCCTCTTGAACGCGTAACAACGAACTGGAAAAAGGGAAATGACGACTACAATACTTATCATTATATTGTATTAAAGAACACGGATGTTACATAGATAATATTCTTATTGTGTTCAAGATTCAAGCGCCGATCGATGCTGTCGCAACTGATAGGGAAATTTTCACGCGGAGAATGTCACGATTGAACACCAAACACACACACATAAACATACACGTTAGTAATTTGCGTGCACAATCTCTATTTATCGTAAGACGAATTTCCGCGACGTAAGACATGGCTGCGTATACCAGCACAATTAGCAGAGAAAAAAGGGAGAAAAATATGTCGGAATACGATCCTCTATTTAACGAATGAATTAACTCGAGTACGCTATTTGTTACGAATTTAAACGTCGCGCGATTATCATTATATATTTCTGTCGTTGGTCTTACCGAACTCTCGGCTTCACCGAGCGATATTTTTCACCACACGCGACAAAACTCTGCGCATCAGAGAGCGATTTTCTTTTTAAATGACCACAACAATTTGTTTATTCCTACGCCTCAAGTGCTTTAGATTTTCGACAAATTTCGAATGTCCTCTTCTTTTTTTTGTATCAGCGTGTGAACGACAGGCGATAAAAAAGTAAGAACAAGATTTGTAAGCAAATTATGAAGTTATCCTTTCGTGCGCATCACCATGCATACTTTGTATGTCCGCGGGAGAGAAAGCGCAGTCGTACGAGGCCTCTGAATTTCTTCGATCGAGATTGTTGAACCCTTTTTAATATCTAGATCGCTGTCTCGTCTATGGTAGTCTTGGAGAATTGTAAGATGAAAGAAGAGGTGTACGAAGGAAATTTGTGCATTTTGCGTGATGAATTTCAATTCTGCGGAACGGTAACAAAACGAAAGAAAAGAACCCCTGAACCCTTCCGGGCATGTCGCGCGTGACCTAGCCGCCATTTTGCACGTTTCTACATATCATATCGCGCCGCAAGAAATCACAAAAGAGAGGCTGCCGATGAAAGTCCATGCCGAACGATCATTTAGTTCCTTTCTTTTTTTTTCCTTCTAGAGAGAAGGAAAAGACGAACGTTGATTAAAAGAACAGGGAAAAACGTGAAAGAAAGAAAGAAAATAGAATGGTAGCAGAGTGAGAACGTGGGAGGAAGTATGAGTGGGAGAGTGAAAGGGACAGCAAGCGAGTGAGAATGGGAGAGAAAGAGAAATGCTAAGACATTTGTTTCAGAGTTTTAATGAACGTTGATATGATGTAGATTACGTTTAAACAATTAACACGGACGGTTTCCTTCGTTACTAGCTGAACAGTTAGGTGAATTTATCGATTTCGTTTTTCCTCTAGTCTAAACACGCGAAAACGGAGGGAAATACATGAGATTTTTGATACACGATCATGAAAATTACGAAGACGAGTCTTTGCGTTCTGACGACTGAAGGATAATTTGTCGTTTTTGCGTTGAAAAAGAAAAAACAGGATGTTCAGATATGTGTCGATCGTGGCACTTTTAATAATGGTGGTATCTTTCCAGCACTTACTCGCACATAAATCCATACGTATTAAGTATATGCTAACATAATGGTCGCCTCTTCATTTTTTGTTTCAAATTATACAATGTATTATTTCAATAATTGTTATATAATGATTCGTTCCTTTCAAAATTTATGAACTTCGACCTTTGATCATCAAAAATTCCAAGCGTACATTGGATATTCCATAGGCGCCATTAGTTCTGCGTTTGCTTAATAATTGAGCCATCATTTTTCCGCCGTGAGACAACGGATCCCTTGAAAGAAACATTAGGCAAGCTATATAGCTGTCGAGGACACTTCAAAGGAGCTCGAACAGATTACATAAGCATGCGATATAGTTTTCATATACGATTGAAAAGAAGAAATATGTAATTATTGTAGATTTAAATTATTTATATGTTCAGGCAGCAGCTGGTTTGATGTATCTTCGTTCTCCTTGTCGACCGACATCTTGAAAAAAAGGAGACGCGATATCCGTGCGTAAAAACAAGAGGAAGAATTATCGACCGAACAGGTTCAAACGGAGATTATTAATTTTGATCTTCCCGACCGACAAGAAACCGAAAAATGGTCATGAATCTAACTGTGAAAAGTAGAACGAAATAAAATAGATAAAGAGGAAAGAAAAGTGAAAAAGACGAATGTGAAAAATTCATGGACAACCTGAAGTATAAATTGTTGGTTAATTGTCGTGATTATTCGATTAATAAAGAAGTTCATCGATTTAGTTCTAATCCAGTCTTTCTCGTGTTCTGCGATTTTGCGTGCTTCGAGCATTATTTTGTCACCAGTTAGAGAAGGCAGTCTGAGAGAAAGCATTCATAGTCTGAGAAGAAGGAAGATATGATTATCATGATATGAGAATCATATATGATCAAAGGGATGAAAAATCCACCTTAAATTAGGTGAATTAAATTGTATTCCGTGCAATTGATAGTGGATGGACACCGACATTTCCTTATTTTGCCTCGGTTTTTCTTTTTTTGCTCCTTTCGAGAGACTCTAGCGTTATTCGATTACAAACATACACGCAAACATACATTACACAGACATTTGCAAAATGTAGGGAAATCATCAGGTGAGGGAAGAGCCCGTGTAAAATACTGAAAGTCTATATATATAAATACTTACATATATGTGTGTGTATATAATATACATATACATACGTATAGGTATATACATATAATACGTGCATACGATTCAATTACGTATATGTGTGTACATCTATATAAATATGTAGATTAATTTTTAACGATAGCAGTTAACGATATTGCTGCATTGTTGTAAAGAGAGAAAGAGGAGCTGAATGGAAGTTGCGCGTGAGAGTGTGAAAGAGATGGGAGTAAATGAGAGTGACATGGAGGGAAACACGATTTAGACGGAGAGGAAGGGAAAAAAAAAATGATTAATTGACTCTTCGAGAACAACTATATTCGTCGTTTGCCTGACATTTTCATCACCGTTACCACTACAGAGACCACCAGTTTTTTGTTCTTTTCTTTGTCTTCTTATTACTATCATCATGTCGCACCGTTTCGAATCACCTAGTAAATAAATTGTAATAATTGTGTAAAGAAAACAAATTAATAAAGTAATTTAATATGTATATATATGCATATATGTATGCGTGTGTGGTGTGCATATGTATATACGTGAAAAAAAGGGAGCGAGAGAGAAAGAGGAAAAAAAAAAAGAAGTTAACTCGCAAGAGGTATACGTATATTTAATCGCTGCTGTACCGATCGAGCGAGATTTAGCGATGGCTTTCTGTCGTTAATTAAAGCCACGAATCAAATATTTTGCGTTCGATTCGATGCTTTGGACGAATCATAAATATCATAAATATATGATATCCCTATCGAGTGTCTCTGTGGAACAGAAACGATTATCTGATCATGTATGAAGAATTAGAAACCTCCTTTGAGAACCACTGAGCTTCGAACATGGAATTAGAGATTATCGTCATGGGCTATCCCTGATGCTGCAGTAGCTACTTCTATTTGCAAAAAAAAAGCTACTATCTTTCCGCTGATTCCACGGAAATTCCAAGATGGACCATTAATCGTTCGTATTATTCACGAGAAACAAAAAAATTAAGTCGAGAATTCTATTCGAATTGCACGTTTTGAACGATCGTGGCTAAAGTAGTGTAGTTAAGCACTGTATATGTCCGATATTGTACGCTTGATGAACAGCAAACGCTTGAATTGCGATGAATTGTAGTTTATTGTTACGATTAGACTGCGGATTTTTATGCATTCCTACAGAGTTTTAAAGATACAAAGAGATGCACAGAATGCATATAATGTACCGAAATATATAAAGCATTCGAAGTAGTAAACTAATTGTAATTTTTAATGGGTAAAACGAATCTCTATTTAAGTTTTATTCTTTTAGTTGTGTCTACGAAAAGAAAACAAGCTTGCATAAAAGTTGCAGTCTAGTTACGATCATTTCCGATTTCGTACCGTTTCGTTTTAGTTCTTCGTATCGTACGGAACTACGACGGTGATGAGTAATCGATTTAAAAGCAAAACGAGGGGAAAGAAACTCTGTATCTGTAAATTCATTTCGCTGCGGAGTGTATATATATGTATATACACACATATATATATATATATATATATGTGTGTGTGTGTGTGTGTATATATATATATATATATTATTACGATATTTTTAAGGACAAATATGTTTTTAAATTATAATAGTGATTAATTTAATACGAAATTCGTCAATAAATAAACGAATTATATTTGCTTCCGTTTTCCATTGGTTCGAGTGGATCGTAAACAAAAAAAAAAAAAAAAAAAAAAAATAACTGTATTCTTTTTTTACGAGTAATTTCGTTTCTACACGAATGTAAAGTTTGAACGAACGACGCAATAAAAATTTCGTATTAAACTTCACGTGTTATAGGCTCAATGTTATCAGTACTCTTTGTAATCCTGGGAAACTAATCTCATTTTCTAACGTGTCTCTTACGTTTAACGTGTAACATCCTCTTTTGTTACAAATAATTACAAGTCGAATTAAAATGGCAAACAGCTGTACGATATAATTTCCGATTATTAACAATTTCATCGACAAACGTGGTACCATCGCTCGAACATTTCATCGAATCTATTTACGAGTATTTTTTATTAGTAAGCATGAATTTTCGTATGATTTCCGATACATGCGACTAATTTAAGAGGCTGATCAACTGATTCACACGATTCCAAAATCCGAATTCCAATATTTGGTCGGTTCTGTAATATTTTTGAAGAAACGACTAAGTTGTACCTATCACGCTCTAACAAGAAAATAGTCTATCGCAAGACCCCGAGCTTGTACTTCATTCTGAATGGCAACTGTTTTAGACGTTCCATTTTCTCTGGTCCATCTTCGAAACGTACTCGCGTAGTCGCGTGACAACGAGTCACTATCCGTACTCCTGATTCGTAGTAGTAGAACTAAAATAGCTAAGACTTTAATCAGCACGCATCCCTTTTCCGATCTCGATCACGAACAGTCGTGCATGTACATAAGGATGAAATTGAGTCCCTATTTTACGTCGTTTAACTCTCAATTGGTATGATTGGGATATAGGTGACCAATAATAGCTTGGATCGAATGGCTTGATCATAAAGCACTTTATCTTAATTTCTATTCTATGTTTTACACGACATTTATCGCATAAAATACGAAATATAAACGAACTCTCTATGGATAAACTGCGTTGTTGATCGACGAGCTCTTCTGTCTAAATTTGTATTTTCATCGAACAAGGTCTCGGACGTTTTGGTTAACGAACGAATTTTATGCTGCGGTAAAGATATCGATGAATATTCCGGAATTTTTTCGGACTTGTTCATGGCTCGGTATTACGAAACAATTAGGTTTGAAGACAATAAATTAAAATTTGATTTCACCAAGGAAAAGCGACCTAACTGAAAAATCCAAACTATTATCGGGCTCATTCAAGACTCAGCAGTATCGATCGAGAGTTGGCATAACGCTTTTTTAACGACAATCGAGCGGAAAAGGTGAACCGACGAAGCCGAGTCTTCGAGACTTTTTAGTGGAAAATTTTAAAGACGGACCTTACGACACACACACGATCGAATTTTTATAAGCTTTTTACTTTTGCACCACACTGGCGATTCTGTCCGTACCACTTCCACGCGTTTTACCTCCATTAAAGGTAAGAAGCGACGAATCGAGAAGGAAAAAGCCGAGGAGAGTAAGAACCATCGCAGTCGATCGATATTTAAAGACACTGCTACTATTTTCGCAGTTAGGGACAGCTATTCCGAGAGATAGGGAGATATTTTTCGCGAATAGAAAAGAGAACAAGAAGCAGTGGCAATATAAGTAGTAATGTAACGATAATATCTCTCATTTCTACGATGTATGTATAGTCAAGGATATAGTCGAAACACGTACGTGTTCTCGCACGATTCTTATCCCTCTGAGATCGCTCTTTGTACAAACCTTTATTTCTCCCGTGTATCCATACGCTTGAAGTACTCGCTTGTAGGAATGTAACCATAGGACATCCTCTTCAGAAGTATATATACTATAAATATGTATAATCTATATACCTTACTGACCTGCCCAGGAAAGAATCGACCATTAGTTTCTCACCTTCCACGGAGAAAAACGTTCCTTGGCGTGGATCGTCCGCGTTATTCTTGTAAAATTTTCCTTTCCCCTTACTTCCTTTTCCCATCGTATCGAACGATAGCCGAATTCCACGATACTCGGGAAAAGGCCGTTATTCGATTTTCCGAATGAGATCGGGTAATTATTCTCGCGTGGTATTCACGCCAGAATCGAGTTCCATGCGGAAGACTCGTAGGCGATCGTCCTACGCGATTCTCTTCCCCGACTGTATCGCTCTCTATCAAGACTTCCTGTACTTGATTCGATCACGTGGCGAAATTTTAGCGAAAGAATACGACGAACAGGTGTATAGAAAGTAGAGACTGTGTGTTAAGACGAGAACGAAACGCGAAGAAAACGACGAGAGTATGATGAGAACGGTGGGACGAGGAAGAGGAGGGACGGGTGCAAACGTACAGTCGGTCGTAGCGCGGAAAGATAATAGTCGTGCAATGACGTCGATCAGAGATCGTACAGTCGTCTGTGAAATGAGTGCTTAACCCCTTCCGGTATGGCCATGTACTATAGTCGTACGCTAAAGCCTGCGAGCCAAGTATAGTCGCGGATGTGCTTTTGACGAATGTTGACTGTAATCGAAGGTCTCGCGAGACTTCTCATTGACTACAGTTCGCTCTTCTAGGTCTATACGTCGGCTAAGATTACCCTCTATGCTGCCGTCGTTTATAGTCACCATGATGGTCGCTTGCTTCGGGCGACTATAACCTTATCGTATCAAGTACAGAACACGTACCGGCTACGGTGACTCGCACGTGCGACTCGAGTCCTTAAGTCGATTATAGTCGCTGATCTGTTATCGGCACGGTGAGTGCAATCGTTCACCCTTACGATTATAGTACGGAATTAAAGTCTTTCATCTAAGTTAACTCGTCGGCTATAGTCGACGGTCCCTGCGTACTTATATACTTTTTGACTGTAAGCCGATTATAGTCGGCCGCCATTATACGCTTACTTAAGCTGCAAGTTGAGTATAGTCAGCGGTGAAGCGCTTTAGGACCTTGTTGACTATAGTCATACTCCCGTGCTTTGAATCTCGAGAATTGCGCGCGACGATTATAGTCAGCAAGCCGGTACGCTTTTATATTCGCTTGTCGACTATAGTCGGCCAATCATCGTGAGCACTAACCAATCATTCGTCGATACTATAATAGAACTATAACGACTCAGCGAGCTGTAGAAATCTCGTTTTTACTATACATAACTCTGTAAAGTAAGCAGCAAGAGAAAAAAAAACGTCCATAACGCACTATTAATCATCGACAGCACCGTTCACACCAGCGATGAACCGTAAAACGCCATACCGAGAGGGTTACTCGTTACTCACGATTATAATAGGAAAAAATTGTGTTAATATATATATATATATATATCATATATATATATATAGATAATTTGTGAGATGGTGGAAGAAGAGAATCCGCGAATGTACCAAATGTGGTTAGCGTGAGCGATTCGAGGAAACGAGGAGAAGAAAACGAAGCGGAAGAGAAAGGGAGTAGCGTAGTTATTAAAAAAATTAAGACAACTTGCCGATCCGTGAAAGATCGTGGCGAGCGACGAGAAGAGAAGAAAAATAAAAAAAAAGAAAAAAAAGGAACGTGTGGCTGTGTGCGAGCAAAACGGAGTGCCTGATGCGTGTGAGTAAAAAGAATACTCGTTCGATGGAGAAATAGAGTGGGGGTTTTGAGGGGGGGGGGAACGAAACCCAAGCATGTACATACATATACATGTATGTAATGTATAAAATAACAGAGCGCATATATATGAATATGCATATGTATGTATAGGTAATTAAACAGAACGCGGCGACGCTATATGCGATATTAAAGAACAAAAGAAAAAAATGATAAAAAAAACCTGACAGAAAGAAAAATGAAAAAAAAAAAAAACACTAGCGAACTCTTATTACGATATTGCTATTATTCACGAAGAATTGTCACCGACTTAACTTCGAGTTATTAAAAAAGATGACGAAGAAAATGGAAAAAAAGATATGATAACGATGTTCTCTATGAATCTTGAACGACTCTATACCGACGAATCACGATGATTAAATAACATCGTTCGCTTCGCTACCGTTCACTTGTCGGATGTTTTCAGTTTTACACGGTTCACACACGAGAATAGTCGATAATCGGTAATCGTAGAAATAAATCAGTGGATGTGTTTTAAGCGAGGATCGAACGCCTCCGTTCCTACGGAGACTCTATGATACTATGATTATTATTATTGTAGATTTTGTGGTTTATTTAACAATAAAACGATAACACGGTTAACAGACACTGCGGTTTCATTCGCGACGGTTCCGCACGATGGACGGTGGAGTAAGTATGAAGCGAATTAAGCTCGAATCGATCTCGATGAAATATTTATTTTACGAAATATCTGTTCACGCACATGACAAATTTGTATGCGTAAGCAGACTCATACATATAAGACTTTGCAAAAGCAATTCGTCATCTTTGAAAGACTTTTTATTCTTAGCGACAATGTCGTTTAGTCAATCCGAGCGCTCGGTCGACGAACAAAAATTCGAACTTCGACTTTTCTCCAACTTTCGACTTTAACGTAATTTTCAATTTCAAATTTGTCTGATCGAAACGCTTGATTTATTGCAGAACGTAATTCCTCGCGTATCTCTATGCTTAGCCTTCGACTCTTGAACCTGATACTCGTGTTTGATCTGATTTGAGCACAGAGAGAGAGAGAGAATTCGTCGATGAATAGCGCGATAGTTCAGTCGTTAACGCTTTCTGAACGAAAAACGTAACAGCCTTCGGCAATATTAATACAAAATTCCAGTAATATCGATCAACCCAGAAGAACCTTCCTTATCATCGCGCCACTGACTACTTCGTCTCCGTCTCGTGATTCTATGCACTTCCTGCTACAAAGGTACTGTAGCAGAGGTAGACGATACTTGCCACAGAAATCGACGAACTTGACGTGTTCCACTCTGTTGTTGAAGAACACACCTGGAAAGAAATGATATTTTTATAGATGCAGACACTTGAAAAAGAACAAGTCTTTGTATTATACAAATCTTTGTTCGTTGGCATAAAAGATATAACTGACAAAGTAATAACTGACAAACGTTTTGCGAAAAGAGTACACGAGATGTCCTAATTATACATTAATATATAAGGTGTCCTAAACTATTTAATCTGATCCCTACGAATATTTCTGAAACTATTCATTAAACCGGAAAATGTTTCGAATAACAGTTACATGGTTCGATGTTAGTAATTGTTTTGTAGGTAGAAACGTAAAAAACATATTAAGATCAATTTTTCTTTAATGGAATCATATATTTTGCGATAGACTGGTCGATCCATTTTGACATACCCTATAAAAAAAAAAACCATTAGTTTAGCAGATATTTTAACTTTTATTTTGTAAAACCTGTCGTATGAAACACAGTGATCCCGAAGGAAAAAGATCACGAGTCCTAATATTCATTGCTTTAGAACGATTAACCTTTGTCCCAACACAATCTTTTATATAGGCAAAGTAACTAAGATATTGACGCGTTGCATAAATAAATGTAATCACCAGCAAACGTACCAAGATAAAAGACGCAATAGTATCGATTACCAATGTTAAACGCATTAACAGACTACAACGGGGCAAATGAAAATTGCTAGCAAGCAACGCTTCACGACGTCTTATCGCCAGGCCGATGTACTTGTTTCACGAATTGCAAACGTGAAAACAATCTTGTGGGGAAAGGCGCGATAGGACGGTATATCTATGATACTGTAAGGGATTGTAATAGAAGAAAAATCGATGTCGGTGGTGGTAGAGCCGATAGAACTTTGAACTTTGAATCGAGCTTAGTCACTGACCTTTACACTTCGAGTTGACGCAACGATGACCGCTGTTTAGATACTCCACCAGGTTTCTTGGTATACTCTCGCCGTCATACTGGATGTTGTTAGTCATGATAACTCTGGCAGCCAACTCCAGCAGAGACGGAGGATTGTGTGTCATGTCCGACACGAATCTTACTACCAACGGATTGTCTCTCAGAGATAACTGGACAAACGAATAATTTAGCGAATAAAATTTATATAAACTAACGTTTAAGTGGTGAATATTAGGAAGCATCTTTGTTGACGTTTAATCCATCTTCTGTATTCAGTTTTTTTCGAAACGTGCTACATATATTGACAGATTTAGAATATATATATATATATATAGTAAAAGTAAAAAATAGAACGTAATTGTAGAAGAGCTAGACTAATTTATACTACGTAATCTTTTCAAGTAATTTTATACCACCTCCGTCAGACATTTTAACGTGATGATCTCGGTAGGCAGCGTCCTCAGCCTGTTTTTGTGAAGCAGCAGTGATTTCAAGTTCGTCAACTTTGCTATGGAACTAGGTAGGCTTTCCAGCATGTTATCACACAATACCAACGCCTGGAGAGACATCAGTTCGCCTAAGGTGGACGGTACTTCTGTCAGTCTGTTGCCTCCCATCGATAACACTTGCAATCTTGAAACAAAATTATTAGTCTTTCTATATAATTCCCATACCAGCACAAGATATTAACCTAGATAAGTATGTATCTCATATTTCTGAGAAAATGATCGCAAAATACCTAATTTTGTGATTTCTTAACATTGTCCATACCGTTTAATATCCTTTTGAGAGAATGGTCCTTCTTTTGGAAAGTCAACTAACAGTAATCAAAAATTTGATCGATACGTTCAATTTAGAGGTCAAATAAAGGAAAAAATGACATTATTTTGAAAATATCACGAAAAGATTCGGGTGTGTCTAATTTTCCTATATTTCTACCATATTTTTGAAACCTGTCCAAAGTTGGAATACTTTCGTGAGCCACTGTGCTTTAAAATCGAAACATTTAATTAGATTAGCACGTGGTGGCTAAAACATCAGAAATAAACGGACCCAAAAATACCTTTGCAGCTTCCAAACGTCTTTACTGATCTCAGTGATCTGATTGCCACCCAAATACAGGTACTTAAGATCCGTCAAGTCAAAAACCTGCTCCGGAAAATCTGTTAATCTGTTGCCGCTGAGATTCAGTTCTCTGAGCCTCGACAGATTTTGAAAATTCTTCGGTAAGGAATCATTCGTCAAGTTATTGTGCTTGGATACCAAGCAGGTCAGAGGACAATCCTCGAAAAAGTCGGGCAACCGATGAAGGCCACAGTTTGATACGTCCAACGAGTTCAAGTTCGTGAACCTGACTATCGTCTGTGGAATACTGGTCAGCCGATTCTGATGAAGTAACAAGGTGTCCACATGTTCCGGATCCTTGGCATTGATGAAATGATCGTCCAGTAATTGAGAGTCGAGCATCAAATAGGACAGATCCAGTGTCTTGCTGCCGGAATCCGAGTCGCTCGAGTCCGACGTGTAGTTCTCCATAAACGAAGTTTCACGAGTTTCCGTTCAGCTGTGTAGAAAACCTTGGGAAACAGAAGAGAAAGGATGAAACAATTTTTTTAGAGAAAATTGTTCATTCACTCAAAAAAAAAAAAGAAGAAAAAAAAGAATAATTGCGATATAATTATAGGTGGATTAATTTCTTTATATCTTGAAGGTTGCTTATCGTTGCTCCATTTGCGTCTATTCGTTTTTCCTTTTTGAGAAAAATATTAATTCTTTTACTTCTTGCATCGTCATTTTCAAACAACTTTCAAAGAAATAGATGAATTGCAGAATTTCTTCATCAAACAATCGCCGTTTTTTTTAATTTATCTTATTCACAAAGATATAACGTGTTTATGATAATCACGACGACTTTTCCTATATATATACACGGATATGCAGATTATATACGTAGATCATTTTATACGTGAAATAAATCGCCTATCTTGCTGCGCGTGTTAATCTAAGCGTAACTACTCTCGATAAAAATTGAGAAAACTTAAGCACGCAAATATAAACAGTGTTTTATATTCCCTTGGTTACGTACTTCGAATCAATAGAAAACATTTAAATGATAAACCATTAATTTATATCTCACTCTGACCACGAATGATTAACGGGTTTCCAATGGTAAACAGATATTTTTAGATGAGATATCGATGTTAATGTTTCGTTAACTACTTGATCGACCGGCAGCGTTTCGCAATTTCGATGATGCATTACTTGAAGAACGGTGACGAGGGAAGCGAATGCACTTATCGGTAATTAGCTTAATTCTTTGAGAGATAAATATCGTTCTTTTTTTCGAGACGGTGACTCGTTATTTCTTTTACGAAAGTGTTAGAAATCTTTGAAGAGGAAAGTTTTCAGAGCGACTTTGTATTTTCATGAAGAATACAATATACAGAATACGATACTACGTAAAATAAAAATATTGCGAAGCAAACGTTTTGTCTTCTGTATATAATGTACTTGCTTACCTTGAGCGATTCAATAAATTTTCGAACTCGATTTTCTCGAAAACTGTTGCATGTAGAATCCGTATAATATCTCTTTCATCTTACTTTCAAAGTTATTTACTTTCCTTTCGACAAATCTCTGTACAGAATCCTTTCCTTTCGTTGTACTATTCGTCCTGACACGTTCGAAATGAACGCTAACTCTATTACTTTACGACTAACACATAATCGAAGACGAGCAGAAAACATAGCGAAGGGGGTCATATCGTGAACCGTGTGAATCTGTCTTTATCTGTTGCAACCTTCATGATTTCGAAGACCGTGACGAGAGGTCGTGGAACGTTGCGATATTTTGCTTCTATAATACAATGATGACAATTAAGAACAATAATTCCGTTAACTTCTGGCACGTCATCGGATGTTAGAAAATATAAAACATTAAGTAAAACTGTCTTAATAACGCACTTTTCTTATTTTCATCTTCGTTCGAAAAATTATTATTCGAAGAATCATAATTTATTATAAATGGTCCAGGCAAAGGCCATCGATTGTTTTGCGCGAAACGAAGTACTATCGTTAAAGTACCGATGTAAGAAACGAATTGAGAATCAAAGCTCAGTGCCTTTGATTTCAAAAATTTCGCTCATCTGTTCGTAATTTAAAACGCCTCAACGTGCACTTTGAAAATTTTCCAGCGTCAATGAAACGACGATAGTAATTTCCTCGTCGGATAATTAAAATTGAGATAATTTTAATCGAGAGCTCTTTCATACTTTTAAAAGAGAAAATAGACCTGTCAGCGATCTTCGTGTATAAACGAGTTCGTATCTCGGAGTATCTTGGTCCTAAGGACTTCACGTGACTTCCGCCATCTTCGCGAAGCCATCACATAGTTGTAGGATTAAAATTAATTAACCGCGAAGTGAACTGGTTCGCGTAGCCGTGAATGTTTCGAGTATTCCGATCACACGAAATAACCCTGTCTCAATAATATTCTCTTACCTCGGTGCAATTTCGTCTTTCGTTGAACGTCAGAAAGTTTTCTCCCTTCTACGTTGTTGCAAGATTGTCTCGGTCGTTCACTGTTCCGAGTTCCGTGCCACGCTCGGCCGCGGTTTACAGAGAAACTGGGTTTACGATCGGTTTAAGATGTGTGAGCGCCAGGCACGAGACTAAACTATATCTGGTTTTATCAGTCCTCTTTATAAGTTGTTGCAGAAGCACTTGACATCACCGACCGCGTGTTGATTCGCATGGTAGATGTCGTGGTAACGAGTGAACGACACATTTCAAGAAAATTTGAATTTTTTATTAACTATTAACTCATTAAGGACCAAGCAATGTTTGTCATAATGCTATAAATATATAGTGGTGTAAGTTAGATAATTTTCGTTTTTCATAAAACAAGGGATTTTACGTTTATTATTATAAAAAATTATAACAAATTATTATATTACAAATTATACACTATATTTTGTTTAATTGTGAAAACATATTTCGATAGAAAACAAAGTAAGAATTTAATTACATACAAGAAGAAAGGGATAATAATTTTAAGAGTTGAAATGCGTGATTGGAGATTCAGATTTCCAAAACATTATTGATACTGTAGTATTGCTTCTTTTCAAGAACATTTTTTTGCCAAAGAAACTCTTTATATCTATGTTTATTGTCAGAAGGTCGATCGATAGATTTAATTTATTTATTAAAATTTATTCGGTACTGAAAAAATTATTTAAATTGAAATATTTATAATGGAAAATTAATCAATTTTTTTATCGTTAATTTTACACTTATTACATTCAAATTAAATTATTCTCAATTATACAATACTGGTAAGAATATGGTCATCGTATTACACATTCTAGAATGTTTGCAACAATATTTCTAAACATATAGTAATTTTTATTTCTACATTATTTCAAAGGTTGAAGTAAAATTTGGAAAACGTAAGTACAATTGTGCTGGAGAAACTGACGGTTGTTGGGTATTAAACATGATTGACACGAAAGCAAACGATTGCAGGATTCCTTTAATTAAAAATCGGAAGGCAACTTCCGGAAGCTTTAATTAATATTGCTATTGGCTTATTGCTGAGAGCTATATAAATATATGAATACGAGTACATATATTCATCGATACAAGAAATCGTATAGCATCAAGTTTACAAGTAAGCGAGATTTTGGTGTAAAGAATGGATAAATATAAGTTTAAGTTAAATTATGATTAGATTAGATCTAAATTATGCAAAAGATAGAAGCATATTGTCACCCTGTAAAAGACTAAACGCACAGAAGACGCCGGTATCATGATGATAACTTTGCCGACTGTTCATGTGAATTTTTATGGTGACGTTCCTGTCGCCAGATGGAATTGGTTCGATGGAGTCACTAATAGCGGCAATACGAAGACATTCTACTTTTATATAATGAATGTAAATAGTTCTTCAAACTAATTTCATTACCTTCTGACTAATATAAATATGATTTTCCTAACCATTATCACTTACAGTGTATAGTACTGGTTTAATTTATTCTATAGGCTTATACATAAAGCCAATATACAGTTATAATTTACAATTATTGCTTATTAGTTACTTATTAGTAACGTCTAAGTAAATTTAAGGGATGCATAAACTCTATACACGTATAACTTTTAAAGTAATGACCTTCATACCTTAAAACTAACATTTTTGGATTTTATTTGTGAAAAGTAAAAATCATATAATATAAAAAAGGAGTTAGAAATTTGATATGTATAAAAGACAAAGTTCAGGGAAAATATATAACTCATATTCATTCATTCATAATAAAAATAATAATTTAAAATTAAGACGAAATATTCGCTTTACTTGAGTGTAACTTACGACAGTTTATTGATTGCACGTGATTACAGTTTCAACGCTGTGAGTAGTTTAGGTTAGTGATTCCCGTATTGTAAAACTGGATTTTACTTATTAAAAACTATGAGAAAGAAATAGGTTAAAAATTTGACGTATTCTAAAATAAGTTTAACCTAAATATTTTTTTAAAGAATGTTAAAATATATCGTGCCTTTGCTGTTATGTTATGTTCAACCGTGATTGGTTTTTAAGGTTAGAAAAAGACAACAGACTCCAAAATTAAAGTGAAAAATATACCAAAACATTTTGTAATTTCAGCAAAATTGAAATTAATTGAAGTGATATGAAAATGTTTTCATATATTCGTCAAACATCAGTGCTACGTACAATTATTAGAAATGCATACATAGCTACTACTGACCAGAGAATTGATAAATATTGGCAACATGTAGTGAATAATTGTGAAAATGCATTAACACAACCTAGTACTATATCAAAAGAAACATGGGAAAATGTAAGAAAAGATATCATAGAATCACAATGCGATCCATCCACTCTTGATTTTATTATTCTAGACATGTTTCAACGTATGAAGTATCCAGATGCTGGAATATCTTATTATAAATTTTTAGCAGATAATAATTATAAACCTGAAATCCCAATTATTACTAAATATTTGCAGTTGTATAGCATAAAAAATGGTCCAATATCAGAACCAGATAAAGAACATATTTTAAGTTTGTACAATAATATTAATAATCAGTATACTTCATTTAATGAACACCTCAGTAATGCTTTTATTGAATGCTTATGTAAAATGGACAAGTGGGAGGAAGCTATTAAAGTTATAAAAAAAAACGAAGAAAATGATAGAATCTTACTTCGACATGGGTATACTAGTTTAATTTCATATTTGTTTGATCATAAAAACGAAAAGTTGGGATATGAATATCTAATGCGTAGCCTACAAAAAGATACTGGGCCTCATGACAGTGCATATACTGCGTATTTAAAATATTGTTTAAAAGAAAAAGACACGTTTAATACAAAAATTGAGAAGTTATTTCTAATGTGGAGTGCATATGGTATTAAACCTAGTCAAGACATTGTATTTGAATATATGAATGCATGTATCGAATGTGGTTGGTCTGTCAGTCAAACTACAATATCAAGGTATAAGATATACAATTATTAATAATAATAGTAATTAGTTTTATTTCTCCTTATTATCCTTTATCCTTTATTTTCTTTCACATAGATCAAGGTGTCGGAAGTGTAATGAAGACATTTTACAACTTAATTTATCTGACAAGGATTACGAGCGTTTATTGAAAGCTACAAAAGAACGTTTGATCTTTAATAAGATGTATTATGTAACTGTTCCGCAAGAGATAAAATCGTTTATAAATTTTATTGATAAAAATAAACCATATGACATTATTATAGATGGATTAAATGTTATGTTTCTTGTTAAAGCATCTATGAAACAGAAACTAATGTATGAAGTAAGTAACTTTGAAACTATCATAGTAATGATAAATAATAGTTTAACGATTGCTATCTTTTTATCAATTGAATATGCACGATCGATAAGTAATTAATATTTTGCAGATCAAACAGATTTTCAAATCTTATGAAATGCAGAATAAAAAAATATTAATCATTGGAAGAAATCATATAAAGAAGTTTGTAGTCGAAATAGGTCTGCAAAATGTAGATTGTTTCTATGTTAAAGATAGGTATGCATTATAGCTATCTATAATATATTGTTATTTATTCCTTAAATCACAGATTAGATTTATATTGTTTCGTTTTTTAGCTCAAAAGATGATTTATTTCTATTATATGCGGCATTTGCGAGTAAAAAAAATGCTAGAATTATTTCTAAGGACTTGATGCGTCAACATGTATTTGCTTTGCAAGACATTGAGTTAAATGCTCTCTTTAAAAAATGGCAGTTATCGCATCAATTTTTTATTGATGCAAAGAAGGGTTACATGCAGTTAAATGCAATGTATCCTATTGACGCGATCGTTCAAAAGCATAATAATAGTTGGCATATACCGTATGTCGCTACTGATAAAATATCTAGAATGAGACATACATGTTCCAATGATTGGATGTGCTTCAAAATGCACTAATAAAATTATATGTATATATTTCTGTGGAAATGTTTCTAAATTATATCTATTTTCTAAAGATAATAGATGACTTCTTTTTTAATACATTTACATTTACATAAATATGAAAATGTGAGTATATTAAACAGACGGAGTTATGCTTGTTACTACGTAAAATGTTGTCATAATATATATATGTATAATGCATCACGTATTTCCTTTTAAGTTTATTTTATAAATATATATATTATGCGAATTTTTTACTCTTTTTATCTAATTGATCGACAGGATTATGTCGATAACAAAATGTTTCTGTTGTACGAAAATGTACTACCAGATGGCGCATAATGCGTCATTAGATGTAGTTCAATAAAATTCGTGTCATACATTCCAGTTTGTGCTTTTCAATGCAACAGGTGTTACGGTCTGTCGAGTTTTCGTGTGAACTTTTTATTTTACGTTGTTGTACGTTTGAATAAGTGTGTACGTATTCTTTGACGTCTTCTCGTCAAAGTGATACACGCTTATTTTCGCTATTACATCCCTTGATCCAAAACGCACATCTTCAAGAAACGATCTTTGGTGCTTGAAGTATATACATACGATATTTATATATAGAAAAACAGTCATACTCGTTTCGAGGCAAGTATTTGTTTATTAACCATACAAGAGACAAAGCACGTTAATTTACGCATCATCATTTCGATATTACTGTTTGGTGACAACAGAACGCTAAGTATTTAGGTTATTTGTGATTTAATTGTGATTGTTGACACGTGCGTGAAGCGAACGTGATTTATTTGTAGTTGTCCGTTAAGGAGAACGCTTGTTGTTCATCACGCAAAATGCGTGTTACGTATTATACACTATAAAATACACGCACTAGTTATATTATTGCACCAACCTACTGGCGAACATAATTATTGTTACTCATTTATTTTTGTTTCACAGCATCGATTGCAAAACTCTTTCGTTGGTTTGTTGTCATTACTGTATGCATCACGATGCTGTCCGTCTGGTTACTTTATATTCTCTTTATTATAATCATTAATATGTATGTATACATAATATTCTCTATATGGTCTTTTGTATCGGATAATGATTGAACGAGGTAATTGTATTTGAAACGAATGCAAGGATGTGATTTTTACGACAGATCTCGCGAAACGGTGACGGTGATAATCGATAATAGTATCCTCGGTCGTATCGTGAGAGACATCGCAAGAGAGTACCTATCTTTCCAGGCTGCGCCGCCATAGAATATGAAGAATCAGTCGTCTGACAGTTAAGTTCTCAAAGCGTGATCTTTTTATGGCATACGTGACACATCGGTGATACGTATCATTGATACTTCGAACTTAAGATGTTTATATTCGTTTTACGTTACGCGTGTTATTTTTCCTTATATTATACGAATATGTTTCCATATCGAAAAGAAAAATATTCTCGTTAGTTTTGAATAACAATGAGAAATATTAAAAAGCAGTCAGGCGACTGTGATGTCGCGGTAGTCGTTCGTTTCGAAAAGGAAGTTAGATAGCACGGTTTAAACGTATTTGCGTACAAATGAGCACGTAAATGAGTGAATTATTTAAACGAGTCAATCAATGTGGTGCATTCATCTTGAAAAGGAGGCGATCCAGCGGGAAACGAATCAGGTTTGTTACGAGTTTCCTGAACGTGTTTGTTACTTTCATTTTTTTGTCTCGATCTAAACTTGAAATGACAATTTGCTAACGACTTCTAAAGGCACGTGTCGTTCACGATTTGCTATTTGAGATAACTTTCTATTAAGAGCAATTCATCTTTAAGGATTTATTTAGAAATATACATTTATTCGTTGCGTAGACTAACGTATACACGGTGTCTAATAACATAGCATGATATTGAATTACCACTTCAATTACGGCATTTTTAATTCGATATTGAATTCTCAATTTTTGGTAATCAATGATTACGTAATGGAATCCTAGATACGAAAAAGGGAGAGAAAAATTGGTCGACCTTGAAACCTCGATAGCGCCTCTACCTAATAGAAAATCTCGAAGTAGACATCGATGTAATTAACAATGTCGATAATCTCCGGTTCTAACACCGTAAAAGTGAATGGCCTGGTGTTCGTACTCCGCGGAAACCCGTTTTTGCGCGTGGGTGGCGCAAAAATATTAGAACCTACGCGAGTTTCACGCATTTGGCGCGTTTCAACTTCAACGATCGAACGTCCCTTGGCTTTCGCGTTCTGTGTAGGAAAACGTAGGCACGCTGCGCACCACTATAAGCTCGATTTCAATAATTCGATACATGTCTCGAGTTAACTCTTCCGATATTACTGGTACATTTAAACGTTTATACAAGGTGTTTCAAAAGTGAACCAATGTTTTCATATTCATATGGACGGACGAAGGTGCTTTAATATCTGCCATTTTTATTACAAGCATATCCATGTACTTAAACCTTCGAAACATTTTCAATTTTTATCCTTGGAAATCGACTAGAATATTTAGTCGTAAAATAACATGTTTAAACGTAAAACCTCAAGAATCATCGCGAAAAGTGCTAATAGCGAATTGGGTGGTTTAGGATGCCGCGGGGTGCCTCTTCGAACGCAACTATGGGAGCATTTCCACGAAGAACGACCCGATATTTCGAAACGGTGACTAAAACCTTGGTTATACGACCACTTACTTTTATTATCGTGTTTCATCGTTTCACGATACGTCGCCATTACGCGTTCCGCCCTCTGCTCGCGTTTGCCCTGCTCCGTTAACGCGGATCTCGAAACCGTATCAGCGAAAATGTCAAGATTCTATTGTTTTTAAATATTTGCCTGATTGATATTCGGTTTATACGTCCAAATTTACGATCAGAGAACGTTTCTCTACCGTTTTACTTCTTTATAACCGGAATAACATACTCTGTTAAGCCGAAGAACATATACGGTTATATACAACACCGAGAAATAAAAATTAATATGCATAGCATGGAGAAACGGGGTGAATAGAAAAAATTGGAAATAACTTCGATGTACGAGATACAGGGGGTTGTTTCCTCGAAACTCTCTCGAGTTTCTCGATTATGGGCTAACGCGTGTGTTGCATTTATACACAGTGGTGGGAGAAAAAGAAGTGGGATGGACGCATTGCGTATTAGCAGATATCACATTCGCTGCTACTAAAATACCACCATTCCGTTGTATTCGTTGCACAGTTTTCTCATCGAAAGTATTTTATTCTAACAGAATATTTATTCCACCACACTGTTCATTCATTGCCTTTATTCTTTTGTCAATATTGTTTTATGAAAATGCGTCATTAGCAGCGAAAGTAATATTATAATGATTCGGCGGATGTAATAAGCATAATTTAACGATATTAGATTTTATTCCAAGTAATTTATTTCAGATTCAAATTAGAATTTAAATTTTTATTTCGAATTGTAAATTTATATTTCCACTTATATTGTTCTACGTTCTATGTTCGCAACTTGATCTTTCTACCATCTTGTCTTCAAAGTGTAATTAACTCATTGGTGTTTGGTAACGTGTAACGTACTACACATTAGACATCTATATAGATAATTTGCTTGAAAAATGTACAGAACGGGGAGACAAATGGTCGAATAGAGATCAACACCAGTAGGCACACATCTGGATAAGATAAATCTTATCCCACCTACCTGGTTCGTTGACATCTACTACCAACTATCTCCCTTATCAGTCGTATAACGTGTGTAGCTAGTGATAACGTATTCGCAGGCACAATTGTACTATTGTTGTCGGAAGGTTCACGTTTTTTTCACTCACACTATCTACCACTAGTACAGGTCTAACGAAGCCAATAAAAATACACCAGTAGAGGTCTAATAAAACGAATCTCTGGAATCGATTATAAATAATAATGATAATAATGATGGTAATAATTCACAAATTATTTCATCGAGCTAATTAGTATCAAGTAATTCTTTTCATCTCTCTGATACGTATTTTCACTCTTCGTACACAATTCTCTCGGTCGATTTATAAAGTCGAACTCGTAGAACATCGTTCCGCGACTTCTCTTTCCATTTCTACGATCTGCCACCTACTTCCTGTGATCGCTTAGTTGCCCATGAGATCGCGTTCCGCAGTTTTCCACTCGATTAGTCGGCCCATTATCGAGATGCAGGTGAATCGGGGTTAATCGTGCGTCATTTCGGAAAAATTTATACGACTCGCGGCCGAGTGCAGACGATGGCTCGCCTCCCATCGCTCTGTGCATGGGGTGTATACGCCTATGGTGGACCACGCGCCTAAAATCGATTCAGAGAGACACAGACAGGGCATAGACCTTGGTGCGCAGGGTTGATTCGTCGTAACTTGCCGAAACTGTGCGTATTTCCGCGTCTGAATGGTCGAGAGATCGGAAATTATACGAAGATCACGACAGAGAACTATCAGAAGTAGAGCACATTTTTTGTTTATTTTCTGATTTTAACGTCACTTTACAATTAAACAGGAGAATTCTAATATTCGACGAATGAAACTGAAAGCAACCTGTTAGGTTCAAGGATGTGAGTTTCTTGAAAATAGATAGTTACAAGGTACAGTTATTAATTTGAAAATTTTGACGACGATGAAAAAGCACGCGTGTAGCTTTAAGATCCAGGTGGAAGGACAATTTTGAGAATATGAAATCTCTATAAAAAATGCGAAATGCGTCTTGTGTTCTTCTTCTGTCATATCCATGGAATCTTTTTTCCTGCAATTCACTGGTTCTTTTCGTTAAAAGAAGCGTGCGAGAAATGTACGTGGTGCAGGATCAAGTTAGGAAGAAATTTAAATTCTCCAATAAATTGTATTTTGAATGTAATACTTGTCTGGTATATTATATAAACTAGAATATACCACTTTCCTTCGTGAAAAGTGAGTTAAGAGGTTCTGCATATCTAATCACTTCCGTTGAGACAAAATTTACGAGTGCAAATTCCTGTTACTCGGTTGTGTAACTATTCGCGAATTGTAAAAATGCTGAGAAAAAACGGAGCCATATAGAATGCGACACGTTGCCAACAGGAGTAGTTTAGATTTTTTTTTGAAAAGCTTGTAACAACATTTGTTAAGAATCTCGGATTATGAACAGATCTTCAGCGTTCACGAAAATTAATATTTTTAGCAACGCAGCTTGCTGCAAGTTAATTATGTTTCGCAAGTTAATCATTTATCTTTTACGCTCTGTAATCCACTTCGACTGTCTGTTTAAAAGTCCACGTAGACAGAAACAAAGGTCGATCTTTACGTTCAGAAACATTTAAGAAAATTAATTCCACCGAGACTCTCTTATCTTTATACTCGTAACGTCAGAGTTGGCTGCAAGTTTTCGTTTTCCTTCGCTTTCGACGCCGGAAAATTGTCCACGAGGCTGGGGTCGGGTCCAAAAAGTCGACGTCGCGTCGTCGACGACGTGGCGTTGGCGAAATTTCGCCGGTGCACGGTCTCGAAATTTTACGATCGCTCGTAATCGTGGCACGGCCAAATTATTATGGTGGAAATTCCGCGGCACTGGGGCCACTCGACCGAGTTTTCACAATGAGCCCTGACTACGTTGGATACACACCGTCTTTATGGCGGTTAGGTTTATTAGTCGCCGTTTTCACTCGGGGAACTCGGTCCATCTTCAGCGTCGTTTCGACGTCCCTCTGTTTTTCGTTTTAGTCGCAGACTATGTACGGGCCGTGGACGTTGTTGGAGCCCTGGCAGCGTTTATGGCCATCTATTATTTTCCACCGGCTTCCTAACAATCCTCTTTTTTTTCCTCGCCAACTCGGAAGAAATTAAAATCGCGTTTCTAAAAAGGACGAGTTTTATTCGAATTCTTTTCGGGTTATATCGTTCGCGTATATTTAATTCTGGATGTAGAATAGAATTCAGGATACTTGCGTAGAAAATTCGAATTTTTCTAGCGTGTTTCATAATTATCTTTTAGTGGCGAGTCGTTTGCGGAAATTAGGTTCAGGATTCAAGGTAGGATACAGAATGCTTGGAATTTGAGAGGAATTTGTAATTGCGATTTAACGTCCTACGGAGAATTTAGAATTCTCGGGATCGTCTTTTTCTCAAACTTGTATGTGTCCGTAGACGTACGATTAATTAGATTCTCGCTTTTCGAGCCATTTGTTTATTCGCAAGATCGACGAATTAAACGTACAGGATCGTCGCTATCTGTGCATCTGAGCAACGAAATTACCAAATTTAGCAAAAGTGAAATCGATCGGTTTAGCCTCGCATTTCGATGAAACGTACGAAATCGATCGACGTGGTTTCAACGAAACGACACGCGAGATAGCGTCGCGCGAACGCCATTTAAATTGCAAGATATCTCGCCCGTAGATACGAAAGGGTTGAACGCTTTATGAGAGCAAAACGAACGAAACCTCGAACCATTACATACGTAACCGGGATCGGTTCGGTCGTCTTCTTATTTTCAGTTCATTACCACGCGCCAACGCCTCCGTCGTAGTTCACTCTCATAGTAAATAATGCAGCGCGACACCTGGTATACCCTGTACATCATGCTGCGTATGCACGGAAGCGTCGTGTGCACACGTACCAGCGTAATATATGCATAATGTATAGGGTGGTCTGGTGTGTGCGATGGCGAAATACCTCGATGTTACACGCTGTTCTATATATCACGGTAACCGTGCGTTCGTGAGCGCATTTTACCAGCTATGCACCCGTTGTATGGAACGTACGAGGCTCGAGTGGTGCGCGTGTTAGCGCATCAGCCTCTTGGAGCGCGCCTACAGCTATAGAAAGGACTCTTTCGTGGGGGCGAAATATGGGATTTCGCTATGGGTGGCTACGGAGTCTTCGCGATTACAGCCAGAAATCTATTGGACAGTTTAGTTTATGTCGATCGTTTCGTACTCGTACGTTCCTTCGTTTCCTCGTGCTTTGATCGGATAGTTTGGAAAAATCGAGCGTACACGCGTGCGAGATATTATCTTGTGACTAATTGGCATAGGTTTTACGGCAATTATCCAATAAGCTCTCGCGGATTTGAAGTTTTTTAAGCTTCGATCTTGATACTCTGATCGGCCACTTATAATACGTATGTTACGACTCAATATCTTGATCTTCGATTTCAAAAGAACGAGTCAGTGATATTTGCTTTGATTTCAGGACTCGAGCGTATCGTTTTATCGTCGCAAGCAATCAAGAACGAAATTGTCCTGCTAAATAGAATACGACTGCATCATCTATCCGACCTTCGATCACCCTTATCATATCCACCGCGGTTACTTCTAAAAATACTCGCAAGGTAAAATGCTCATACCGTTCGTCACTTCGTTTCGTTATGTTTCACATTTCTCTGAAATTGATTCATCGGAACATAAAAAGAAACTACGTTTTGCAGCTACTGTACAAATGGATTATGGACGTTTATGCGCTTACGGGAAACTGAAAAACACCAACGTATACATACAAATAATATGCAAAAATATAGAAGAAATCTGAATTGGCATACTCCTTACGATATTATATTTAATTTCTGAAACATATTTCTGTCCGGATATCTAGCTATGTTTATACATTTCAATTTGCATAAACGTCCACATGTGAGTAACGTGTAATACCGCTGAACGATCGGATTGAAAGAAAAACGGGACCAAAATTTGATAAATAAATTCACGATGAAATGAAAAATCAATCGACCTAGCCTACGCATAGCCTATACATAATTCATCTACGGTATAGGGTGTTGAATATTTTGCAATTTTCGAACGATCGAAGGCTTCAGTGTCTCGATAATAGAGATAAAACGGCGTAGTTTGGTCAGATAATTCGAGAATAATTCGCAGCCGGCGCCTTAATGGAAAGAGCCCTTGCTCGGTTCTTCGATCCCATAACTTCCGTGGCTAGGAATTCCAGCGATGCTAATTTCATCGTAGGATAGCGGAATTCCAGGGGTCCGGGTCGGACGCGGTTATCATCTGGCGCTATTTCGACCGGGGACATGCGCCGTGCAGTTATATTAACCGCATTTCCGGAAACGTTCGATTGGCCGCGTGGTATCGGAGCAATTCGTGCAATAACGACGAGAGTCGCCGCGTCGGCCAGAGATAATATCGCCAACGATAACGTTCCTCCTCGTTGCAGTTCCATCCTGTTGTTAGATCATCGTTACATTACGCCAGTTTATCGTAACATGGTTCTGGTAGGGGTTTGACTTGGACTCGTAACTTTTTCCGTTGATTTGTGGGATCGAAGAGAAAGATGTAAGATAACGGTGGCGAGAAAGCAATTTGGAGGTCTAATTTTTGGCGATATTGTTTTTGAGATTCCTTTCTCTTTATCTTTCTTTTCTTTTTGTCAAGTTTTGAGACTCGTTTAACTGCTTCACTCTTTGGAGATAAAGTTTTAAAATACATTTATCGCAATAATATAACAACACGAAGCGAGATACACTCGAAGTTGAAGAAATGTAGATTGGTATACAGTAAAGTTCCATTCATATAGAATTCTATGTTCCAATAGGTTTTAACAGCGTTGGAAAATTATTAAAACTTACGGATCATTGATAGTCGTTGTTTCCATCTGAGCAGAAAACGGTTGAGATTGTTTCAGTGGCATCCAAAATTATTTGCAAGTAACGAAACATCATCGAGTAAATATTACTGGCACGTAAGATTATCACGAACGATCGTTATTTTTCAATTAATCAAAACATCGTATTCGTAATTTCTATCATCGATGATCGCGATAATTTGAGGATTGGGAGGTGCCATCGAGGTTCGTATCATTCACGTTCGAAGCAATTCGAAGGTCCTTGCGGATCATCGACGTGTTTCTCTAGCAGTTAAAACATTCAAGAATTATTTAGCTTATCGTGATATCGCGATGCGTACGTTATAGGTGAGGTAATCATAATATTATGCAAAAGTAATGTTTAATCGTATCTCGATGTTTGCATAGGTATACCGTGTGCAAAGATGTAAGTACTCGGCTTAACCGTACAAACAAGAAGCGACGTTGAATTTAGACGAGATGATGCCTGGTCGGAGGAAACAGTTTGTGAAAATAGTTATTTTTAGAATGGTTAAATAATTAGTACGCTGTCCCGAGTGCTCATGACCAATTAAACTGCCTCGTTGTCCGACAAACGACCACGTTGAAGCGCAACGTAAACCATCATGATCGAGTGGAACAAAAGCACAATGGCGAACAACGACGTACATCACGGAATCATTGTACAATCGTGTGCGTCGCGACATAAGTATGCGACGTTCGCGACGTCGTCGTCGAATGTAAACTCGATTATAAAGCAAGCTATCGTTTCCATCCGTATTCTTCTCGACTACATTCCCGTTCTCGAGCTTGTGTGTACGTTCGGCGCGTCTATATTTCACGATACGCATTTGTATCACGATATCTTGTACGAGCCAATGTATACACGTACGTGTGTTCTATGGTTGGAAGCCTTTATAGAGCCAGACAAGTCGATTGAATTATAGTAACAAAGTTATCCGTCACTTCGTGCGACGCGGGCTAAGGGCTAAACACTGTGTCTCAACGGGATCTAAACTGATTTTCAGCTTATTTCGAAGAAAGGGATCGCGTCTTAAGCAAGATTGATCGAAATGGAAGAAACCTCATTCTATCGTACAAGTATCTCGTATAGACAGTTCAGTCTACTTTTTCGTTCCAGTTTCTCCATTTTAATAGAAATTTGAAATATTTACTTTAACGTAGCTTTAGTTTAGTTAGAACTTTGAACAATGACCGGGTTGGATACGAGATAACTGTTCTATGGAATATACACTCTCGTTCGTGAGTGTTCGGACACCTGCCATTCCCATACGAACAGCGACCTAACTGAAATTATCAAGGAAACGATAAATCGATCAGAATTCTATATTATTGGAATACAAGCTAGTGAAAAACATCGTCCTTCTCAATTATTCCCACAAATCCAACTATATAATCTAATTGTAAGGAAAACGTTGGGAATCAAGACGTTATCTCTTAAAGTCCTACTTCTTTTTTCTCACAGATTGTTCAGGTTGTTATTTCGAGTTCGATCAAGCAACGGAATCGTTGTGCGATAATTGGGCATATTATTCGACGTGTGTTTCCGTTGTGAATTATAGCGAGGAATGTCTGGTGGGCTAAAGGGGTAGACGATTCGAATGATCGAGTGTCATCGCTGGTCGCAGTTAATTCGGCGCGTGTTAAACAAAAGGTTTAGTCGTTTTGACGACGGTTGTTTGCATTAAGTGGCTTTATCCGACGCGCGCCTGCCCCAATCTGCATTTGACTTTGTAATTTCATTTATGTTGAATCGCGTACTCCGGCTGGCTACGGGCAACGCGCGCAAACATTTGCAGCCAGCTTTGCATTTCGCATCTCTGAGGACCTTCTTTGACCAGCCAACTTCCAATTGAAACTGTTGTGCTCATGAATCTCGTGATTAAACCTCGTGATAAGGACAATTCCTAATTCAACTCGAACGACACTGATTTTTTGTTAAACCTAAACTTTGTCGAATTTCGTGAAATACAGGATAAAAGAAGTTTCATCGCTTTGTTTTTAAATATTTTTTGAACGACATAAGGTACGCGGATACACTTTTTATTAATAGTTTAATTAAGCGTCCCAATTACGTGCAAAACGCGATATTCGTGAAAGGAACGATGTTAGTTGTCAATAACATTTTTCCTAACAATTTTACACGTTGCATTATTTGAAAGTTAAGACGAATTATCATTTTATTCTCAAAAAAGGACGAGAAAAGGTGAACCGAGAAATTCACTACGTCGTAATTCATAAATATTTCATAAATAATTCATACATGGTTTAGACCAACGCCAGTAAGAACGAATAATTACGATAAATCATTTTATTCCGTGTATGCGACCTTCAAGATCTCTGACAGTAAACAGTACAGAGCAAAAACAAGATTGAAGAGGAAAAAGAGAGCGTCTGTAACGAGTAATCGCGTAATCGCTTGTCTGTGCGCAAAATAGATTGCAAACAGTGGGAATAATTGAATCGGTTAAACGTGAAACGATCGAGTGATTAATTAATAGCTTCTGGTGTTCGAGCTACCTAAATCACATCTTCGAGTTTCGAACGATACTTTAAAGCGGAAAACTTGCAGGAATAGGAGATTAATTGGACTGAATAATTTCCCGATGATTTCCACGGTTTAATCTCGGCGGCGGTGTTGCTTGCCTCTTAGTTGCTTGAAAAAATAGAAAAATGATGTCTCAATGACGTGTATCTAGATCTACCACGACGTAAGTTTTTATTATTATTATTTATTCTTCTTTTCACGCATTACCATACTAATTACGCGGAGAATGACTGCATCTCCTACCTTTTTAGTAAAAAATGATCCCGCTGTAAAGATTCTCTCGTTCCAACGCGAGAATTTCGACGAAATTATTAACTTGTTAGTTAATTAGCAGTCATTGACGTTGTTTCAATTTGCAAATAAAAATAAAATTCGTCTGAACAAGAATAAAGATGCGGTCGTTTAAATGCTTTTCGTTTTATTGATAATATTTACAATTAATTCAGCGAATTATCCTACAAGCTACATGAATTACATTGCCGGAATTTGTTGCGTTTAAGAGACAGCCTCGATGATTTACGCCGTTGTTGATTATGTCAATCGATGAGCGAGTTCAGCGAATCTCAGTTGATCTAGGCCACATCTGCCAAAGTTTTGGGCAACCACGCATTGGTCGTCGTTTGCAGCTAAATAAGAAAGAATGGAAACGCGTGAAACAAGTGTAGGAAAAATCGTCTTATAACTTGCTCGATCGACGTACCACTATAGGCACATTGGTGTACGGTATCACGAATGATGTCCTTCTTCTCACTGTCAGGATATGCTCTGTCGATCTGCTCGTCGATCTTACGTAGATTAATAACGTTGCCATCCATCTAAAATAAACGGAACATTTAAGAAAAGGCTAGTAAGCAAATATGTATATCGAAAAGCGTCGCTTACGACAGTTGAAGAAATTAATTTTAAGGAAAGAATTTGCGGGCAGGTAAAATTCAAAATTAATTCAGAGTATTTCTATAATTTTAACATAGAATTTTCAGTGACCGAGAATTTTCTGTATGGCGGTTTTTAAAAATTCATAGGGCTGTGTTGCGAGTATCCTGTTCCCCTTCATATTTCATATTCAGTTTTTAATTATCATCAATTAATGGATTTACCCACTCCATGACCTAATCCCACGAGAGATTTCTAAAACTAAATCCCGCGCTATAACTGGTTAAGATATAGTTATTCACTGCACATAAATTAATCGTTACATCATACTACATCGGATACTGCATATTAATTTTGTATGTTATTCATAGTTCGGATCTTTTATCATACTTCTCGTTTATAAGAATCCAAGTTGAATCTATGCGTTGCTGGAAAGAAGACCAGCGGGATGGCGCGGAAGCAAAGAAGAAACTGCTCTGTATCGTTCATCGTCGCACGTTGCTGTACTGTTTTACTCGTATATGCGATACTTTCGGCACATACGTCCAAAATCTTTATGATTTTGTCCAATCTATACGAAATAGCCAATCGGACTCAGGCTCTTTATGCCAATCTTCGTTTCCAGCAACGCTTTGCGTTTGCCCGGTAAATTCTCCATGCTGGACTTTATTAAGCAGAATCAGACTGTACGTACCAGACCTATCTTTTGCATCAGACAACCTTCGAAGCATCCTCGTGTTCTTATTCCCTCTGGGCTGTTGTCGCGAATTAAGTTTCCTAGGTCGACTGTCGAAACAATATTTTCATTATTACTCATTTTCATTTCGAACGGTTCATTTAATTCTTTTCCTATAGAAAGTATTTACTTTCAAGCGTGAAAAGTACACAATTCGTTGATTTCTATTTATTAATAAAATCGTATGGCACCATAAAACATATTAAAATATGTCTATAACGTTGCAACGAGATTTTACTTACAGATATTAAGACCCATTTGTTTCAAGCACGTCTCGGACATCTCATTGGCAGTAACCTAAAATTACGAAAATGAAAAATGTTAATTTTTCGAATGTAGTTTAGAGAAACGATAGATTCCGTGATATTATCGAAATTCAATTTCACAGTATCGTCTACGTTCTTTCCTCTCTATGTTTAGCGTGATCGAGCACGAGCCACGGGAACTTCAAACCGGTCAAAGACATACCCCGCAACATACGACGTAAAGTACGCAGAAAAGAGCGACGGCAGTCTTCATGCTTGCGTTTTTTCTCAAGATATCGATGCTGAAAGTGTTCGTAGAGAAATAACAGTTACGATAGATGCAAAGAGAACACGAACTACCGCTAGACACGAACTTCTTCAACTGGCTGGTCAGCGTTTCGATCTGCTATTTATACCGTGTAGTAAGTGCATAAAAACATAGAAGATTAATTGTTGTTGACAATGATCCTTACGTAATGTAGGGCTGCAATTTGAGAATTAGAGAAGGATGGGAAAAGGAAAGAAAAGGTGTTTTATCGGCGTGTCACGGCGTAGATCTCTGGCTTCTGACTGGGGAGTAGGGAGTGTCTCTGCATCACCTCTTTGTCAATGGTTAACGATATCCTGAAATCTTGTGGCGTCTGTCTCCTTCCTCTGATGCTTCCATTGGACGGTAGGTGTCTGTATTCGTTTATATATTCTGCTTCGTTAAGATGTTTTGGTTAATTTTTTCAGCCAGCACATTTTTTTGCATCTCTATCATGCTCGAGGAAATTTTGCCACGAGCGGTTAGTCGTCGCATGTACGTCGTTACGTTGCGTTGAATCACCGACGAAACAGTCCGTAACTGTTACTTGTCTACGCTGGTCGAGGTTGTAGCTTGTAGACGTCTTCCGTCTGCTGTACCTCTGCCGTCGTGGCTACAGCGCATCCCAGCGATCGGTGTAGCGGGTTCGTTTTCGTCGTGTTTCTCCCATGTCGGTGTGGGATTAGGGCGTCGTTATCTTGTGACCACCGCAGCAGAGAAGTTACGATAGGCGGTTGGCTGAATCCAAGTCCATCCAAGAGCCGAATCTAACGACGTCTGTCGCTTGTTGGTTTTAGTTGCATCCTTTCGTCTATTGTGGCATCGCTGTCTTGGTCGTGCGGTGCGTAGTTACTAGTCGTAGGGTTGTAACTTGCAAGTTGCAGAATCCGTGTGTTTCTTCGCTGATAAATTCATGTTGAATGCGTCTTTGGACAACCACTTCGTACATACTTTGTACACGTATTGTACAAGATGAGTGTGGAAATCAATACGAACAAATTGGAATTGACGTTTTCCAAATTAACGAATACAATTATCATTGATGTTTGCTTGCACAGGATGCTGTTCTACGGATAAGTGAAATTTTGCAAGTTAAAATTTGAATTAAAATATATTTGGTAAATATATTACTAGAGTGTGCCACAGATGACTCGTAGTTTAATAAAAATTGTTATTCTAGGAATCTGTAGCGCTGTTAAGCGCAAGGTGGCCAGCTTAGGTGGTAGGTGGCCTAATTGGAAAATCCCGAAGATCCACTTAAATGTTTTATTTCAACATTGCTTATACTATGAAGAGTGAGGAAAAGAGAGATCAATTTTTCATATTGTAGAAATAAGGTAACTTTGGAAAGAACTGATAGAATTATGAAGCATTTACATTGGAAACGATAAGATAAACATAAGATAATTTATTGTCCCGTTTACAACTATGTTTAGAGATATGTAAGAACATGGTACATTATCCTCCGTTTATTATATTCTTATGATTATGAAATATCTTAACTCGACATAAAGAAGTCACACAGTATTAAAATGTATCCCCTGTCAATAATTCTTATTGATCGTTTCTAATTGATTTTTAATTCATGTTTACGCGGGATTAATTTATATCATAATTGCAACGTCTCCGCCGGTTGTTCTAATGTAGACTGTAATTTCAACAATAAGTTTACGCGAAAATCGATAAATATCTACAGGAAATATTAAATAAGAAAAATAGCAATTTGTAATATATTATTGGAACGAATGGACTTTTTAACAATCAGTTTGTACGGTCATACTCCTCGTTCAAAAATACGCTCAAAGTGTTCATCCGGAATATTGATACTGTAAATACTGTAAATACTCCGGCTTTCATTCTACACTTTCACCGTGGCGGAATCATCTGCGGCGATCGTGCAATGTGAAACGGTGTAAATTCGGTTTATACACAAGTCACATCGGCAGTTATATTTGTCAGAGCTGATTGGTGCATGGAAACACTTGCGAGAAAGCAGGTATCGGCAACGAAAGTGTCGGTAAACCAACCTCTGGTGATAGAGTAGGAGGTGTCCCTGCAATTTCATAGAAACGCTTCTTCCAGGTATCTGTTTTAGACCAACACGAGTACGAACGAATAATTACGGCAAATTATTTTGTTCCCTGTATGCAACCTTGAAGATCTAGTAATAACCAATAACAGAGCAAAAAAAAAAAAAACAAGGCTAAAGAAGGAAAAAGGAGGCGTTCGTGCACCTGGTCACGAGTGATCACGTAATCGCTTATCTGTGCGCAAAGTAACGCGCGAGCAGTGGAAATAATTGAGTGGACTAAACGTGAGACAAAACGCGACATTACGATTTCTGGTGTTCCAGACAGCCAGCTCACAGTCGCGATGTATGAAACTTTAAAGCGGAAAGCTTGCATATGTACAAAGTTAATCGGATTGAATAACTTTCCGGCGATTTCCACGGTGTAATCTTAACCTTGGTCTTGTTTGCGTTTTAATTGCTTGAAAAATAGGGAAATAACGTGTCAGCGATGAATGTACACGTCTCCCACAATGTAGATTATTTGTGTCGTTATTTATCCTCTTTTTTTTACGCTTGGTTACGTTAATTATAAATACTGCGCGGAGAATGACCTTATCTCGTAGTTTTTCTCGCAGAAAGATCCCGCGATAAAAGGTTTCCCGTTCGAACATGAGAATTTCGATTAAATCGTTAACTTAGTAGTTAGCCGCTAGTTATCCACGTTTTTGTTTAACTTTCACACAGAAACAAATGTCATCTTAAAAGAAGCGAAGAGCACGTGCTTTTCGTTTTATTGACAAGTTTTACAATTGATTCGGTTAATCACATGCATTGCGGAGTCCTCGACGTTTGTTGTATTGAAAAAAATATCTTGACGATTTATGAAATTCTTGATAGCAGCTGACGAGCGGTGAGTTTCAAGTGTTCCAGGCCACATTGAGCGAAGTTTTGAGCAACCAGACACTGGTCGTCGTTCACAGCTAAATAAGAAAGAACGGAAACGTGTGAAACAAATGGCACTGGTGCGAAAAGTCACGTTATCATTTGTCCGATTAACGTACCATCCTTGGCACATTGGTGTACATTATTGCGAACGATCTCCTTGTTCTCACCGTCAGGGATTATATTGTCGAGCAGTTCGTCGATCTTCTGCGTGTTAATAACGTTGCCGTCCATCTGAAACAAGTGCAATATTGTAGACAATGCCAGTAAGCATACACATCGAAAAATGTCATTTTCGACGGATAAGAAAGGTAACTTATAGTGAAGACTTCGAGAAGAAGCAAAATTAAAAATTAATTTTCGGTATTTCTATAATTTTATAACTGTAATGTAGAATCCTTCCACTGCTCGAAAATTTTCTGCATCACAGTTTTGCAAAATCCGTACTCCGTTGTGCCGTAAATATCTTCTTACCTTTATTGATATTCTATATTTAGTTTTTAAAGTACAATTATTCACTGTACACAAATTAATTATTACATTATCGTATTGGGATCGGTTGTACTAACACGTACTGTTGTACTAGCGGTATATTAATTTTGTATGTTATTTGAGTTTGCTTTTTTTTAATTATACTCTTCATTGGTAGGAACCTAAGTTGTAGTACTTGTTCGATAAATTCTCCATGCTTGACTATGCTAAGTAGAATGAGATTTTACGTACCAGACCCATCTTCTGCATCACACAAGCTTCGAGGCATCCACGTTTTCTCGCTACCTCAGGGCTGTTGTCGTGAGCTAAACTTGGGAGATCAGCTATCGAAGAAGTATTTTCTTTATTATTTATTTTCGTTTCGAGCCATCTATTTAATTTTTTTTTTTTTGTTTTTTGATGGAAAATATTTACGTTGAGACGTAAACAGTACTCGTTTCACTGGTTTCAATTTATTATTAATAAAATCGTATAGCACCGTGAAATATGTTAAAATGTATCTATATTACTTTTTAACGAGTTTCTACTTACCGATGCTAAGACCCATTTGTTTCAAGCACGTGTCTGACGTCTCATTGGCAGTAACCTAGAATTACGAAAATGAAAATTTGTCGGATGTAGTTTAGAGAAACGATAGATCGTGATATTATCGAAATTCAGTTTTACAGCGTCGTCTACGTTTTCTCTTCTCTACGTTTAGCGCAATCGAGCTTGAGCCACGGAAACTTTAAACCGGTCAAAGACATACCTCGCAGCATACGAAGTAAAGTACGCAGAAAAGAGCGACGACAGTCTTCATGCTTGCGTTTTTCGTGATACTGATACGCAAAGTGTTTGCAGAAGAAGAGCACATACTTAAACAATACTTTGGATATGCGAAAGGAACTTATTCGACTGGTTAGTCAGCGTTTCGCCTTGCTATTTATACCTCATAGGTGAATAAGAAGTAGAAGATTGATCGTCGTTGATAATGCGTTTACGTAATTTAATTTCCCGGAAACATAGTAAACATTTATGAGTTTATGAGATAAATTATTTATGATTACGATAGATAGATATGTATTGTAATAATTTTTTTATATATTTGCAGTTCGTTAAGATACATATTTTCGTTCATCTTTAATTCTTTGGGAACGTTCGAATTTAACTATTTGGTAAAACGAAAAGCTTTTCAAGAAGACTAAATTTTATTACAAATGAATTCTATTACCTGTGAGCTAGGCAGAGAAAAATTATCGAAAGATGTTTCGTATTTGACAGGAATATAGGTAGCTTGTCTTTTTCTGATACCTAACTCTGAATTGCGCTAATTGATTTGAATCTTTTTTTTTTACGATTAAAATTTTCGCGAAAATCGTCGTCTGTTTTCAGCATAATTTTACGAGTCACAACATGCACACGGATGATATTCTACGAAATATTCATTGTGCCATCGATAGGGGAATGAAACAGCAAAAAAACTTATCGAGGTATAACAAGTGATCGGTATAAATTCTCTTACCAAGAACAATTCAACGTTATAATAATATGTTTCTATACTTTATACGGTTATGTGGTTATAAATATTTATTTTGTTATAGTCCCGCTTGTTTTATGGAGCAAGTTGCAAAAACGAATCCACTCTTACAAATGTCGTCCTGTTCTTGCGCTGAAACAATGAAATAGATGTTTATGAAGATACTACGCTGATATTATCGACAACAGTTGCATGCTTTTAATAACTGTAGAAATAACAAACTCCGATATTAGCCTAGGTTTTATTTGATTCGATAGCTCTAACATGAAAAACTACCTATATTTTAATAATGTCTATTGAAATATAATTTTCATCTCGGAAAGAGAACAACGAAAGAGAATATCAGGCTTAAATATTGACTTTATCGATTATCTATTAATCGTAGATGGTCACCTGAGATGTAAGATCAGAGGCGAAAATTAAATTAAAAGGTTTTATTCGAAATGTATGCACGATATACGTATCTGAAATATTGCAAAAGCATGAAAATACTTGCGAGCGTTAGTGTACGCCATGTACGACTTCTAATCTGTGAAAGAGAGTAGGAAAATATTATCTAAGTATATAATTTGTAAATAATCGTAGCTTATTCTTTGTAGTTCCTCGAATAGTTTATTCTGTTTATATTTATTTCGTACGTTAAACGCCGTTGATTAAGAATTCTAGAAACGTGGATGTTATTTTCTAGTTGCTATTTAATATCGATTACGTCGAATCGAAATTTCATTTGAACCGTAAATTCCTAAGAATTCTACATTTACTTTCTACGACACTCTGTTCTCATTATATGTTTCTATCCGATTATATAATTTCAAATACTACTGATAACGGCAAATGACTGTTCGAATATATTATCTGTGACCGACATTAAAGAAAAATATTTCCAGGAAAAAGATACTAACGTTATTTTTCTGGTCGATAGTTTACAATTTCATCGGTCGCTATATTAGATTTTGTAAGAACTGGCGCTATAGATTGAGTTTTATACTTTGACAAAAAAAATTCGAACTTACCCTTTTCGCAACATTCGTTCAATGTTTGATTCGTGGCTGTGGGGAAATTGTTGCGTTTCGCCGTTTCTAATAAATATTCAAACCGAATATTCTTGTCTTCCACCTGCAAACATTATGGAATAATAAACATTTTTTTGAAATATCGGCAAGTCGTAAGATAATTAAAGAATTAAATGACAATCAACGTTTACCATGTGAGCTTTGTCGAGAACGCATATAATGAAACAACCGAAGTCCGACACGGCGTCTTCGTAGCTTTTCTGTGATATATTTTCCTCTTGGAAAATGATGTCCAACCTTATCAAATCCACTATAGTCGTTGGTAAAATCATTAGAAATGACAAATATCAAATATATATTATTTTTGTGGACATGAATTATAATAATTTCTCTCTTCTAATCTTTTAAACAGAATCGTACTCGAATTTCATTTACTTGCCATTATTTAATAATTTACCGCGTATATGTTTACATTGACAATACCTTTTAGAATAGAAATGAGAATTATAAAGGAAAATGTAAAATCTAGAATTTTCTAAGGAATTAAAAAAAAAAAGAATCGAGATACAATAAATTATTTAGAATCATAATAATTTCTCTTTGTTAATCTTTTAAATAGAATCTTGAATTTTATTTATTTGCTATTATTTAATAATTTACCGCGTATATGTTTACATTGACAATGTAAAAATGTAAAATCCAAAATCTAAGAAATTAAAAAAAAAAAAAGAAAAGAATCATGAAATTCTATACGATAAATTATTTAGGAGCAAATTATTAGTTATTTTATAATACATACTGTCAGTTAGATTGCTCTGGTGCAAACATTGCCGTATATCCTTTATATTAATGTTTAACATCTTTGTGAATTGTGTTAGATGGCTTGCTTGAACGAGTATCTGTAGTAGATGGTAATTGCTTCAATCGTAATAATTGACTGTTTTTTAACACAGAGTTTTTTTAACATGTATGAAAGTATCATGCTAATTACAAAACTTTTTGGTCCGGTTAATATACAGATCATTTAATATCCAGTTAATATCAGATACACCTATCAGACTCCCAAAAGTTTAACAGTTCAATGTATTGTATATCACAAATTAATCCTGTATTGCATAAAAATTGCAATCCTGTTCATACTAGCGCTATACAAATATTAGTGTAACAAAATATTTTCATTTCATATTTTAACATTATAATTTTATTTATACGAAGGGATCTTCCTTCATATTCGCAAAGAAACTTACTAAAGAAAGAGAAATAGAAAGCAGTAAAAAGCAATGGAAAATAATTTATTAAAATATTACGTAATTACGTCTAAAAGTTTTAAATTACTTTAATTAAGTTAAAATTGTAGAAATTTTCATTATTTACATATTATCATATCAATATTTTACCTACACAAAAATATACGTTGTTTATCGATAAAAATAGTGATAATAATATACCTAGTGTACTTACGTTTGCGGAAAGAACGTGGACAAGAATCGCGAGATATCCTTTCATCTTTCCAAACGATTACAATCTTTTAAAATCACTGTCACGATGTCAACGAGAAATTCAGGAGCTGTTTCTGCGAAAAAGTATGCAAACCGCCCGACTGCAAAGTATCTCTGCTTATATTTATCGTCGACCATGAAAACGGTGGCCCAGTTGACAAACGTATCGGATTTTAACCAAAATTGTTTGATGTACACGTATCAAAAGTGAGTTAGTCAGCGAAAATGAAACGACGGCATTGAAAGCAATAAAGAACGACGAGAGAAAGAACGAAGTGGTTTTAAACAATGATATAATTTTATTTACTTCAACGGGATGCAGATAAAAGAGGAGAAAGCTGCATGATTTTATCCAAGAGAAAAATGAAAATAAGGAAAGGAAGACACAAAGATGGGGACTATTTTGATACTACTGCTTCGAATATTCTGTAATCTTCCAAGCAAGAACATTATTTACGTATCAAAATAACATCCGTCGTTCCATTGTCATCGAATTGTTCTGAAATTTGTTAAGATCGAAAGAAAGATTCTAGTACCACTAAAATTTTATTTTATCTCTGATTAATCGTCGCGTAATTCTCGAAGAAAGAGCTTGGGAAGTGGACCAAGATCGTTTGAACTAATCGTAAGATACTCGACTCTCACACTGTTACTGTTTTAATTTCGCTGATAATTATCGTTACCGCAGATTTTAATGAAAAAGATATCTTCCACTTAAAATATTTTACCACTTTAAAAACTTTCGTCTTTCCTGGAGTCGTGGTTGTTCGGCTTTTCGAACAGCGATCCATGGGGTTTCATTAATAAGAATGAGATTAAACGAAGCCGATTCGGGGCATCGTTACTCACGCAAACACCACGGTGGTGGCGGCGGTTGGCTTATGAATAAACACTGCGGCGTTAACGCGTTATGAATAATTAACCTGCACTCGAGACACGGACGCTGTGTGCATTTCAACGTGGAACAGGCCAATGTTTTACGACCACCCGGTATACATACGATCGCGTGAATGTATGCTTTCGGGATATTTCACGGTGAAAACTGATGCATTGTGATCGTGTATGGAAATTTCTCATCTTGAAAGCAACGAGAGGTTTTATTTGCTTTCTATCTTCTTTCTTTCTTTCTTCTTTCGCGATCTTTTGCTACATAAAAGAGACTGAAAATGTGTAGATACACGAATACAGAATTTTTGAATTTTTTAATTACCTACAAACTGTGAGTCCGTTATTTACTGTTTTCTACCTTATTTCTCTGTAACTCGAATATCTCAATGTTAATAGCCATTTTCTATTACGTATTTTGGTCTGTGTTTGTTACTATGTACAGTGTGAATAATTATTATATCTTCACAATATTTCATTTCTATATATTTGACATTGATTTAATGGATTTTTAATTCGTAGCTTCCAATTTCATCTTTTCCACACTTTGTAGCTTCCATTCTCAAGCGACAGATACAACAAAAGGATCCCATGGAACGTAATTTAAAGAATTTAAAGAATATTTCGTTGTATCTTTAGGAAAGTAAACGTATTAAATATCAAAGGTATATTATTCTTTTCTCGCTGTCGTTCTTCATAATCCACGAGATTGTCCATGCTTGACTCACAGCATGCTGTGTAGTGAACGACGAGCAACGATCGCGTTAGCGTAAGCGACTCACGTTGTGAGGCGGTATAATGTAGCCCGTAATGGTCGAAGTTGGCTGGCATACAGGATGGAATAAAGTTACGACGACCTTACGCGACAGCGAAGACACGACACGGAGACACTTTTGCAAATGGTCGGCTTTACGACCGATTACAGACGTTGGATACGTTTTCGATGAAATCGCGGATTCGAGTCCGGATCCAAGTGGAATATTAAGTCAGAAATGTAAGTTTCTTGTTCGAATATCGGATGTTCGTGTCCTCGTGATCGTCGACCGATAGATCGATCGTGAATCGCGAAATATCGCCAACTATCGGTTAAACGAAGAAATTATTGATGACGCGTACACTGGTTCACGAAATTAGAGTCGAATGCTTATCACAGGAAAGTTCGATGTCCACATGGTATGTGTCGTGAAATATTTTGAAATTTCTTCAATTTAATAAATCTATAAGTTAGAAGAGCGGCTACGTAGAGAAGATTTAATCGGTGAGACAATTTTTATTACGGAAGGATCGTTTATTATTCAGCTGCGTCACTAACGATAAAAAGAATTGACACGCGCCACCGATGGTTCGATTAATATTTATGAAGTTAGAGAAGAGAAGGATGCACCACGAGCTGTATCTCTTACATCATTTTATTAAACGTATTACACGTGGTAATTCGAATGATTACAACTTCATAGCTTTCGACGGATGATATTTGGTCGACTGTTTTATTAGTTGAACAACTTCTCTATGTAACAGTCTACGTATTTGTTACCGATGTTGCACTCGTCTGTTTCTCCTTTGGCTATAACAAAGCAAGTAGTTCGAGTTAACAAATATGGACAGCAAATGTGTACGAACATTATCGATAATAACAATTTCTCGGCAATTAAGAAGACTCTGTCCGCGTTGTTCTTTTCAATATAACGTCTGTTTGTTACTTTAAAATTATATTTTTAAACATCAAGGATAGCCGCTCAGGCTATCGCTAATTTGTTTGTTCACGATGCTTAGACCGGAGAAACAAAATATTAATCGTATCGGTAGAATGATAATTTCGAGAGATTGTTATTAATTTTTCGATTTCTTTGCCAAGTAATTAGAAAAATTCGAAGATTATAAAACTGTGAAGCGTCGATCGAAACGAAACATCGATACTTACTGCCAGCACTGCATTCATTTGCGATGTTCTTCACAAGTTTAATATCATCGTCGTTGCCAGCGTGAACGATTTCTATCATTTTGTACACCGGATCCATATTGAAATCGAAGCCTTGCAACTAGATAAAAAAGATAGAAGAAAAAAAGATGATTAAAACCATTGGTCGAAGTTAACTGATCGTTTGGTTAACAATACACGTACCACGTTCAGTCGTTTCATCACACAGGCTTTCAGGCAACCCATTTTCCTGATGTCAGCGTCAGCTTTCGGTTGCTGGATGTTCGTTGCAGTATCTGAAACGTGATAAACATAACACACGATACATTTCACAACGAATCTGAAAAATCAATTCTTCTTTTATCTGATATCTTTTCGAATATATTTCGTTGAATTAAAAGATTTTTAAAGGGATTTTACCTTCTGCGATGTTAAGCTCGTCGGCGCACGGTTTGATATCCGGCATCAAGTACTCCATGTATTTTCCGATTACGACGTCCTGATCCATACCGCGCACGATCGTCTGCAAAAAGGATTATTGATAAAAGCTAAAAAATTATTGTTCGCCGTATGATTACAAATAACATTGCGACGGTGTATTATTAGAAGACGACGATATTAAAGAGAGAAGAGTTCGCGTGAGGTGAAACTTCATCCATGATAGCTGTTAAGGATTAAAGAATATGTTAATATTAGAATTTATGAAAACTAACATATCGGAAAATATAGGAATGCAGTAGTATGAATGCTAATATGTTATGCAAAAAGTTGTGTCGCGATTTCTTAGATTTTTAAATAACACGTCACATCTGTTCGTCGCAGCAAGTTTCTTTTTTAACGCGATGCAGCTGATTGGCGTGAAATGTGAAATATGTTGGCAATCTCCGTTGCTGAATGTCTTGGATTTCGTTCAATCAAGTTTGCTATTTCATCGCTATTTGTTATCGGCCTGCCACTTCGTCTTTCACCTTCCAAGTCTCTGGTAAACTTCATCTCCGTGATGTTCGAGTAATCTTCATCGTTAAACTTTCTAATCCATGTTGCAATAATACGTTTGCTAATGGAATTATCACCATAAACATCACAAATTCATTCCTCTATTTACTCTACACTCTTTTCCCCGGAAATAAAAAACCATCGAATGGCAAAAATGAATACTCTGATCGCCAATTTCGAAAAACTTGCAAAGCATACTTAACTGGATGCTTTATCCGTCACAGTTAAACTTATTAAACAACGTAGTATTTATAGACTGAAGCGTTCGTTATAATATTCGAGAATGAAACATCCTTTAGTTTCAGAAAAACTAGTCTTAGAAACAAAAAAAAAAAAAAAAAAAAAAAAAAAAAAAAAAAAAAAAAAAAAAAAAAAAAAAAAAAAAAAAAAAAAAAAAAAATTGAAGGAGAAAATTAAAAAAAGTTGTGTAACAGTAAGTTGCAATATTTAAATTGCATTTATCAGAAAAGGAAGGTACACGAGTTTCGCATTAAAAAATGCAGCATTCTGCTACTACTGTTAACATTGCTTGATTTATACCACTTTTCAAAAACTGATTTACCTTTAATCGATCTATAGTTGATTTATATCGACTTACTCAAATTACTGAAAAATGACTCTGCTTCTTATCGCAATTACCCGGTTAATTTCTAAAAAATCAACAAGCACTTACCACGGCGGCCAACAGGCAGGTAAAAGTCACAAGGGTCTTCATCTTTCAATCGACGTATCAAAACTTAATTTCTCAACGGTGATCGATTGGTTTCGCGTGCTTTTCTACTGGTATCACAGTGTGCGGTACTGAATCCCGTGGGACGATATTTATATCGAGAACAGACAGAGACAATAGCCGGTGTTAAGGTCTGACAGCGTACAGCAGGAAACGAGATAATTGCCCTTGGTTCTACCTCGATTTACGTAAGATTGGTTCAAGTATGGCCGAAATACGTCTAATCATCGTTGGCACGCGTCAAATTTGTCACAGAAAAGTGATCGTTTGCCGTGCGTTCGGTGATCTTGGAAGAAACACTTGTTCAACGTAAATTGCAGGATCGAACCAGCCATCCTGTAATAATGGCATCGTCCTGTACCGTAGCACTGTAATCTCGACTAGGAGACTAGAAATGACAGTGCAATCGAGTATTCGTTGATTTGTTTGTTTCTTCCTCCTGTTATTCGCGTTCTGAGAATCGTACGACCAAGGAGAAACGAGCTGGTTGAGTATAGCCTTTGACGACCAAGGATCTGTTCGATCGTAGGATGTTGAGGGAGGACGAAAGAGCATGAAACTGTGAATAGGGCGAAAAAGAGATTCGTTGGGAAGAGTATGATTAAAGGTTCCACGAATGATGTTTGCGAGAGTAGGAAAGACGATGATTAGGTCCTTTTGCAAACTGGTGTCAGGTCAAATGATTATAATAAAGATTGGTTGGACAAATTGTGTAAGATACGATTATTGAGGAGGTAGAGGAAAAATCATGACGACAAGGTTTTTAAAGATACACCGAGGAGATTAAATAATCATAACGACTGATTATATTGGCATTTAACAATCGTATCGATTGATTATGCTGGCTAGAAAGAAGTGGGATTCTATTCAGAAATTTTTGAAGTTAGACGGTTATGTTGACTGATTAGAAAGATTAAAGTGTCTTATATCGATTTATTATCTTAGTAAAAGAGAAGCGAGACATTGTCGTGCAATTTGTAAGATTAAAATATAACTGATCGAGATCGTGATCATCGATTGTTATCGAACTACGGTGTATTTTATAACATACAGTTTCTCTTCTACAATAGGTTCGTAATATAATTACAAGTAACGGTAACGCAAGAGATTCGGTTATATTAAAAATATAAAGCAGACATTTCCTGCAATTTCCTTTTAAGAGATCCTTTTAATACTTGTTCATATAACATTCAATGAAGGAGAAAGCCATCTTGCAATCGTCCGTCATATCTTTAACTAAAACGAAACTGTGTTAGTAAGTAATTACGTTTTAAATAAATAGGTACAAGTAATTTACCTTGATCAAGGCATTCAGCTGCATTTTTCTTCATAGGTTCGATCTTCTCAGGTTCTTCGTTGTGCACGATCTTGATGAACTCGTTTATCATCTCTAAATTTATCTTCGAGTCTTTCAACTTAAATACAAAGATTTTCTGTGTTATGCAACTATTCCGTGATTTAATTTTCGGTTAAATCAAAAAAACATCGTCTATGAATTTTTTGTTCGATTGTAATATCTTATCGGTTAATCGAAAGATGATCGAGTATAACAAGTTTATTAGGCGAATTGAATTTACCGGATGTTAATAAATATTTAAAGCCTTCTTTAAATGAGCTCACCATGTTCATAGATTTTAATATACACGATCTTAAACACGAAGCTTTGTCCACTCCCAGTTTTACCTCCTGGTCAAATATTACCCTTGGGTCCGCTGAAATATTATAATATTTTGCGTATCAATTTAGTAAATTATATCTCTCTGTTGGAGAAAATAATCATCACACTAACTTTCAGTGTAGCCAATTGTTTTCGCACACTTTAGAGTAGGAACCTTCGAAAGCTCCAAGTAAGTGTCGATGAAATCTGCTTGGATAACTGCCTGAATAATTAATAAATATTGATTAATAATACTCAACGAATAAACAATTATACGAAAATTTGTATACTCTGCCTATTGAGGAGAACTAACGCGTAAAAATTGCTTGGAACACAACTTGGGTTATCGAGAAACGTGAAATAATTTGCATATTGTTTTATCGAGATGTAAAGAGCGTTATAGCAGCAGATACAGCACAGAAGTGCATTGCACACTGTATATTCTATGACGCATTGAATTACCGGGGATTCTTCTCAATTTTACCTTTAATATGTACGTTAGTTTCGGTGTCTCATTTCGTGCTTGATGCCTAAGGTTTAACCGTGCAGGTTTCTATCGTGCACGTGCACGTGCATGTAATCATCTTTATAAGGTAGCGAATGAAAGAAAGGAAACGAAATATAATCGGAAGTCGAGCTAGTCTGAATTAACACAAAAGGAAAAGAAATAAAAATCCATAGCGGAGTTCTTCGAATTAAAGAAAAGGAAGTGAATGAGATTCCAAATCGAGACGCTTTAAATTTCAAGTAAATGGAAATTCCAAACTTATAATAATAATCAACATTTTACTTACTATAGTTAACAAAAGACAGATGCCAACCAGAAGACTCTTCATTTTGAAGTTGATTTTTGATAAACAAGAAATACGCGTTAAGAATATATTTCCACTACTAAACTTTCTTGGTGAATTGCGCCGATATTTATATTGCAAATGTGCCGATAGAAAAAAGTCTGTTACATATGATACATAGCCAAAAAAAACCTATTAAAGTATGTTGTATTGATGGATCGTTTCCGATCACCTATGTCTCGTATGATGATGACGATGAGAACTGTTGGTTATGTGATTACTAGTCAAAAAACTGGAATAATAATTACTTCCTTTAGTTACGTATCGTCTTGTTCGACGTTCTGTTTATTATCCACGATTGGAATCGGATTCGAAACAATTACACGATTCAGAACATTCGACAAGAATGGAAAAAATATCAAAATACTTTACTAAAATGAAATAACGCCGCGAAAGTCTTTGTCGATGGAATTAATTAGAGATGATAACAAGAATTTTACTATAATCGATATCATTGTTGAGATATGTATAATTTCTCTGCTGGACTAGATTAAACGCGCAGTAAGAATACTTGTATGCGAGTATCAGTGTGTGGGAGTATGTGTGTGCGCGGCGTCTCAAAAACAGATGGATGTAAACTGTCCAGTCGTTAGAAGCATCTGGAAGAGTCGTCGGTTAACAGTCGGGTAAAGAAGAAAGTGCTGAGACGCTTGCAGATATGTATCGATAAATGTAATAGAGATCGTCCATTAAATAAATGTATAACTATTTAAACATTAATTAAAAGTATAAATTTTGTGTTCCCATAACATTATTTCGGCTTCGAAGATCCAAAATTCTCAACAATCATATACAAATGCAATCGGCACGATCCGTAGGGCGAAAGTAAAAATGGTAATTTCTTTCAAATCAGGGTAATTTAAAACGTTTATTTGAAACTGTATTTACAGTATTTGAAGTGAAAAGCTATATCTTGCGATAAATTTATCCAACTATGTTTTTATAACGATATTAAGACAGTCTAATCTGTAAACAAAGTCGGCAGTTTGAACAAACGTTGGGCATCTTCCCAAACATTTTCAAAAGAGAGTTTCCCGACAGATATAAATAAATGTAGCGACTCAGAGAAGTCATAATAACAATTACCGTTCGTCAAGCGAATAATTACCATTGTTTATCGAAGAGTTAGTTATCAGTTTGTCTATCGAAGAGTTAGTTATCATTTTGCCTATCGAAAAGTTAGTTATCATTTTGTCTACCGAAGAACCATCATTTTGTCAACCGAAGAACCATCATTTTGTCAACCGAAGAACCATCATTTTGTCAACCGAAGAATTTTATATCCGCCAGTCTGTCAGTCGATTGTCAATATCGAAATCGAGTAAGATTTGAATAAATCATTACGTATTGTTAATTTTGCTTTCGAACAACTTTAATCATCTCTCGTGCCAGTATTCTCGCACATAGCAGGTTAGCCGAAAGTGGAACTTATTGCCAGTTTCGTTAAACGTCAGTTAACGCTACCGAACGCGGCAACTAAATAGAACGTGACAACAGTCATCTTTCGCTTCCTTTCTTTATATCGGTGAAATAGACATTCATTGTATTTGGAAAAACGAGTCTTTCTAAGCGCAATATATTCGACGTTATTCGTGTACAGATGTTTACGTGAATGAGAAGATCAGATGATTAGACGTGGCGTAGATGTTTGAATCTTTTGTAATTTATACGTCAAAGAAATATTAATAAATACCGCAGAAATAATAGTTTCTTCGTGTTTAATAAACTCTAGTAATAAACTTTATTAAATTTTACGATATATGTCTACTCCATTGTGAAAACGCATATTAATCAATTTTATTATAAAGTTCACGTTATATCGAATTTACGAAACGGAAAACAAATGATGATTTGTCAAGATGGAAAGAAAAATGAGGGATAATTAGAAATAATTATTGAAGTGTTCAATTTTCATCTAATTGCTTTTGTATTTGCGTCCTTACAGTTGCATCATATCTTGTATTATTTTCTATCTAATAATTCCAATGCTTCTTTGTTACTTAAGAAATCAAGAGGTCGAAATTCCTTTGAATTAAGCCGGCGTCATGCAGCGTGAAAACTCGAAAGCGATGTCGCACTCGTCGGTTTTCCCCGCAACTGCAAGGATTTTTAATGAATTATTAAGAATCTATATATTCAGTACGTTCTTTCCCATTCAGTTCAATCTTTGCTTACCTTCTTCCACACATTTCTTCATCTGATCGATGTCTTCCGCAGTTGAGTCTGACTCTTTGCTAAATTTCTTATCCATAACGTCTTTTAATTTGTCTATTTGGATCTGACCGTCCGTCATCTAAACAACCATTTTTATATCAGAGAACATAGTTGAAGATCGTCGAACATAGAAAAGTTGTAAATTTATATTTGAGAAGTTTGGTTGTTCGGAAAAAACGACCGAGTAGATGTCAGCTACTGTACGAACAGGATAACGTCAGGTTTCGCGTTATAAATTAATCAACAATGGAATTTTAGGGCTTTGAATAGAAAGTTGTTCAGTCACTGTTCAACTATAAACCTTATTTCGATGATCTATCGTCTTTTTACACTCTCTAAATTATTCTAATCCTTTGACAATGTAATAAGAACTCAGAATAAAAGATGGACGAAGAATCAGGGATGACAAATTTAGAAGAAACATCGTCTCTTTATTCTGAAGATTTCCTGCGTCTGATTCTGGTCTTCTAGATACAACGTTTCCTCGGATCAGATAAGAAAAAAATACGTTCTTTTAACTTTCTATAAGTGATAAATACTAATAATTGTTTGGCTGTTGACGACATTTAAGACGTGAGATTTGTAATGTTATATTCGACAATCGTGCGTATGTAATATTTGTGTGCCTACTTGATACATTGTTGAAAAGTTAAGTGAAATTTTCTAGCATAACTAATGATTGAAAAATTGCTTTGCGTTAGAGACAATGAAACCTTTCGAGCAAGGAATTGAGCAACTATGAAACATTGGTGAGAAATTGGGGGTAAAGTTAAGTTAAATTAAATTCCAAGAAAATTGAAGTATAAACTTACGAACCAACCTAATAAAGGGGCAGTGAGATAAGGGAAAAGATGTTCAAAAATAAGGAAAATGTCTTACAATGTTTAGGCGTTTCATAAAACAGGCTTTCACGCATCCCCATTTGGTCCTTTCCTCACCTTCCAAGTCGTTAACAGCAAACGTCTTAATTTGATCTAAAATACAGATAGATCGTTTTAATGAATGTGCCAGGAAATAATCGACAAAATTTGAATGATTATTGTAATGCGTTACCTTGCGGAATCTCGGCTTCTTCCAGACAAGATATTATATCTTCTTTGTAAGCTTCTATGAATGCTTCTACCTTATCATCACATATGGCTCCCTAAGATAAACATTTGACGTTCATTGAAATTTAATTTTTTACATCTTCTTCCTTTTCATTACACCGTTTACTTTGTCGTTTATTTCATTCTACTCTTTAGACGATAAAGTAAAACGCTTGACGAAAGAATTATTCTTCAATTGTCATACACAGCTATCGTGATTATGTTGGCGAGGATTAAAACAAATTCACAAATACACCGAATATAGAAATTAATATACAACTAGTTATAATACTTTTTTTTGTAGTTAAATATAAATAGTTTCTTGAAACATATAGAGGCAACTCTAGAGAAGTGGGAATTATTCTGCAGTGATCTTATTCACGCATTTTTTCATTTAATTTGCGAATTGCAAGAAGCTTCAGGATACGCTGATGTTGCTAAAAAATAGCGACAAATAATTAACTGTACGTGATTCTTGTTGCTTATTAATACATAACGACCAATCGACTATTTGAAATCCTTTGGTGATTTCTGTAAAGTTTATCCTTGCGATAAGTATATTCATATGCGTTTTTAGATTCGTTGCAAACGTTAGTAATATAATTAGGATAGTCGTGTTCCACTGAAAATGTTTCTATAAGTGTTAATGCTTTCACTGTGGACAAAAATACACTCCACTTCGGTTTTATAGGTAACCGTAGCTAAAACGAATTCTATCCCCTAACGATTCCATAGCAACCAGGACAGGTATTAAATTAATATGGAATCTCACTCACCGCAACGAAGAGGAGGCAACAGATAGCCAAGCTAACTCTCATGTTGTAAGTAAGTTTCGGATAAAAATTCCACGGAAAGCAAAACACTTGACTGACGCCTGTCGACACGTGAACATCATATTTATAGCAGAACTGTGGAAATATGTGTCCAACATCTCCTGAGGTGTTAAGATTCCATTACGGAATAACAGGAAGAGAAATAATTGCTCAATTCATGTTGGTGTTTATGTAACGCGACTTGATTAAAATCTGCCGGCCCTCGATTGCTTCGGATGAAGAATAAAAAAAATAATAGACTTCGTCAGAACCAGGGAAGATGATCGTCGTTCGTATAATTAAAATTCGGTTTTCTTCTAACGAGCCACGTTCCGTGATCGATAAATAACGATCGTTAGGCGTGATTTATTCTCAGATATCTTCGCCGATCACCCTTGTGCCATCGGCATGCGATGATTCGTCATGGGAATGGTTTCTCTTTTTAGACACTTTTTTGTGAACGATAACCGACGTTTACGATTCAAACGGACGGAATTAATTGGTCGGCTAATTACTCTGTTCGATTCTATTCTAATTATTGCCTATAATTATCGCAAACAGCCGTGTGAAATCTGAAATGATTACAGGTGGCCTTTTAAAATAGAATCGTTGTAACAGGTACGTGTTAACCCCTGCTACGTGGTATCCTCAAAGCTGAGAGTATTTTCGTTGTACAGTATCGGCCAAAGGTTTGGAACCAGTGTATAGTCGTTCTCCACTGTATTTTCCAATGTAAATTGACTTTATTCGAAAACGAAACTGTTAACATTCGTTGTTATTAGGGAATTGATAAAAACGACCATACACTTTGTGTTTCAAAAGTTTGCAGTTATTATGTATTCCATAGAATCTAGAAATTTAAGAGAACAATTACGTTTCTATTGGCTTGAAACTCTTTCCCAAAAGACTATTCCTAAAACTCTAAGAGTTTCCTAAAACTCTAACGTGAAATATTTGTGGGGTGTGTGCATATGATATCTATAACGCGGATACCAAATTAGCAACGAAATTAGTAGCAGATTCGATTCTCGAGAGAATTACTCGCAATTTTTAGTTAGCAGCCTATGTTCTTCATAACGTAAGGTGTCAACGTGTAAGGAAAGCTAAAGCCTGGCAAATTTCTGCGTAACGAAAAAAGCCATTTTATTTTCAGAAAGAGTGCATCGAAGTCACAGACAAAGGTCGTCGTTTTACATCAGTTAGTTCAACTTTTAACAGCAACGGAACTTATTCGCAAGGATTAAGATCTTTCGAGCTGAAACATCGACGGGAAGATTCCGAACCAGTTCGACAAACTATTAGAAGAACCGGATTGGGGTTTTTCCTTCGATTAAAGGCGGGTGATGGACGGCCTTGAATTAATCTGAGCGTTATTATCGTCGTAACAGAAGGAAGTTTAAACCGCGGAAATTGGCCCCATCTTAGAACGATCAAAATATTTCATCGATTCGAGCAACCAACTATAAATTTGTCTGCTCAAATGAGACTGTGTAGCTACGGGCGTACAAGATAAATCTTGCCAGTGCACCGTCATAAAGTTGTAAAATCGGTCCGATATTTCATCCTATCGTGAGTTAAGCGTTGCGCACAGGTAGTTCGATATCGAATAACTGATAATAATCTTTCTGTTCTGTGCAATAGTGTATTCTGTTCTGTGCAAGAGAATCTTTTAATTGCGATATGATTGTCTTAATTACACGGTTAGTAGACGCAGAAGTTCGTATAATGCAAAGTCGTGGACAATTGTTTAGAAACGTTATGTAAAGTCGTATTGGTGTCTCGTGATGGGTTTTGAAGATTGCCAGGTGGAAGCAAAGAGTTTCTTTTAGACAGATCAGTTAGAAACAAAGAGTCGGAAGAAATGTATGGGGAATATTGGGTAATAATACAGTTATTTCGTGATATATTTATCACTCTACGAGTAAATTTGTTCGTTTAATTATTGTCATCTAGTTTTTATTATTTTATCGAGCATAGTTATATTTTTTCGGAAAATATTCATTTCGGGGAATATCTTTATCGATAATTAACGTAATGTCAAAGACAGAGGAAACAACGGTTTTATAATATAAGAATTAAATATTATTTGACGTACAATAACATTTTCTTAAGTTATCGAATCGTATCGTTCGAGAACTCGGTCAACTTCGAAAGTTAATTTTTCTAGACAAATAGCTGACGTATCATCGGTACGCTCCCAGACCCACGATATCATTGATCGATGATCGATTATAGAATAAGACTTGGATAGTTTAAACCCTTCTGCATTGTGGTTTTTTTCGGCTATGTCTACACACTGCTACTTTTCGACTACTACGACGACGACGACGACGACGATGACGGAGATGACGATGCCGAGGTGTTTGCGATTGGAAATTTCTCTTGGTTCTTCGATGATCTTGTGAGTCCGTCATTAACGAGTTGTTCACGGTATTATATAAAGCTGTAACAGATTTTACAGATATTTAAAATTACGCATCGATAACTCGCAAGCTTTTTAATGACCGACGTGATTAGGAAAATGTGAAATACTTGGAATTTCTAGCTGCGAGTAATTTATGAAATTGTTTCAAAGATTCTGAAATCAGCTTCGAAAATGCTGCTGCAACTTGAATCACGTTTGTCCGTGCATTGTCATTCATATCGTTTCAACAATGAGATATTCTACGATCTCTCATTATTTTTCACTGTAAAATGAGGAAATTTTGAAAAGTAGCGATGGGAATCTTTCGAAGAGATCGTATTTCGCTTTACTTTCGCACAAACGTATCTCTTGCCCATGATCCAAAAATATAAAAGGGACTTTGTGCAAAATTCCAATTATTACGTAAAATTGGTAACGTTTCAAGCTCTTTTTCGAGAGATCGATCTAAGATGAATTACTGCACCCAAGTTATTGTTTCCGGCGTAATCGTAATTAAAAATCACCTCCGAATCTGTTGCATAGGTGCATGTGCTAAATTGCCATGCAGCTTCGCACCCGTCCGTAGCCGTCACTGCAAATGAAAATTACAAATAACGAACGCAAAAAGATATAAATAATTTCTTATTAATACTGTGTAATTGTTGCTTTAAATATTTGTTTAAAACGGTGTTATTTCTTGCGTCGTTGATTATCAACGAAGGTACTTGCCTGCGTTTTTACACGTTTCAACTAAATGTGTAATGCGTGGAAAATATTCGTCGAGGATCATAACACGAGCATTCTTCACGAAGAAATCCCACATAATTTCGTCGCCTTTCATCTAACGAAGAAAGCAAACGTATTTTTCCATCTTGTTAATTTAAAACATATAACGTTCATTGTTGTGAAATGATGACTAACTTTCTGACCATTGATTAAAAAAAAAGAAAAAAAAGGAAATTGAAAAATTTCACTTACAGCTTTAGTTTGTGTCAGAACGCATTTCATATAGCACATCAACTTCTCGTCTTTTGGGAATTCACCGTTATGTTGGCCGTCTAGAAGCTCTGTACGTAAATCACCAAAGAGTTTATTATTCTTTCTTGAAAGCTGTTACCAAGAAATTGTACCTACATAGTACATTTTGTTTATTTTCGAAATTAATCATCAAGACGAACAGAATTGAAATAAAATTCGTATGGGACGAATTTTCGTCCACAGTAGATAGATAGCCTTTAACGTTCAACGATAAAGTTAAAGTAAAAGTTAAAAATAAGAAAGAACTGTCAAATAACATTGAATCTCAAATCGAAGAATGATGGATTAATTTCGATTACATTTCCCATAGAATAATCATCGAACGTCTGCATAACCAAGTGTGTTCACAAATCACAAAGGCTACCTCTTCCTCGTTGAAAAAAATTTGATCAAATATCATAGCCATCCTTGCAAATTGAAAAAAGTAGCATGGAAAAGTACCTTTAGGGGTGTTGTTCTTCTTGCTGCAAGGCTTCCTCAAGTTCTTGATGGATTTCTTCAGTTCGTCGAGGTTCATCTTTTTCTGTACGCGTAAAAGAAAGTCCAAAGTTCTTGTGTATAATATACACATTCAGGCGAATTATAGCTTCGAATAGGAAGAATCGATCGATCAAACTCACGCTCTCTGTATCTTTGATCGCCAGCAAGACAAGCATCAACGAGACCAACAGGCAAACGCCGACCCCCTTCATCCTGTTTGACTTGTTCCAAATTTATTCTTCTTCCTCTTCCTCGTTGATGCTTCGAACCAACTTCGCCAGCTCCTCGATGGTTCAAACCACGAAGAAATAGCGCACGTGGATTCGCAATACGATCGTACACTCTCTTTTATAGTCCGCGTTGATCGTCGCAGTAGGAGAAGGAACAATTTTTGCATTTTGTGGGTGTTGCACGAAGCTTGACCCGTAATTACCCCGCCGACTAATAATTAATGTGCAACCTGCACTTTCCGCGTAGCATCTTCGGAAACTTAGACTACGTCGGAAAGGGAAGAGTGTTTCCGCCACGTAATGGATTACGTCGCAAGTATGAAATCGTTATGCGTAGTATTATCATTGACGATGCTGGATTATGTCCTGAGAGTACCTCTTTTAGCGAGTTACTTCCTTTTTTCTCTGATTTTGTGTTCTTTGCTTCTAATTTTTCTTTTCCAGCTTTGTACGAGGACTCTCCTGCTCAATTAACACTTTACCGACCGATAGCCGGTTAATCGGGTTTTTGCCGCCGACAATCTTTCTCATTATTTGAGCAGTAATTTATTATTTAGTACTAAGGTACCTTGCTCAGTTGCCTTGCTTTGTAAGCTTCCACAGTTTTATACCAATTGAAATGGAAAACGTACCGTTCGCGATGAACAAAAAGAATGGGAGAATCTGCGCCTGAGATGCCGGTCGGACGTGCGTATGGTGTTGAATCGCTAGCGGTCGGTAAAGTGTTAATTTATTAACGAAATTCACGTATATAAGTATCTGTGATTATTATGCATTATCGATTTCAGATTGGTTTCAAATTTTACGCATATAATCGCGTCTTATTAGTAACAGTGAGTCACTACAATGCTGTTTAACCGTTTTAGCGCCACGCAGCGCGATCACGCTGTTCGCTCTACTGTGAATTGTATCGCGATGTTTGGTCACGATCGTCAATTCGCAACGCGCTCGGTTTCAAATGCAGCCCGTCGCGAGTCATATCAGAGTTTCCTCTCGTAATTACTTTTTTTTTTTTGTTTCAAATAATCATAAACCACCTGCATAAACGAAAAAAAGAGCAGCGCGATCGCGTCGATCGGCATTTCTCGCAAATAAATGAACGAAGCGCTATCGCGCTGCATGGCACGATCCGATACGGATTCTTAAAAGGATTCTAGGCCTGGCGCTAAAATGGTTAAAAATTTCCCGAGAAGAGAGCGAATTTTTTGGATAGAAACCTTCTCGCATAATTTATTTGAATCTTACTCTAACTTGAAATCGGGAGATTAATAATTGCTATGTTATACTTGCACGCTATTTTATTGCGAATGTTTGATACAATACGATATTAGATCGTAACGTATAAAATATCGAATTTTATCACCTTCGACAAATATCTTTATCTTTCAGACGGTTGATTTTCTCGTTTACGCATTTTTAACATTTACGTACATATGAAAAGGATATATAAACGTATCCTTTTCTTAGGATTCAGCGTAAGTATAAATCATCTAAAATCGGACATTTCATTCTCTATGATCTAACAATATAAGAAATATATAATATATATAATAACACAGTAACGTAAATCACTAACATTATTTTCATTGGAAAATTAATGTCAACCTAAAATATTTTTCAAAATTTACGATCATATTATATAACGTCGTACTAAATTTAAGAAAATTACAGCTCAAAATAAGTAAAGCATTCGTACACGTTATCGGTGGATCGCTCCTTCTATCGATCTCGCGATCGTGGGTTTGCAGTTTGATAAATTTGCACGGCGCCTCTTCGAAAGATGGTGCAGTTTGTCGTGAATGTCGTTTGTTAAGGAAAGAAAAACTTTTCCGGATTCGTGTCGTAGGTGCATTTTACGAACGTGTATGATTTCTGGCATTCATCACCGGTGTATTCTGCGTATAAATGGAACAAAGTTTAGGTGGAAGCTTTAACTTGTTTCGTATAAAAAAAAAAAAAAAAAAAATTGTGGTGCGTCTGAAAAGTTTCTAAAGCGATGGAATCTCGATTCAGAAAGGAATAAATTATTGGAATTTTTCTACAATATCTTTACACGAATACGGTGGGTGATTCGAAGCTGTCGACGGTTTTGCAAATTTCTTTGTAAGCAACCGACTTTTATTTAACTATCGATCATTTCGACTCCGATCATACTTTTTTATTGTTGACAAATTTTCTAAATTTGGAAAAATTATGAAAGAATCGTTGTTGATACTTATGATTAAATGTCTGCTAAAGTTCTTCTTGAAATATTAAAAATATATTTGCTTGTTTTGAACGAGCAAATGTTCGAGTATTTAGTAATTTGCCTTACCCATATGACTACATTTCAGTATGGCTTCCTTCATTATGGCTGCTTCTTCCGCTGCCATCGAAAGTTCTACTTGTTTGATCACCATAGCAAAATCGATATTGCCATTTTTAAACTAGACAAACAAACGGATCAAAAATGTCGATTAATCAATCTATCTTCCAGCGGACAATCTTAATATTGAATGTATTATTTCATTTTGTATTTACGGTTCGAATTAATTTCATAATGCAATTCGTATAGCACTTAAGATTTGGATCCTCTGGAAATTCACCTCTTCGCATGCCCTCCACTTTATCTAAATAAATTCCGACAGAAATACAGAAGAAACTTTGTCAACGATCTAACAACTTTCTTCGATTTGATCGAATTCTGTTTTATTCGCCTTCTCTACTTACCTTCTGATATATCGATTTTTTGCAAACAAGACCTGCGCAGACTCCTTGCCATTTTGTCCATTTGTTCGGCAGTGGCCTAAAGTTCATCGAATAATTTACATTCTGTTGTCAGTTTTCTATCCTTTTAATTTTTAATAAATAATGACACTTGTTGAGAATTTCCTGGTTTTATTTCTAACAGCGCACTATTCGTCATTTTGACGATGAATTTTTTACCATTAAATTTTATTAAATTTTCACACGTCTAACCCTTTTGGATGATCATGTTACCGGAATATTTTAATTTTCAAAATTTCAAATATCTGAATCTGTTAATATTCTATTACTTTGGTATTTAAATGAAACTTTTTTAATCTCTAAATGGCGGAGAAGTATGTCGAATACCGAATGGTAAAATATTTCGCAGAATATTCGAGAAATATTTTTCGGAAACTATTTATCACTTTTATCTATCTAATTGCCATTATTCCAGCGAACAAAATTCCTGGATGGCTGAAAGAATTAATATTTCCACTAATACTCAGCCAAATGTATTCTTTCATTCAAATTAAAGAAACGTACACTTTCTGCTGGTTTCCACGCCACGAACGCGAACAACATTGCGACAAGTAAAAGTTTCACATGCATATTCGAATTTTTAAATAGAAAAGGAAATGAAAAGGAATGTTAAAGCGTAGTCTTTTTTCAGGACCAAGCGACTGAAGGCTTATTCGCCTAGTCTTTCTCTTATAAACCTTTCTGCTCTAACGTTTCGTAAGTCATATGCGATGACTTTTGTTCGATATCAGATAATTTGATAATTTGATAGTCGCTAGGAAATTACGATAGAAAAACATGGTCTTTTTCGACTTGATGATAAACTCGCTGACTTTATGTAACGCGAATTAAGGAGCGTTTTCAACCAGTGAATTATCGTCTCGACGAGTTTCAACTCCCTCGAACGAAATAATCTTTCATCGTCTTGTTCTTTCCGCAATGATTCGATACGATTTCCTTTTTCACTGTAATTTCCTAGTTAAAAATGTAAGATTATCGTGGAAAATATCGTTTATCTTTCGAGAAAGAGTAGAAGGTAAATAATTTCTTCGCAGAACGAGTAGATATTATTTTAAATATTGGGTTGTCCGAAATGTTTCTTTCGTTTTATGAGGAAACGATAGATGCACGGCATGTTTCTTTTTATATTATTTTATTGAATTCAATAAAGTAATACGAAACAAGACATGCTGCGCACCTACTAATTCCGTATAAAAAGAAAGAAACTTTTGAGACAATCCGATACCTACGATCACATCCTCGTGTTTATTCAAAAATTCGACATATTTCGACAATCCTAATTTAAAAACTGTTTAGCGAGCTTCCATTGCAAAACTATCGACAAATTATTCCATTATAGTTTGCGGTAACAGTCACAGGCTCGATCGTGCCAGCCACTGCACCGTCTCGTGCCCCACACCCGCTCGGTGCGGTTTGCACGCTCCAACTTGTACGAAGCAAGTTTTGGCCGGTCGTTCGCTTTGTCTGCAGCTCCCTTCGTCGACCGAAGACTCGGCGTTAATGTCGAACCCTTGTATCTCGAGAGACACCCTTAAAACAGGAGCATCTGGCCAGAAAGCGCCGCCATCCCCGCGGCCATTAGTTCGTGGGGCTACTCTTCGCCGGTTCGATAATTACATTTTTTTCCACCCTCTCGACACGATCTCCTCGGCGATTCGTTTCCACCTGATCGTCCTATACTTCAACGAATCTCGAGTGGAATTCCTCTTCATGTCCTTTTCGATGCTCATCCCTTCGTTTTTCTTTTCTCTTTTGGCGCAAGCGACTATAGTAAGCTTGGCTTTTGAAGAGACGATGGCTTTTGCCTGGATATTCCGGCTCCCCTTTAAGAGTTCGTAGATCGAGTGCGATGAAATTCATTGGAAATGTATGTGTTACCGTCGACGAGATGCGAAATTTTGGTTTTGAATTTGAGTAACAAAAGAATTTCACGGATTTTAAGGATTTTAGCGGTAGAATTATCAGGGTGGTTGAAACGATCAATTTAAAAGTTTTCATAGAAATTTCGTAGATTTACGTTCGATATAACAAAAATATTTCTGCGTGTGCAACACAAACATATATCTCGCTCTTGTCACTTGTCAATTGATTTAATATCATCAGCAGATCGCGGATATTTATACATTTATAGAAGATCGATCGAAAGTAAAGCAACGATTATAACATTTGGAGAGTAAAATAAATAATTTCGGTTTCATGTTTTTCCCTTGCAAACGAACGATACATTTATTATCAAATTAAGAGAAACTTAAGAAAAAAACATTGTTTAAATTAAGAGAAACGCGACAACGCGGGACGTTTTTGTTTCTAATTTGATGAAAATATGAAAGAGAAGGAAGAAGCTTGTCCGTGGGATGGACCTAATTCCACGATATCATATCCGCATCTTGCCTCGTAAACTAAAAATACTTGTACACGTGTAACAACAAAATTTCGTCAGACGGTGACATCGAATCGAACCGATGGAATCCGATCGCGCAATACCGGCCTTCCTTCACCCACATCTGGACACCGCGTGCTCGTTTCCGAACAACGATCCGCGATATCATAACGCGCACTTTCTCCGCTATTCATGGACACGTTCGATTTTAGAGCGTGAAGAATGTCAATATGTTACCTATATCCATATACGTGGACAACTTTACATAATAATTGATTACCTAATAATTAAATTGTCGATGCAAATTGATATTTTTAGAAACGTAACTATACAGATAGCACGTTGACACGAATTTCGTTTACTCGTTAAATATCATATCTTTATACATTTTTATATCTCTCATCTGCGTTGTATTTGTCCATAAATGAGCAAATATCCGCAGTCTGCTAATTTGTATAAAGCAAATGTTATACTTATGAACGATACTTATGAACAGGGGTGGGGGTATGTGTTAAGAATTTTCACAAGAACGAGTTAATCAGACCGCGGAATATCCATCGCAGAAGTGTTGTTCACGATAATAGCGGAACAATCGAAACGCGAAAACGAACAATGTGAAACGAGCATCGTGAGAATCTCTTGGCTCCACGAGGTCAAAATTGCTTCCTAAGGAATAGCGATCTCGCCAAGTCCAGTCGGTTCGCTAGACAGGGTTGAACAATAAAAGAAAACGGTGTCTGATTGTTTGCGGGCGTTAACGACGATCGCGTGCGACAAAACTAGCTTCTTCCGTAATATAAACAACGGGGAAATAAGAACGCGGAAGCGAAGGGCGAAGAGCGAAAAAAAGATGGACGCAACGTTGAGCAAGAAACGGGGCAGCGATGTTACGAATTACGGAAAGGGAAGGGCGTGTTAGAGAATCACGTCGGACGAGTCATGAGAATAACGTGACCTCTGCGACGCCGCCCTAATTAAGCGCCTTTAATTAACGGTAATAACCGCGTTTCACGGCGAGTTGCGTAACGAAACGTCTTGTCGATAGGTCGCTGCTTCGTCCAGAATTATAATAACGCGTTCAGCTTGCCACGACGTATACAGTTGGCTGAAAATGTTCGATATCGTCTGGTAAGTTGCTTCGCTTTGGCCTGCGTTTATTTAATAATGTTGTTATTTCTGTATTTAGAGGTAGGATCACAATAGCTATTGTTTTATTCTTTGGATAAATCTATCACACCGTTCTCAGCCGAAAAAACCTTTATTGCACTTTCTTACGTGGACTGGGGATAAAAACAAAAGAACATCCTAAATCTATCGATTGTATCTAGTTACTATCTTCTAGTTACTATTTATTGCAACTAGCGCATCTGCATATGGATGGCGAGCACGAACTTACGTTGTTATCTTCAACAAATAATTTAGGATGTTCCGTTTTGCTACGAACGTGTATTACGTAGGACGTAGGCGACGAAGCGGGAGATGTAATTTGAAAGTTTAGAAAGCCGATGAATAAATCGATAGACAATGTTAATAATAAAAGATCACGATATTTAAAATTGGAAATATTAAAAAGTTCGAGAACCTACGTGTGTAATGTAAGTCTCGTAAATCTCGGATTCTGAGAAAGGTTAACGTTTAACCTTTTTATATAATGAAAATATAATGAAAAACATTTCAAAGAATTTGTAAACATAAAAAACGAGAAGCTCTCTCCGTCTGGGAGGCGAGAATCTCGCTCTTAAAAAGATATCGCTTTCATTTGAAAGGTATTCGCATAAAATGCCCAGGCCGTATTCCTGGCGACAGTGCGTCACATTGTTGCATCAACATCGCCGCCAAATTGAGAGGCGTATAAACGTGTGGCCGAAGAAAAAGGAACGAGCACGGGATAAATGAACTGTGTCGATACGTTTTCGAAACGCGGCGATCACCAGCCGAGAGACTCGCGACTGCGTAATAAATTAATCGCGTGCCCCGTCGCGATTAAAGGCTGCCCTTTGTCATGCTAATTACCTTTCAATTAAACTTCACAGTACCGGGATCCCCGAGCTTGCCTGAATTAGCTTTTAGTCGGCTCTGATTCGGGCAACTTACTTTCCGCCGCAAAATTCCAAGCAAATTGTGGCTCCTGCTTTTAGTCCAACCTCCCTCTGTTCCACGTAGAAGACCCTTCGAAGGGAATTAAGAGAAAAAAGAATAAGATACATTTGGCCTTCGTTCTTCGTGATCAGAGTGGCCTCTCGAAACTCGCTTCTCGCGTCTTTTGCCTGGTTATTCGCAATCACGACCTTTGACAGTCTCGCAGCGGAAATGAAGTACGGGGGTTGTTCATCTTTGTTGGGGTTGCAACGTTAGGTAATTTTTCTTTCCTTGAAAAATATACATCGATTTTATACGATAACGTGATCCGTACGGATAAAAGCGGATGTATGCCTGGCCTGATGTACGAATTGATACGCACGGTGGTTACAAAAGATATTGGCACATAGCTTTATTTTTCAATGAAGAGTTTCTTCGTATTAAGTTCTATGCTTCGTTTTAATGGTATGACAATTTTTGTAGTCGTAGAGTATTAAATGATACAGATATATTTGTACCTGATCAATTAGTATATACACGGTATAATAATTACAATAGCGTAATACCGATACTTTTCGTAGCCACCGTTTATATAGTTTCGATTTGTAATCGAGATTATGGTTCGCGAAGACGTTTTCGATGACCTCGACGCGATGTTCACCGATAGAAGGGAGAAGGAGCGAAAAAGGTCGGGCCCCGGAGATATCGCCACACTTCCGGCACACGATGTGACTCACAAACTCGTTTCCCCTCTATCGCGGGCACAACGTTTAATCTACCGATTCTTGTTGCGATGTTAAACCGATGGAAAGAATAAGTCGTGTTACCGGTTCGTGCGATCGTTCCAGTTCCAAGTTCTATTTTCACTCCGAACAATGTGGATTCTCCGTTTCAGTTTGACTAGGAAAAATGTTATCTTTTCCTAACTTGCCGAGGCTATAGATAGGATGTTGCAGGAAATTGAAATTTTTGCAAGGAAAAATCGATTATGAACACGAAGTTATTTATACGATACGTATAAAATAAAACTAATTGCTCCTCGGAGATTGCAAGTTTCATTTGTCGAAGAAAGTGCGCGATATAGAAAGCCAATCGAGATGTGAAATAAATTTGGGTGTTCTTTGTATTTGTAACATGAATTTCTTACAGTTGACAAACAATGATGTCGATTTATTGAAAGATGTAAGTGATATCGCTTAAAATTCTGGTAGGGGTCACCAACAGATTGTAAAGTTCAGCAGTTTTCTAGACCACTAACAAAGATTTAGGGTTGTTGGAACGACCATCAAGAAATTTTCAGGATCAGCGTTTTCTCCGGTTACTAACGGAGATTTAGGATTCTCGAAACGATCTTCGACCATTTTCGAGGATCAGCAATTCCCCTGAACCATCGTATCATGTCCCCGGTATAGTCCGTACAAGATATTGTATAACGCGACGATATCATTAATCTCGAAAGATCGTTTACTATTTCTCTAACTCCATGTGCGTTTATTTTTATCTCATATCTTAGTAGTATATCTGCCGTGAATGTTACAAATATTACAAATCGGTTTCTAAGCGCACTTAGTCTTAGCTCCAGTTCCACGACGTTCTTATTTTTAATTTTAGGGATTTTTACAAATATGCCTATTTCTAACTGCAATTGTCGTTATTCTTGGCTCAAATTTTACAATAAACAAATTTACCGCAAGCGTCCTAACAAGATAGTCTGCAATTTCTCATCGTCGTACCACGTATCTAGTCCTGCGAAATTTCTCGCTTCCTCTCTTGCAAATTTATCCTCTTCGCCAAATAATCGACCGATCTACGTATTTGCTTCGAATCGATAAACAAAATTTATATTGTGAAAAATCGACACAAACGTCGATAACCGATAATGAGTTTCTCCTATGTTAAAATATTTCTAACGGAAAAGTAGGAAACCAGCTAGAAAAGAAAATGGGTTGGACTCGCGATATCGCTGTCTATTTTCTCGACCGCTGACACACACGCGAACAGAGCTAATCGTATCCGCTTCCTGTGAGTTTCGGAGCGAGCCACGTCCATTTGACGATAAACAAACAGAAATCGTTGCTCTCGAAATAATCTTCGCCGCGAAGCCACGCTTCCCTCTTCGACCGATTTTTTCACCAACAATCGTATATTTTCCTATTAAACAAACTGCACTTCGAATCTCGAACCAGGTCTAACCCCAACCTAACCCCGCATGACTCGGCAAGTTTCACGCTTAGAAATTGTACGGCCTATCTGCGTGTTAACAATTGCATAACGCCCTGCTTCCATCGAAACGAGACCAAACGCACGGCAAATATCTTGGAAACACGATGGAACGCGAATACGTGGCATATATTAGGTTGTCCGAAATGTTTCTTTCGTTTTACGAGGAAATAATAGACGCGCAATGTTTTATATTATTTTATCGAATTACGTGCAGATAAACATCACGAGATTTCATAGACTTGCTTTCACGTTTGTATGAAGGTGCACTGTTGTAAAAAACACGTTTGCGAAAGAAATACACTTTCCGGACAACCTAATACATATATGGCGTTCACGACGATTTTCATTCAGAATTATTTTTGTTGAAAATGACAACGTGACTTCGTGCTCGCCATCCATATGCAGATGCGCTAGTTACAATAAATAGTAACTAGAAGATAGTTCTAGATAAATTTAAGATATTGTTTTGTTTTTATCCGTAGTCCATGTAAAAAAGTGCAATAAAGGTTTTTCGGCTGAGAACGGTGTGATAGATTTATCCAAAGAATAAAATAATGGCTATCATGATCCTACCTCTGAGTACAGAAATAACAACAATTTTCATCAATCGCTTTTCACCATTTTATATTCCTGTCTGATCTATATCTCTGAATCTAATTTGGAAACTATTATTGTTTATAAGATACGATTATCATTTCTAAATCCAATCTGTATCTAATCTATGTACAAATCTGATTTATCCAATTTATAAGTTCGCATAGATATTCACAGTTTGTCGTTGATATAAACTCTATTGCTGTAAACAAACGTTTACACAGATTCGACAATTCCTTGCTGATATCTAATTATGCTAACAGTCGTGTCGATTTATATAAATTACAGCCAGAGGAGGGACTTTGATTGCGTTAGGCCGCGGAGTCCGCGATATTACGACCAATCGATTACGCTTCATTCAAATAAAGGGGATTGTACTGGATAGGGAGAACAAAGGTGACCCGTAATGAAGCCTGACACTCGGCAATTAGCGACGGCGGATCGTTTTTTGATTTAATTGCTGTCGACTGCACAGGCGTAACCGTATTACGCGTTCACGAGCCGGCTTTTACCTTTCCCGATCAAATGGAGTCATTCGTTGGACCTAATTTATGACAGAGCGTAGACGGTAGTCTTCCGGGATGTTAGGTTCAGGCAGGTAGAATTTATTGACAGAATAAATTACAGTTGAACCTGTTGGATGGATCGTTTCTTAATCGAAAAATCCTTCTAACACCGGGCTAAAAGGTAACAAAGAAAAGTTACTTTTTATTACGTGGAATATGACAGGAAGATCGATCGATATGACAAACATGATCGATGGAACGTCAATTTGTTGATGGTCACCACTTTTAAGAAAACTCTACATCAGATCTTTTTAGCTTTCTAAAGCACTGAAGCCATCGACAGCGTATAGACAAAAGACTGGGACGAAGGCAGGCCATAAACAGCCGACAGGCGACGTTGGCTTCGGCGTTTTCAGTTATACGGTAACACTGCTAGCGTGCGGATCTGCACCAGCTCAAATTATTGTTTCATACTTGTACTTTTACTTCTGTATTTAAAATATATTTTTCTACCTTATAATTTATCCACGCGTCTCTCTCTTTATACATCTAATAACCTCAACACAATTGAAACGTTTAAATGGAATTTTCTTCGATAGTTGTCAATCTCAAATTTTGTTTCTTCAATCGTTAAAATTTTTCCGATTGCACATTTTTGTATTAAACTGTACTTCTCTCATAATTAAACTTTCCTGTATGTTTTAAAGTTTTATCGAAAAGAGAACATTTTGATTACGAGGTATCGTCGAATACGAATTTTAAACGATATACTTCATTTACCATTTTTTAAACGATTTTTCTGTCACTTTGGCGATAACGAAGATAGAAGGAAGAAACCGACAAACAATGTTTAAGAGTTTAGAACGATATAAATTACGCTCCATTATGCAACACAGTGATTGGTCGTAGGTAAAATATTACTTTGTCAATGGATTACGCAACCATAATACGCTGTTCGGCAACGTGTAATAAGCATTCGGAGTAACATGTAGTTACTCGTACACGATAGCACGGTTAATGATAATACTATTGCTTCATTTTATTAATTAACGAGCAATTTCGACGAAAACCATCTTTTCCGTGTGATGTAACCGATCGAACAATTTTGATAGTAATTTGCGTCTATATAACAGACATTTTAAGCATCCTTGTAATTAAACCAGACGATCGATATATAATTTGTAAAATAATGCTTTCCTGCTTTGTTCCATTGTTTGGAATCCCATTGTTTTCATTAGAAACGCTTAAAAATATCGTAATATATATTAACAGTACGATAATAATTATTCTGATATTTTTTAATAATATTACACCGTACAATTTTTTAAACATTTTTCAAGAAATTACAAAGATCATGCGGTACATGTCCTTACGATGTCGCAATTTCCTTAATTGTAAATAGTTCTGCGAACAAAAGAACAAAGACGCCCGATGGAAACTGCGATTGCAATTACTGTCTTTCTTTTTTTTGCACTTAATTAGCGATATATTTGGAACTTGCCGCAATCCTTCTTTCAAGTGTTCCCACAAATCATCTGTTTCTCTAAATCAAACAATCACCGTTATATTTTCACGCAGATGCTTCCTTTCTTTAATTTTCTTTCAGCTGTTTTGTAAATAACGTCTTTTAGAATTGCTGGGAAGAAACCTGAGTCGCATTTGGAACGATAAAACTCTTCTCTCAATAAGATAGAAATTTATAGAGGTAACTACTCGCCTGTCATCGTTACGTAATCTCACTTTCAAAGAACCATTACTTTTCTTCCTTTTTTCCTTAATTGTACGAAAATTCGTGCTCCGCTTCGATAGTCAGAGGCGAAACCGACGCGTTGAAAGAACATTTTGCGATAAAATTTCCTTCATACGCGTCTCTCTTTTCATCATCGAACCATGAAAACGAGTAAAAATCGCGACCAATCCAGAGTTAGCGTTTTTAATTCGAACATAAAACCATCCATTCTCCTGGAACGATCAATCACGTTCATAGTGTTGGTTGCTCGTTCGTGACGAGAATTTCTCTCTGCACGATTTTATTCCCTGTTGCATGGCTGATCTTCTTCTTGTACGGCGGCGAACAGCTTCAACCGCAAGGCTCGTTTATTAATAAACAGCTGGAACTCTGTTCGTTCCTTTTTTCAATGACTACGTACCCATGTCGGAGAGTACGAAACGTACACTCGGTATATTTTAGCTGCATGATTCAGCGGCCGGCGAAACGCGAGTCCCTCTGCCTGTCTCCCTTTCCAACCATCTTTCCTCTATATTTTTGATGTTCCACGCGGCCTGTCCGCATCGAATCTCGCGGTAAGGTGACGCGACAAAAGTTACCCCGCCGTGCGAAATTTTGCTCCGACTTTTGCTCTCTCAAGACGGAATTCAAGATGGATGATGGACGATTTTTTATCGACTACTTAACTTTTCCTCCCTTTAATAAGAAAGCCTAGAAACCAATTAACAAGCCGATTGAAAGCTCGTAGTATTCGTGATCTTACGAAACGGCAACCTACGTCGAACAATTTCTACTCGATTCAATCTTACGTCGATAAATTCCTTAACTTCTAATTATTCCAATCGATCATCTACCCCGTAACCACGATCTCACGACTATTCTAAATAACTCGAAGACTGTGTATCACTGACTGCTAACTTATTAATAGAAAACGGCGAACGCATTTCCAACCATAGGAAATTATTCCGCCACGTGATACTCCTATTTTGCCATCGCCATATCCTCGTTTCTTATTCTCACGTACTCCACATTCTCGTTTACGCCTCTCGAGAGAGTTTAACAACCACGAAACAACAAATTATTACTGTTTACGCTCGAGTAGGTCGTACGCACGAGCTGCGTGAAAGTAGACAGGCTTTAAGGGCACCGTTGTCAGCGCCGCTGCCAGTACCGCTGGCAAATGCTTGGTGGTGGTGGTGGTGGTGACGAAGAGGAGGTTGATGGCGATGATGATGTTAATGCCGCAACCAGTGGTGCTGGAGTCTTTCTCTGGTCGTCTTCTTCCCTGGCGCATCGTTAAATTCGTCCGGATCGACGCCGCGACGTTCTATAATTCGCGCCTCTTTCCATTCTTTTCTCAGTGATTTTCTCTTCTCTTTCTTTTATTCCTTGCAACGATTATTACTCTTAATATATCGTGATCCTTAATTAGAACAGTCGAGAGACGAGGAAATGAATGTAATTGTCGCATAGGTAATTTTAGTGACCTTGGTGCTTTGGATTTTTCAGTGATGAATTATTCATAGTCATTATAGGTAATTAATACGTTTTCTAATTGCGTTTGCCATGAATATTATTTATAAAATAAAGTAGAGAGAATTGTTTGCATAAAATGTTTCATTAGTGCATTGATTGCTATAATAATAGATAATTGTAATAAGGAATATTCAGTGAGTTGGTAATAGTGTCAAAGTGAATTTGTGAATATTATTTCCTACAAACTATACCCGGTACATCATTTTCAAACGCCGTGTTTTATGTCCTCTGTATAAATTAGTGGCGACGAGGACGTTTACCGAGGAGAAATCTTCGAATTTATATCGTTTACCAGTTGGCACGTCGTTCAAAAGAATATTATTTTCTGCCACCTAAAATATCGATTCTCTACTTCCTATTAACTCTGCGATACTACGCCCACGCGTAATCCTGTTAATACTATACCGAAGAATGGTATACCGTAACGTGGAAACAAGTAAGAGCAGAGTCGCTTGAAAAATGTAATTTTATTAAGGTAACATTTACCAGCGTTTGTATGAAACGTATAAAGCGATATCCTGCTATAATAGAAGTCTCGATTTAATATATCGACACGAGATATCGCGACATAACGCACGTTGCACTATGTCTGTCGATTTTTCTCATCGATATTTAGTATGAAATATCGTTGAAAGGATATTCAGAGAGTCGGATAAATTGTTCTATATGGTGGCATTAAATTCCAACTCACGGGCTGTCTAGTAAACATTTTAAACAACGCTGACAGAAAGAAAATAATCAAATTTGAAAATTTTCTTTCGTTTCAAATCTTAAGATACCACGAGTAAAGAATCGAACATTTTAGGGTTGTTTCGTGTTAACGAGACGTAATTTACATCCACTTTCCATTCACCTCGGTCAATTATCTCACACACGAAATTCCTCGATATCACCTGTCGCCATACTTTCACTCTTCCTTCTAAAAGAAACTCGATCACCTTCCCCATTCTAATCGACTCTTGCACCAACGGAATGTACTTGTGTGAAAAAAGCTGGCGATCAAAGGAAAGAGGTCAAGGAGTATAGCCGTATGTTATACTGCCACGTCGAAAATGTAAATGGTGGAAGATTTTTTGAAAAGATGAGAAATTAGGGGAATGAAAAGAAAACGGAGAACGATGTGGATCGCGACAAGGCCTCCCTGTTTACATTGCGGACGGGCCACCTGAGCGTTTTCGAGGGCAAGGACTGTGGTTCAGTGTCTCGGTGGCCGTGCTCGAGCGAAGTCGGCGATGTGCGTACTTTGAGAAGTGTGAGACGGCGCGCGTCTTCGGTGTCTCGCCACGTAAACAAACGTTTCACCCCGTCGTTTCTAATTCCTGTGCCGTTTCCTTGTTCTTTTCTTTTTTTTATCTTCTACGCGTGCCTCGGTGTTCCAGCCATTAGAGATTTTATTGGGAAACTTTTCGTTGATCGAGAGCGTGGCTGTTGATGCACGTGTGCTCTAGGTACGTTGAGAATAATTTAATCATTTGTTTTTTTCTTTCTAATTTAGTAATTGATCTTGCATTTGTATCTTTTTAATCTCTTTTGTGCTATACATTTGGTATTTCTACATTTCCATATAAACTCTACATGTGTTTATATATCGTATTAGGTGGTCCGGAAAGTTTCTTTCGTTTTATAAGGAAATAATGGATGCACAATATTTTCCGTTTTAAAGTATTTTATCGAACTACGTATGATCCATTCTGTTCTATCGAAATAAAGATCACAGCGTTCGACAGATTAGGTTTCGTATTTGTATAAAAATGTATCGTTGTAAAAGACGTGTCTGTAAAAGAAAGACACTTTTCCGACAACCTAATATATGTCGTATTATGATATATATTTGTATTTTTGATTAAAAATAAACGTAGAACATAACAGAGAGTATAGAAGAAATATATGGTTAATGAAAAATTTAGTTTCCCTTTAAATAGACAATACTACGTTGTTCATGAGAATATTTATTTTATTGTCTATTATCCATATGATAATAAAGTTTTGTACGTTACATATTTGAAACACTCGTATTAGATATGCGGACAATAATAATAGACAAAATGGCATTAGCGTGGGTTTGAAAAGGAATGATCGTCGACGGTTCACAGGAACTTTCAAAAACTCGCGGTCGCACGGTGATTCATCGTACGCTGGCACCGTAAGTATAATTCGAGGTGCTGCACGCCTGCGTATTTTTTTCCCTTTTTTTGCCTGCCATAACTAAGGGAACGATTCATTCAACGGAGCAGGAACTACGGCCGATGCGTGCAGGGAATTCCTTCTTTCGTTCGTCGACGAGAAGGAGACGCGAGACGCGTGTCCACTCGGCTTTCCAGGGTTTTTGAATTCGTGGACAGCCGCGATTCGTATCGTCGATTATTTATTGCCAGAGTACGATGTACGGTTAGCCTTTTGTTCTTTCTCGGTTCAAGTTCCCGGCGCCAATTACGCTGATTGCTCGCGTCTCGCGAATGACGAATCGCTCGCAGGCTCCGGGCGCGAAATACAGATCGATTTGGCGATAGGTAGACGCGTGTTTCGCGTGTAACGCGAGTTACAAGTTTTTAGAGCTCGAGAAATGTTCTCGAGAAGGTTCTTAAGAATGTAGACTTGAAACGAACAAGGATGGTTGATAGAGATAGTCAAAAAAACTTGTTTCCTTCGTCTGTCTTTCTATTTTATGAATTCCTCTGCACCGTAATTTGTCGACGAACAACAATTAGTCAGTGGACAAGTTAATAGCTGTAAGTCGTAAGAACGTGACAATCTTGAAGCTTAAATCGAAACATTAAACCGTGGATTTTTTTTTCGAGGTTTATTATCAGGAAATCTGAAGATGCGGAAATGCACGTAATATGCAAAAACGTATAAAATCTCCACAATATATTGGGTCGTCCGAAAAGTTTCTTTCGTTTTATAAGGAAATAATGTATGCACAACATTTTCTCTTTTATTATTTTATCGAATTACGTATGCTCGATTTTGTTCTATCAAAATAAAGACCACAACGTTCGACAGATTAGGTTTCATGTTTGTATAAAGATGCGTCGTTGTAAAAGACGTGTCTGTAAAGGAAAGACACTCTTCGGACAACCCGATAGTACTTTAACGATATGAGAACAGTAGGTGAAGCAATTCTTTAAGAATATTTGTCAACATATGAATTTGCATAAATATCAACAGTCTATTTATCATTCAAATACGTTTCACGAAGTGTGTCTGCAATTTTCCAGCAGACTTTCACCGTTCTACTACTCTCGCGTTCGCCTGATCGCTTTCGTGTAATATCAACGTTATGCAGTTGGTTTTATAATTGAATTATACGCAAATGTTTTTCTCCAAACATGGAAACTTTCACTGGTTGGAAGAATAGCGGGATTGCAGTAAGATCGGTAATTGAAACACGAATTCCTAAACTGTAGCAAAGTTTAAATAGAAATGTTGGATCGCTTTATTTAAGATCACCCAGTGTATACGCGAGTAAGGCAAGGGAGCGCGTGTTTTAAAAGTGTATTCGGGCTTGTTGCTCGCTAACTTATCGTTTCACACACCAATACTCTGTCTGACTGCCTACTTAGCTTCGTCTGTCTCCTCTGCCTGTTCCCCCTTTCGTCCAGCACACGATAAAGAAACCGTATTGCTTCAATTTAGATGCTGCACCGTTACGTCTCGTTTCATTAATAGTAATTTACATCAACACTCACCGTTTACCAAACACTGCGATCATGCGGTTCGGGATCCATCCAGGCTGACCGTACGATCCGTTTCATGTTATTCAGTTGGTCGATTGGCGTTTCGAAACGATCGACTTGCGTCTGCATTTTCTTCTAACAAGTTCCTTCTAAGAAATAAGAGGCCGACTTTCTGTAGAGTTAAATATTTTTCGCTAACAATAATAGTCGACGAATATGTTGAGAATATTTTCTTCTACGTTCCCTATGCATTTTTAATTTCTTTTTCCATCGACGATAATTTTAGAATTTTTGTGAGAAGAATCGTCAGACGTTCGAATTCTTTGAAACTGAAAATTTCATGTAGATTGAGCGAAAAAATAAATTGCGATATTCCAACGAGAAAAATAATCTTCAGAAAGTTTCTTTTCATCTCCATCGTAATTCGTTGAGATACTTTTCTTCAAAAATAAATAAAACGATAAATAGTAGCTGCCTCTGTATTATTCGAACGAGGAAACTTCTAATTTGGTTGAGGAAAATTTGAAAGCATTTGGCGGTCGACCATTGTCTAAGAACTTCTGAAAGTTCTCTGATACAGAAGAAGAAGGAGACGAGACGCGTGTCAAACCTCGTTTCCATCGACGAACATACGGGTGTATGCGGGTTCAGCCGTTCAGCCAATTCAGGCTAATTTCATAGAGCGATCGTTCATCGTGTTTCCGTCATATCCTTTTTCTCATAGAAACACACTTTTAACACACACGAGTAGGAATTCTCTGAAAGCAGGATAAAAACCTCTTAAACTTTGTAAACATTTCAGAAGGACTTTAGAAACTTAGACGCGTAAGAGTTTCAAACTTTGTTATTAGATCCGGAAAAGTAAAGGGAAGAGAGACGTTTCGTAGAAAATTTTCAGAAACTGCACGAGCGCGTGACGAGACAAAATTGAGAAACAGGATGCGACTAAGTTCGAATTCAAATGAAAATCAAATGTTCCGATATAGAATGTAATATCCGACGTATAATGTATCATTTTAACCGTTTGAGTCCCAGGGATCATTGAAAAAATAAGGTCGAAAAATCCCAAAACAGCGGTACAGCGCTTGTCCTAATCGATTGCGAAGAGAAACAAGCGGCTCGATAGCGCTCGTCATATTTGTTACTTTATGATATACATCTATATTATTATATATGCGTACTATTAGTTTATAAATATTTCAAGGTTTGATCAATAAAAATTATTCAGAAGATAACAATGAAATTCAAAATACCGCGAGTCGTCCGTAGCGTTCACACGTACTGGGACTTTTCGATACAAAATCTAAACAGCGCTGCTTGGGACTCAAACCTTTTTGGGACTTTTTCACTCCGAATTTTATTTCAATTTCGTCAGAAGCAGCTCCCAACGCTTTTAAGCGTTTTATTTGAAATTTACTTTAACTAAAAAATAAGAGAATTTAAGTAACTAAAGGAAGGAACACATTCACTTAAATACCAGTTTTATTCACACTATTGTTGTATTTTGTAATTTTTAACTGTATGATATATCCCGAAACAATTTCCAGGATGAAATCCTGGTTTTCTTTTGCACGTTTCACAAGAAAAGGTGGGACTGAAGGAACGTCGAGTGGGACTTGGTCTCTTGAGATACAAAACTAATGTCAAGTCACACTCGACATAGGAGTGCAAAGGGTTAAGAAAGCAGGGCGAAAAAATTTGTTCTGCAAGGAATCGAGGATCCAGCGATTCTAATATCTCTCTGTATAACCCAGTCGATCCTTTTTCGCCCTTAGAATCGAATCTCGACGCCGACGTTGCCATTAATAGCGTTTGCGACGCGAATATTTCCCTGGCCAAGGTCACTCGTCGCGATAGCTTGATATTTTTCGCGTTTGGGAACAAAGTCGTGACACGATCGCGCAGCTTGACAATGAAAATTGTACGTTATCGGATATACCGAAGTTTCATCGAGCTTCCTCCTCGAAGAAAGAGGAATATAGCGTTTCCATTTGATTTACGTAGCTCGAAAGATTCGCCCTTCGAGAAGCAAGCGGAGGACTCGTATTTTCGAGGTCTGTAAGCGCATTAACTTGCGGGCTATGTATCGAGGGCGGGCTTTCTTTTTTCGCATGCAAGTGATTTCTCAAGTTGATGGAGATATTCTGGCCAGGATCGTGGAATATGATTATCGGGCAGCATAATGGAGATTGGTATCTGGTCGGTGTATCTCATGTGGTAGAAAGTCTCGCATACAATCGTTGAATTACGATTAGATTTTTTCAATCGATGTCTTGGAATGTTCTTAGTTTGGGAAAAAACATAAGAGAATAGAGAACGATGCGTGAAGACATTGTACCGGGAAACATCGATTAGCAAATGTTTCTATCATCTAACTCGAGTTCTCGCTACTGACGCGGAATCGATCGACGTTCTTTCTTCGCCACCTTGCAAAATATCTTTCTTGTTTAATTCCACAAAACAGTACTGCGTTTGGTATCGTATCAATTAAAATTCTCCATCCGCCACCTTCGTCTGAAGTAATCGTCTCATCCGTTTCTTAAAACGCTAAAACGCCTAATATCGTAGCAAGATCGAAATTCATCATTGCCCTCTTTTTACAATCTTTCATAAATCCGCCACTTAACTGCAGCAAATCCCGTTCCCGATATTACCATACCAATTGAAGCTACCTTGAAAATTTCTACCCTCAATTTAAACTCTGAAATACCCTTTTCTAAGATCCTCATACGTACCACCTGAGCCGAAGAACCAGCGAAACGCCCATTTACGCGCACAATGACGCGTGTCTGAACGTTTTTCACAGCCGCACCCCCGCGTGGATCTCATCGAATTCTCGTTGAAATCCTGGACGCGGCCTCCCAGTAACTTCTAACGAGGCAAAAATGTCGAGATTACGTCTACGACGGAGGATTGATCGACAGTTCTATCGTCTGCAGCTTTGTTCGTCGAACGAAATCGAACGCGAGAATAACCGTAGGGGGTTGGGACACGTTGGGGTTTTCAGAGAAACCTCCACGGCCTGCTACCACTTTTGACGTTTTTGCGTCTCGCCAATGACACCTGCTCCAGACTTTATTAAATCCCCCGACCAGACGAAAATAAAGACCCAACCCCGTCCGAGCCAGACGATTCTCCTTCGTTTTCCTTTTCTTTTGGTTTCGCAGAAGGTGGCGAACGCCGCAGAACTCTGACGTGTTTGGTAAATGAGTTTCACGGTGAATATTAACGAGAGTCAGCGGGGAAATAAACGAGGGTGTAGAATTGATTTTTAGACGCTTCGGCTGTGATCGTTTCTTTGATAATAATAATTCAAGTTTCAACCAATTTCATCGAGAAACAGTCATTTTCAATTAACTGGTACGCGTTCCAGATCGATGACAGAGCTGTTGGAACAAAATCAGAATCTTCGCGTATTTAAAAACGATCTCTGTTCTGTCAATTACGTTCCTAGCTTTGGATCAAGTAAGAGTATTAACAAGATTTTTAGTCGCGTAATATCGAGTAGATAAAGAAATAATGTTTGGATGAATTCGAGAAGTTACTTTCTCATATCACAGAGATTCGTCTGTTCCCTTTTCGATTGACGAATGTCGAAAGAGTTGCAGCAATATCGCTCATCGATGATGTCAGTATTAAAGAAAATATCAGTCATTGGCTGCATCAATCACATAACTCAAAATTCACAATTTTATGCAATTTCAATATTCCGAATTGTTACGGTTTTCTGACGATGCAGCCAACTGCCCTCGCGTAGTGAATATTCCAAGTTCGCTTGCAAGACTCTACCAGCAAAGGTACACGGAACACTACGGTCTTTTTCTGTCCAAGTACAAAAAAAACTACAAATTTTGCGTTATGCCATTGTCATTTTGCAAACGAACGACATGTTAATATTCCGTGAATGAATTGCTCGCTTTGTTACGTAACGGAGGCAGGTACGCGTTTTATTAATCAAGCGTAATAAGTTCGGTAATATGTTTACGAATATTTGGGCAGTAAAATTTCGTTTAAATAAATGGAGTTTCGTCGTACCTCTAATTTTAGCTGCATTACGTAATCCTCGCAACAGTATGACAACTTCATTTTGGCATGTGAAAATCGGTTATGTACACGGTGTTAAAAAGGGAAAAAAATAGAGAAGAATAATTTCGGAGACGCGTAGTACGTGATACTGATGTTATAGTTTTAGGGTTATTGAACAATTAAAATACATTAATCGCACGATCATTTAAATCGTAAAATTCATTTTATCGGTATGTCAATTACAGAGTAATATTTATTTGATACAACGTCTATCGAACAATCACGAAAAATGCTCACTAAATCAACGAATAATTTATTATAATTTGACCATCGTGGTTTTCTTCTTCTAGTTGTAAGTCCCTGTGAATTATTCATTCTTTTCTTGCGCAAAGCACGTTGGTGTTACATCGAACGCGTTCGTCGTAGGCTTTCTTATAACTGTCTGATGTCATCAGCGTGGATCGTTCGGACGATTTCGCAAGTCGATTTTAATCGAGACCAATCAGGGCAATGACTGCAACTACCAATGAACGATTACATTCAGCTGTTTCATGGGAACGCGCCTGCCCTCCGCAAAAACAATCATCGATCTTCGCATCGCAACATCATTTATCGAAATAATTAAAACATTCCAATTTCGTCAATTAATTCCACGAAGGTGGAAGTAAATTTCGGTTTTGAAAATTAATCGGATTCCGAAGGTTTAAGCGATCGAGAGAAGCTGCTGAAGGTGTTAAAAATATTGAACACTAGAAAAATACAGATATTCAAATATTCCAAAAATACTTGCCGCATCAAAATGTGTTGTTATTTCTGTATTTAAAAATAGGATCACAATATTTTATTCTTTGGATAAATCTGTCACAACGTTCTCAGCCGAAAAACCTTCATTGCACTTTCTTAAATATACTAGGAATGAAAACAAAAATCTATCGATTACATCTAGAACTATCTTCTAGTTACCATTTTCTGTAACTAGCGCATCTGCACGTGGATGGCGAGCGCGAACTCACCTTGTCATTTTCAACAAAATGTCCATTCTTTTCTATTCTTCAATATTTTCACGAATTATTCTCTTCAAGGAAATATTCCTTTCCTTTTATCGAGATTTTAACACCGTTACAAAGGACGCGCGATACGTGTTACACCTGGCACCTGTCAAGTATCGAACGATACAAAAGAATTGAAGAAATCACGCGTACGAGGAAAGTAACGAAAAGATGATCGCGTTCGAGTTTTACGACTGAAAGATCGGTTTATGTCCCAACAGCGCGATGTAACAGAACCGTTGCAGCCCCCAAGGGGTCAAGGCGAGCCATGAATGTCGATGGCTTGATTAAAGCCGCGGAATTTCAAGTTTTGGCCATTATGAATTTTCAATGTGACGCTGCTCGTAAATTAGTGTCCGTTGCGGACATGTAGGGTTCCAGTCCCTAGAGCGTAAAACGAGTAGAATGGAAAGAAAAAATGTGGCAGATTGATATTACCGGACAGGACAGCACTCTGGAGATGCATTCGAATCCCCGGGGACACATGATCGATCGGGCAGATTAATGGTAAATGTAACGCGTGTTATTGACGGATGAATTCGGTTCATTTCGATCGCTGTTTCTCGTATTTGCATTCGAATCTCGGATCTGTGCAGGTTAACTATTAGCTGTATTCCCTTGCGCAAGAAATAATTTGGATTTTTCTGTGTTTATTTCTAACGTTAGCGACCAATGTTCAGTTGTGCCATCACTAGCACACACACTTCCTTTTGCTGTGTTTATGAGAAATTTAAAGGCACAGACACACATCGAATACGAATAATGTAGGAAACTGTATGTAGCCGCACATGTGTTGGAGGATAATTCAACTGATGTTGTTAATTTGCCTCGGGACATTGACACCGTCCTGACGCACGAAACGTAACGATAAATAAATTCCGGGCGAAACAATGTCACCTCTACGTGCAACCGTGGATCAAAGACGAATTCGAATTTTCCGATTCTCTCCCGATCAGTATAAATAAACAGACGCGATCGCACGCGAATCAGTCATTAACGGAGTTACAGTCAGTTATCAACCAATTATCAACGAATTATCAGCGATCTAATTATCGAGTCATTAGCGATCCTATTTTACGACTTGTACACTGTACGAGCGTCTCAGCGAATATAGCCGGTATACTAATTTATTATTTTAAATATATTCGACGATTTCAACAACAAACAACAACATTTAATAAATCTCACGATCAAACATCCTGCACAAGTCCTGTACATGTATAAAGTAAGGATCGATAACACGGATGAGAAACATGTAGAAGATTTAGCAAGAATAGGAAATACGATATTTTGGAAAATAGCATAATTGTGAAGCACAGGAGAACGAAGATCTAAGGAAGATTGGAAGTTAAGGATAAAGTTGTTTGGTAGTCTAGTTAGGAGAATTTTTTCTTTTTACAAACGAGCATACGACGATAGAAAAGATTCAGCGAGCCACGTATCGCTGGAATCAAAGGAGGAGAGAAAAATTCGCAATAGAAACAGGCGCGAGACCGGTAAAATACGAAGAGAAGTTAGAAAGCACCGAGAAAGATACAACCAGATGGAAATGCAAGAGGATACTAGTGAAACGGCAGATAGTAATACGAAAGTAGATAGAGAAAAGTAGAAAGAGATTGTTAGAAGTAAGAGAATGATCAGGTACAGAGATGATCACGCAAAGAGAATAGAAAATGGAGAGGAAATTTGGGGAGAGCGAAGATGTAAGGATATGAAACAATGAGGAAGAGAGACAGAGGTGAAAAAATCAAAATAAGCAGAAGAAGTTAGAGGAGCAGGAATTAATTGAAAGCAAGAGCGAGATTTCGATGATTAAGCGATGAATCTAGGGAATGTAGATACTGAGAAGAATGCAAAGAAGAATGTAAATTGTGTGGTGAGTTGAAAGTGGAAAGATGTGATAAGAGAGTGCAGAATAATGAGAAATAAAGATTCAAATTGGGTAGAAATAGTAAGCGCAAGTGGGAAAGTAAGCCTGGCGAGGTCAAATGAAATTATATGGGAAAGGAAGAACGAAGAATTGGCTAGAAAAGAAGAAATATCAGATGAACGAAGAGTAGAAAGGAGAAAGGTAAAAGAGAAATAGACAGAAGAAATAGATTGATAGTGGTAGATAGGAATAGAATAGAAAGAGGATACTGTACAAAGTATAGAAGAGTGATGAGAGCGGTGATAGTAGAATCTAGAGCAGAGGTTTGAAAATAATTTAGAGTAGAAAAGAAAAAGTGATAAAAAAAGTGAGATTAAAGTTAGAAACAGAGAGAGAGAGAGAGAGAGAGAGAGACTGGAAGTGACCGAAATAGATTCGATATAGATAAATATCGTACAGATATACTGTACAACCAACTGTTAAATAACAAAGTGCTATTATTATTATTATTGTCCCTATGGCTTGATGCAACAAGTATCAATGTCACTCCTTACGGTTTTGCTGTTTTTTTTATCAGAATTATATATGAGAAATTCCAAAATGAAGGATATTAAAATTTGAATGTTAAGAATCTTCCGACTTGAGATCTTTCACTTGGCGTAATTGAAATATTTGCGATATCCTGGATGGTTAAAATTCTTATCGGCGGAAAATCGAATAAAGTGGTTGTTCTGAATTTAGAATTCCCTTAATCGCATCTCGATCGCGTAACCCCCGATATCTAACGGATGTGCAGTATAATTTACCGCATTGTTGGCAAGGTTTTCACGGAAGAATTTGCTCGATGTTGTCAGCTAGGCCTGTCCCCTCGTATTCGATCCACCATGAAGTGTAGTGAATTGAATTTAGAGACCGAAAAGCTCAGTCAAGGAGCATCGAGTGGCTATGGATAAAGGTAAACCACGTTAAACGTGAATTTACAATAAATCTGGCCCGTGTGGGGGAGCTTGCGACCGTAGAAAATTCAATTTCACGGGAATTTTAGTCCAAAGCGTTATACGAAAATTGAACGTTTTGTTTCAAAAATTAAACGTTTTTCGATAAATATTTCGCGTTATCAATCTGAAATTTATTTCTCAGTGTTGTCCTCTTTTATGTTTTGCCTCTTCAGTTCTCCGGTGCTTCGATTTCCTAATCTCATTCGTCTAGTTGTTCATTTCAATCCAAATCCTTCCAGTTCTACAATTTTCCAACTCTCCGATCTTCTAGTCTTTCAATAATCTAATTCTGCAGGCACCTAATCGTTCAGTTTCCTAATTCTAATTCTCTAGTCTTCTAGTCCTTCGGTTCTTCGATTTTCATGTAAACATATCCTGTGTTATTAAAGGTCATCGGTGTCAAGCTTTTTAACATTCGTCATTCTCTCACGATTTCTTTCGATCCGTTTCGTGCAAACGATTCGATTACGTTTAATCCGACCTCGTAAATCCAAAGCTCGTGAAACAAGCGTCGTCCAGCGTTGAACGACGACGCTATAAACCGTCGCTTTAGCGCAACTTACGATTTAAATCCTCGGGGCTGGACTGAAACCGATGAAATATCGCTGCAAATTACCGACAAATTTGACGCCAGAAAATTTCGACCCTCACGGCGATGCAAATAATTCCGGAGAAATTTTACGGTGATTGAGACGTACATTGTGAAATTTTTTTTCAAAATAATCCGGCTGACTTCATTCTCTCTCTCTTTCTCTCTCTCTCTCTCTCTCTCTCTTTTATTCGTTCTTTTCTTACGATTTATGATAGTAATAAATTTATACTGTAATGAATATTCATGAGAATGTGGGTGTTCCTTTTTGTTACAGATTACGTAGTTTCGTGGTGCGTGACAATTTCGTGTCCGATTCGTTTATGTTTATATGCTCAGTGGAGAAAATAAGGTGCAATTAAAGTTTCACGGTTTGCATCGATTAATCATCGCGTTCGTGGCTAAGCGGCGTTGAATCTTGATGACTAATATGACAAGAAGATGACGTCATTGGTTCAGAGGGATTTGGCGCCAACACGGAAGAGGGAATCCACCAGCAGTAATGCTTCCAGTTACTTGATGGTGAGTGAGAATAAATCTTTTCCAGGTATATTTTAGTAACTGACATAAATTTTAGTAGTAGGTATATTACTGTATCGATTATTCTCTGAATTACTTGTATACAAAAGTTGACGATTGTCCAAAGAAATTTTAATAAGCCATCGATGCTGAGGACGTAAGTCTTTGCTGTAAAAATATACGTATTAATTGGTGAATAATTATGAAGACAACTTTATTCAACGAATAACCGGTTTTTTCTTCTATGATGATCTAAATGTAAATTGCACGGATATAACATTCCGTGTCATAATATCTTTTCTTAAAAAATACTCTTACGTAGCGTTTTGATATGGTTCACAGCTGATTTATTCTTTAATATGATCGATAATTGATTGAGTAATTTAACAAAATTTAACAACAGATATTAGCCCATGAAATTTAAATTTCGAACAAGTGACATTTCAAATACTCCAGCTTAAAACAACTACGTTTAAACACGCATACATACGCAAAACATATATAAGACATCAATATTCAAAGCTTCGTCCAATCTCTGCAAACTATTGCAACGTAGAAAGCATCGTACCATGTAGCCCGAATCAGCCCCCAAAAACGTGGCTCTGTCAATTCCAATCCCATGGAAATACTCTCAGCATAGATTCTCCCTACTATCGTGTTCGTAATCTTCGGCAGAAAATTCTCGCTGCTTCCTCAGTGCTATCGTTGTCCAAATAATTCGTGATATCAGCAACCCCCATTCTTATCGCGCCTGCGATGTCCAAGGTTGGCTCTAGATCTAGTCGCGTCACGAGTATCGTGTAGTCGCGACAATAACGAGGCGACGATCCCGAAAACTGGTAACGTAGTGTGGCGCCTTCCACGACTACGACGTTTGACCATGAGGAGCGTCGTGACGCGTAGGGTGCGCGTTATCGTTTGTCAAGTATGTTAGGCCGATGGAGAAGTTTCGCGAAACATCCCTGAATTTCCTCGTCGCCGCCTTTCCTTTGATTATCCGAGCGTGTGCCACGTGTACCACGTGTCCCTTCCTGTTGACGCGATTTCTCTGTGGAATTTTTATGAGCATGGAATTCAGATTATTTTAGGGTTGTTTTAATTTTTTTAGCGTTTGCCATAGAGCAACGATAGTAGAAGTCGATAAAGAAACGATGATTATGTTTATGATACGATCGTTATTAATGTATTCTTTAGAAATCTTTTTATTTGTCAGATACCTTTTTAAAAAGCATTAGATTATTCTTACCGCGACTATTCATGTTTATTTTTTCTATTGTCTGTTGAATTTTTATCAGTCTGAAATGTAAATTACCTTAGGCGCTGTTTTAATTGTGGAGGAATTTACGTTTGCATTTAAACTACATTTTTATGGAATTTTTGTTCACTTCGTAGATGGCTTTCTTCGATAGTTACAGTACTCTGTTAGATTATTCTTGTTGCCATATTTATGCTTATTCTTCTATCTCTCTATATTTTTGTTTATGGTATATTCAGCTCGCTATCCCCTTTAGGATCCGTAACAGAGGGGATGAAAAATGAAAGAATGGAATAGCATAGTTGTTCCATCTTCATATTCCCTATTTATTTATCTTCTTTATTCTCAGTCTCGAATTCTTCGCCTATTTCCCTGATAAAACCGACATGATGAAAATAAATAAATAAATATATAGATAAATAATCATATTTTCATTTCAACAAAAGTACACTTGCACACTTTTACCAATTTCAAACCCCAAAAGACTCTACGTCAACGATCACAATATACCTACTTCATAATTTACAAACACGTCACACTTTTCCAACTGTTCTATAAAATTCCGTTGCACATATTCACTTCAAATCACCCTAAAATACTACCCATCCCCCAGCCGCTATTTCCACCCCCCCTTTACTTACTCTCCGGCCAAATTACTCTATTCCACGTCACCTCCACTTCTTCCCTCCCTTGCAAAAACTCTCTAACATCGCCATTTTCACCGCGTGCAAACCATTCTCTCGCGCGTTTCCCATTAATGGGACGCATCTTTTCTTTCGGACTAAGCGCCCCCTATCTCGCGCGCTCGAGTTCGCTTCCGGCGAGCATTTTTCGGTATTGAACCGGCGCTGCGTGGTCGGAATTTTATAAACGGCGGGGAAAATATATCCGGGACGAGGAAAAGCGCGCTGGGGGTTGGATGGCTGGAAAGGTATGCAAAGGGGCAAAAAGTGAAGCATCGCGACGTCGGTGACGGTGGCCTCGATGGGGTCGACAAGGAGAAACGCAAAGTCGGCGAAATCCTATTTAATGCAAATTTTGTCATGCACCAGAGCGATATCTCGTCGTTGTAAAATTAATGTTCCCGATGTTTCCTTTTCATTTCCGCCACTGTCGCCCCGCCGCGATCCTCGAAACATGATGGATAGCCAAAAATCTCGCCCCAGGTCGATTTACAGGCTCCTTTGTTTCGAATTCTCCTAGTAGCAGCGGAATCATTTAGATTAGCTTGGATAAATAGAAGATATGGCAGACGATCTTTTCTTCTTCTCTTTTCTTTTTTTCCCTCTTTTTCTATTTACTGCGAAGAAATTTATTAATAGATCCCAAACTTTTATGCACTTACGGGTAATTTGGAGATGCAAAGATCAAAATCGTAGGGCTTCTGTTAATATTTGGTAGATGAAACAAGTTCTCTATTCAAACTTCGTCTCCATCTTCATAAAAATATGAATTTGTATAAATATCGGCGACCTATTTGTTAACGTTATTTCAAAATGTTATAAGATGATTTGTAGGAAGCGAATTTTCAATGCGCCGATTGCCATCAAACTTGTCGATGAAGAAAAGATATGCTTCTCAAACACAGTTCAATGAATCCTTTTTAGAATCAAAAATTACATATTTTCTCTACAAAATCGCGTACGATTTCTTAATACAAATCTCATTCAGTTTATGGATATCGAAATATAACGTGAATTCTTTCGATCGATCATCCGAAAGGTGCAATTAGACTTGGCCGCTGGAAGAAGGATGTCCGTGACAACCGCGTTTCAGGGTAGAGGCAATTAGGTGAAATTTGAATGGGTCTAGCTATCTGGACGATTATGCGTGAGCACGAAGTCCATCCCCGCGTCTTTCGCCCTTATGGGGATTGTTACGTCCCCGGGCAGCTTAAAAACGCTTTAACTTGCCGCACGGATAAGAACAGATGGTTCTCCTGTCCCCACGGAAACATACAAGCCATGCGAGTTAATGCTCGCTGGAATATTCAAAGGTAGTCACGGAATCACTATTTTTCACGGGGCGTCGCCTTCCAGTACGCATTAAAGAAATACGCCATTTTTCTCCTTTTTCCTTTCTTTCTTCGTCGGCCGTATTTAAAATACAATATCAAAACTTACAGTGAGATATTGGAATTTTCTCAAACCGTAATCCACCTCTGCTTGTCCGTACATTATTTGCGAAAAAAATTCCACCTCTTTTGCATATTAGATTTTCTTTCTTGCATATTAGAATCTGAAGATTCTATCGAGCTGAGAACAGGTTCATAGACACGTAATCTGATTTATCTGAGAAACTCGATCGATAAATTCCTCTACGTCCAACGTTATATTTCATTTTCCTGGTGGCGAGGTTGGCTCTATGAAGGGGGGAGGGCTAAAACGATTTCCAAAGCTCAGAGGAAGGCTTAATCCGATGATTAATTCAATTAACGGCGACTGCACGATCGATCTGGCACTGCACGCTTTCAGAGATCGGCAGACAGGACCTTAAGCTTCATTTGCATACCGGTTGATTCCCGAGCTGCGGCGGAAGCCTGTTTCGTCCTTGAGGCCGTAGTTTTTCATTAAAAGCGCCGTACATGGTGTCTTGCAACGATTTATTGCCGGACATTAGGAAAATAAGCAACGAACGCTATAAAAATATAAGGAATAGAAGGAGAATCTCTTCGCACAGTAATTGAATTGTCGTTATCAAAAAAAAAAAAACAAAGTCAGTTTTTAAAATCAGTCTATTTTTATTACCAAACTTGTTACTTTTACGCGAGGGAAATTTGTAATATCGGTAACTTACAGCTTCTAACTTGTTTTATTCGTTTAATGGAGGAATTTTTCAAGGCTGTTTGAAGCTACGTTTGAAGAATAATGTTAATCGAATTTGGCAGCGAGTGAAAAAGTTAAAATTGAAAACGAAGACACTCGGAAATAATTCAAAATAATTGATAGATTATTGGAAAAATTGGAAAGCGATAAAATAAAACGATTTATTACCAGTAGATACATAGGATTTACCGTGCTACAGATGGTCAATTTTATTTCTTCGAGTACAATCAATTACAAGAAAGTAAGTCAGATGGAATTACGGTGTTTGGATCGAAAAAGTTGAAACGGAGTCGGAGAACAATGATTCTTCGACACCCGGTGCACTTCAATTGTACCAGATCGAAGGCCATCTTCGCAGACACCGGTTCCAGTGTCTAGAAAGTTTCCTGTCAGCCGACCGCCGATACACTTTCGATCCTCTCGGTTTTACTTCGTCGCGGCGAATCTCCTGCTGTAATTAGCTGAATCCTCTTCGACCAGCTCGAGGTTGTTCAACGTTCCTTGAGAAAATCGGTGTTTCGGTTGTTGCTCTGGTAAACTGCGGATACACCGGATCGTGGTATTTAAACGTTTTATAACATTACGAGATGCTGAAGAATAATCACACAGTCGTAAATTGCATAGCGTAAATTAAATCAGAAAAATCCAAATCGTATGGAACGATCAGTTACAAATTATATTAGAACAGTTACAATCTTGGAGAATCCAAAGATACACGCGGAATGGTAAAAGCTCAGGAGTTTATATCGTAAAAATCACCGTAAAATTCTGAATAATAAATTCGTCTACCCTTTAATCCCGCCATTCGATATTTCAACGAACTGGAATTAATTTCACCGGAAACTCGCAACTCGAGTAAGTCTGTTCGTTATTCTGCGAGAAAAAGCGCGAGAGTGAAGGAAAGATATAGGGAAAAAAAGAAGAAAAAAGAGAGAGAGAGAGAGAGAGAGTACTAAAGGCGAGTGAATTTTCAGGCGAGTGAACGCCTATCGCGTCGCTACGGTCCATCGACGTGGAAGAAAGTCGAACGCACCGCGGCCGAGGGTGGAAGAGGAACGCGCGAGGAACCGATAAATCCTTCTTTCAATCAAGTTAAAACGATGCTAAATTATTTGGAAGGACATAACGGTGCTAAAAGTCGAGGCCTTAAGAATGGTATACGTGTGTACAATCGTTTCGTGGGATTATATTTTTCCGTGTTTGGGGATGGCAAGAAATGTTCTTCCGCGGCTGAGAGCGCTCCTTTGTGTCGTCGCCTTAGGCCTCGGTCACACGGAAATTTTTTAATTCGGCACACTGCTATTCTTGTATCTCGACATAATTATTTCTACGTAATTAACATACCGTGTCTCTATTTGGTTTCAGGATCAGATATGCATTTTTATCAACCTATTTATCTCATTTATATCACCCACCCTAATCTTTAATTTCGAAAAGGAAACTGTAACGAGGAAAATTATCGGTACGTAAAAACAATGAATCATACATTTTATGAAAATGCATTATTTGTCACGGATGACAGAACCAACGCTCGTGTGACCGCAGCCTTAAAGGCGAAGCCTTTAACTGCGGAGGTGGTCAACCCTCGAGCGGCTCGAGTATCGCGAATTCTCGCTGAAAGGGCCGGAGAAATTGCGTTCTAGCTCGCAATTTAGTTGGTCCTCCTTTTTATTTCCTTTTTCTTCTGGAGTAGTCTGATACCATAGTTGAGGAGATATAATTCTGGTGGTTGTACGAGGCGAATAATACAGAGAGAAAGTTTTTTCTTTGCTTGTGAAAATTATTATGTCTTCCCTCTGTATTCTTCGATTCTCAACCCTCAATTACCGACGTAATATTATCGGCAAAATTTTCACATAATTAAAGAAACACTTTTCTACAACTGTAAAATGTATTCTATTAAAAAACCATTGATACACATGATGCGTCATACTTACTTTGCACATACTTACTTTGTTGCTAGATGTACCTTAATTGTAAAATTACATTTTACGCTTTTATTCGAGTCTCACCGCTTTACGATTGTCTGCAAGATTATGAATTTTCATAAATATTCCCGCTTTACTGATCATGTAGTAGTATTAGATCAATACTGGTGTTTTCTTTCCTTCTTTTTGTATTTTCGTCAGTAAATTCCAATTTTCCAAAGGTTCTCGTATTACAGAAAAATAATTATATAAAATGTATCGATCGCGTATCACGTAGAAATGTGAAAAATCTGTTAGAAAATTCTTTCGTTGGTCAGTTATGTCGTGTGTGGGGCAAAAGTGGCACGAAATCATTTTTGTTTGGACTCAGATGTTGCTATGGAAATTGAACGATGGGTCGGCGGCACGTTCGTATCGATTCCCAGGGACGAGTACACGTCTCGTGTACTCGTGGCTGCACATTCGTGTTAAAGTTCAGTTCACTCACCTGCTCTGATCGTAAGAAGGTTGCTTACGATCGTACGTGTGACGAAATCGTGCGTTCAAGCGCTCAATTACGGAAATTAATTTTACACCGTTAATTATTAAAACTCGTCTTCGTTCGCGAAAAGCTATAGACATCACAAACAACGTTCGAAATCCTCTCTCCAACTCGTTATTTTGGATTAGAACATTTCGAAGACTAATAACGTTATTTTTAAATTAAAAAAAAGTGGAAATTTTCACTGAGAAATATTAAAGATGTCATAAACGATCGGCAATATCTTTACAATTCCATTTTAAACGTTGCAAATACTAGAAATACCATTGTTTCAAAATAAAAATAAAAGACAGAAGACTCTTTAACAAACAGAGGTAAAATTATTCGTCAAAACGATATTAGTAACGCTATAAACAGTGTCTGAAACTCTTTCCAATCTCATAATTCCATTGCAAACATTTGACAGATTAATAATACTATCGCGTGGATATAAAAATTAAAAGAAATATTATATTATCTATTCCATGGAAACAGTACAGGAGCGTGGAATCGAACGGAGCGAAGAATTTTTAGAAAAGTGGTCGCTCGGTAGTATCGATCGGTTCTCTGTCGGATCGGTAATAAAAAGGCGCTGACAGTTCGTTCCCGTTCTCCTCTCTTTTTACGTTATTCTCAGAATCGCGTCAAGTGTATCGTGTAAAGTGCAATTCAGAGTCGCGTGTGCGTCATTCGTGTGAAATTAGCGTTGTTGTTATGCGAGTCGTCGAAACGTTGGTAGTCGCTGTTTGACAGTGTTTATAGTTGTAGAAAGGAAATCGAGCGGTATCGCGGTGTTATCGTCTGTCAGAAAACGGAAGTTGCTGTTATCTTCGCGCGAAGACGAGAGGAAACAGCGTTCTCCGGTGAGTGACCGGATTCCAGTGCTTTTTACTAAATCGATCGCACTTCTTGTACACCTTGACACCCGGTATGTACACATTTCTCTTATTAAAATGTAATAAATTTTATTCCGTATCAACATCCTCTAAAAAATTTCTCCAATCAACGGGATATTGAAATAATCTCACAACGTAGAGAATTAAAATATTCGTACTGGCAATCTAAAAGCAGGAAGCTTTTGGAAGCGCTATCATTCGGTGTAAATAATATAATTTATACCGAAGAAAAAATAAATAAATAAACAGAATGTTCATAATTCAACTCTGTTAATTAATTCTACTTCCTTTTTGTTAACATTTTTATTCAGATGAAGGCCAGTTATCGATAAGTGTGGAAGAAATTCTCGAAAAATGACATCCTTTAAAATTCATCTTACAACGGCTACGATGTCCTAAATTCGTTCTCCATGTAGAATAAAAAATCCCTTCGTTTAAAACCAATTAATCTTCTGTCGCATCACTGTTCTGTGAAAAAAGGCCACAAATATTAATTGTTTGTTAATTGCTAATCATTATACATTGCGATATATCTTCTTGATTACCGCTATCCAATATCGACGACAAAAATCTTTTTCTGGTTACATTGTTACTAACATTACCGATAATTAGTAGATATTCTTTGGTAACATAGGAAGGCTTAATTATAAAACTTATACATTTTGTTAAGCAAGTTATTAAAGTATATACAAGTACATGTAAGTTTTACAGTTAATTTTTTGTGCTTCACAAGAAACTACAGGAAAAACTTTAGCCGCCGATAATGATTATCGGTAACCAAAATAAAATTCGGGTCATCGATAATGGTTACTGGTAACCAAACAAAATTCCTGGGTATTTATAACCGGTTACTGATAACCAAAATTAAATTTCCCTCGATAACAACTACTGTCAATGAAAACAATTTTAATCATTTGTAATGTTTATCCGTAAGCAAAATTTCTTCATTAAAAATATTAACTCGTATACCAGAACCTTTAAAATTCATCTTACAACAGCTACGATGTCCGAAATTCGTTCTCCATGTGGAATAAAAAATCCCTTCGTTTAAAATCAATTAATCTTCTGTCGTATCACTGTTCTAGGAAAAAGGCCACAAAGCGTAACTATTACGAACGAACTTGTCCTCGGTTGAAACCATAATCGACACGGTAGAACGGAACGAGATACGGGATTAAATCGGAGATGATGAAAAATCGTGGTGGAGAGAAGCGGCTTAACACTAACAACCGTTTCGCGCGTGCATCATTCCGAGCAAATATCGCCATCAAATCGAGCATCGCGTCAACAATTTTTCCATCCCCTCGTATTTCAGCCGGTAGTCGGCCGATTAATTCTTTTCCCGGCCACGAATAGCCCCAGGCGCGATTAATTAATTCCGACGGTTGTGAACGCATGCCGGCAGAGCTGGAAAACACGGCAATTTCGTCGGCTTGGGATCGATCGTTCGAAACGTGTGCGTGCAACCGATTCCGATAACGAAGATGATAACGAGAACAGCGTTCAACTAGCCCGATCGAGGATAGTTTCCAGTTACATCGTTGAAAATCCACGAATAAACGTTTTTAGTCGATCCGCGACGGTTGATCTGTCCGCCGGCTTGGTTTTTGGTCGGAATTCCTTTTGGGGGATGGCAGCTGAAAATTATTAGGTTGCCCGAAATGTTTCTTTCGTTTTATAAGGAAATAATGGACGCACAATGTTTTTTGTTTTATATTAATTCATTGAATTATAACAATTGAACATAGTAATAGAAATAGAAGGAAATGGATCATACCTAATTCAATAGAATAATATAAAACAGAAATTGTTGTTTATCTATTATCAACTTATAAAACGAAAGAAACAAATCTGTCAAGTTGCGGTTTCTTCGATTTTAATTCCGTTATGCTTATGACAGTACATCGCGGACGATGGTTTTAATTTTGTGTTAATCGTGTAACGATCGGATGTTCATGTTTATGCATGGCTTATAAATCTTCATGAAATACTATTTAATTTCCTATGCAGGATAAACGAGTCTCTCGAACGCCAGACTGATGATAACTTTGTATACAGTTTTTCATTTCTTTTTATTCATATATATATATATATATGTCACATTCTATCGTCCGATATAAGAGGATTAATATTTACATCGAATTTTTTTATGAAACATAATTTGAGAAGAATTATTTTAATATTGCTATTAATTTCCTTGTAATATTACGTAGCTTAGTTAGAGCAAATAAATTAGTTTCTTTCTTTTTATTCATATATGTATAATTATTAAATATAATATAATTATATATATATATATAACTAATGTCCCTTTTTTAATTGCAAGGAATGTCTTCCTTTCGAGAAATATTTCCACAAGTTCGTTAGTGAAGCAAATTGTATTCAGATATCACCGCTTGCCTTTATTTTTCAATTTTAATCATTTGAACTTCTGAACTTGGGGAAATATCAAAAAATTGGTAATAGCTGTGTTTGGAAATGGGGAACAATTATTTTAATTCTCAGATATATTCTGAAATGAGTGATAAAGCTTGATACACTATCGATGAATCAACGTACGTTATCGCCTCGCGTTTACTATTTTTGTAGCGATATCCACTCCACAGGAGACGCTGATAATAATTAAACGATTACCGAGGCTAGATCGTTTCGTATTAAAATTGGAATTTGAATTGTGGAAAATACAGATGTAAAGTGTGTTCTTTGTATCTGCCGTGCGTAAATGAAACTAGCGTGAGTTAGAGCAGTTGCAATGTCACTGCATGCTTGAGAAATAATTGGACGTGGAATGGAATAAAATGGAATCGCGTGAAAAACGAAGAACTGCTGTTTAATCTGATTCGGTGAAAAAAAGAGGTACGCACGATGGCTTGCAAAAAGTCCGATACGAATGAACGCAGCGTGTTTGATTACATGGAAAACGTGACGAAGTATTTGCTAGAAGTTAGTCGTAAGAATGACATAAGCGACGAAGATTTTGCCAGCAACGAGGCCGACAATAAGATCTCAAGGTTTGATCACTTGTCATAACTTCCTCTTCAATTAATACACACGATATCAAACCTTATCCACACAACTTGAATAAAAATGAAACATCAGAAATCAAGTTTTCTTATAAAAGCCAAGATGTTGAGACTTCATCGCGTACCCCAGCTTTCCACTTGATTAACGCGCACAATATCGCGTCTTATCCGAATTTTACTTTATTCAAACTTTATTTATTTCTTTTAAATCGGCTCTCCCCTTATTTTTTCACAATCACAGACAGAATTAGAACCTCCACCGTAGAGTCAAACGTCCATAACCAGCATCGATCAGGATCAATTCCTCGATAATCGACATTCTCGTCACGCGCACTGGATCTTCTACAGCTCATAGATTCACCTTCTCCGAAGTCCGTTTCTTTCGTCGCAGCTGCGTCTTCGTTACTCGCGTACTGCACTGGCGTACGAAGACACGCGTGTACGTTACTGTATAATATATGTACACTCGGGAATATACTCTTCATCTTCTTCTCTTTTTCATTCTCTGCTTGTCTTATCATCCTTGGCATCGTGTGTTCGTGGACACACAGAGGCTGGCAAATAAATGGTGGCCACGGGAAACACGTAACATTGCCGATCGAGTGCAGCTGTCGTTGCACACCGTGTGTACCATTAGTTTCGAATTGCAGGTGGGAAATTATAGGGTATTTTTGAGTTGGGCTTAACGGAGGCTGTCTACCTCGCTTCAATCAGATTGCGATAGAAAAAGTAGCGTTTTGTTTCAAGATTTCATCGTGCTTGCAGCCTGAGGGTTTGATTTCCAGAGGGATAGGATCGGTTCGTCTCGTGATTTCTATCGTTTGAACAGTATAGCGTTCTTTTTCTTTGATTTCCGTCACGTGGAATAGGTGGGTCGATACTTTTTGGCGAGAGAACGGGAAAAAGAGAGATCGCGTTGGTTGTGGTATAAAATTTCAATTTCAAATTTCATTCAAATTCCATTGATTTCGGTATTCAATAATTCATCATTTTATACAGTTTCAAAGAACGAGAAAGATTACGGACACCCTATGAATTCTATTCTATCGTGATATTACCTCTTGCCATTTTTCTCGCTACCCCATATTTCATCCTTTTTCGGTACAACGTACGACACGACACACGAAGATTAAGAAAAAAATTCCAAACCGAAGAATCACCTCGATCCCTGTTTCTACCCTCTGAAATCCTCTTGGTTGACCTTCGATCTCTTCCATTCGAGACACCCTATAAACGATCCGCTTCCGGTTCGTCGTGTCCTTATTAAACGAATCTTTTCAGCGGCGCACCGAACATTCGACTTTTGCGGCGACAAGAGTCGTCAACCGGACGCGCGTGTTCTACGTTTATTTGCACGGGTTGGACTATGTGCGTGCACCGTCTATTACGATAACGAGCAGCCAACACCAGGGTCCGCTTAATTGTCGTTTGTGCTACCTAATCGTTGTCCTACTCTCTTCACTAGTGGCTACGAGCTGCTACAAACACAGGGCGAAAACAAGCAACTGTAGCGCGTTACATGCGAATGCGATTGCGGATTCAGTCTCCCTCAGGAAAATTTTGGGTAGAAATTGAACGAGCACGATTGACCTATTTAGTCGTACTTTATTGCGTTGGCAATTAAGTGATTGCGGCTTTTGTCAATACCAACTATTCACAAAATCCGCAATCACTTAGTTGCCAACCCAATTCATTATATTAGGTCGTCGAAAAAGTTTCTTTCGTTTTATAAGGAAATAATAGACGCGCAATGTCTTTTGTTTTATATTAATTTATTGAATTATAATAATTGAACATAATAATAGAAATAGAACGAAATGGATCATACCTAATTCAATAAAATAATATAAACTAGAAATTATCGTTCATCTATTATCACCTTATGAAACGAAAGACACAACCTAATAGAAGAAGAAGAATATTTATTTATACTACGCATCACGTGTTTATCCATCGTAATATTATTAGCAAGGCTTTTACATTAATCCCCGAAATAAACTGAAAAATGAACGACTTTGTTACACGATGTAATTGGTATATCACACGACTATAACATAGTTTAATGTTTCGCGTTAGTTCGCAATCTTCCTGTCAGTAATTAGTTCTAATGATCGCATCAGAATAGAAAAATCATAATTCATCGTTAAGCTAACTAGGAACGAAGGAAATAGGTTTAACCCCATCGCGTGACAACCCTCCAAAGCCAGGACATTGATCCTACAGTTGATGGATCGCTGATTAATCGACTACATAACAGAATACTGCTACGCAGTATATTCTCGGGTTCCCTTCGGGGTACCAAGTTAGGCAATTCCTCCGGGACCTGGGACAGCGATCGTATATGGGGTTCCCAAATTCTTTGTCCCGTGTATCCACGTCGTGGCAGGCAGCGTATGGACAGAATAAAATATGAAGTGATCTATGTGTATGGGTGCGTTATGCAAGCTAACAGACCATTGGACGTAAGACATACATCGTCGGCTATCTCGAGCGGTGATCTGAATGACTGTGTTCTGCTTTGCTTGCTTCTACCGGGTAGACACGCAGAGTTCGCTAGCGATAGCTTCGATCCATTAAACGTGAATCATTCGAATGCGTTATCTAGAGCAGAGTATTCTAGAGAAAAGATAAGCGTCTTTGCTTACTATCCGAATGCTTGAATACGCAAATATTCGAATTTAAGCTTGACAAATATAAAAATTATAATTCGCGCTTTCGAGCAGAAAAATTTAGACTCAAACCTTCAAAGTATAAAAATTCAGATTGAAGCTTTCAAAAGCTAAGATTATAAAATTAGTTTGACAACATAGCGCAATAATTATTCGCGAATTTTCTTATTGACAGCGTCGTTCGAATAGCGTCTTCTGTATACTTTCCTATTGATCCATTTTCTTCTCTTTTCTTCGCGCATTGGTATCTCGATTTCTACACCTTGTCACACGTCACACCTGAGACACCGCCGTACTTTCCAGCCGTTCTTGTACATCGACAAACTTGTTCTATCGTCCAACGAACGAACCCTCTCGCATAAATCGCGAAACCCATTCGCACGAATCAAAATGTTCAAATATTCCGAGCAATAATATCCATTCGAAGGAGTCGAACTTCGTTGAGCTATTCGACTACAAGATACGAGGCTCGAACAGTCTAAATCCTGCAAAGGCAACAAAATCGATTCCATCGGCATTTGCTGCTACCAGTTTCGTCAAAATGTCACCAGACGTAAATCAAACAACGTCTATTCATACGTTGTAAACACACGGCCAAGCTTACGTACGAAACTTGCAAGCTTTCGTGAAAAGTTTCGCGTTATTCCGGGCGTTATACTCGATGAATTTAATTAAACAAAGGCCGGAATCGAATGAAACGCCGCGACAACGGTACAACGTGTTGCACGACGTCGACGACAGCGGCCGGTGCTGATTGGATCTAATCCGTTTAATTCGGGGAATGAGTTTCAGCGGACCATTTTAATTCGAGCCGTCGTCGTGTCGCGTTTGCTCTTCTTCTGCAAGTTCCGCGACGCGAAGGGGGATTGGCAGGCCTGCTCGCGCCGCGAGGCCAGCCATCGTGTTCGCAGTTTAACGATCGCGCCGGGAGCCCCGCAGAGTTTCCACGCGTTACGGTTATTAGGGTCCCCGTGTGTGTCGCGTTGTCTCGAACGCATACATCCGAGAATTCGCTCGAGAATCTCTCGATGATCGTAAGTTGTTACAAGTTTGAAGGGGAAAGCGAGGAAAGGGGATCGTCGACAGGGAACGTCTTAACCTGGGAACACGGACGCTATGATCTAATCATGGAGATCGAGAACTGGTGGAGGAAAGAATTGGTAGAAAATTTGAGTTCTATATGTTTATGTACCTCTATATAGCTATAAATTTCTATGAAATATTTGTACATATTTGTGATCGTGAATATCGGTATTCGTATTTTTCGGAGTGGCACGGGTCGATAGAAAGTTTCTCTATTTGGGCAAGTTCTATTTCAAGTAGCTCTAAATTAGACCAAAGCCCGATTCAGTGTATGGTAGCTAATGTTCCTGTTCACTCTAATTCGTCTTCAACCGCTTCGAATAACTATAGTTTCTGAGAAGTTGCTCCGGAATGGTCTAACTTGCTCTGACTCGCGTCATATCTTCTCAGGTCATATAAACTTGACGTGCATAACTAACTTTCCTTCGATATCCAGCTAAAATGTCGAAATTAAGAAGAGAGTGAAAAATTCAAGCAATTTACTTGAGAAATTTAACGAAAAGTAATTTGGAGGCAACTGGGAGACAAAGCCATTGGAAATGAAAATTGATACGAAGGTACAAAGGCGGCCAAGTTTATCAAGTCGATTCAATCTTATCTCCAATCTAATCTGAACGAAGCAACGAATAATTAACAAATGGAAATTGTTAAAGCATAGAGTTGAAGGAGTTTGCTCGTCGACCCGAACCTAAATTTAATTCGAACATAATCGGAATTAATCTACGAAAATTTCAAAAATAGAAACTCACGGAAGAATTTGCATAAAGGAAGAAAGTTTATTTGTCAACTCTGACCCAAACTAACTGAACCCAAGCAAACTGAAGCTAAAACTAACCGAAACGATGCAGCGAAGAGTCGGAAAATGGAAATTAATAAGCAAGAAAGTGGCCTGAGTTTACTTGCCCTAGAATCGTGAATTCATATCCAAAAGAATCATAACATGGTCTTTGAAGGAAGTTTCTGCGACCCTGACACGTTTGCAATTTTTAATAAACCCCATCACGGGTATAAAAAGAAGTAGCAACGAAACGGTGTCAATCTATTTCCATCTATTTTCAAGGCGAGAATAAGCCGCTACTTTTCCGCTCCCCCTGCACCCCTGGTACGACCGTGGCCGAGTTACGTATAATGGTGTTCTCTTATTCGCGGTTTTTCCTCCCTCGGTGTGCCCCATGAAAAATGCAGCAACGATTTTCGGGGTCTCCACGTCCGTGACCAAGATCGAGATTCAAGCGTTAGGTCCACCTTTTTTGCATTGTAAGCCGCGCTATCTTCGTTTAAGATAGTGCGCAAGACAGCGTTCTGAATGACAATGGACCGGAAGGGTGTCGGTGTTATTTATACATTCGTCCGTGTGTTTTTCCGATCCTTTGTCATCGCACGAGGTTCTTCAGCTTGTTATTTAAATGCATATTTTTTTCTTTCTTCTTTTCTAGAATATAGAAGATGCATCTGGAGTTTGGGACAAATGAGTCGATGAAATGTATCGATCTCTTTAATTCGAGGGTGTCTTTTGTAGTCTTAATTGGTAATTTCAGTTAATTGGTTTGCTGTGTGTATCGGGTTAGGAGGAGGATTGTAAATTGTACTTATTACGAGTGGTTTCTGCTTGAATTATTCTTTTCTTGCGTTTCTCGCTTCTGTATAAAATCTTATAAATATGTATCGCTTAATATCAAAATCAATTTTAGTCGATCGATTTCCTATGTGTATTGGGCTGAGAGGAGGATTATAAATTGTATATTGCGAGTGCTTTCTCTTTCAATTATTCTCCTCTTCTATTTTTTGTTTCCCTATAAGAACTTGTAAATATTATTTAATATGCGAAAATCACTTCCAACTATCTGCTGATATTCTATAAATTCCTACGCAATTTTCAACGCTAATAGATTCTCTCTACACGATTTGAGTAAAGTTGGAGTATAATTCGAGGAGAATTTCGGTGAGCTTTTTAGAATGCAAGAGAATCTGAGGATCAATTAATATGCACGTGGTGGACGAATTATAAAAATTGGATTATTTTGGAAATAATCGTGCGGTATGGTAGAGAGTTCAATGGAAGTTCATCGAACGAGACGTCGATCATTTCTACGGGTTCCATCGGATTTCTAGCGAGAAAGATCGACGAAGGGTTTCCGTTGCTTTGGCGAATCCATCGATTTCCATCGGCTTTGTGAGCAAAGCTTCGACAGCCGGAATATCTAACCGGCGTCCTATGGGGTTCCATGCTTCGTTGCTCGCATGACTCACCCCGAATACACACGAGGATCCGTATGCAAGCCAAATATTCGCGAATCGAAGGCACATGGTTATGCGTCTCTTGCTTCCGTCGCGCTAAAAGCGTCTGTATTCCACGAAAATCACGTTTCCGCCGTTAATATTAGCTGTTTGTTACTTCCAGCCGAGAATTGGTAAATTCGAAGCGATATCTAGATTTATTTGAAAAGAATTCCTAGATTTGAAGAGAATTGGATTTGGAATGTTCACTGGATATTATCTTTAAAGTAAAATCAACGTTAATTAGTTTATAAAAGATATCGTACGTCAACGTAAACTCATAATCTTATCAAATATTAGATCAAATATAAATGAATCGTAAATCACAAGGGAAAATAAGAAATATTCGCAAGCTCTCTTATCAAATCCAAAATATAATCCAAAAATACCAAATATCACAATTTAGAAAGTAAATGTAACCCGAGGGAAACAATGAAGAACGTTCGCGAGCTCTTTTAAAAACACCAAAAATAGTCTAAAGGAAAAGTTACCTTAGAACTGATTAACAAAGGACAAAGAATATTTACAAGCCATCTGTAAACAGAATTACGCTTCAAACTCTTGATATTCGACCGACATGCAACAAAATGATGGAATCGGATGGACAGGATGGTATAGGAGAGGACAGGAATTTTCGAAAGACAACGACGTATCTTGTTATCTGTCAATCGAGTCTCACTGAGGCGGACGGGTATGAAAATTTCAGAAATAGTCTGAGATTTCTGGCACGGGGGGATGATGTACCCGTGTCACAGGGGAACTCGATACACGTATCGACAGATCGCGGGGTTGTGGCTGGGGTGAATTGCAATTACATTCTCAGGATGACCCTTTAAGGTCGCGTGTTCAGCGAGGGTTTTGATGATATTTAAATTCCACTTGAAACGATGCATCGTACTCGACTCTGTAACTCGTTATTTCGATGAAGTTTGACGTTAAGTACGAAATATTCTGAAATTATGCTTATTTTCTACTCAATTTCTTCCTATAGATTTTGAAATAATCGTTAATTATTATTTAGTACATAATTTATTTAGCTTTATATAATTTAAAGTAATGGTTAATAACTGGATAATTTACTTTGCCTGATACTTTGGATTTACTAGCTTACAAATACTTGTAAGCTTATAACGATGAATATTGATGTTGGAGAATGTTGAGAATTACATCGGTTAATCTGTTAACAAGTTGTTCTCTAAGTCATGCGAATGTACGTTGTAATACGTTTCAAAGCTCTTTAGGTTGTTTCAGCATACTCCTAGTCAGCTTAAGTCGCATCGACTCCCGTTCTACTTTGCTCTAACAACCCCTGGCTTGTGGCTACGCGACATCAGCTTTGTTCTACTTGTGACAGCTCTGGTATCGAACGTTTCGTTACAACCCTCGATCATTTAATGATATAAATTCCATGTTCTACTAAGGCAAATGTTCTTAAGATCCGCGACTCGTACCAACTTCTTATCTTGATAGTACAATACTGAATTTTTCTTCAATATGTATCAATTATGTAGCTTGACACCAATCTCAAATATAGTGACAACGATATCTAAAAATAAAAAAAAATAAAAATATTCTACTTCCAAGTATCACTTCAAACAAGTATCATTCGAATTCTGAATTTCTTCGATCGATCAGAGCCTCTCGAAGTGAAAGAAAATGAAGGAAAGTCGGTTCGTTGTGCCTGAATTATAATGCACGCGATGGAAAAATAAAAGGGTAACTCGTGATTGCCACTTGGCTAGCTAGCTACCCCTTTCGCCACTCGGAACCTCCATTCACCACACGACAGGGCTTTAATCGCGCTCGGCTATTGTGCAATGTCGTGTCAACGTCGACAGAGTGGTTCGAGCCGAATTGCATAAATAATGTGGCGAGGTAAGTTCGCTTTCATTCTCGGATCAGTCAGCGGATCGACTTCAAATATGAGAAAGGCCTATGAATAATTCCATTTGTGAATCGAAGAGTCAGTGTATCGTATTAAAAGGAGATTTAATTTTGAGGTCGAAGTGGAGTTGGAAATCATCTTTCGCTTAAAGGGGATAGAAGAGGACTATCCTTTTTTTTAGGAAATATTTATTAGGGTGGAAAAGCGTCTTTTTTAGAGAGTTGTTTAAGGGAAGCTTAACACTTTGTGGTTTTTATCTTTTTCTTTCTAATAGTCGAAGCTCAAGGTGCAGTTTTTTTAAGCGATTTATCGTGAAAAGTAAAACGCAAAAAGAAATAAATATCCTCTGTTTTATATCAGAAACAAGGAAGTGTGTATAGGTGGTTTTCTGTAGCAGATGAAAAATATCAAACACTAAAAATTTATCAAAAAATGGTAAAACACTGGATCGTATATTAAATAATAGAAAAATTATATTATTATTAAATGACAATCATTATTATTTAAAAAATATGATTTTTAATTTAATACGATTTTATTCGATGGAAAAAGACAATTTTTCTATTGATGGAACATCGTGATTCTTTATCATTGTATAATTTCGTATTACTCTCTGAGATCGTGTGATAAAAGTTCTGGCTCCATGAGCTTACACATTCACCAAACAAATACGCACACAGATAGGTGGAGGAAAAAGTGTGAGTTCACCATAGAAAGACTTGTTGTGCCCTCGAAACGAGAAAAGGGAGGTTGGTTTATTAGAAAAAATCCCCTCTCGACCGGGAATCACCGACTAAAGTAACAACCCCTTCAAACCCCCACGTTTTTTTCATAAACGAAAATTGCAGTTGGTCATAAATTACAGTGATCGTGTTAGTAGATGATAGCATCGAGAAAGAGGCTGGTTGCCCGTGAAATCGAGTTTCAGAGATAATTATGCTCGTCTATTTACGTATTTAATTAACGTTCGCCCCTTTGATAGGGTGTGGTATCTTTTACACTTTTGGTCTTGATGTATAAATTATCCTCGCTTTGTTTTTATTTTTTTAATGAAGCGATAGAAGGGTGGTATTTTAAATATTTTCCTATAATTTCTTTTATCTCTTTCTCTCTCCTTTTTGTCTAACATTCTTAAATATTCTTGCATATGAAGCAAAAGTCAAACGATGTTGTTACTTTCCTCATGAAGATTTACAAACGATAATAAAACGTGTTGCAACCATCAACTACCGCCTTTTAAGATAAACAGAGAAGCAATAATGGCAGAGATTCCGTAATTACTTTTGAAAAAGTACGGGAGAAATTGGAAACCGGTCACTGATACAGTATATAACGATTTTACCCTCAACGGGGGCAAAGAATTTTGCGTTTTATGTTCGTCACCCCCCTTAAGTTTGGTGGCTCGTGTTCCCCGCGACGCGCCACGAAACTTTATCGGACGTCTTCTCCATGTTCAATATTGACTTTGCGAAAGTGCCTCCGGATGGAAACCTTCTAATTTTCCGGACTCCGATTCCATGATGCAATGCAAATACACCAGGCATTCGTTGTACACGCACAAACGGCTGTGTCCTGTGTTCGCGCAAACTTCATTTCTTCCACGATGCTCTCAACGTCTTTCCGTCTCTTCTTTCTCTGTATTTGTTTCCTTCTTTTTTTTTTTTTTTTTTTTTTTTTTTTTTTTTTTTTTTTTTTTTTGTCAAACCTATCGTTCTTTTCGCAAAGAATTTGCTAATACTTTCTGTGTAACTTCTATAGAATTCGGTCGATGATCCCTTCATGGATTATTTGATTTTTACGAGTTCTTGAGCAGGATGATGCGTAGTATAGATTTTGCTCTTTACATGACGAACGAGCCTCGCTTCGATATTAAAAATTCCCTTTCGCGAATACATCGTACAAATATTCCATTTCCTTTCGTAATTTCAATGAAAGTAGAAAATCATACGTAATCTCAGCGTAAACATCGATGTTAGTAGACGCGAATTATCGCGTAACGTAGCACGACGCCCGGAAGCGGAAACGATCCGTGTTCGATTACGGTGTTCTCGCGGTTCCTGCATGAATTGTGTTATCGTGGAGCAACAGCAGGTCTCGCTGAGGGTACGCGTTTAGGAGCGATTTTACGACGCGGTTTCGCTGTAACATGGCTTCAATTAAGGATTAACGTGATTGCAAATAACCAGCATGTACCATCGGTATATTATCAATTTCCTATGACTTCATTATAACCAATTTACTTTAATCCGGAATTAAATTTAATTCCTGTCGCTCGAGATTTAGTAATCTACGTACATGTTTTAGTGATTTCTTGATACAATGTAAGGATATCGCTTTTCACGTGTGCTGTGTTAAAGAATTAACATTTAGTTACGAGTTATCGTCTTTCGGTATTGCAATTCGTGTCACTTGGTAAAATTGACGAAACAGGATTTCCAGAAAGATTTATGTTACTTCGGATTTATGTTAATTCTTTTCAATGATAGACACATTAGTATGATTCACGCTATTTTATTCCCGACTTGTTTTAAATCACTATCAATTACTCTAACTCATTTCGGCACGTCTCGACTAAATCCAGTTCTTTCTCTGCAAATCTTATTCGTCGCTCTTATTTCCAAATTATTATTAAAATACACGCTATGTTACTTCCAGCTTTATTTTACTTTCAATTCGCTGTAAATCACGATCAATTAGTTCAACCAGTTGTGACACACGTCAATCAATTGCAAACTCCCTCTTCAACCCTCTATGCCACTTTTATTTTCGTTTCACCCTTCTGTAACTCTTGCTAAGCATCTGCAGTACGTTCGAACGAGTTTGTACTCGAGTTCGAATTTTCATTAAAAATATACAGAGCGATGGTGTTCAGCAGCGGAACACCGGCTGCGTATTCATTAAAGAGTAAAAAGCGATTGATGTAGCGCTGCGAAACGAGGTGTGCACCGACGAGTCTAACCCCTTTTGCTTCTCTTTCAGCTGCTTAATTCCCTGGCGACCGATTTGGACTGCATGCTGAGCGAGCTCTGCACGACCCCGAATTCCTACGAGCGGTGAGTACTTACTTCTTCTTCTTACTTCGTTTCTTCCTTCTCCTCTCTTTCGCCCTCGTCTTGTTCGAGGTCAAGAGCAGGGCTATTGAAGGCGATCGATTCGATAGACCGTGTACACGCCTCTGGGTACTCTCGTTACGCGGTCGTAAAACGTTTCTCAAATAAAAAGGAACTTTGGTCTTCTGACATTTTTCCCGAAGAAATGATAATTTTATCGCTATGAAATTGAATGAAATTCGAGTTAGTAATTAATTAGTCAATCGTGATTTTGTGGAATATCAGAGGGCAATTTGTTCAGAATATGAATGGCAAATTCTAAGAGGATGGAATAATAACGAGACGATTTAAATAGGTACACACATCGTGCACACAGTATTATCTTAATAGTTATGAAACTAGTCTACTTCGTAAATAACGTAAATTTATCATTTTCTTCGTGAAATTTCTATTCCTAAAGCGATCTACACTTTGATGGATTTGATTAATTCGTTCGAACAGGTATAACAAATATATATATATATCTTTTTAAATAAAGAAAAAATGCCAATTATATTCGAGAAATACAAACAACGGCAAACACCAGTAACCAGTCGTTATGGTGCTATTAAAATTATTACATACAATACGATATATTATTAAATGCGATACGAAATCTCATGAGAAATTAATCACTTTTAACTTCGTCTAAGATATTCGAGGAACACTATAATCATCATACTGTAGATTCTCAAAGGGGGTGACAACAACCCCTTCGCGTGACCGCGGTTAAATCGTGAATTCCCATAATTTACGATGGAAATCTTGACGCGACGCCTCCGTACTGGTCGCTTATACGCAGAATAATTTCCATATCGTAAGGGCTCCACAGTGATCTATGGACGATTTCGCTTACAATATCCACGATGCTATATGGGACACTGAGTATAACGACCACCCCGTTGGATTAAACACGCGCCTAACTTTCGACATTATTGCGCGGCCTCGATTTATATCGCCTTGTTGAATTATCGCTAGAATGTTGGTCAGGTGATGCTGGAATTGCTTGAATATTTCTTTCATATTTAATCACCTTATCTGTGAATTATTTCAGTTCGCTACGCGAAGCTGATACTCTTTCTAACCTTCCTTTTTTCCTTGTCATTTTTCTTCCATTAATTTATAGTTACAGCTCGCTGTACTGTCGTGTTAATTCAAGTAAGCGCGTACCTATCTGGTCAGCAGGTGGTTGCGAGAAAAATGACTTTTAACGTTTAACAACCGAGCATCGATTTCGCATACGTCCGAAATATAAACTGTTTATATCTTCGGTTTCCCTTTCGACTTTACACACCAGTATAAACGACATCTTGAAAGATAATTTAGCACAAGGCTTGTGTAAATAAAATACCACAGATGTCTACAATAATTGATTAAAATACTGTGAATTTTTCAAATTATCGATTAAGATATTGCGGAGAAAAATAAAATAATAAAAGCGAAGTAAAAATATCGTGTAACAATCTGTAATGTCGTGTAACTTCAAAATTTTGTTCAAGTCTCTATCGAGTTATTTTAATAAGAAATACCTTGATAATTCTATGCAGAAAATTTCACAAGGTGTCAAATTTTAATAAGAGTTTTCTTTAGAAAAACCGCCGTGATATTTATTTTAAGTGGCCACTGCAGGAGAAAAGAGGGACGCTTATTATTCCACGGAATATTAGAAAACTTGCTGGAAGGAACAAACGACGGGCAGATGGCAGCCAAAAACGATTACGCATAATATTATGACGTTGATCCCGGACACATGCCACGAATTGCGCTATTTGCTCGGTGAAAACTCTAATTTCGCACGTACTTATTGTTCTGCATGTTGCTCGTTCGATTTTCCGCACGAGCTCCGCCGATTCAGCTTTTTCATTCTTCGATCTTTCCGTTTTTCTTTATTTCGAACGAGTTGCAGAAACGAGCGTCAGATGAAGATTGATGCGACGGGTTTCCGTCTTGGAAATTCTACCCGTGAAACCGTTTAAATTAGAGGAAACGGATTGCTCGTTGAAAAGTGGACAGCAAGGACAGACCGTTTATTAATTTATACGTCGGTTTGAGAGCGAAGCTTCCGTACGACGTTCAATCGTGATGTATTAAATAAAATTGAACGTGTCTAAGTTTTAATTAGCTGTAGAAAATATAACAAAATTTCGTTAAAAATATATTGATATTTAGTAGTTAATAATTTTAGACGAGTCTAAAAGAAATTGGTCACCGCCGGATAATGCAAGTGTCTGATTTTTTAAAGATTAAGATCACGGGACTATTTTTCTTAAATTGTTGGTTCAACAATTTCTTCGAATTTCAACTAATTTTTTCAATTTTAACTTATTTATTTAATTTCAATTTATACTTTTGAAAAAGTGTTACCTCCAAATAGGAATTTATTACGCTAAATATTGTAACGAATAGTTTGAACTTTTCACATGCTTTTGCATGTTGTACGTGTTCTCATGTTCTCGCGCATTTCAATTCTCCATAAATAAATAAATATCCGCGGTCTATTCGAATATCAACATATTGTTAGACATAATTGGCTCACTCGCGATTTCTCGAACTTAACATCGATTAATCACAGAGGATGTTAATCACAAAAAGATTCCCGGCATTATATCCGAGCAATCTGAAAGGGCCTCTTGTTCCCAATTTCGTCGCAACTTCAAAAGTCGCCGACCATTCATAAGAAACTTGTATAATCTATCAAGATACCCATCTGGTCGTTTACCGGAAAGTTCCCGAGCTTCCCCAAGTACAGTGAGTTCCGCGATAAATCCTACAGTAGCGAGGTTCATTCGTGTTGTTCGTAATTATAGAGTTGGGAATAATCGATACGTGAAGCTTATTATTTCATAGATTGGTGAGAAAGAAATTTTCTTTAAAAATGATCAGAAAGCAATTAAACTTGCATATGTTTAGAAAATAGAGAATGGAGGAATATTTCTTTAATATTTATTTTTAATTATTTAGAGAAAAGAAAGATATTAGAAAATAAATATCTACAAAATATAAAAAAATATTCGCTTTAAGAATATTTGCGTCAAAGAGAAATATTGGAAAATATTTAGGGAATAGAAGATATTTATTTATTGATATTTAATAAAAGAGAAATATTTCATATATTCGACATCTACAAAATTCTGTTATGCTTATTGCGACGAGCATCAGATACCAATAATATATCAATAGATTCAATCGGATCTGTTGAAATATCGTTTCGATCGTATTCGTATCACTTTCTTCAAATTTACGTCACTTTAAATTATCTCGTTTACATAAATTTTCGTTACATAAATTTCCAGCTCATTCCAATTCACGCCAACATACGTACATATGTATATCAACGTATCTGAATTCAAGCCAATTAACTGGAAATCATATAATTCCAGTGGAATTACATAATTTAATTGCTGTCAGGCAGTTACATAAAATTCCATATGAATGCGATAATTCGAAATAAACCAACTTCGTATAAAAGCGTATGCCATACCGTCAAACAAAATATCGCTTGAATTTCTCCACAAATTAGCGAAATTATCAAACACAGTGCTCTCGTGAGATCAATTGCTACTGCACGAAAATTCAAGCTTCACTCGTCGTTAATCTACGATATTACCGGTGCTTCCGCTGGTCGCAAAAATCGAGTTACGCGCACAGAACAGAGATGGTTGATCGCGAAGCGAGGAGCAACGGGAGGATGAAAGGGACGAGGCGAACAGACACGTTGGACATTTCCGGGGTTGCTGAAACGATGGAAAAAAATGGAAATTTCATTCGCGTCAACAGCGCAACGATACGCGTACGCGCCGGTGAAAGAATAACTCGACTCGTTATCGCACCGCGAGCTCTTCCGTATCGAATCGATCCTCTTTTTTTTACGTCGTTTTTCACACCACGGTCGATCGACCAGCGTCCGTGAATTTCCTCTCCGGCTACGGATAAAAAATAATTCGAACGCTTTCGGGAATTTCCCGCGACGAGCAGCTCTGGCGAGCTTAACCAGGTTCCCCGTGTTGGTTATTTTGTCTTCTTTTACTTTATTTCGCGTAAATGCCGAGTCAAGCCAAACAAGAAGAAAGAGAATTATGCTGTTGTCTCGGGATATTTAGCTCGTGTTTGCGCTGCTGTTTTACGTTGGCTCGTACTCAAATATTTGTGCAAGGCTCGATTACGTATTACGTGTTAAATACACGCGGAATCTCGTAAAAAAAGAAAAAGAAAGAAATAGAACTGTAGAGGATGCGAAATAATTAATTGATACGTTGCTGTTGAGTTTGATTACTGGACTATGGATATTTATGCGGATTCGTATTTTTACAGATACAATTAAAGAAATGGAAGCTAAACGAAAATTCCTTTCGCTTACTGATCATTGCAACGAATACTCTACTTTACGTAGAATTTTCCGAACGATCGTAGAAATTGCTTTTACGCGACGATAATTTATGCGATTCAGTTAATCGTTCGAGCAAAGGAAGAAAGAAAAAAAGAAAGATATTCTCTCTTGAGATACAATAAACAAAGAAAAGACAGCAAAAGTGAAAACAGGAAACGACGGGGGTTGCTGCAGGGACGAAAAGAATGGTGATATTTCAACGAGGGTGAACTTTTTAGCGAGATTACCGACCGATAATAATTCAAGCGGCAGCGGAGCTGTGGCCTAGGGACGGAATTTCATTTCAATTCCACAAGCCCGCCCCGGTTCAGGGGTGGAACGCGATTTCGGTCGCTTCTATTCCCGGGGCTGTAAGTGACAGTAGCGCGGCGCCGAAAATCTGATCGGTATGTCGAAAATCATACGCCAGAACGTTGCTTTTCGACGTTTGAGGCTACGTTGGATTGGAGAATTTACATTGGAACAATTCCGGTATTCTCGAAGATCTGACAGGCATTTTGTAGTTGGTAGAAACGTTTACGTAAAGTTAGCGGTGTTACTAGATTTGCAAGTGACAGTCGAGTGCTTCACACTTCGCTGTAAGGCTTTCCTCGAGGCCTCTTCGCCTATTACAATAGCGTTCTTTGAACGTTTGAACGCTTCCAACCAGTCGGCTGTTTCGAGGGCTGTTTCCATCAAAGAGTTTCCTACTTGGTACGAATGTTCTGTTGTACATTGCGTTATTATCGATTTGTAAATCGTGATAAAGTATCTCTTAAATTCTTCGTATCACTGTAGCGTTCAATTTTATTAACCCGTTGACGTACAAATAAAATGGAATTTGATGCGCTCGAAGATTTAATTTGGCTCAACTGAACAGTTATATGCAAACTTAGAAACAGAACATTTTATTTCGAAATTTACATTGCTGTATAATATTTAATCGGATTGATATATAACGTTAATGGACAGTAGCTAAGTAACATTATAAAATAATAAATCAATAATACTATAAATTATGATACATTTCAAACGATTTTGGAATATGTAGAGGAACTAGATATTTTTTACACTGCCAAGTTGTCTGGCTTCTTATATTATCTTTTACGCACACGTGACATCTCTTTACAAGATGTTCATTTTTATTAGTCGAAGGTACATGTTCAGGAAAATGTGCCCAATGTTCTGCCTGTAGCCGAGTTGGGCATTCACTTTGCGACCGTGTTTTGTTGAATTTAGAATACAGGACATAAGTATTATAAATAGCTATATAAAGCAGATAGAAGAACATTTTAAATAAAACAAAATCAGTTCTTGATGTCTCGGTGATGTCAAAGTCTACAATGGCACATGAAATGATGGATGACGTCTCCTAGACGTCGTTGTATGCTAAGGGGTTAATTTATCACTAATCCTTTCGCTTTAGAATGCTTCTGTAATTGCGTACAGAAAATGTATTTTCTTCCTTTTTAATTATTTTCCCCGATTATAATAGAAACATATTGCTCTGATCTTCTTGTTACGTTCCAAGAGCCGTTTAATGGGCAAAAGCTGATGAAATATTCGCGGATCACGTACGTACGTCGGAGAAATAATACGCGGCTAATAATACACGGGAGAGAGATTTCGTAAGTGGAACGATGGTTCGATTTCTCATCTGTCTGATAGATTTGTGCGTTTATTTTTCGTTGCTTCTGCTCGGCTGGAAATTTGATACGTGATGTCTGGGATTAAAAGACGAAATTGGAGATGGAATTATTAATTGAGAGTGGAAATTTGTTTCAAAATGTAAAGATGTCTTGTTGGACTCTTTCCATATCGATTTAGTTCATATTGATATAGACTTCATACCGATTTCATTTCGATCAGGAAATTAATTCAAACAATGATACTCGAATTTTTTCTTCCCAAACTCATTCGAACCAAATACTACTTCGAACTAACTCCGAAAGATTTACAAATTTAATCAGTCATGCATCACTTTCGCTTTAATCTTCTATATCATGCCCAATACGCTGCAATCGATCATCGGCTATCTCTTCGTTCCGCGATTCAATCAAAATTTCAATCCTCCGACATGTTGAAACCGTTCTCAATTTTACCCAAACCAAGCATCACTTCGCACTTCCTCTGAAATTCAAATTTCCTCAGACTCGTGCGTTCCACTTTTCCTTTCATCTTCCGCGTATCACGTCCGACACACCGCAACAAATCGCCAGCAACTTCTTAATCCAAGCTGTATCATCCACGCTGGCTACACCAGACACGGTATGAATTCGTTTCTCCAGAGCTCGATTCCAATTTGTTATCGCTGAAAATACCTTTTTTCCCCTTGGATCTCGTTAATTCGTGACGGTCGCCGGAGCGTTGTCTACATAATCATTAAGATAATCATCCGTGTTGGCCGGCATGGCGCGCAGGCTATCGTAATCGATGTAGAGCATAAATTGGATACACGCCGGTTCCCTCGGGCCACGTCGATTCCCCCTTTTCAACCACCTCCCACCCTAACCGTCCCTCGATCTCGCCTCGCGATCGATAACGATCACGTTCGATCTTGATAATTGGCCGGCTTGTCGTTAATCATTCGGCAACCCTGGCGTCAGGTGGACGTTGAGGGTAACACGCGCTCTCGAAACTACGTATCGATGATTTATTTAGAGATTCTTGGGCTACCGTGCTTCGCACTCTGCAACCATCGTTGGAATTTCGAGTTTCTTTCATTCGATTTTTCATAGGCGTACTGGCGAACAAATTCAATACTTGTTTACCAAGTATGATGGATGATTGATATCTTCGCATAACGAGCAACGCGATATTCGAATAATTTTTTCGGCCATAGAGTAATAAAGCTGGACATAGCGCGGTAGCTGTATATTTATGGCAGTGATCGTACTTCTCGGTATAGTTCTCTCGTCGTTTATATTTTATATCTACGGCTTGCTGCAAGAAGTACCAGCGTCAGTGTTCACAGAGTATTTACCAAGGGATATTAACACTCGAAGATACGTTAAAAAATTCATGTTCGAATAGTTTTCGACACAGAAGTTTTTGATGTTTCAAAATTCCTTTCTAACTCAGAAGGAGGGAATCAAAGCTTATACTATTTGTCTTCTTACGTCGAGCTTGGCATTCTTTGCAGAAAGTTTACGTTATGAAAAATGTCGACATTGGCACATAGTCATGCCATTATAGTCATTTCTAGATAGAATTTTAAACTGTCGCTTTTTTTATAGGACATACGATTGTTTACAGACTGAATACCGAATTTAACTGATCTTTTTGCCAAAATTTCACATTGGCAGTTTTCGCACCAAGCCACAGATGTAACGTTCGATTTGATTTTTATAAATTGTTTTTGAGAATTGTGGATCTTAGTTGTCGAAATAAATGTATGGGGACACTCGCATTACACGTACAAATGATATTAAAATAGTTTCAGATTTATTTAATATGTGATTTACTAGATGTTCGTAGATACACATTGCTCAGCGCTCTTCTTGCCTCACCATCTTCTTTACCACCATGCGCATGAGACAGTTGCATTCTTTTCTTTTACGAGATGTTACGCACACACGTACTCCCACACACATTCATTCTCATATATATGTGTCACTAGCACACAAAATTACACATATCCCAATAATTATTTATTAAAACATCAAATAATCTGACCTGCATCTCTAACACCCAAAGCACCATGTACCATCGTACCTTCGACGTATTTCAAAACCCACTTGGGTATATCGAAAGAGAAACGTCGCAATTTATAGAATTTATTTTTCCACGAGGAAGAATTTGCTGCCGCGGAAGGAAACGAAATCCAGCGGTCGAAAGGAGTGGAGAGCGTGGAGCAAAAGCACCGATCGAATTATTGGGAAACTCGATACAAAAAAAAAGTGTAGAGGGAAAAGAAGAAGCGAGACAGAGGGACATGCGGATTCCCCTGGGTTGGTTTCTCCGGCTGCCACCGGATATCCCCCTGATTTCTGACGACTAACGCGAGTCTGATGTTTGCGAGGGTGAGCAACCCTTATCCGGGCACCCCGTATCGTTAGCCATAGACAAAGGGTGTGTCGTCGAAATACGTGCCCCCAGGCGCCGCTAATTCTACCGATAATAGATTTCACCCTGCTCGCCGTGAGATTTTTCCTTCCAACTCTAGTCATAGTACAACTCTATTCGGACACTAGTCGACCAATGATTGGATTCCCGGAATTTCTATTCTTTGAGTTTGAGTTATAGTGATAACACACAGATAGCGTACTAACGAAACTAGAGAAAATTCAAATTAACTTATGCTTGGTGGTTTTTCCAATTTCAACCGTGTCTTTGTTAATACGTTTTTATTGTTGCTTTGTTTCGGCCATTGAAGTCCGAAGAACTATCATCTAGTCAGCTAGCCCCGTGAAAGTTTCAAACTGAAAATTTAAAATATCTCAAACTAAAATATTTCAAGATATCGTGCTAAAGGAAATACATTGAGCAGCGCCAATTCTTGTCGTCTCTTTTACCTTTTATCGTCGTACGAAAATACCTACGAAATCACAAGATCTGATTTCCGATATTGTACAATTTATTTTTACCGATTGAAATAAATACAGGAAATTATGGTTTTCTAAGAGTCAGCAAAATCATAAGGTACTGCAATCATGAAAACTATGGTACGGCGTGAGCGATCATTAACGCGGCAAGTTTCGATGTTTATTTGTCGAGCAATTCCTCTGAATTAAATTCCGATGATACCAGTGGACGTATGTCATACGCTATAGTTGGGTTATAATCTTGGCCGAGACAAGCGTACACCGTGATGCCTGGCACCGGTATCACCGGGTTTCTGACAATTGGTTAATTTCCGGCCCGTGTCAACGCCAGGTGTTGTATCATTTCACGCACGAAACGCACAAAGATGTCAGATGTTGCGAATACGTGGCGGCAGCCAGTGAATAAGCATCGGAATAACGCATAATAGGGATGGTAGCGTCCGTTGACGCGGTGAATTCGATGAATCATGAATCTACGTGGACGTATCCGCTGCGAATTCTTTCGACTTTTACGTTAACGTGATATTTTTGTACCTTGCCCCGTGCGACTTCCGTTCGTTTCATGTAATTATGCAAAGTTTCCACTAGTTCGTTCCTTCTCGTCAAATTGTAGAAGCGAAATAATTCCGCAACGATTCTGTCCTTTGACTTCGTTTCCTTTTAAGTTTTCGTTAAATTGATCCTATTCATTTGGCACAACGTGAAAGTGAAATAATACTGTGAGTAACGTTGTCTGTTCGTACGATTTTCTTTTCGCTCTTCTTAGTAAATTCGTCTAGAAATATGAAGAAAAAGGAAGAAATGTGTTTTAAAATTCAAAGTCAACACACGGACTTGTAGGCTTTGTAGCTTCTTAATGGAAGTTGTCCGACGAGTATCAAGCCGCATCTACGTATAAATCAACGCCTGAATCAGGTACACGCGCTGATAGATCAGACATAGACGTTAATACTGAATCCGATCGACGAGCACCACGGGTTATCCCAAAACACCGTAAATCAATGGTGTCACAGACGTCTGCCTGGCGTCTAAGGTGTTCCTTAACAGGCTTCTAAAACTGTCAACCGCAGACCCCCGTGGTAACCACATAAATTCCACGGGGAGAATCCCAGGGGCAAGGATCTCTCGTAGGCGTGGTTGGATGCGTGAACCACGTCCAATGATACAGAAGAGTCTGGTTTTTCCTGTTTCCGCTACAGGCACGCGTTTCACCTACTCGATGAAAAGGGAGAACAGGAGCTCGTCAAGAGAGCAAAGTGAGTGATCGTGAAGAGAGAAAGAGCGTCGAAAGGGACAGAAAATGAAAGGGGAAGCAAAGGGGAGAGAAGAGATAGAGGAAATGAGAATGGCAACGGGAAGTACTGGGGGAGGAGTAGAAAGAAGACGCGTAAAACGAACGAAGCATGGAAAGCAAAGAGAAACGAAAAGGGAAACGAAAGAAGGAAAGAATATAGAAAGAGGTGGCAATGGAAAGGGAAACGCAATTACAACAGTATCAGTACGTGGAGGTATAATAGAGAACTTGAAAGATGGTTAGGTAGAGGAATGCTGGTCTGGCTGGTTATTTCTGGCACAATCAACCAACGCGGATCGCAAACATCGGCCAAAAGTGTCACGTACACAAATAACACCATACGTTAGCTGTGCATAGTGAGCAATAGACAGCACTACTATATGTATTTACTTTCTTTGTAACTCTGTACATACTGTCCCGCATCTTTTCAGCTGTGTAGTTGAGAGTGTGAACGATCGAAACCTAAATACTGTTGGAGGAGAAGCGTCGTGAAAGTTGGCGGGCAATTGAAATTTATTCGGGGGAAGTAAAACGTGGAATTCAGGCTGAAATCGCAGATACCCTGGCAACGAGGAGAGCAGGGTTAGACACGGGACGAGGGGAAGAGGAATTTATGGCAGCCGTAGAGACCATTCCGCGGCCATTAATGCGGCCCGCTCTCGAAAGTGAATCTCGTTGCGGAATTGCAGCCCGATATGAGGACGATAATTTGCGGCGTCGCTTAGGATCGCGCTAATATTCACGGCCACCCGTCTCTTTTGTCGTTTATCTGGCCAACGACGGTCCATTAATCTTTGCGCTTCGTTACCTCCATCCTGCAACGAGAATCGTTTAAACTACGGTTGACACTACATTGACTCTGACGGATGATCGATGAACAGGTAAATTTACTTCGACTTTCCCTCGTCCAGTACAATTTGCATTTCATATTAGGATTTGCTATTTAGAGGAAGTTGTATGTTTGGATGGGCAGGATGTTTGTTAGATGAATAGCGTAATTTGATTGTACACGGTAATGTGGGTAGCGTGAATTAGTGATAATGCTCGGTGGGTTGGATTCGAGGATTGCAGGTATTTAATTTTCATCCTCGTCGAGAGCTCTCCTTTTTTTAAATTCTAGATGATTTTATACTATTAGGGCTATCACAACAGACACTACAGGAACATAACCAAAGATGAGATGCCAAAGTACTTGGAGGGGAGGATGAGGTGGAAGGGCAGGAAAGTTGTAGCCAGATTCAGGTGTGGAAACGAGACCAAAGCGAAGGTATACTGGAAAGAGGAGAGAGAAAAAAGGTGCAAATTATGTGGAAGGGAAGAAGAGGACCTGAGACATATAATAGAAGAATGTGAAATAACAGGAGGATCAAAGGACATGGAAAAAACACTGAATGAGACTGGAGAAGGACTAATGGATTTAAAAGCAATAATAGAGAAAAGAAGGGCAGAGGCAATACAAGACGGGGTGGAATGACAGGAAGGTAGCACAGCAAGGAGGCAAAAAACCGAAGTGGCAATAATGTGTAGTCATAAGTTGCAATAGTTTGTAGTCATTAATTTTAGATGCTAGAGGTAACAATATGCTAAGGACTGCAATACAAGAAATGTAAGGATTGTAAATCGAAAGTTCGTCCAAAGCCGAAAGGCACGGACTAGAATAAATAATAATAAATAATAATACTATTAGGGCTATCGTGATTTTATAAGTTCCAAGGGTAGTTTGTAGGAGTTTCAACTTTCAAGAAAAAGTTTGCTACCGTTCGTCTGTTTCTTACGTTTGAGAACAAACTTTCTTCGAATCGAATAAGTAGCAGTTCGTTTAATCAGACACTAATCAAAATTTCGTTCGAATAAACATCATTCAGACAAAACGAAAAGACAAAAGCAAGTAGGAAAGGTGGTACTCTACCGTAGTATTTCAGAGTTAATAACCATTCAACTCGCTTTAACCCATATTAAAATTTCAAACCCTATTTCAACCGAAATTTGCGGCACGTCATTTTCAACCAAGCATCCTCCAATCTTCCAAATCTCCGACTCATCGCCGAGGTCGAAACAACTTCCAACACCTGTACCAATGCTATATCGCAGAGGGCAGCGGTTCCTTCGTGCAAAACGAAACCCAAGAACGAAACCCAGTAGAAGGGAAAACGTAATTGGGATGATTGCACCGCGCCGATCGGGTCAGTCGGTGCGGAGGTTTGAACGCGATTAGCAGAATGTCTGGTCGGGCTAATTCAAAAGGTCGATCTCGTCCTTAGGCTCTTTTATTTTGCCACCTCGACCCTCTCGGCAATTTTCTTTTCTCGTCCTACGCCTTTTCAGTTCCTTCGCAATTTAGTCGACACTTTTATGGCGCGGTGACACGCGTCGCCGCGTGAAATCGCTCGCGTGCACCACGATTCCATACTCGTCGGCCTTTCTTCGCCCGTAACGACGTGGAAGAACGGAAACTGGCGAAATGGAGGAGGGCAACTACTCAGAAGGACCTTTCGCTTCGATTATCCTGGACCAGTCGAATCTATGACGATTAAGTATAATCAAGCCGATTCTTTAGGGCAATTGTGAAAATTTCTTGGTCGTTAAATTCTTGGATCGTGCTCTTGTTTGAATTACTTAGGTTTGGATTATGTGGACCACGACGTGTTGTGTAATTGTTGAAGTATACGCCATAAGAGCCGCATGAAGATTAGGTTTAGTTCGACGATCATGTCGTACCATGTAATTTGAAAGGTATCGCGACGTTAATACGAATCGAACAAACATGATCAGCCTCGCTATCGTCGTATAATTCTTCTTCATCTTGACAAACCTACTTCAGTCATTTTTCTCGGAGCTGCATCCCATCTCGAACGATAAAATATCTGAGATACTAAGCACAGAAAATCAATTAAAGGCAGGTACTACTGCGAAATATGGAAATCGGATACGGAAGGTGATATTTAAAATATGTAGAAATAAGAGAAGAGAAGGGCGCATCGTGACAGACATCCATCGAAGAGGCAACGCAAGGATTCTTGAGAAAAGATTGAAGGAGTCAGCCTTCCCGCTGTTTTCCCCGGTGTTTCTCTAATTTTCCGCCCTCCTTCCACCACCACCACCACCACCACCACGCTCTGCAAACTTCGTTGTAGCAGGACACTCGTGAATCTTTCATGCGTCTTCCCCTTTCTTCTTCCACTTTCTTACTCTTTTTCTTTCTCGTTCCTCCAGTTTTCCTACGGTCGTTCCATGGAGAGCCGAAAGGAAACGGAACGGCAGGCGACTCAATCGATACTGGACCAGCCTTGAATTATGCACACCGACTTGGCCAACGGGAAACGAACCGTTTTCCTTTAAGGTGCCTTCACACGACGCCGCGCACAGAGACGTAAACTCGTTTTACAAAAAGAAGAAACGTATCGAAGAGAAAGAGGAACTTTATGAGCTCGACGAAGCAGATGCATTTTTCTTTATATCTTTACCCTCTGTTTTAAAGCCTTTGGCAACGAACATGGAGATGGCGTTATTGAAATACGGTTGTTTTATAGAGAAAATATTCTTCTTCCTTAGATTTTCTGGATTACATTCGAGTAGTTCTGTAGAAACATTCAAAGAGATGACTTTTTCTTTAGATAAAATTGAAGAAGTCGGTAAACCGCACTAATTTTTACACGCTGATTCTTAACTAAATTATAAATTATTGTCAACGATTAACCTTATTTTTAGATGTGATGGATTATGGCCCATTTTAACTGATATTTTAGATGATATTATTACTACTGTTACATTTTCCAATTTTAAACTTAAACCGCCCGCATTAAATTTTAATTAAATCCGAAACGTCTACCGACGAGCATCCACAAAATAGGAGAACCACGAAAATTCCAGTTCAAATACGGTCGACGATGCCAAATGTTGTCCGTTGGTTCCCAAGCCAGACGACTTTCCAACCGATTATCCGCATCGCGTCAGAACCAGCCATTATTTCGGATACTCGTCTCTGTCGCAACAGGTGTACGAGTGCGGACGACAGTGGTTAGAACGAGATCGAATTCAGCCACAAGCAGCAACGTTCTTCGTTTCACGGATGTCAAAGTTGACGTGGACAGGAGTATCGGAATTATTTGATCGCTCGGCCGCGTATTCACGTTTCTCGTTGATAGATCCCGTACGATGGGATGTCTATGCCTGAAAGGAATGGAATTCGTGTTTCTTTTGCTTATTTTCTGTCTCCTTTTCTTTTTCTTTTTTAGTGAAATCGTAGAGATTTGACTGAGTTTCTTCTCTCTTACAGTTGCATCGTACGTTGCAAGCACTCGAAATTACGTTGCGTTAGTTTTGTCCAGAAACTTTTAGTATATGTTGAGAATTGTGGATCTTAACTGCCGAAATAAAAGTAAAGGAACATAAAGGTTACACTTGGAATTCATATTGAAATAGTTTCAGATTTATTGAATGAACGATTTCCAGGATCTTCGTCGATATACATTTGCACGCGTCTCAGCACTTTCTTTGTCTCACCATCTTCCATACCACACTGCCAACGAAACGGTTACATTCGTCTGTTTTTCGAGACGCATACTTCCACATACTCATATTCACATACGTGTGTCACTACTACGCGGCCAATCTATTCTAGCACACAAAATTATACTTATCCCAATAGTATATTTTCTAAAAACTATTAGAATGTTAAAAATTTGGAAATTTGATGACAAACTATAATAAAAAGCATAGGAATTCCGTGCGGTTAGGTTTAATATTCACCGCGTAGTGCACGATGAGACAGTTTCGTGATGCAGCATTCTCATTCAAATCGCGTGTATTTATTAATGTAGGCATTTATATTCTCTCGGATGCATCGGCAGACACACCCTACTGCAACGTCCGCATCGCGCAGTTTCGTTTCTCACTGGTATTATACTGTTATTGCAAGTTACACTGGTTTTGTCTGTAGCATATTCCTGATCGTTTGGTGATTTATATTCGCGCAATGTTTCGGATAACCACGCCTACTAATTACCCGTATTTCAAAGTGATATCGTAGCGCTATTAAATTTAGCTACGCGCGCGCTGCGTACAGAGAATCGTTCGTAACAAAGAAATACATTTTAAATCTAAAAAGCAAAGTATTCGATTTCTCTAATCCTTCTTTTTTATCAATAATTTTTTCTTCCTTTTTTTATTATTCAATATGTACTTTACAATTTGTCCAGATGAACATCTGGTAAATTTTTCTAACTTAATTGCTAAATAACATGTGGATGGCTACTCCCAGCGGGATACCACCTTCGAGTTTGACTGTTTTATTTCTTACCTAGAAAATGGAACATAAGAAAATTTTTTTCTTTTTTATTATTTAATTTATACTTTACAATTTGTCCAGCTGGACATTTGGTAAATTTTTCTAACTTAATTGCTAAATAACATGTAGATGGCTACTCCCAGCAGGATACCACCTTCGAGTTTGACTATTTTATTTCTTACCTAGAAAATGGAACATAAGAAAATTTTTTTCTTTTTTATTATTTAATTTATACTTTACAATTTGTCCAGCTAGACATTTGGTAAATTTTTCTAACTTTATTGCTAAGTAACATGTGCATGGCTACCCTCAGCGGGATACCATCTTCGAGTTTGACTATTTTATTTCTTTAGGGAGGTCAGTGAAGTGTTTCTCAATAATTTGCAATTCGTGATTCGATTAAAAATATTTTGCATTCATCAATATTCAAATAATCGCGATTAGACTTAACGAGCGTAGAGGAGAATTTGATAGGGTCCGTAACCGGAAGAAGGCCTGTACCAGGCGAGAAATGAAATTCACCGAAAGTAAATCGAGTTTGCCCGCAGTCCGGGACCAAAGGATCTAACGAACCAAAAAATCACGTTGCCACGAAGAAGAAGACGAAGAAGAGGGGCTGCAGTGGCTAAGGAGACCTTACGATGGCTTGCCACGTGGACGTTTAAATGGAAATTCTAATTTGAATGGCTAACAAAAGGAGAGCTTTCGCGCTCCCACCACCACATCTACGATTTCCACTTTTAACCCCTTCGAATTTACATTCCTCTGCTTGTTGTTCGTGGAATTTTAATATTCACGAAGATTCTATGATTTTTATTTCTAACTTGCATTTTCGTTTCGTAGCAGAAGGAGAGACAAAAGATTCTATTCACGAAGAAATTTGGAAATTTGAAATTATACAAATTTGAATACCTTTTAACGCCATATATTAATGTCACGTTGATCTTGAATTATAAGCACGACATTTATTAAAAATGACAAATCGGTAGAAATAAAAAACATCATTTTACGTTAAAAAATATTCACTCCCATATGAAGCGCGAATAGTATCTAAAGTAAAACGAAATGTTTCGTAAAAATGGCTTGATCCATGGGAAGAAAACGGACAGTCAGCACTTTCGCCACCTTCCACGTGCCCCTCGTCGAGCGTGGAAAACGTTTTTTTCGCAGTTTCACCCTCTGACATAATATATTCTCGCTCGTTCCAACTGATCGGTTCGTTATCTCGCAGACAACGATCGACGTCAGCTAGATCCTAATTTGTAAATCCGTAATTTGCACCGAAATCGCCTCTATTCCGTCAGGAACACCTGCTGCCATCCCCGAAAATTTCCTCTGTCCCTCTGTGCCGTACGAAGTGGGGATTGAAAACGAAGAGATGAAACGAGGGAAAAAATCGTCCCTCTCTAAAGCATCGAAAGAGGAACAAGCAGATTTTTCGACCAGTCAGACGTCGAAATTTCTGTGATTTCGAGGTTGAAGACAAATTGGTCGAATTTGTCGCCGTTTGTACCGTACGCCATCGATCAGTATCGTCGCTTGGTGCGAGTTCGAAGAGAAAATTGAAAACGTGATTCGATCCCAGCAATCGTCGTCAACAAACGGATGCTCCGACTTGAATCGGTGAATTTAAATCGTTGGAATTATCAAAATGGCCTCGACATTATGGCAAATATAGGAAATGCTTTTTAATTTGGTTTAATTCATTGGTGTTTTTTAGTCGTGTTCCGCATGGTTGCCTTTGCAACGGTAAATGTAATATGCGAACAGCTGCAACGATGAATGCCAATTAAATCGCTCGTTAATCGCTGTGTCTATATTAACTGGCGCGTTTGCGGAGTTCAGTGCGTTTTACCTGCAAATTCGCGAGAATTTCAGGTTACAAATTTTACGCTACAGCTGGTCCGCTTTGAAGTGATAGGATGAGAAGGATATTAAAATAAAGCAAGCAGTAACATATGAAAATTTTCGATCAGAATTTTAATGTGTAGTTCTGTTAGACCGGTTCTTCTGGTTAATCGTATTAGTTTATCGACGAATAGTGATAATGAATTAATAAAAGGTTAATATTACTTTAATATTGCATCAATAGTATTTTAATCATCCGTTGAAACTCTTTCTATCGGTGATTTTTTAACGTCTATGAATTCTTAAAATTCAAATCTTGTATGCTGTGTAGCAGCCGAGAGCAAACACAAGTAAAAGCCTTTTGTCTTGCAAGTGTGGGTACGATTTATGACACACGGGCCAGCGAAGCTATTTTTGAGGAAGCTGTCTTCTATCCGCTGCTTCAATTAGTTTCGCGACTACGTATGTATCTTTTCATTCGAGTTTTATTATCAGCGTTCAATAGCGTTCGCGGCAGTCATAAATTCCGAGTTTCCGAAGGACCCACTTGTCGAAGGTCTGGTGAGCAGAGACAGACCACGTCAAGTGGCTCGGGCCCGGAAGAAGTCCCGCTGCGTCACCAATTGTACACGAACAGCATCCACCGCCCAGTCGCAGCCCGATATACGACAAAGACCACGACAAAAGTAACAAATAATATCTAATCGTCTAAGATATCAGTAGAAATCAGCCAATCAGATTAGAAGAGAAAGTATCGTCGAACTTGGAGCGTACGAACTGCGGAGGCGACACACAGTTAAAGCCCTCGTCTCGTACGAGACGAAAGTCTATGATCCGCTAGAGAACAAAAGACGCTTCTACCGAACTATTGCATAGTTGATAACACCTTTCCATTCGTTCGGCTGTGAACCTAACATAATAGAAGCCGAATTTCCAGTCTAATCCCTATCTCTTCAAGCAACTGGAAATCCTACTCCGCAGCGGAATTACTCGCGCAATTGCACTCCAAAACTCGACTGGATCTCTCGAAACTCGGCCACGATTCTCCTTCCATCGAAGACAAAGCCTCCTCCTCTTCTTCGACCATTTATCGATTCATTCAACTCGGGGCTAATTATCGCGGATCGTTCCGGCCAATTAGCGACTCGTTTAACACGCACTCGCGTCGATTGCTTGCAGAAGTGGGCATCTCTCCGCGAGATTTCACTGGAGAAACGCTGTAAACGCAGGGACACGCGATTTTCGTTCTCGGCGATGAAGAGAAGTTCGAAAAAGCGGCTTGGACGAGGGCTGGTTTCGTATTGTTCGCGGCTATTGTGCCAACTTTTGGGTTCGCTACGCCGCGAAAGGGGGCCTTTTCGAGCGTTTCCGAGGGAAACTCGACGACCATTCGTTCGAGACGTGATCGCCAGTGCTGGCTCGTTGGCGCATGATCGCGACCGTTCATGCGTTCACGCGACGCAGTATGCAAACGAATACTAATTCGCGAATGCCGGATAACGGGAGCCAGGAACGTGTCCGACGGGTCCTATCGCCAAATGTTTCGTCCAGTTTATTTTTAAATTCGCTTTTAGATGCCGCTGCCTGTGTTTGGAAGTCGAAGACGTGGTCGACGAGGATATGGTTTGGTGCAGGGAATAATTAATCAGAGAAGAAGATTTTTATGTTTGTTTCGCTGTTCCTATCGCGTCAGCCATAGACTTAACGTTAATTGTGACAGGGAATATATATTTATTAGCGATCGATTTTTCAATGTGCATTGAACGCACGTACCGTATTTTTAGTGGGAGAATTTCTCTAACGTTTTTGAAGCGCTCTGTATGAATAGCTTCAGAATTTATCCCCTTGAGGAATAACTTTGTAAAAATGAGAGAAAGTAATACGGTTTAATCCTCCAATTTTTATACGAGTTTCCACATTTACAAATTCTAATTCCACTGTCATCGAACGTCGATAAAATTGTCTGATCGTAAAGAAACGAACAGTTTTTTAATACGAAAGATCAACGAAATTTTGACTACGGTAGTTACGATAGTTTCACGAAAGCGTAACCTTTAATTGATTTTCCCCGTTGAAAAGAGCCAAGAGGCCGTCGACTAATACGAGATTAGACAAATTGTTTGGAGTCGTCGCCGGATTAAACAAACTCTCCGGAGAATCTCCTGTTGGCTTGGAACAATGAACGACGAGAGGTAAGAAAAAGGGAACGTCTCGGATAAGAAACTTGAACCGAGTATCCGAATGGAATATTAAGTTAAATGGGAAAGTCGGTGGTCTGCGAGACCGCGTTACAGTCATTCCGCATCGTCTCGCGCATTTAAAGAATCCCGTCGTCTTCTTCTCCGACCTCACCATGTTCACCAGAAGCCCTACGACTATTAATTTCCCCGGAATATCGAACCGTAGAGCGAGATACTTGATAGAAATTTGTGTATTAGACAACTTTCGATTCGTATGAATTTGTTTCTGTCAATGGTAGAAGTCTGGTAATCGAAGTGTTGAAAGAACAAATGATAGAAATTTCAGAAATGAAAATTTCCAATATAATCGTATGGTAGTTCTCAGTCCCTGAAATTAGCTATATCTCGTTTTCATTTGTTTGGAATTTAAATTTCGTTATGCTAATTAATTTATGGTAATGAATCGTCAGACAACTGTAAGTTCGTTCTCCATAATTCACAGTCAACTGTCAATTGACATTTGGTTATTTCTAGCAATTCTCAAATTGTTATCGATCAATTTTCGACTATTCTCAATCGCTAAATACAACATTAACAGCTAATATTTACGAAGATGTTAATATTTACTCATAGCAGGTTTGTTACGGCTCCATTATAACGTTCGTAGGTCATTTCGTCAATCCGCGTTTCCCCTTGAATTTCGCAGAAACTCGAACGAATTAACAATCAGCTTGTTCTCGTTTCCTGCTTTTTCATCTCTTTCAATTTCCCAACCAAAGATTCTATCATTGCCTTCTCGGGTCTTGGAAAGGTTAATAAACGTGTCCCGATTCACCCCGTGTTGAATAATCGAGGGCTCGTGAACCATAAATCGTATTACGATACACTTTTTTTTTATTTTTATTTTTTTTTTTTTTTTTTTTTTTTGGTGAAAATGTACGATACGACGGATCTCTTGCAGCGACTTTTCCAATCGTAAAAATTGAGATCAGGTGTTATGGATGGATATCCTGTTGTATGCGAAATAAGTTTTAGAGAACACCCCCCGATACAGATTGATATGAATTATTTATTTCATCCGTTTATGATCCTTTTTCAATCAGAATTTACGTTACTAACGGATTTCTAATTTTAAATATTTTCATTTTTGTTTTGATCGTTTCATTGCTTGGTCCTTAACAAACTACGAAAAGGCGAACTAAAACGAAATTCTTCGAGTGAAACTTTCTGATGACTCGAATAAACGAATGACGCTAGAGATATAACTTCTTTAACCTTGGAATTTTTAGTACTCCTGTGACGAGGCTTATCTTATGTACATTCGTCAATAATGTTGCGTTTATACGTTTTAGTTTAAGGACACGAAAGAGTTGTTTAACTAAAGTTAACTACGTAAATTGTTTGAACAAATCATAGCAAGGATAACTTCTTTGTCTTGAAATTTTTCGGGAAATCGTTAAGAACGAGAGAAATGGATTCCGCGAATAATAATAATTCGTCGAATAATAGGGACGGCTAATTTATGACAAATGAATCACTAGCTGGTGATGATTTATGGTTAAAATATCGGCTGTCAGGCGCGTCCTTATCGTACAGAGAAAGCTTTGTAATTCGATTAATTGGATTCAATAAACGATAAGCGTTCTTCCGGTACGTTTGATATTATTTCGAATTATTCGCGTTTTATGAACCGTTAAGTGCTGAGAATTTTTCCTCGTGATTCGCCACGAATCGATACATTCGCACAATCAATCCACTTTCAAGTAAATAATTGCGATAATTATTTTACCATAGAGGCAGTCTCTGTTTAACGATCAATTATCTTCTTAATTTTATTACTGGGGATCGGCTGAGAGTGACTCGAAGCTTTGTACAAGTATTACGTGTCATTTGTATTAATAATTCACTTCCATAAAATTTATAACAGGATTTTAGATCCATTCGTCCATGAAATACCTTCGAAGAATTACGTCGAAAATTCTCAAATTCCTGTTTTGTCATACTATACATTTCATACATTAATTCCGATTAATGGATAAATTATATTCGGCTATACACTTATAAATTATCTCCAAAATATTCTTACAAGAACATTTATAGATCCATTATTTCTACGTGTAAAAAAAAAAACATTCAGAAATTCTCAAATTTTATTACCGTCATCTTCCTCTCGCCGCTAAAACGACAAACCCCTCGGTTCTCCAAAATGGCACGCCTCGTGTACATCCCTGCAACCACTCTTTTGGCCCAGTTCCAGAGCTCGTCTCCTCGTCCCTTCTCCCGATTTGCAAATTATCGTCCACTTCTATTTTTGTCTAATGTTAGCAGACGAGTGGCCGAGTGCACTGTACTCCTCGGCGCATTGTCGAGTCGCGTGTCGTTCCTCGATCGCCTCGAACATCCTCGTCCATCGCATCGTGTTGCTTTCGACTCGCTTCTTTCATGGAGTCGCGCGTTCCCAGGCGGAAAGAGTCTAAATTTTCTCGCGTTGATGAGTCGGCGTGTTTCCTACTGCAGACGGTCGAAGTTGGATTTCAGAGGCTCGTCATGCTGCTCCTTTGCGACCTGGTGCTTGGCATTTTTCACTACAAGAGGAAGAGGTGATTTAACCCACGTATGCAGTTCGATTGCTTTGGAATTTTGCATGAATAGTTATCGTGCTTTTCCCCGTTTTCTTTTTTCCACGAGGAAGTATAGCTTTGTATGAAATTTTCAGGAAGAATATTACGGTGCAATTTTCTAATTTTTGTACAAAGTTACGAAGAATAATTATTTTTATTTAAGGAAAGAGAGAGGAACGACGTACCTTGGTATTTCAATTTTCGTACAAAAAACGTGTAAGTTTCTTTTTCTCTCTATTTTTCTTTCTTCCTTTTCTTTTTCTTTTTTCCCCCTTCGATTATGCCTGATATTAAAACTATCGGAGGAATCGAAGTAAATATAATTCCTCACTTACATGTAATTTCAAATACGAACCAAACAGGCAAAGAATTAATTCTTAAAAAAAACGAGAAAAACCTGACGAAGCGTCTTAAATATTATATTCTGAAATATTCCCGTAAGATTTACTCCTTACAATTTCCTAAACGAATTTATATAACCATGTTCCTTAATTTATTCCTTAGTATTAGAATATTAATCGTGTGCGTGAGTAATGAAATTGAGAAACTGGCAAAAAATGGAATTAATCAGTTTGGCTTCCGAAAGCTTCAATTACCTCCCCGAGATTAGATCTAGGCAGATTTGCATATTTCACACTTTGTTCGGCGTTTCCTTTTTCCCACATAATCCAGCCAACTATGTAAAGCGTGGAACGAAGGCGTGTCGTTCTGCTCGAGCAGAATTCGCGTGGTCGTCGCGGCATTAAGCCGATCAAGGCTGCCGGAACGACGATGAGGAGCGCGGTGTACGCGTCGTCATTAAAATCGCTCGACTGGTCCCGTTACTTAACTCGTTTAACGGTGCATTAAGCATCCTTAAAGCGCACAATTTATAATTATTTGCGCGGGAAAGCGGCCGAGAAATTGATTCACAAAACGACACCGGATACCGAGCTCGAATTTCATCCTCCAAGTTTAGATGAATCCGCTGCCAACGCTATGAGGAAATCCGTGGGAGATCGCTTCCGCGAATCGGATACTTCGATGAATCGCAAAATCGAAGCACAGTTACAAGCGTTATAAATATTTCATATTTATCGCGTGTATAACGATACACGAATTTCCGCTGTGAAAGAAATTTTTCAAGTTCCGACATTTTTTTATGGCCTCGTGGATTTTTCCAAGATCGTACGAGATTTCTGATTTCGACTGGATATGCGAATGAGAATGTAGAGGAAAGGATGATCCACGGTTGCGCTCGATCTCGATCGTGCCACGTAATCGTGGACACTGTCGCCGGCAGGTGTGAAAGTTATTTTCACCCGGTGTTTTAGAGATCGATCGACAAAACCGACTTTCTCGTCTGACGAATCTTGTCTTGTAAATAGCTTTTATCATTACCATCGATAATACCTACCACTTATGTATCTAATCAAAATCTGATCTTTAACTCATCAGCGCACCGTGTTCTTAAAACTTCCTTAATTACAGCGATTATTTTTAATCAAATACTTTGAGAATGTTTCTTGTACGCATCTATCAGCGTGGTTGATACTCGCTTTGACACATCGTTATTAATAAACGTTTCGAGAAATTCGGTTTCGTTACACACCTGTAATTTTATTCAGAATTTTTTTAACGAACCTTGCCATATCCTTGTTACTCTTTCTCTCTTTCTGGAAGTTTAAGTACTTTGTTATAGTCTTGCCGATTCTTCTTCTTACAATTTTTGTAAATATTATTTCAAGTAATTATTTTTCGAAGATTCCAAGATTTCAGCGCAATAGCATCTAGAAATTCTCGTAAGGGTAGTTCGGAAAAATGCACAAACTGAGCTTCGACAGTATGTGTACACGATCAAAGACTTGGCGAACGTCGCATATAAATCCTATAATTTACACAAATGACACAAATACACACAGGTAGTCTATAAATAGGCAAATTAAAATTTAAAAATTGTAGTTACGATATAAAGAATCCTCACATTGGACCTCTCCTCCGACTATCAAGAGTCGAAACTTACACAAAGTAAAATTTATACAAACTACCGATATATCCATAATCTGATTCGCTGCGCGATTCCTAAACTGTTGCTAGGAAATCCCGTGGCAACGAGAAACCGGTGCCGTCTCGTCTCTTACGTATTAGTGCACTTTCTCACAGTACAATAATCAATAGCAACACGATCGAAATTATGCCGCGAATAAAACGGAATACTAATCGTACCTCAGAAATCTATACGAGCACTGATATTTTTGTTATCAGCGGATGATAAATCCTACAACGATTCGTTGTTACGTATGTCGGAGATGAAGGGACATATTAGGATATAAGGACATAAGGATAAAGGAGCCTTTCTTTTGGAACGTTCGGGAAGGTCCCCAATACTTTAGTCCAGGCTTTTTATTATAGCTGCGCTTAAATAATAAAACTGAGGAATAGTTGTTTATGTTCTAATGCGAGTATGGGTGAGGGCGAGGTTTATGACAGTGGGCTTGAGCTCGAAGTGACATAACGGGTCACTGAACGTAGCCATGGTCACGGGAGGAACGTGTACCTAACAGAGGTGTATGGAGTAATTACGTAGCTCTCCTTAAAGACAGAGATTGACCCGAGATTGTACGGAGAGGAGTATATAAGGGCAGTTCCACTTGGACTGCGGTTCAGTTCATTCAGATAAGTTCTACTTGTAGGTTGAGTCACACCAGGATCGTGTATCATATCGCATTCGTCATCCCGTTGATTCGTTATCGAACCTAAATTCATTGTCATCGACATCCCGATCATTCAGTCGCCGTTATTACTTGTTACACTCTGTAATAATCACATTTGTATCAGTAAATATCATCTATAGTGCATCACAACGATGGCCAATTCACGTGAATATTCATTATACCCCCCTAACTCTAATGATAATCCGACATGTATTAAGCGTCGTCTTCTATAATATGCATAAACACATTGTTGAAAATGACAACGTGAGTTCGCCATATGCAGATGCGCTAATTACAATAAATAGTAAGTAGAAGATACAATCGATAGATTTAATCGATAGGTTTAAAATATTCTTTTGTTCTTATCCCTAGCCCATGTAAGAAAGTGCAATAAAGATTTTTCGGCTCAGAACGGTGCGATAGATTTATCCAAGGAATAAAATAATAGCTATTGTGATCCCACCTCTGAATACAGAAATAACAACACACGTGATATTAGGTTGTCCGAAAAGTTTCTTTCGTTTCATAAGGTGATAATAGATGAACGAGAATTTCTGTTTTATATTATTTTATCGAATCAGGTGTGATCCATTTCGTTCTATTTCTATTATTATGTTCCTGCATAATTCAATAAACTAATATGAAACAAAAAACATTGTGCGTCTATTATTTCCCTATAAAACGAAAGAAACATTTCGGACGACCTAATAACATACACGTGGGGATGTGCCTGTAACGCTCTTTCAACGATCAAGGCTTAAAATAAATATTAAAATACATAAAATGTAATTTACAGAAACTACGGCTGTGTCCATAAACTTATTCGCTATACGATCGCTATAGCTCTGCCAGAAAATTCCGTGGCACCGAGGAAAACCGTGCCCTCCCCTATATTTCGCACTAATGCACTTTCTCGGACCGCCGCAGGCCCATTCTCCGGCGCGCGTTTCCCGCTCAATTTCCAGCATTTACAAAGCGCCCGGCGGCGGGAAAATCGATGTCGCGGCTCACAATGCAAGAGGGTTGGTCGGCTGGCGTGCACGAGAGCTCTTCCTTCCTTCTCCTTCCGCCTCTTCTCCTACTCTGTCCCTTCTTTTTTTTTTTTTTATTTCCTACGCTCTCGTTCCTGACTCGAGCAGCGTGAAGTGCGTGTCTTTGTCACCAGTGACAATAGCCTGGCGGGGGGGTTGCAGCGACAGTGCTGCAACCCCCATGGACGCCATGGCGCGCAGTCCAACCTGATATCGCGCTGAATAACGGAGATTGATAGGCTGGACGCGATCGATTAGGTTCGATAGTGGTTCGCGTGTAGCAGTCGATAATGGGGAACGTTGACGAGGAACTGTTGCTGGACTCGCGAGTCTTCGATTGTGGTATCGAGGGTGTGGAGAATGGAATATCGTCTGTGGGGACGACTGGTGATTGAACAGTGTTTCGGGCGTTTGAGGTGTTAACGCGCTCACCGCGGATCAAATTTTCATCTTCTGCAGTGACGTGCGAGGGTGCGGATGAAAAAAGCGGTATATGCGATAACATCTTTCATTTAAGAAATTTCTATGAGAATAGTAGTAGAGAAATCTGTACAAGTGTGAGAGTTTCGTTTACTGATCTCTTCCTTGAAAAAAGAATCAGATAGGAAATGAGCAATAGAAAATTAATTTTACCTTCTAATCTGCAAGAAAAAAGTATAGTATCCTGCTACGTGTCTTTCAATTGTTTTGCTGTTTTCAATCAGAACGTTGTAATTTCTCGTCACCTTCCTCATTGAATATTATTGTCTTGAATTGTTTCATGCAAACTATAGAAAATTAATATTTTCATCTTTCTTATTTTGAAGCTTCCACACTGCAAGAACAAAAACCCTCCTTCCTCGGTTTCTCCTTCCGCATGGCGACTTTTCGCTCTGGAGGCGACCTTAATATAGAAAAAAGTGTCGTCCCTCGAATTTACGACACCTTCTGCACGACCCCCGAGGGGGGACAGCGGGGATTACGGGCTGAAAATATGAAGGGAACGCGGTCGAAAACGTTATCGCGAGGAAGACACCGCGAAATCGTTATCTTTCATTTTTCACCTCATAACGTCGGGACAATGACGACCGGCTCGAAGCATTGTCGTCGAGAAGGCAGCCTGCTGATGTTCCCTTTGCGAGAAAAAAATAAAAAAGAAAGGACAAAGAGGAAAGGAAGAAAAGAAGAGGACACAAAAGGCGAGGGTAGACACCCCGAGAAAGATCTCTAACCCCTTTCCAAAAGGGAGACTACGATTTCCGAGGTCTGATTAAAATCTCTCTCTCTCTCTCTCTCACACACACACACACACACACACACACACACACACACACATACACACGCTCTTCACGATATGAACATTTGAACGAGTATAAGCTGGATGTTTCTTCTGGTTTCGTTTGTTCTGTTCTCCTTTGACGCGACTGGTTTTTTGGTTTTCACGGCAGGGTTTGTTCCGAGGATATTGAAGACGCGAAAGATTATGTTTCGCGTGATTATGTCCCCCTCTGTATTTTCCTACGTTTTTCTTTCTTTTGCTTTTTCATTTTCTTCGAGGCACGGGCGTTGTTTTATGACTTTGATGTTGGTTTGTGGCAAAGCTGTATGAAACGTAACGAGGAATCGCTAATTAGCAAAGTAATTTCCGAATCGCGAATGTCCTGGTAAATGAATTACCCGGTAAGCGTAACTCTTAGCGAATTTTTCACTGCTCTTCTTCCTTTTCGCGAAATTTATAAAGAGCGGGAATTGTGTTTCGTTATCGCAGAAGTCACCAAGAACTTGCAAGGATAAGTAACAATATAAACAGAATTACCACGATCAACTTTACTGATCGACAAAATCCTGGCGCGTTAAACTTACCTCGTTACAGTCTGCCTCTGGTCGTATTTAACTCATCGGTACCATAGTCATTAAATCGGCCTAGAAATAATCGAAAGAAAGTGAAATTATTTTCAAGCGTGTCACGCATTTACTTATATCCCAAACGCACGCACAAGCATTATGAAAGAAAACCAGGCGTCGCCCTTCAAAAATCAACCCTTCAGACGTAACTTTCGCACCTGTTCCAACCCCAATGTGTGCCGATTTCCCTTGCACTCGTTCGTTTTCGCGAGAGGATCGCGCTCACAAGCATGAGCACCTTAATGCGCACTGAATTATTTACAAGGCGAAGCCGCGAGCGGGCGTCGCCGCGCGTTTCCGCCGTCGCGTCTCTCTCATCAGAATCCTCCTGGGAACCATTGCGCCGCGTCTGTACTCGTGTTACCACGTAACGGATTATCCAGCTCCGGGCATGATGTACAATCTCCATAAATCGACGCGTAAGCGCCACCTTTTTTACCCTGTCCACCCCGCGGAAACGTCCGCCGCGTGGAAAATATTCGTCGCAGGCAAACTCGTGCAAGATTCATACGACCTTGGGACGACACTTGTCACGCTTGATAATCTGCTCGAGATCTCGTGTGTCTTTTTGCATGAACTACTCGTGCGAAAAAACGTCGAGGATGACGGAATTGATCGGGCTAAAAGACAGATTGCAGTTAGATCGCGTTCGCATCATTTCTTCTTTTGCCTTAAATGACATAAAATCTTTTTATTCTAAACCTGGCTCCTCTTGCGCGTCTGAATTTAATATTAATCAAATTTTACGAGTCAATCGATCTTCGTTTATAATGTATTGTTCGTTACATGTAGCGCAATGAGAATCAGATCAAAATATAATTGTTAGAAGACTGCTGAGAGTTTAGCATCGATTAAATTAATCGTTAAATTAGGCAAAGTTTATGTAGTGATAAGTGAAGAACGAGATTAGAATAAAAAATGTAACGGAAGCTGTCGTATAGAATTTATAAGGTGCCGATCTTGGTTTATCGTGTATTGTTCGTTACATGTAGCGCAATGAGAGTCAGATCAAAATATAATTGTTAGAAGACTGCTGAGAGTTTAGCATCGATTAAATTAATCGTTAAATTAGGCAAAGTTTATGTAGTGATAAGTGAAGAACGAGATTAGAATAAAAAATGTAACGGAAGCAATCGTATGGAATTTGTAAGACGTCGTAAATAAAAATAAAATTGGAAGTCCCTCGAAGCCTAAAGGCAAGAAGTAATAAAATACATGCGTACATACAGGCCACGAATCACAAATTTGATAATAAAACTGTTGAAAATGACAACGTGAGTTCGTGCTCACCAACCATGTGCAGATGCGCCAGTTACAATAAATAGTAATTAAAGCATAGTTCTAGATACAATCGATAGATTTAATCGGTAGGTTTAAGATGTTCTTTTGTTCTTATCTCTAGTCTATGTAAGAGAGTGCAATAAAGGTTTTTCGTCTGAGAACGGTGTGATAGATTTATGCAAAGAATAAAATAATAGCTATTGCGATCCCACCTATGAATACAACAATAACAACAAAAACAAATACGATTTTTAAAGTACATTTTACAAGCGAAGAGTCACTCGATTATCCTATTTCATTTAAAATTGTGGAACTGTAAAATGGAAGTCTACAACGATTTGTAATTTGTCAAACCTATCGATATTATTAATTGGTAAATTATTACGCGTCACAACACCACTGACTATCATTTCCAACGACATACGAACAAAAGCGTATTTACCTTTCACCGATCCATCATAATTATCCTGATTAAACATCGTAAGATATCCAAGCAAGGGACATCTGTTACGTAAGAAACACACTCGTGAGAATTTCAAACACTTCACCATACGACGCAACTTCTATCAGACATCCGATAGTTGTTGAAAACGGAAGTGAAAAACGAGAAAAAGAGGCAGCCTTACGGCGATTCTACTAGACGATCGATTAAAAGAGCATCCAAGAGACGAGTCGTATTTCCTCTGGACGATAAAAGACGATAAATATCGTGGCCAATCGTGTCTCTCCGTGGTCGCTTGAGCTGGCTTCCATTTGCACCGCTCGTAAAATTAATTGTCCGTCCTCTTCGATCTCCTTTCGCCCGGAGGAAGAGCCGAGCTTTCATTACGGGACCGTTTAAAACCGGTGAAAGAACTGCCGATTCTCTGCGATCAGATAGAGGCTAATAGGGACTCGAATTCAGAGATCGTTCCTCCACTTTGCTTCTCATTTTTCTCAATGGGCACGAACTCGAAAGCTACCAACATAGCGGTGCATACTTTCGTCTTTGAGATGAAGAGGTTCCTTTTAAATGAAATTTTTGATGAGAAATTTGCGAATGGTTAGGTAAGTGGTTTACCTTGAGTTTACTTTTGTAGCGTCGATGTGTCAGACAGTAGTTGCGTCTATTGAGATGTGTATAATTTTATGTGCTAGACTTAGGTTAGATATAATGTAGTAGTAGCGGAGTAGTAATACTTGTATGTGAATATCAATGTGTGGCAGTACGTATATGCGCGGCGTTTCAAAAACGAATGAATGTAAACGATTCGGTCGGTTAACAGTCGGATATGGAAGAAAGTGGTGAGACGCGTGCAAGTGTGTATCGATGAATATCTTTGAAATCGTTTATCAAATAAATATAGGACTATTCCAATATTAATTCCAAGTGTAAATTTAGTGTTCCTATATCATTATTTCGGCTATTGAGATCCAACATTATCAACAGGATCTTTGCGTTTTCTTCGCTAGTTCGATGCATTTTAACGAGTTTCAAAACCCGAGGAAATTTAATCAAAGTAAAATAGACGAATGCGAGAACTGGACAAAATCCAAATAGTCGTTCGATGGAAACGAACTGATCGCGATCTCTGACGAAGTTTAGGTAATTGATAGTTGGAAATAGGCCAATCGAATATGGCCGTTTCGTGTTTAATTGAATTCGTCAGAGTCTCGTATCGAGCAGTACTTTGATTCGAATCTTCTAATCCGTGGTAGTCTGAAAGAGCTCACTCATATTAACTCATTAAGCGCTAATGAACCTGAAACGATACCCCTCTGTCGGTCGATTCTCCGTTGCAAGGCGAAGAACAACGATGCTCTTGCAGTCGCACGCTTGAAAAACACGGAACCGGCAAAATCGCCGACAGATGCGCGTCTTATCGAGTTTTCGAGTGAAAATGCTATTGAATGGGAGCGAGTCATCGCGGTGAAAATAGCTCGCAGTAATTCTGTTTCTTTCCTCGTTTGTTACCGTCACGATTTTCTTCCACTTCTCGTCGAAATGTCTAAGCTTTCGAAGAAAGTTTCCTAAGACGATTACAGTTGTAACCTGTAGACTCCAGTTTTTTTACATTTCCCTAGCACACATGTCCAGTCATCTTCTTTTCTTTAACTTTCCTTCGGCCCGTTTAACGAAAGTAAATAACAAATTTTCCTCGCTGTAAGAAATTAATCAACATTTCCCCGCTACGAATATATTCAACGTTCAACGGCTCTCTCCAACTTTTCAACCCCGAAATCCACACACACACACACACACACACACACACACACACAGATGTATCCATTGCCAATTAACTCGGACCACACTATCGAGGACAGCGTGTGGATCCGCCAATAAGAGATCGCGCGCGATTAATCTCGGTTCGTTCGTGGATCGAGAGGGCCGTGATTACGCGGCCCCCGATATTACAACGCTCGATTCACCCTCCATAAATTCAACGGTACCATCTATGCGGCGCCATTGCCATCGAGAATGCTTTTTCCCCTTCGAAACGTTGCGAAAGACAGGAGAAGAGAGTTTTTCATCGCTGGAGCGCGACCCTCGAGCGGCATTAAACCACTTGTCGTGGAATTCCCGTATAAACAATGGGAAAAACGTGTACCCTGCACCAGCTGAAAATCGTGCAAATAGGAAAAATGCAGGAAAAGCCCGCAGTGCAACGTGCAGGAAGTTGCAAGAGGAGTGGAACAGACGAGTCGGGGGTAAACTCGATCGAGACGAGCGAAGAAACGTCGCTGTAACCGTGACGACGGGGGCTTTCGAGGGGTTGAACGAACTGAACTGACTGGTGAACAGTGTGTTGAACGCTGAGACACGTTCGAATTTGTTTTTTGAAGGGTACGAGGGTGCGAAGTGGGCAAGTGTAGAAGGTTTATTTCGACGTGAATTTTCGACTAGCCATAGTTTTGTAGTTTTGAAGCGCTTCCACGTCGCTTTCTTCAGGTTACTTGCGAAAGATGGCAACTATATTTTTGTTAAATCTCAACTCTGTCGTACAATCGAACGAATTTTGTTAATAAAATTTCACAAATCAGAAATTAGTATTATGTATTTGTAGTTAATTTTGTTACAAATTATTAATATCGCTTCAGCAAATTTTCTCAAAGTAAAAAAATTATAGTAAAAAGTTTGATAAGACAAATGAGGTTATATCTGTACCGAAGTTATATCTGTCCCGAGCTATACTCCGAAAGAGTTGCAAAAGTTGTACGATTTTCGTCATAGACCTATAGAAAACATCGTCGAAGAAAAAGAAGAAACAAAAGGATACATACTGAGATCGAATTCTTCCAACACTTTCACGCTCTACCCATAAATCTTCAGGCAAGAAACCATTACAAAGTCATCATGAAAATATCCAACACACGAAGCTTTATTGTTCCCATCTGTGCCTTTCCTCCTAAGAACTTCTAAACAAGATTTTTTCCATTCCGGAAAAACGTAACCGAGTACTTGGTATAAAGAAAGAAAAAATAGATTCAAAAGGAGGAAGAAGAAGAGCAGCAATGGTGGCATGGTTGTGTGCACAAGCTTCTAATTGCTTTCTCGGGACGATTAACGAACAAAGAAGGCACAGTAGGACGGCTATTTGTGGAAACCGGCCAACTGGCTGAGCAGTTACGCTCGACCTTCACTGGCCGACAGCAAAACTCGGGGAACGGCTGCCGGTTTCTCGCGAAGGTTTCTTGCGCCTTCCATCTCGTCCGCCTCGTCCTCTTCCGTGGATTTTTCTACCGGATCCTGTTCCGCCTATATACGGCTGTCGAGAAGGAAACAATCGAGTGGAAAGACTTTCCGTTTCTTCGACTCGAAGAGGAGACTGAATGTTGCACGTGAAATCTTGCGCAGCATTGCTAGAATTTTTAACGGAATCTAGGCAGAGAATTGAATAGAATTTTGCTAGAATTTCTGGGGGAGCAACTTTCAGCAGAACGACAGTGAAGTGGGAGGTGGAATATTTTTAAGAAAATTGAAGGCATAGGATCGTCGTCGAACGACAAAGTCGTGTCAAATTTCTAAAACTTTGATACCGAGGTTTTTTAAATGAAGAGATCGCGGATTCGCGAACGAAGAAATAAGATGTTGAGAAATAGTACAGATGATAGAGATAATATAGACATACGTATGTGTAAATGTGATATCTAGAGGATAGGATGATGGGGAATTGATCAAACGAAGACAATAGCTTCGTTAAATTCTTGAGAATTAGGAATCTGGAGTAAAGATCGAAGAGTAACTTAAAGAGAAAATTCAAGTGAGCTGAAATTCCAGTTTCAGAGCTTGTCGACTTTTGCTCCAAATATTTCGAAATTTCCTGCATCTTCGAACTCGATATGGAAATAAATTTAAAAGGAAGGAATAAAATTAATTTTTCGCGGAAACTGTTTCCTCGAAAAGAATGTATCGCGGAATTATAACGAACCTTACATTGCAATTCTGCGATCTAATTGCTCGAGAGAGAGAGAGAGAGAGAGAGAGAGAGAGAGAGAGAGAGAGAGAGATGGGGGGATTCGTTAGGGAGTAGTTTTGAGGCTTTCGTTGGTGCATGAGACGAGCGGCAATGAATGAAAGGATAAACGAAGCGTAATTGCGCAAGAGCGAAGATGAATTAAACGCGCGAAAATACGGTGGTGGTACGAAACACGCCGTAAATTGTGCGTCGTTAGCATACAATGAAGGGACACGATACGCAAACGTGTTTTTAATATGAGAAACGAGTACAGGGAATTTCTGGGAAGCTGACTCTTCCATAATTTGTTTTCCCTTTCCTAAAGGAAAGTTTGAAAATGTCGTAATACCCGGTTCGCGGCAATAATATTTCTGTTTGGATTTATAGGCGAAAAGTAGGTTAACAGAGATATTACGATTGCAATAGTAAAAATTATTTCTGTTGCAAGAACTCGAAGTGGAAGAACTACCTTGCTATGTAGAAATCTCTGAGTCCAGTGCTGTCCCCTTACATAAAATCTCTAATACATGTTATTGCTGTATATTTGCTATATACATACGTCGAATTGATATTTTAAACTTTGCATATTTTATATGTTTTTGTATATTACGTGGATTTTCGTGCGTTTAATAAATTATCACCAATGCGTGAATATTCGTGGTCCAGTGATAATTTCGCATAGAAAAGTACTAATAATTGTCGAGAATTGTGGGTCTTAATCGCCGAAATAAAAGTAAAGGAACACTAAGATTACACTTGGAATTCATATTAAAATAGTTTTAAATTTATTTAATAAACGATTTCCAGGATCTTCGTCGATATACATTTGCACGCGTCTCAGCATCTTCCATACCAACGAAACAGTTACATTCGTCTGTTTTTCGAGACGTTGCATACACACATACTTCCATACACTCATATTCACATACGTGTGTCACTACTTAGCTGCTAATCTAGTCCAGCACAGAAAATTATACATATCTTAATAACAATATTATTTAACGATGAATATCGTTGCTTTAATTGAATCAGTCCGAAGCGATGATAATCATTGTACGAAAGATATCGAACGGTTTCTCCATCTTTCGCAATGGGATTAAATTCTGCAATTCGTAAAAAAATATAAAATCTACCTTCGAGATACCTGTGGCAATTAAGCATGCCGGCTTCATAAAATACAGGAAAAGGAGAGAAAAAAAAGTGCATTGAGAGAAACGCAGGGTCGATCTCGAGGCAATAACGCAGCTGCGTTATCAATCTCACGGGCGAGAGCGCCGGAAAAGCGGCGATCCACGGTTATTTAATAGACGACCGGTCACGAGAGAAAGGGACGATGGGACAATCGAGCGGGCCACGGTCAAATCTGTTCGTTTTCATCCCCGTTCTTCCGTTAATGCGCCTATCTGGACGTTGCAAACTGCCGTTTGTTGCCGTTGGCAACCGTTTCACACGGTGCAACGTACTACACGTGAGAGGATAAAACTGGAGGACTTCCGGTCGAACGATCGGCGAACGGTTTACGAGTTTGAATTTTTTTGAATCTACAGCACTTCGTTTTTAACTATGTCGTGTCAGTTTGTGAAATAGATTAATCACAGAGGGAAATATAATTATAATTTTGGATCGTGTTGTACGACGAAATTGCGCAAAGAAAAGAGCGAATAGAAAAGATTAAAACGAAAAGGAATAATTTCTTGTAGGCAGGCGAAATTTTATTTATAGGAAACTGAACACTTGCATGTATAAATATCCGTTACAAGTATTCCAACAGAATCGCAGCAATTAAATGAAAAATACGGTACAAGAAAGATTGTCTAAAATGGAAGAAATAAAAGAAGCAAAAAGCAACTGCGAAGAGACCGAAAATGAAGAAAAGTATCAAGAACCACCACCGTTAACCGCCTGATCTTCCACTATGTCTGCCATCACGTACGTGCCTTAATAGCAAGAAATTGAAACCGACTCGCGTAAGAAGCTTACGATAAATTACGCACATTACGTACGGCTCGTCCCTCGCGGTTGGAATTTCAACGAGGCTGAACCAACTCACCTCTCGATCGCTCTAACTCGCGAATTGTTCTTAATTACCAGGCACGTACTCGCGCACGCAATTAGGTTAAGCCTGGTCACGGCGAGTAATCGAGTTCCGTTCACGATTTTCCTCCTATTTTATTTTATTTCGATTTAGTAGTTGCCGGTGATTTTCTTTCGTCGGTGACCACGTGCAATTGAAATAATCGGACCATGGTAAGAGAGTTGCCGCAATTTGTTAAGTATCAACCGTTTCCTCTGTGAAACTCGCGAGGTCGACTCGGTAATTTGAATAATCGCCAGATAACTGGCTGATAGAGTCTCGAGGCAGTCGCGTGAAATTAGCGTTTCCTCGCGGAATTTTTGCTTCTGGATAAAGTATTTGCTCCCGGATTGATTGATCGTGCTTTAATCAACGAGTTCTGGAACGCGAGCGTTTTGGTAAAAGTGAACATTTATGGGATTAAACTGAGAAAATTACCTAGAAAAACTTCATATCGAAGATAGTATCTAACGAAGATCGTGCGTCGAGTAATTGCCCTTTTTGAAGATATATTCGCTGTTATAAGATATTGGTAATAATTAACGATTAAACAAATTTCTACGAGAGGAACTATGTTCTTTTCGATTGCGCCACGATTTTCGGAATCACCCTATATAACAACCAACCGACTGCGATATTCCCTACAACGAAAACTTCGTAAATGTTCATAGATTCACCGCGCCAATTAAACTTGTAAATTAATCTGTAAATTAATTTTATTTGCTACTGTACGTTCTCACGCTTACCGTTCCTAGGGAAAATAGGAGAAGTCGTAGCATTTTACTATCAAAGCTTGCAATTCGTTTCAAAACGAAAGAACACCTTATATACTAACCGATCGCGATCTTCCCTACAACGAAAACCCTACGGACGTGGTCCCCACACACATCTCGATGCCGTCGAAGAAGGACCGTTCTTCGGTTGGTCGACCGGGTGCCTCACGAAATTATCACCCCCACCCAGTACCCTGCAAGTAGGCGTCCCGCGTTTCCCGGTGCCTACGTGCCGGCAGCCAGTTCTCCCAGCCCCGGTGTGCGCACTCTCGACGCGAGTGCAGAGTCCCCTTGCACACTGTTGAAGCACACGTGGCCACGCCGCGGAGAGACAGCCACGGCGTGCTCGAAAAGTCGCCGAGAGAGCACAGGACGATCCAGTCGGCGTAACCAGCCGGGACTATAGGCGCCTGTGCAGCTAGAGTCCGCGCGGTACAGTCGCGACTATAGTGTTTAACAAACGTGCAACCAGTCCATTCGCGACCGGCAGCCGGGCTGCACGCTCGAGAACCTCTTTGTCCGCCGTGTCTATAAATAATCCAAGAAAACGAGATCCTGGAGAACGATCGATGCCAAATCCTTCAGATTTTAGGTATTGGGGATGATCGAGATCCACGAGGACCGTAGTATCATGAATCCCTGAAGGACTTTACCGTGAACCGGAATCCATCAATTAGGAGGTTCATGAAGGAAGAAGCTTGGGCGGTGATTCTTTGTCTGATCCTTGGATAACGTGGATCGATGGTTCTTTGAACATGGCGCAGGTAAAAGGTGTGGTAACGCGAAAGGACTAGGAAAACTTGGAAAGAGCTTGAAGATTCGAAGGAGAAAGTGTTTGCGAGAAGTTTCGTCCTCTGGTGACGTGGGTCGTGATTAGGTGAAGATGAAAGGTCTTCGAGTGCGAGTGTCGATTATCTACGAACGTTCTTAGACAGTGTCTCGTTGAAGGTTTTCTAATATCGTCGAAGCTTGTCTCGATCGAACATATGAATCTCGCGATCGATTCTCACGATGAAGGAAAACGGGATCCACGGTAGTTCCCCAATTCAGATAGTTTCTGAAGGTTAACCGCGATGGTCGAGAGGAATGGCGCGTCGATCGGCCGAAAATCGCAACCGAACCGCGTACAATGGCCACGTCTTCGATACTACGCGTTTCCAAGACTCGACGGAGTTGGAAAGTTAGCGCGGATGACCCAGACTCAAGCGCGATCGAGCATGAAATCAATTCGAGACGGCGAGACGCGAAGCAGAGTGGACGCTGAGCGCAATTTACCTGGGGTCTCGCGAAAATCCCTCGATTCGCTTCCTCCGCTCTGCAACCGATCCCTCCTCGTCGCCATTGTCGATTCTGAGGGATCGATAACGCGATTCGTCTCGTGATCCAGCCTCCGATCCTTCGAACCTTGCTATAGTTCACGAACGATCCACGAACAGAGTTCAGAGTTCGGATAGAAGGGCAAGATACCGGAAGAGGTCACCGAAAGGTTCGACTCTTTCGAGATTCGCCGATAAATTCGATAAATTCGTCGAGGAAGAGAAACGCTCGAGGAGAAACGTTTCTGATAGAGGATTGTGTAGTTAACAGAGAAGTAAGTGCACTTGGAGGAGTTTCTAGAAGCGACGTCATCGATATAACCACCGCAAGACTGTTTATCGTTCGCCTGTCCTTCGTTGACACCGATTAAACGCGCCTCAGAGCGACGCTTATTGAGCAGATCACTTCCGAATGAACTGGCAGACAAGGACTGGCACCAGCCACGCTCCTGTCGATGCTACTTAAGGCGGTTTGCTACCACCTGCCAGTGTCTCTGACACGCGAGTACCTTGTTCTTCGACAGAGACCTTGGATCATTGTGCTCGCTCATCATTTTGCTATTGATCTACCATTTTACTACTTTTCTTCAACATAGACTGTTTCTTCTTCATGTGGTGATACATGACATCAGATATGGTGACCGGTGAACTGACATTTGGTGAACCTTGAATGGCCAATATGTGAGTTTCAAGATGATCGATCGTCGTTTTAATTGCTTCTTCGCTATTCTTCTTCAACGCAGACTGTCTTTTCTACGATATGATGTACGATATAAGATATATTGGTGAACTTTGGATTACCAATTTGTGAGTTCGAGCGGACGATCGATAGACTAATCATTGCGACCGAACATCTCTCTTTTTTTGCTATTCTCTTTGAGTGTAGATTCTTCCTCCTTTTAGTGTGATTTACCGTGTGAGTACGGCATTGGTGAACCGAGATACGGCGAGCTTCGAATGAGCTTCGATACGTGACCGACAAACAGGTGATTAATCGAGTGATCGAATGTTGGAAGTATTTGAAAAAAATCACGAACGTTCGAATTTTGAATTGTTCTTAACACTATATAATTAGTGCTTGCAATTATTCACAGCAGCTGGATTTTTTAAATAATCCAAATTATAACCGAGGTCTCTGACAATTTGATATACAGAATTTAATAGTTATTTAGTAGATGTTTAAAACTATTTGATGTTTCTCGTGACTCTCGTGCGACTAAATTTTTTCAAACAATGCGAATTCTACGCGACCAAGGACTTTACTGCAATTTAATAATTGCGGTTTTGAAATTATATAATATTTTTCCAGTGACTCTCTTCTCAGCTGGATTTTCCAATATGAATTCCAGGCCAAGGCCTTTGTAACAATTTAACACGAATGTTCGAAATTATTTGACGTTACTGATAGCTGCTTTCTAGTGAATTCTACGAATAATACGAATTCTAGAGGATCGAGGTTTCTGTGACAATTTAACGCACGTTTGTACGATCTTTTCAACGTCAAGTAGCTTGATTGGACTGAATTCTTCGAATAATCGGAATCTTTGGTGATCGACTTCCGTGTAACGTTACGACGCACGCGTCTACGATTACTTTCGGACTGCTAAAATTTTTGGAATTTTGTTTTTAACGTGGCACGCGCGCTTGCGATCCTTCGTTACGACTCAATGATTTCCTCGAACAGAACTCCATTCAGACGATTTTATGAAACAAAGAAGACACTTCTGCCGCGTCTGCTAAATTGGTCTCGTTTAATAATCAAGATCTCGGTGCATAGAAGCGTAACATCGCTATGATTCTCTGAGACAACGAGTTGATCAAGCTGACCTCCTTGTCAAACCCTGAATCCCAAACGACCGAGCCGAGAATCGCTAGAATAATCAGGATCTTCCTGTGCAATCTAAAGCAACTTCGTCTTGGAAAGTCTAAAAATGTCGACGCGCAGCGTAGCAGAAAAGATCGTACGACGGAAAGTCAAGCTATACGTAAATAAATCTTAGAAGATCAAAAAGCTCGAATAATTCATCGAAGCAATAGTCAACCAAAAATACATCGTGTCGTACTTGCAAAATTTAAAATATAGCTAAGAATCTCGTCCGATTTATTTAAACCGGACATTTTCAATTACAAGATTTAAAGAAGTTTCTGATCAGCAGACAATCCAATAATCGATTCGAGCTTCAAAACGGAATGCAGTTGAGAACGTCTTAGACAGAATCAATTCCCTGATCGAGGCAAGTTGATCGTGTTACGTTTCGGAATCTCACACAGTCCCGTGATTCTCTGCATCATTGAACAAGTTGACCGTCGCGATCTCTGGCAGAGTGGCGCTAAAAATACTCGGCCATTGGTGATTCGACTCGATCGACGACACGATTTCCACGAAATCGTATTCCAGAAACGGTGGCGCGGCCCTCGATCGTTCGACGAGTCGCAATAAAGAATAATCGACCGGGCCTCGAGGCCGACAAGGTCGCAGGAACGTTGACCGATCTTTCAAGATCGCGCGGCAGACTCGACGTGAAGCTCGATCGGTGGATAAACGAGGATAAATCGAAGGGCAAGTCGTGGCATCCCTGACCAACGTCAAGCAACACACGACGGTACTTTGGCGAGACGCTAAGAAGCGTTTACACGCTGAACGTCTAACAGGAAAATCGAAATTTACGATCGAATGGAGGATCGAGCGTGAAGCAAGATCGGTGTATGTATGAAAATAAATTCAAGAATAGATTGCGTGACATCATCGATGCGAAAGAAAACGACTGAAGACATTTGAAAAGTCGTGAAAGGTCGTTGACCAATGTCAACGAGGGAAAAATCGACAGTCCTGATGAAGATACACCGAAGATATGAAAACAGAATCTAACTTCAAGATCGACAAGCTGTAAGATGGCGGATATTAAAAGGACTACGTAAATTCAAGAAATTCAAGATCGCGTGAAAATGTCGAAGTTGAATAAACGAGACATAAATCAGAGAATAAATCATGCGGCATCGCCAACCATTTCACGAAAATCTCGACGACTTAGTGGCGCTGAAGAATAAAACTAGAGCTGAAGATCCTGTTGAAGACGCGATATTAAACTCGATTAATAGTTGAGCGAGAATAAATCACGGCGAAAGTCCTATCTCCAACGAATAAACGCGACTAAATCGAAGGAGTAGTCGTGTAAAAACGCTGACCAACGTCAACTAAGATTCGACGACGTTTTAGCTGAGGACGATACGCGAGAATAGAATCGAAACGGCGCCATAGTGTCCGTTCTGGAACGAAGAAAGCCATTCTGTGATCGTTGCACCTGTCGCTATCTGTCAGGCTGGTAAACACGAGGCAAAACCTTGGGACCCGTTCGCGAGCTCCTCGACCTGGACAGTTAAAGAGTAAAGAGGGTACAGCACACCTGACTCGAAGCTTCTTTCTTGCGACAGCTGCGTGTTTCGGCCGAACACGGTTGACAGAGACGTGATTGTTACGTTCACGATCGTGTTGGGTTGAAGGTGGAAACTGGAGGAACTGAAAAAATTGATTTTTCAAGACTTCGACATAATCGTCGCAGATACGAAAAGTTTTGAAGAATTGGTGAGAAAGAGGAGAGTAAAAAGTTGAAATTGACGAGGAAGAGGAAGCTTGATCAGAAGATGACTTATCTTTCTGAATAAATTTAATCATTGAAGTGGATGTTGCGAGTAATCGTGAGGATCTTGTTCTCACGTAAAGGACAACTTTGTAAGTTGATTATACAGGAAGTTTAATTTAGAAGGTAAGATTGCTCGAATCAAGATCTGTTGCTACGGATGCTGTAAAAAGTAACCTGTTTTAAGGAAAGGAATAGATCGATAGCAGTTTAAGGCAAGTTGATAAATATTGCGAAGATAACGAAGCGTAGATATTAATCGCGAACAAGGTTCCTATGTTAAAAATTACCAAGCTACAGATTTCTCAACGAAGTTATTAACTTTCTAGAAATGGACTCATAAAGCGCAAAGCTACGAGCTAAAAGGAGTGTTTCGCCGAATTCCCAATGGTCGGCGTTGATCATACTTATAATTAACATTGATCGTGACTTCGATACTTCTACGAAGATTTCAATCAATGCTATAAATAATCGATTGAAGCGGCAAATATACCTCGAAACACTATCGATCGAGTATCGACCGTATCCAAAACGATCACTAATCGTAATTCCAACCTTTCAATAAAAATTTCAATTACCACAAACACTGGTAGAATGTTTGATCAATTTATTAAAAAGATATTTTATCGAATCACCGATAAATGACGGAAATTACACTTGAAATTAACATCGATCGTATATCTCCAATATTTCTACGGAAATTCTAATCAGCGTTATGAACGCATCGATCGAGTGGAACGATATTTCATAGCCAAGAAGCCACATTAATCATACTTAAAATAAGCACCGATCGTAACTTCAATATTTGCGAAGCTAGCAAAACTTCCAATCAATCGCACAAACACTTGTGCACGTATTCTCGAAAGGAAACGCGAGAGACCACGAAGTGACGCGATTTGAATCAACACCCTCGCCAAAAGCAGACACCCAATCAATCCGGCAACTCACTCAGCCTCGAAACCACGCCTCGTCGACGACGTGCAGCACAAACAAAGCGAAAGCCGAAGCAAACACAGCGACGATCGTTGCGGAGGAGGCGCGATACCGGTGACTTGACCACGGGCAAGATCGACGGCCGAATGACGTCAAGGTTTTCGCTGGAACCTCGAAAAGAAGGAGAAAAGAAGGATGCAGCCGGATCGCTTTGTGCCTGCTGGAAACGTTAAATATAGCCGGAAGAATTTCCGCGGCATCCACGCGCTCTTCATTCGCTTTGCTCGATTTTCCTAGACCGCGATTTATGCGAAACGAGTGCAAGACCCCTCTTTCGACTGTCGTCGTTGTGTCGCGTGGAGACTACCGCAGCTTCGTGTTACACGGCTGTACGTGAATTAGCTCGGTTTTACTTCTAACGTTTCGGCTAGTGGATTTCCTCGAGGCATTTGCGAGAGGAAAAATGCTGATCACCAAGTATACTACTATCCTGCTGCAGTCTACCAATCAACATATTCTCAGGTGAGTCGAAGGAACGTTGCGCTTTTTTGAGAGGGAGGGGTGATGTTTTTACGTTTTATGGTACTACGTTAAACCGGACTTTTCGAAATTTTTATTTATGGAATGGAATTTAATTTATCTCTTAACTATATATTAGATCGTCCGAAAAGTTTCTTTCGTTCTATAAGGAAATAGTGGATGCACAACATTTTCCGTTTTATATTATTTTATCGAATTACGTATGATTCATTTTGTTCTATCAAAATAAGGATAACAACGTTTGACAGATTAGGTTTCATGTTTGTATAAAGATGCGTCGTTGTAAGAGACGTGTCTTGTGTAAAAGGAAGCCACTTTTCGGACAATCTACCATTAGGTAAGACTTTGCGAATTTTTGTTTTATTACCGCGATTTCTTCGCGATGGTTTGGCTGGAAGAATTTAGACACTCTGTATAGTATATGATTATAGTCCCTCGAGTATCGATAAGATTAAAAAGATAAAGGTCAAAGTTAAAGGTTGTAGCTGAAGGTTATGAAATTACGTAAGAGACGCAGAACTTTCTTGAACTTCCCACGTAAGAATATTACGAACATAAAATGTTAGATTATATAGCGATAATGTCGACGATATTTTTATACTTATTTTCGTTCGTGCTCGATGAATTTTCTTTGTTCGTGCTCGATGAATTTCCTTCGTTCGTTCGACATAGAAATTCATATGGTCGACTTGACTAAGTTTCTGGTATATTAATATGAAATTTCACTTCAAAATCCCCCTTCTATTAATGGAGATTCATGACTTATCTCAGCCCTTTCCTAACTGCCCCTAGTGATCGTAGAAATCAACAGAGCGTCGATTGACAATTACGAGTCATAATTAATACGAACTTCTGACGTCGGTAACTGGAGCTGGTAGATTTCATTTCCGCCGATTACTCTCCAGAATAATTCAGAAGGATAAGGGAGGAAGGTAGCTCGGCGGTGTAGAGTCTTCGTCGGTGAATCTTCTTGAGAAAATTTTCTCAAGGAAATTCGATAGAGACGTACGAATCTTCCGCTGCATATTTGAATCTTCAATCGAAGACGAAGTTATTAAATTTCTTGTGTAGAAGAGAAATCTCGAATACGTTATTAAGTTGATACATATAAAATATCGTTCTTAAAATCAAGCTTTAAAAGAATTTATCAATTTAAAAGACTAATTAATTCCATTATTTCAAGTTTATGCAATTTCTTGTAGTCATATCGCGAACCAAATATTGTTTGTTTTGTTAATTAGCCAGCTACCAGATGATAAAATAGTAACACGATTCTGTGATTGAAACGATACTCGTAGTGACACAGAAGTAAGTGATAAATCTGTCAAGGATCTGTCTGCCATTTCAATACAATGAGAGATCTTGAATCTCAAGAGGCACGAACTAGACGTTTCATGTATCTCCATAGTACGAGATCCAGAAGAGTTAAATCTTAGCATTCGATTGAATTCCCTTTTGATCTTGTTCAGTTTGCATCGAATGTCTCATTTGAATATCGTCTGTCATTGGGAGAAACGTCGATCGAAGTTGCATCTGTATTTCCCAACTCTTCTCCAAACATCCAAGCATCATATTTCTATTTATCGTTGATTTATTCCCTTCTAAATACGCGCTCTATGTTTCCAAGAGAATATCAATGATCTTTTGAAAAATATTAAAAATCAATTAAAGTCCCATTTAAATACGTCTTCCTTCTTTAAAAGATTTTTCGATCCACTCTCAGCTGCTTTCTATTTAAAGTTCCATCTAGATAACCGTATTTATTTGAAGCTACTACAATAGAAAACAGGTTGTAATATTGGCCGATTTTTGAATATTCTTCAATGAGAAACTAAAAATTTTCTGCTTCCAAAATTATTCACAACCTGGAAAAATTAATTTACGCGTGTTAGGCCACCATTTTTGTCCCGCGTCAGTGAAAATCTTCAGCTCTCACCCTTCTCAGCTCTTCGTAGCAAACTTCTCTAAATTCAAAACCTGAAACTCCGTCGTCACGCAAACTTATTACGAGGAGAAGGAAAAAGAGAGAAAGAGAGACATAAATCCTTTATATTTCAATAAACATGCACGCGCGCCATCGCAATCTGTTTTCTTCGTCTCTTTTACAACTTTCACGTAAGAGGGCGGATCATAGCCTACCAAGGCGATAACAGATCGAGCTTGAAGCTCGTTCTGGCTGTCACAGATGTTGTCTGACGATATCGACGATATATACGTAGACGTGTATCCCTCCGTTTATAGAGGAGCATCGAGGTTGGAGTTGATCGGACGAGGATTTAAATTGAATGGCGTCGAGTCTTGGCGCGATCGCAAGTTCACGGTTATAGAGGTCGATCGAAATTTAACTCAACGGTGATAAATCGAGTCGCACGCGCCGAAAATGGAGAGAAGTTTCGGCATGGAAAGTCGAACGGGCTACACCCGGAGTGTCGCTGAAATTGCCGCGGTGCACATTCTTCACGCTTCTTTTTGGAGGTTCGCTTTTACGATGTCTATATCGATTATACAGCTAGTTCCTGATTTCTCTGTGAAATGAAATGGCACGTTCTTCGTCAATTTCAATATACTTTTCAGTTTCCCTATGTTGACATTTTTCTGAAATTTCCCAAGTTTCTTGGTTTTTGTTATTCTACAATTACAGTTGACTAGTAAAATTTCCAATATTATTCTACGAACCGTAGATACGTCCAGTTTCCAAAGCGTCGTCGTATCTCTCGTCTCGTTCCAATTGCTCCCACTAGTTTTTAATCGAAAACTAACTCTAATCAAGTCGAAATTCCTATGTACTAGACACGTGCATGTCCTTCCTTTCCTAAAATATCATGACAAAAGAGCCGAGGTATATCCTCCACAACAAAACATCAGAGAAATTCTTCGAATTGCAACGTTTCCACCGCTCGTCGTTAATTCCTCTATCACTAACGACGAAACTAATTCGAATCAACCGAAACTGTCACCTCCCGCGCCTTCGTCCCCTGCAGGTACAGTTAAAATGGCTGGCAAAAAATACGATCGACCGCGAAACACGGAACACTGTTCATAGCGCGAGAGATAGCTGTAAATCTGGCGTGCAAAGGCCACTAATGAAAGAGGGTGGGAATTTATCGTCGATATAAATTGTCCCCGGATGTCGGACATCCGCCGGCGTTTGCCATCGATCGCGTTCCTCGCGAGTCAGAGGAAAAGAGACTAACGAAAAAAAGAGAAGAGGAGAATGGAAAGGGAAGGAACGATTCCGTTTGCCCTTTATTGGTTCTCAGTGGTAGAGATTAAGTCTCGAAACGAAAAGTTCGTTTTAATTAGGCGATCGAAAACGCTTGGTCGAAAGATCGACGCGAGTGCACGCGAACTGCAATAACGAGGCCTCGTTAGAGGGCCTCGATGAGATCAACCGTTCTATTTGCCACTGACAAACGACCGTTCTCGCCGATGTTCTTGCCTGTTCGCGGTTTCGTGAACGCAATTACCAGGCTGTTGCTTCGGGATGCTGTGCACCCGTTGTTTTCAAATCGCGCTACTCTGTGTGTGTACGTGTGCACAGCTCGTTTTGGATCCTCGCGTGGGTGATTACCACTGATTTCGAGCAGGTTCCTCTTTGAAAGAAGTCTATTTCGCGGTTTTCTTCTCTTCTTGTTTTTATTCCGTTTGATTTCCTAGTTAACCAAGTTGTAATTCCACTCTGTACGAAAATTTCCGTTTAACACGTTCGTTGCGTGAGAGTTTCTACGATTCGGTAGAGAAAGTTTAGCAATATCGAGATCCAATAAATTCAACGTCCTCCCACGTGGTACACCTTCTACCCATTCTTCTACCGATCGTTCGCCAAAAATGGTCGCCACCGATCGCCGAACCAGTGCACGGAACACGCACAAAGAACCCGGACGTTCCGTTCTCGAAATCGGTTGACAAGAAGCTCCGTGAGAGCTTCTGTCGCAGGATGAAGAATATGTTAATGGCCGCGTGTCGTCGAGCGGAGCCACGTCGTAAAAGGAAGACGGGCCCCTTCTTGTCGACCAGTCGCAGAAGAGTATCGTTCAGACCGTTCTTTTTTTGCTGTTGCTCGTCCTTTGGTAGTGGGCCCAAACAAGACTTCCTTCGATCTCCTCTTCCCTTCATTTAACTAAAACGTGTTCTCGTCGAGGGGCAAGCGAAAAGAATGGCCCTTTGTGTGCATAAAATCCGGACTCTAGCGTCTATAGATTATTAATAGAAAATTAAAAATTAATTCTCTTATCCTCAGTTATTACTTATATCGAGTTTCCTGTTAACTTTATTACAGTAGAATCTCTTTTATCTCAGCTGGTCGAGACGTAGCAACTCGCCAATTTTTGTTATTACATTTCTTAATTAATTGCTCCGCTATTCTACTATTTTCTATCGCTTTAAACCTATAGTCCATCTAGTTACACGAGACACCCCGTAGAATATATCCGAGACGCCACTTCCCAGTGGCAATTAGTTTGCAGAAGAAGGAAACGAGTAATCCTTTAAAATTAATTTTTTTTCTAATTTTCTTAATGGTCCTGTAATGCTGCTTCTAGTACTCTTCTTGTTGCAAGAGTTTAGCGGGCTGAGATGGTGGCTAACTCGATCTTTTCCGTACAAAGATAACACGTATACGTGTGCGTAGTCTGACGTGTTTAATGGAGAAGATAAGATGATACCAAGGATCACGAGAGAATTAAAGGAGACTGTGGCTGCGTAGATATATAGAGGCGGAGGAAAAAAGAATGGGTTTGCAGTTTTTAGATAGTTCTATTCGTGAGACTGTTACGTAGACAGGAGATTGAATTGGAATTGTTGGAGAAAGATAAAGGGACCGTGGAATGCGATGAATGAGCGTAATGGAATAGTGGGTGTACTGTGACACTTAGGTATCTAGCGGTTCACATGCAGTGGACGCAAGATGAAGCATGAGGAATGGTTACCATGATGTGGTATATTAACTGTAATTCAGTGGTTTAATGTTGGTCTATTACTATTATAGTACCACTTTACTATTGTCGTAGTACTATTGCTACGATAGTACTACTTTACTATTATCATGCTAGTACTATTCTGCTATTGTACAATTGTCTTGCTCTTATAACACTGTAGCATTGTTACATTACCTTCTTGTAATCTTAATTTACTAATATTCTATATTCTATGCAGAATAGTGATCTCGAATATAGTTAGCGCTAAAGGTAAAGATCGCTGCATATCTCTATATATAAATATATTTTATTTCCGTTTGCCTATCCAGGTTCCATTTACAGAGTTTGCATAAAACACGAGCTTAAACATAAACAAAATACGTAGAAAATAACAGAACGACATGTTGAGGTCGAGGTTGACTGATTGAAGAACGAGTGGATGAATTTGTAATAGAAAAGTATATTGAAATAATTAAAGGTAGAAGTATAAGTATAATGTATAAGTTTATGCTGATTCGGATTCTTACTCTCTTGGTGTCACTAGACAATGGAATGATAGAGAGCACGTTCATATTTTTATAGCAAAAGAACATCACCAAAGAAGTTAACTTTATAGCTTGGGCTAGAGGCTACAGGGAACATAAATAGAAATCTGTTTATTAGTTCCTTTGTTGATAGACCTTGCGACCCAAAACATAATGTATATTCAAGGGTACAATAATATGCACCGCTCCTTATTTAGAATATTTCTGCATAATAGCAGTCTCCAGGTCACGCATATACATAAACAAAGATGTAGAGTTTTTCTTGAAGTAGTCACTTCAACAAGACAGAACAACAATCGTGACATAATCTAAACTCTATCAACTGTGCATACAATTACTTGCACCTGTTCTTATGGTGTGTATTATTATCTACCTCTGTAAATCTATATGTTAACACTGTGATTTATTAGTATAACGAATAATTGACGATCTAAACAGTTTCATAATCTCTACGAAGTGTAGATTAATATTATCGCGTGATATTAGTCGACGACTCGTATTAAAACGAGAAGAAAGGAAGAAACAAAATCTATCCCCGACGCGACGTTTAAAAAAATTCATTTACTTCGCCATTACGTTTCGCATACAGCCGCAGACGAGCAGTGACAAAGGAAAGCTTTCACGTGCAGTCGTTCGATGCGTGCTCGACTTGTTTTCCATTCGATTGTCTCGCGGCTCGGTGTCGCGCGACAACGAGCGTACGCACGCGGGTACAACCCGATGCAATTTGTCCCTTTGCCGACTGGGGTCTCGTCTGGCCGTGGCTTTAAAGGCGAAACTTTTAATTAAAAAGTAACCATCGGACAGCGGGGGAAGAAGAACGACTAGCCTCGAGCAATTTGCTGCGATATAAAAGTTCTCTTCCTGCTCCCACCGTATAGAATCGCCGGAAACGACGAGGGTGTACCGCCAGAAACCAGAAAATCGCTGGGACCACCAAATTGACGGCGTTGCAAAAGAATCTACGCGCGATTTCGTCCAAGTGAAACCTCTCGGATTTCTCTTTTCTACTCAACGAACGTTGTCGTTCGACGATAGAGCGTATTATGCTTCTACTCGTAGATGTTGTTAGAGCGTTCGTTAGTTTCATACCGAGCGAGGCAATTCATACAAAGCATCAAGAAAATGATCAGAATTGTAATACTTTTACAGTGTAAGATTACAAAATACATTAATACTTGAGAAAACTTATTCTAAACGTACCACGTAGTGGCCATAAAACGTATTTGTACATCACTGCGTTCATACTTTATGGTATAATGGTTAATTAGATCCAACTGTAATAAATCTCGTACTTTCAAACGATTACAAAAATTTAATATTAACGGCGCTACGTGTAATTATTGAAATTTGATGGAAATGGAATGTAAAATCTAATAAAAGAATACTTCGTTGGAGAAAACGGTGTGTACTTCTCGTTGCCACTGTATACGTTATACAAAGCATTTTGTACGGCATACGGCACGATACGATTGTCACGATCGCATCGTTAGAATTAAAAAAAAATGCCGAAAATGTTCGATGTAGAAGTTATAATTTGCATATCGTTGTTTATTGCAATCACGCGTACTTCACAACAAATCACAGTAATTATCTGCAGATACAAGAAGTAATTAACGACTCCAACAAATCCCAAGAAAAGAAGATAAAAGAACACCGAAAGAACGAATATCGTGAAGGAGCCATAAAACAGAGCCCCCAATGAAACGGTCGTAAAATGTACGACCATTTGCCAATGAGGAAGACGAACTGTCAGCATATCTCGTAGTTAAATAAAACAATGCTTAATTAATTCATTAAACGACGTCCTCGGGTGGCTAGCAAGATGCTAGGTCCCGGTTTCATGATCTCGTTCGACCTACGGGGGATTCGTGGTGCGTGTTTCTAACGCAGACGAGTTCCCGGGCAAAGGTACATCCCGCGGGAGGCGAAGTCAGAAGCGGGGAAGAGCCAGCTATTAAGCCCACGGGATAAGACTTGGCACTTCACTTCGTACGCTTACTAATTAAATTATTCCAGAAACGCAGCGCGCCGCTACCCGCCCCTAGAAGCACCATCCACGCTCCGAGGGTGTTTGCGAGTGTGTACGACCGTCCGAAATGCTTATTCTGATACGGTTGGACAAGCGTTCTATGGATACCAGAAGTTGTGTCGTTACCCAGGATTTTTGTACGTGAGATAGAATTTTATACTCTGGTTTGAGACGTTTCAGAAAGTTTGAGGACGTTGTAGAAAATTTGGGATTACAAAAAGCAATACGTAGTTTTTCAGCTTGGCTATACACATTTGGAAGCTAATTTAATAGCATTTCTGAAGATTTCTGATTTTAGTATGAGTTGAGTTTGATCGTGTTTAATCGGGTTTGATCGGGTTTGATCAGGTTTGATCGGGTTTGATGGATTGGCTTTTGTGCGAATAGTCAGAGTTACATACTCGAAAGTCAAACTGATCGATTCCATTTCCTGAAGATTCCTTGATTTTGATTATCAAGAATCTGGCTCCCCTGTTCTCAAACCTCAACAAGCTGAAACAAACTCTTGCAACTTCAAAACTACCAATCGATTAACGCTGATAAATAATCGTCGGCTATTCGTGAAATACGTCTACAGTACCAAAACCGCTCCATAATTCCAGAAATGAACCCCACGAAGAAGCGAAGTAACTAACGTGTTCCATCTTCGGTACACGAAGGAACATCAGCATTCCGATTCAAAAAGCAATCAAAAGAGACGCGAAAGGCTGGGACCAGCGCGTACGTGACGTGATTTCCGGGAAACGGGATTCTACTCCCTCTGTTTCACCGTGCTACGAAAGTCTGCGGTCGCTCGAGAGCACGGAATTTGACAGAGACGAAGCTTCAGATATGACGGATAAGAGGGTGGAGCGATGGAAAATGGCCTGGCTGGCAGACAACAAATTGTTCGACGGATACGGGCGCGCTGATATAAGCGGAGGAAACTAGACGAAGTCGTCCACCGCGGCCAATTGTCGCCGGGTTGAACGATGAAGCTTGGCATTTATCATGGAGTAGCTGGCCGTGGCTCGGGTGATTGGCTTCCGATTGCGTGCTATGCTCGTCGATCATCCTTCGGATCCTGTTGCTCCTTGAAAATTATGTCGTTTTAATATTCTGATGAAAATTGCACCGATTGTCTGGTAGAGAATTTCTCGCTCGATACCAACTGCGATTGGGCCATGGATAATTTTCCGCGAGAAGGACAGATTGGAAGCAAGAAAATGAAAATTAGTTTCGCTCGATGTTATTCGAATGGTTGAAATATTTTTATTAATATGTTCTTCCGTGCTATATTTTAATATGTTTCTTATCGACGAATGTGATGTTGATAATAGCGAGGTCTGTCGTTTTACATGGGTAATTTTCTGGAGGAAGGAAAAATTGCCGAAAAACGACTACGCCGACCGATGTTCCACGTGCAGAAACTGTCTCGATAGCGAGATAAAATCAGGAAACGTTTCGAAACGATTGAAACAAAAGCACAGAGTGTGTTAAACCATCCGGAGAAAATTATTGAATTGCAGACACGCGGTTGTAAATGACCGTTTCATACTGCAACGGAACGTTTCCTCCGGTGCATAAGAAGGCACGCTAATTACCAACACCGTTACCACGATTACAAGGTGCAAATTGTTTCGTGTTGATTTCTTTTCGAGTGCAGCCGCCATGGTCTCTCGTTTATTTGCAGGCGGAAGGTTCGACGCCTCGTTTTTCTTATTTTTCGTCTTCCTTCCAGGCCACTTATGAATCACACTTTTGGTTCAATAAACCGAGAGCCAGAAAATAGAACTCGTTCCTGAGAGTTTCCGCAGCTGAACTATTTTATTCGAGGATAATGTAAATTCTCCGTGTTACGTATGCAAAAATATTCATCCCGTGCGTTTTATCCGCCGCATAACGCATATTTCGTTTTATTTAATCCACCATGGAATACAGAGAAATAGGAATTGTTTGTTCGTCTGTGCCGTAAAAATGTTTTGTATTCGAGGCCAACTGGGATTGAAAAATACCTATACAAACTGCACTACAATTTCTTTTTATTTCCACCTCAAAAAATTCGCAAGAACAATTCTAATAATTGACTACCTTTAAAAGGTACCGACAGTTTGTATAAATCGTTAGATACAATTTTATTCGTCGGATTTTCAAGAAACGAATAGTGGCTTAAACAGAAAATTCCACTTAATTTTCTGAAAAACCAGAAGGGCACGCAACAAAAGCGAAAGAAAGGATACGATCGTGCAAAGGGCTATTATCGAGTAGCGAATGAAACGACAAACAGCAAGCACTTTATGCTCGACAATTAACATTAACCTGCGGCAATCCTCGAAGCCGTTGTTCATTTATCCAACCCCAAGAATTAATCCCAATTCACGCTTCCACCCCTTCCGCCTATTCAAACCTTTCTCCATGTACTGGAGCCCCTTCTCACCCCCTTTAGAGGGACATAATTCATTACTGGAACGTCTCGTTTCAATTGCACCCAGAGTGTCTGGCCTCGCCAGTTTCCCAAATTGTTTAGAAAACTACGACCCCGACAAAGTATTTTGCATATTCGACCGCCTGGCAAGCGGGAGGTGAAACAGGATGCAAAGGTGATTACTCGGCTCGCGATTATAATTCTCAACCCGCGGAAACCTTTTACACCGTCCCTGAGGGGACAATCGCGCCTCTCAGAGCGGAAAAACCGGGGTACGTTGTGACCGAAGGAACTCGCCATGGGGAAACGAGCAGTTTCTTTTATGGCCTCTCAAAAGTTGCGTGGATATTTTCGGGTGTTTTTTATTTAATTGGATATTTTTTAATCAAATACAAAGACTATATCGTGGAAATTCATTTTCATAGGAATTTAGTATTCGCTACAAGTTTTGTGAATTTTTATTCTTATTATTAACCGTAGGTACATTTCGCTACAAGTATTTTTGTCGAATCTGTGAAGAAATCTCGTTATGGAAGTAGAAATCGATTGAACTCGTTGGAGTAGTAGACACTACATTGAAAACTCTGATTCTTTCAAGCAATTTCTTCGTCTGAAAATGTATTTTTTACGTTTATTCCAAATTTTATTGAACGTTTCGTTTTATACTATCGAATTTGCATCAACGATATTTGAAAATATATAAAATTCAATCCTCAACAGGCTGAACTCGAATACCTACCAGAAAATCGAACTTCTTTCGCCAAACTTCCCTAGCTTAACTTCGTTCAACAACGTCAAATACTTGAGGATCTTCAAAAGAAGAAATATACGATCTTTGGCCGGAGTTACTCGGCATAATTCATGAAATATAGGTACGATGAAGCAGCCGACAACTTCCGAAGAAACTTTCGGAAGTTCCAGCGAGAAATTCTGGTCCGTGCACCTGAGCCCGTGACCACTTCCATGATTTTCCAAGTACAAGGTTCCACCCCTGAACGAAGACCCCGAAACATGTATTTTCTCTCTCCGATCGTTTTCCATCGGGATTTTTACGAGTGTTGCTTGTTTGATCGTTACACGATTCTCGAGGAATCAAGCTGAATCTTGTATTTGACAACCACTTTTACGATCCGGTTTTTCTTACCGCGTAAGGGTTGAACGAGGGTAGATCGAACGATACCTGAACCGCGTTTCTGTCGAAAGAAAATCGCTTTTTTATAGCGTCCTATACGAGGTCGAAGATGTGAATCGTATAGAAATAAATGGGCTTTGAACGAAATTAGTTTCCGATACTTGAAATTTTTAGAAATTTCCGCAAGATATATGGAAGCATTTTTTGATTAATAGATCAGAGTTTGCGCGTCTAAATATTTTAAGTACCCAACATACAGATTTTCTATATTTGTATCAGCGGTCAAATTTCTTAGAAATCGGAATTCAAAATTTTGTAGATATATTAAAATAATATACAAAATATCCACTTGTAAAGGTCCCTATGCAACTTCATCGAAAATCGAGATTTCTATGTTCAATTTTATCAAACTTTAATTCTTCTCCGATTAGAAATTATTACAATATAGTATGTATGAATAGCAATAAAAGATTACAACGATACAATCACCGGACGCGTTACGTCGTTAAATTTTATCACAAGGTTCCAACGAGACACCACCGGTATCATCATCATCGCTCCGCACCATCGTAGACGAAACAGCTGAACTAAACGCCTTAATTCAAAGCTTCTTTACACTCATCAAATTTCCCCGCCCTCTTCCTCCATCAAGAATCATTAACCCTGGCCGTCCACTGGAAGCACACACAGGGCTTAATGCTTCGCCCTAGAACAAACACAGGAACGCTATACGCCATCGTAGACCGAGGATGATCCTTCAGCTCACGATACGCGAACAATAAACTTTTTCTCCGTGGAAACGATCGAAGTTTCTTCTCGCCAGTCGTGAGCTCGTATTTCTTCTCTTAACCAAGTCTCTTTCTCTTCTCTTTCTTCTTCTTTTTCTCTTACACGTATACGCATACGTCGTAAGTCGCGATCGCTTTTTCCATAAGAAGAGACGAAAAGTGGCGGTGGTTCTTTCACGGTGGTAAACCAACCCGCCACAAATCTCTTCCGCCACTATCACCCCCGGTTTTTTCGAACGTTGCGTGGCCCTTTTACAGCCATTCGCTTAATCCACTGCACCCCCCTTTCCAGAGGATCGCTTCCCGGTGATCTGTGTAAGTCCGTCCTTGAAGAATCCACGTGGAATCAATGTTTCGACCGTACCTCTTGTGTCCCTCCTTCAGCTTTACGAGGATTGTCGACTTCTTCAGAGATTGGAGGGAGGGTGTCTTTGAAAGGTATATCGTATCGTATCGGGTTGTGATTAGGTGTATTGCTTTGGGAAGATTCGTTCCATTGTAGAAGGATTGCGGGGATCTATACCGTTGGTCAAATATACGAGATCACTTTATCAGTCGTACAGTAGAATCTTTATTATTCGACTTCAGATTGTTACACTTCCTTAAACTGCGAAGGATCAGCTTCTACATAGAAAATGACTACCGAGGAGAAGTATTAAGGCATTGTCCGTATTATGACCAGTTTACGTTTACAAATAATCATCGTACGAAGTAACAGTATAGTGGTGAACAAAAGGCAGTTTAGAAGATAGCCGATATGGAAGCACATCGTAATGTTAGAAAACAGGATTACGTCTAACGGTGCAAGTTCATATTTTTCTGATAAAAACATGGAATCTAGATAGAAAACTGTTTTATCTACTAAATATTGTAACGACCACTGTACTTCTACGTTATGTATATTCCATGCAATTGTCCACCTTTACATTTCATAAAAATCTGTTCGTTAGAGAAGACAGAATATTAAATGTTTGAAAAACAAATATTTATATAATGCTGGAATTTCAATTTAAACGATCGACTGGAGTAAATTGAAAACGGGCAGTAAATTAGTCGAATGAATGAAGCGAAAATATATTTAATCGAGTATCCAATCTCTCGTGTACCTCCTGATCGATGCATCTTCAAATCATTTCCACTTTCACTCGATGGCTCTTTTTCAATTGCACTTTACACGTTCAAGAGCAGAAACGAGTGAAGCACAGCTAGAAACGCAGTCGTCCACGTCAGTTTCACGAGTATTATATAGCGGAGCGTCCGATTTCCTCTGCAGACGATATGCGAGGCAACGATTGCCTCGAACCACGGTCCAATTGCGATTCCCATGCTGGAACAGCTTCCTTCCACGGAAGTTCTTCGTGTCGTAAATCATGGAAAACTGTACGTGCCATTAAAGAGGAAATGGTGGCTGTGCCACGAGATAATCAGCCGGTGTCGACCGACTGCTACCTAATAAATAACGTATCACAGCGATTTTTTAATGCTTCCGGCATGACAAATTACCATCGAGAAACATCTCCGTTTGATCTTCGCGAGTGACATTTTTCTGAAAATTTTACCGAAAGTTTTGTGTCCTTCAGTGATCTTCGATTTAACCAGCGATTTTCGTGTAATAACAATAAAATGAAGCAATTTTTATGAATTTTTTTTAACTAATTACTATTTATACATAGGACTAGACCTTTTTGGAGCGTAAACATAGTCAAAGTACAAATCTAGCTTCATATAACCAGCAATTTCTCTATAAAAAAAAAATTAAAAATGTTACTTGAATATATCGTTGTTACCTATGAATCTTTCCTTAAAAGCTTCGAACTGTCGCAACCATCAGAAATATCTCGGACAATCCTCGGTGTCTCCAGCAGTCGCCAAAATTGCTAGGGAAGGTGAAAATACGCTATAATCCAGCAACATCGTCATTCCGCGGCAAGACGCGGTAGAACAGAAGCCAGTAGACAATGGTTGTCCTTTCTCTGGCCATTATCTATCATTACCAGATCCGTTCTGGCGAAACCGCAACTGCATGTACCGCGACGCTAACCACGTGCATTCAGGTGTGATTGAAAAAGGAAGGATCCGTGGCACGAAGCTCGCGCTTTACAGCGGTCGTCAGACGCCACGGCCACGTAAAACCTGTTACATAAGCCGATACCGCAGCCACCAATGGTTTTCTTGGGCCACACCTCGGCACGAGCGGACAGATCGAAGGCTACGATGGATCGTAACAGCCGATCACGCTCGGTGGTTGTACTTGCGGAGGATGGACCGGTTTCCTATTCCTAACCTCACACGACGACCACGTTTCCTCTAAACGGTGCAACGATTAAACCGAGCGAATTGAACTATCCACCGGTTAATTGTCATCAACGTATTAACCAGCTCATCCCTTAAGCAGAGACTTTTCAGTTGCTGGTCATCGAGCGAGGGCAACCTGATACTTTTAACAAAATTGATGGACGTAAATGAATTTTGCCAACAAAATTTCTAAATCTCCCCAATATCTGATCAACTATAGTTGTCGCTATACGGCTGACATTACCATCTCTCTGTAGCTTCTCGCATGTAAAACAGAATCTTTTATCTCTGAAGTCCATCGCCTATTTTCAATTTTTTTAATTACTTTCACTTCGCTGTAGCGAAGAACCCGTTCTCGACACAGCTTCTAAACCCTAACCATATACAAAATAGAATCTTCTATCTCTAAAATACAACGATCGTTCCAACAATCATTTCCAATTTATCTAATTATCCTGCGCTTCTTCAAAACCTTCCTTCCTTTACAAAGTCTACCATTACCACCCTTCCACCCTCCCCGAATCTTTTTTCTCCGTACCCAAAGACTGGCCCATAACGACCCATAAAAGGCGAAAAAAAAACCAGCCGGATGATTACTTTCTCCGGCGGTCGCGTCTCGATTTTTCGGTTGCCATCATCCTACCACCAGGTCCGGTGGAGGCATCGATGCCGATGGCAAGGTTAGAATGAACTAGCAGAGTTCGTTAATGCGCATGCGCAGCTCCCCTAACCGTTAACCCCACCACCGCGTCTCTCGTAACCGGCTAGTAGGTAGTAGACCGGTCTCGTGTCTACTAGCGGACAGTTGCGTTTCTGTACGCGTTTGTGCGTCTTGTCGTGACGCCAGGTGCCAGTGCGTCGCCGACTGGCGTCACGGCGCCTTTCGCCGTTGATTGTGCGTCCCCTCGTGTGCTCCTTCCTTCCTTTTTTCTTCTTCTTCTTCTTTCTCTACTGCTCCTCTCCCACCTAAAGAAGCGTTTGTCGAGTGTGCCTCGTACTATAGTGTATTTTTAAAATCGAATCTGTTGTGGTGGGACACGTGGTGGACACAGGAAGTGAAAGTCGAGAAAAGCTTATCGCGCCGGTGTTATCGATCGAAGACAAGTTCCAGAGCAGGAAAAACCGAATCGACGGGAGAGGTAGAGGAAAATTGAGAAAAAAAAAAGAGGTTGGTCGTCGGTGACTTCACAGTCGCGTGATTCAAGATTCGGGAGGAGGCAATGGTCTCGCGACAACGTCGCGTAGTCGTCGATAAGAGTGATCGGGTACTCAGGCAGAGTTCTTGGTAAGGATGACTGAAAAGTGTCAACGTGAACATCGTCTTATCGTGATTATGTAGGAACACGGAAGGAATTGTGTTTTTGATCGTTGTTTTCCTCATTCGTATCATGGTCGTTGGGATGTTCTGTTTGGAGGTCTTTCGCGAATGCAAACCATGTCCACAGGGAAAAGTGTTATCGGTAACAAAACGGAGAATCGCGTGTGCGGAATGTCCACAGTCTGCCATAATTTGTCTTGCGTATGGTAAATCTGTGGAACATCTGGATAGAGAAAATTAGAGATAAAAGAGATGCAGTGTTCCATGGAACTACTGCCAGCTTACGTCTACTGGCAGGTTTTAACGAGTGAAATATGGATGTCGAACTTGTTGAAGTGTATCAGACGACGCGATAATCTTTTTAATCTATTTACATATCCGATAATGTAGGTGTGTTGTAGAGAGTATGTCAAACTCCATCTTTGACAACTTTTTATCGTCTTCACAAATTTGATAAATATTTAATACAGAATATCGTAGAGGAAGGATCGAACCTTCAGGAATTTTTTATTCTTTTTACATATTTCATAGGATTCTGTACAACTATATTCTGTGAAATGTTACGGAGGGCGCGATCAACTATGCTTTTAAAAGCTTATATCTTATTAAAGCTCGTAAAAACCTTTACTTTCTTATTCGTTCTACGAATTTCACGAGGCTTTTTTTTTACGAGTATTTCATGTGGAATGTTTTACAGGATGTATCAAACTTTTTTTTACAAGGTATATGAGATTTCTTACAAGCATCTTGCTGAAGGATATCATCGAAGATACATTAAACCGCGCGTCTCAGAATTGTTTATTTTCTTTATGAATTTAGAGAGTTCTTTTTACAAGTATTTTGTATAAAAAAGATTAATCGTATCTTAGCGACGCTGTAGGAAAAGGCTGCGCGTTATATCACCAATTTATGTCAACAAAGCTCCTGCGTAATAATACGAGGACGTTTCGTAGCACCGTGTCCCTGTTCAGAATTTCTTGTTGTGTATTGATAAGCCTATGCGACGTAGCGTGGTTTCCGTGTCACATCGTTGCTTATCGCGTCGAGTGAATCAGTGAAATCCTTCCTTTTCTTATGTTCTCTGTATACTTGCCACTTTAGAGAAATTGTGGCTAATGATAACATGAACGTTTTATATAAATCACGTTTTAATTAATCGTCTGAACAGTTAAAAGCATACCTATTCTCACTGCTATAATTTTATAGGGAACATTAATACGATCTTTGAGAATTCGTTGCTCTTCCTGTAATTTTCAGCAAGATTTTTATAAATATCTTGTATAGAGTGTATTGATTATTTTAATGACGCAAATTTTTGTTAAACAGAATATGTATGTCGAAATATTTTCCAGCGATATTTTAAATTTGTTAATCGAACTGTTTCCTTCGTTTTTGAGAATATTTTATTCCTCGCGCGAATGTGTAGAATGACAGATCTAATACGAAAAGAAGTAAATTATTCTTATACAAGTTATTTTCATAGCATTCGCTATTTCTTAGTGATTCGGGTTTTCTAAATATAATATATCGTACTATTTTTCCAAGATATCTTTCTATTTTGTATACAGCTCCAATGACAGCTTTATCACAAAAAAAAAAACATATACATACGCCCATTCCTTTAACCATTCTTTACACTAGAGCTTATTAATACAAACTTCTTCTGGCAAACTAGAAAACTAGAAAACTAGCTGTATTATTCTCTGTATTATAAAATTATTTATTCCTTTTGCAAGTTTAACGGTACGGCCGTTTTCTAATGCTTTAACATATCGATACAGAATTATAATAGAATTCTCTCGGAGCAAAATACCTTACAATACGTTCGTTGAGAAACGTGTCAGTCAGAGTTATCTGATTCCGTTGTCAGGCTTTGTGCACGATAATCTTCCTGCTGGTGACACCGTCAGCCGGTTGCAGCCGTCGCTGATAACGGACTGCTTGTTAACCGTGTGCCATGGTCGTCTTATCGAACGCCTCGTCGTGAGAGGAGGATGCCCGTGCAAAGGTAACTCGTGCTGTTTGATCGAACGATGCGTGGATATCTGGTCGTATGTTCGACATTCGCCCAATGAGATTCTGGACTCTGGACGTTGATTAAAGTGGGGCCCAATGCGACAGAAATTGGACTCTATCGAATGTATCTTCTGTTGGTTTCTGTTGATTTCGCTTCCGTTTGTAATCTTCGTAGGGGAAGGATTAGGTTTACCCGGAGATTCATTGGATTAAGGCTAGAAGAGACAGAAACTGGAGCTACTTACCTTGTTTAAATAGACGTCTTTGCTTGTAGTTTATCTGTTCGTGCAAGTTCATATATCTAAATAGAATTTTGCTTGTATAAGTTGTTCCCACCTGTAAAAGGTAATGTGTCGTACCTTCTATTCGCTCTATCTATTCTGTTTTAGATGAAGATTCTTCCTCTGTGTTCAAACTTTGAATTTCGCCTGCTTCTGAACATCCATAAAACGACTGTCAACACATAGACTCTGTATATGGTTGTTACAAATATTGCACTTAAAGTATTAAAAGTTCATATATTTTGCCTACGATAAGAGGACAACGAATTGATCAAACAGTATGAACAAATAACAATATATCATTGAACAAAATAATAATAATTATTTATGAGTAATAAAATTAACAGAAGATTAAGAAACGCTTTGATCTAGTATGTGCTTTGCTTTATCATCACCCATAAGCTGAGCAATACTGTTTTTAAAGGAAAACAAAAGACTCGTCCTCGAGTATCCTCCAGCATTGTCTCTCTAGACAATAAAATTACCCGAAATAGAACAAAACTGCTCAACTTGGGAACGATACAAAACAATTACTCATAAATCTACCACACACTACAAATCTTATATTCATGACGTGTAACTCAATGATGCTATCGCGCATAAAAAAAAAGCCACTGAAGGAGGTACTTTACAATCCACACGATTCAGCTAGGAACTCCATTGATTTCGAAAGAAATCTTCTCCAGCACCCGCCCAATCTCTGTGCTATATATCACGACCGATAAGGGATCTCTGTCTGCTCCATTCTCCTGCATCTCACCCCAGAATAATCCTGCAACCACTTCCCAATAGAAACTTGCAGAAAATACCTCTTCAACCCTTAAAAATTACCTCTTTGTCCTGTAAAAAGAAACTATCAAGTTGACTGGAAAATTCCCAATTTCCTAGACGTAGTAACACCTTTATTTGTTGTTGGATTTTCGATTTGTTCTTAAAAGAGTCCTAAGGACAAAGAATTGTTAACAGAATGCATTTAGACGCGTTCGTACTTATTAAGAGAAATGGAAACTTCTCTAGCGAGAATTGTGTAACTACGCAAAACATCGAGAATAAACATTATCCTTGTTGCTGCATCTACGTATCAAGCGATGACACGCAACATCGTATGAAGTTAGTTTGCACGCTTTAAATTTGGCAACGACTGCTGAAAATTTACATGTTTCAGAAATTTTAGAAAGATCTTTTTTGCTCTTCCTAGTGGATCATTTTCCTCTTCCTCTACTTTTTAAAGTCTGTTCTTTTTCGTTTTACTTGACATTTCCTAGTTTCTTAGCTTCGCCTTTTTTCCTCTCTTATGCCTCCTTCTTCCTTTACCCCTTTAGGGATGAAATTTTGAAAACATTTGTACAGATTTTTCAAACACATTTCGAGATATGGAAGAAACCGTGAAAGACATTTTGTCCCTTCTCGTCCTCTTAGCGAATGAATTTCAAAACATCCCTTAACATCTCTTAACGAGTGCTTACGTCATGACAGGAATATACTTTGCGAATTTTATATTTTCAAAAGTTATGCATCGATGAGTCAATCAGGACATTGATTTTTATATAAATATATGTACATATATAAATTAAGGACCAACGTTTCGTTGGATGACGTCGCTCGTGTCACTTATCAGTTTCGATAACGACGAGTCGAGGCTGTTGGACGTCGTCGTGGGTGGTGCGGCCGCAGTTCCATGCCAGCCTCCGGGATCAATGCTCGTGACTGGTTGATTGGACGTTCTTGGTGCTCAATAAACGCGATTATTCCCGGTTTTTCGCGCGATAAACACTTTGTTTGCGACTATTCTCGCGATAGTGATTCGCTCGAGCGTGATTCAGTTTGTCGCGGGACGTGTCGCTGAACGAACGTAATTTGTGCAGTAATCTCTTCTGTGAAGGTATAATTGATGTTATGTTCGAAGGAATCGTGGTTTGCGGGATTCGTGGAAAGGATGAGATGGAAATTGTTTTGTTCTGGTGCAAATGTGTACGCCGTTGTTTCATCCCGTGCAAGATAATAACAGAAGTAGGCAAAATCCTTTTCTGTTTAGTATTCCTCTCTGAGTGTGCCTTTTTTTATACATAGAGTTATCGGTTTATCGATTATCGAGGAGCATTAGTTTTAAATAAAATAGAGGAAAACATGTTTGTTTAAATAAAGGAGTTATCTTGCTGCAAAGACAATAATTTGTGAATAATTAGTGCGAAATTACATGTTACATTACTTTACATAACGTTATAGCCGAATTTTCAATCGAAGATGGACAAAGTTCTTTCTGGCGAATTTCTCGCCGACGATTGAATCGCTGCTCGTATTACTAGATCCTCGAGGTTGTGATGAATTATGCTAAAAAAACTGTTGAATAGACTGAGAAGGTGAGTGCCGATAAAAAGTTTATCAAAAATTCGTGAAATCGTGAAACGACGTTCATAAAATTTCTGCGAAATATCAACCGAGGAACGTTTGCCTTTAGCGTTCCGAATCCTTTAAAACGTCGCGTCGTGTGATAGCGCGCGATACGCGCAGTCGAATTTCTGGAAAATCCATTAATCGATGTACAAGTTCAATGAATTGAACTATCATATCTTTAAGGTCTGAATCGTTTAGTTTTGTTTTACTTAAAAATAGTATCTCAATGATACATTAACATTATCGCCAATTTCTAAAATTAATAATTAAACTGCAGATGTTTATGCAGCTTCAAATTTTTATAATTATAATTAAACAAAAAAATGAAACCTAAATAGAAATTTATTTTCCCTACCACCTAAGTATGTAATAATGTTACATTACTTTTACACCTACGTATAGTCATCAGAAAGAACGAAGTCATTGTAGATCCGTCTGTTCATGCGAATAGTTTTGCGTTATCAAACCAGATTACCATCCGAATCAGATTTTATAACAAAATTCCGCTCTGTTACGTGCAAATTTTCGTATGTACAATATTTGTCAATTGCGAAATAAAAAGAGTGATAAAACAAAATTATCCTAAAATAAAAGAAATAAGTTATGCGAGATCAAATTTTTGAATCTTCTTTCCTCTTCCAATATTCGTGTTATGACTTTTGCATATTTCTGCGGCGAGTCGCAACATTAGCAAAAATGTTGCCCGTACTTTTCCTTCGAAATTTTGGTTCCACGCAGTCTGCGTCGACAAACTTAAAAGTAGCCTTAGGCGAGTTTCGCGTGGCTTTGGCTTTCCATCGAATCGACGCGGCGCGACGAATGAATCAGTTCTAACGAAAGGTGTGTAGTATAGCGTATAGTCACACTAGTCGCACGGTCGTTTCCACTGATTTGTCACGTTCCACCCGATAAAGAATGGAAAAATACAATTGAAAAAGATTTCACCGCAAAAATGTTCGATCGAATCGAATGAAACGATCATGGAAATTACGCTGGGAACATCGAGATTAAACAAAAGCGCAGTTATTCAACGAGACAAGAACCGTTTCTCGACGAAACTGTGTTTAAAAATAAAATTTCAATGATTTCTTAATAATATCGCGTTGTTCGACTTGGTGGATTATGGCATTCCTATACTAACAAGTAACCTACTTGCAAAGTTCATTTTTGTGGATATCTAAAAATTGTCGGTTTGTTTAAATTCTTTTAACAAAATCAATTACGACTACATTTCAAGCCACTATACTTTCGTAGCTTTTAATTAAATCCAGCTTTAACACCTTTAATTCCTCTTAAGGAAGAAAAACATTTCTCTGGCCGATCGAACAGCGTTTTTCAAGGAAAAACTAAAATTCGACGAAGCTTGTTATTTGAATAAGATTGTTTCGATAAGCGAAGCGAACGAAAAATGTATAAAAATTAATATTTATCGAATGAGAAATATGATAATTAATGATTCTAAATTTCCGCTGTTTATTTTATATTCTCCTATGTATATTTCTTTTTCTATTTTCCAATTTTCATACAAATCGCGTTATATTTTCGCGTCGCTTTTTATTGGGACTCCGAACGATAAAGCACCACGGAGAAAGACGCGGTTGCAAATTAACTTTCGGCCAAGGAGATCGCTCTGCGATCAAGACAGATCAAGAACGTGACGGGAAACTCTGTTCCACGGAGTCTCATCGAGATGTGAAAGAGAAAGGAAAGAAACGGGGGAGAGGAGACAGCTTATCGGAGATTCTTCGAATTACTTTCTTCGGACAAATCGAGTTTTCCTTCTTTAATATGTCACTGTACACGAACGAACCTGACTTTATTTTTCCAAAGAGATTACAGGCAATTTGATATATTAATTTTATTTTCATCGTGATTGCACATAACAGATCAATATCATTTTACGATACGATGAAACTTTGTACCAGGTATTACAAGTTAAAAATTCAAAGGCTTCTATAAATCTAATCGTAAACTCTTCTCTCACCAAACCAGCTTCATTTTTAACAATTTTAATTACCTGCGACGTACGTACGAGACGAGTGAATCTGACGAATGTCTTCGAAATTTTTCAAATTTCTTACAGGCTCTCGAAATCTTTTGAAAAATTCAGATATAACTTGCCTACAATTTTCTTCGGCCGTATAGAAATTCCGCGCTTTTCGCCCAAAATTTCACAAATTTCATCGCAGGCTGACCACGAGCACTCTAGTTATGCAAATTTCTATAAATAATTCTGCAACCCAGATCTACTTCTATCCCACGCAAACTCCCATTCAGGATATCAAACACGATCGAGATTTTCTCAAAATAAATCCGCCTGTAAATCAGAAGCACGGTAGTGTACGGTCAGTCACTTTTCATGCAGTTTCGTCTGCAGCCCGTCTAGATGTTCGAATTTGGATCACGCTCGACTATTCACGCGATCGCAATTCAAGCGCAGACGATTTCTCAATCGTCGTTTTATTTCGAAACCAACGAAATGACGTCGATCCTTCGAGTGAATCTCGAGATTTCGTAGGTTGAATGAACGTCGTGAGATACGAAACGATTTGTCTTCGTTGCTGATACGAAACGCGTCTACTTTATTGATGACTCGTTAGTGGAACGAGTTACTCTCCTCTTTATTCGCTTCTCTTATTCTCTTCTTTTTGTTTCGTTACTCTCGTTAGCGATATTCATGTTGATGTTTCAATGCGGATGTATCTTAAAATTCTTCGTGTTCACTTGGAATTGGTTCAATGAAGTATCACGGAGATTACGCGTCTGATTAATTTGATAGGGAACTATTAGATAAAATCGTTACTAAGCCTTGCAGCGATAATTACAATTGCAATTTTCTTTAGTTTCACTTTATCGATTAATAATACGTTCGATGTTATCTATAGAGTTTCTACTTATAATGGTGCAATATATATTTTTTATTTATTATTTTTATTATATTTCGGACGCGTTCTACTCTTTATCGGTGATTAGTATCGATTCTCAGATTCTTTAACAGCCTTAAAGTATAATCATTTTTAGTCTCGATATTTTGTTAAAGAATACCTTCACTGATTTTTTTTTAGAATTTGTATTACCTCATAAATCGTTTATAAAATTTCTATTATTTGCTTGCAATATTATTCTACCAAATTTATACGAAAGAATCGAGGAAATACTGTGCGGTTCTCTTTAACATATTAGTATCTTGCGATATATGTTTCGATATATTGCAAGCAAATCCTCGAAATAGCCAGCAAACTATGCTATGCAAATCAGCCTCGCAATAGCGGCCTTCGAGCGAGAATTAGCTGTGAAACGAACCACCACGGAATTCGGCTGCAAAATACCCTTTGTGTTCCTGTTCAGTGTTTGTCGACAGTTTACATGCACACGGACTTTCCACCCCTAAATCCGCAGTTTCACGTTCATTTCCGCGATCTGCCGACTGTCGTATTTAATATTAATGCCAGGACATGCGTGGCCAGTACAGCAATTCACGCGATCGATCGCAATTAAACCATGGACCTGACACGTTGTTACCGAATCCACCGAAACCGCACCTGTTAAAAGGCTAAAGCAATTCCCCTGATCTGGCCACATTTATTTATCGCGCGATCGCGTCCCATGCGATGACTAATTTTTAATTATCAACGTCTATTCGTCTCAAGCCAAAGAGCTGAATATCTCGATACAGGATAGATGAAACTATACGCAAAAGTTAAGAATTTCAGGGAATCCTTGAGACAGAATCTTCTCTGGCGATGACGAAGACAGAGCAAAGAATGGAAAAATAACAGGCCGAGAAATAACAAATAATTTAAGGAAGCTACACGACTCGAATATCACGATGACATGAGAAAAATTAATTAACGAGGCTAGCAGAACGTGGAATTAGGAATAAAAAATGACAGATTTTAAGGAATCCTTGAAACGGTACCTCGTTTGAATAAAAACCGACGGAAGTTGTTCAATCTTCTTCGTCGCTAATTCAATTCACTGGTCGAGGGACGAGGTCCTCCACTTATTTCGAGCAGTACATTCAGCATGGCGTCACTGTTCAAACTGCACGTCATTATGACAGACCCTCGTCCCTTTTTTTTTCCTCCGTCGGAAGAATCATCGAATACCCACGAACGTGATCCCTCGTGGAGACCGTTTATTAGGAAATATAATTCTCGCGTGCTGTCGTATCTTCTTCGTGGCCCTTCTAACAACGAATAAAGTGTAAAAGGATTGTAGAAAAAAGTCTGATAACGAATGAGAAATTTCCAGGCGAATACTACGACGATCGATGACCTCCAGCAGTTGGCATTTTCCTCTCTTGCTTTCTCATCACATCTGGCCATTTTTCGTTGGTCCAATATCGAGGGCGTTTCTCAAATCGCGTGTGTGCACCTCATTCTCCCTTTCCCCTTTCTCTCCTCTTCTTGCTGGCAATTTTTTTCCGATCGGTATCGTAATAACACTGCGTGTCTCAAACATGCTGGTCCAGGTTCCTTTTATGTCTATCCGTTCTCGGAACTTTGATCGTAGGAACGTTTCATAGCTCTGTTATATTTCCAGAGCACGAAAAATATTCTTCTTTATTCTGGATCTTTTGTGATGGCGTTTCGGCTGACACGACGCAAGGATTGGCTTTGGCTTTGAGTATATTCGTGTAATTGGGCTTCCTGCGGGAATCGTCTGTCGAGTTATCGTTCCTCCGCTTGTTGTTTCGTACAGATCCTGCTTTTTCTGTTTTTAATTATATTATCAGAAATTCGTTATCGCGTCTTACGTTGTAAAATATTATATAAAGTTTATTTAAACTTTCCAATAAATATTCTATTCCGTTTATAATAATCGTCGGTTCTGAATTTTCAAACCAGTACGAACAATTATAACCGGTGACAATTTTTCTTATAAACGAACGAGATATCGATCGTAGATCAAATGTTTGATTCGTTTTATTTCAATTCACTCGGACCCCTTCGATCATTTTCCCCATAGTTCCCATAACAATTACAGCTAGGGTTAAGGACGAGTAATCCCGGCAATTTCTCCCGAAAATACTTTATCTTCGCCAATTAATTATTCGACCAGCCTTGTAGCGATATTTCACGGGTAATTTCTATCGCCAACAGACACATACTTTTCCACGGAATCGTCGACAATAAATAATCACTGCGTTAAGTCGTTTATGACGTGGCGATAATTCTCTGGCGCCTCGATCGCGTGCCACAGACGTTTTGCCGTTTTATTGGAGCTAAAAATTCACTCGAAGATCGAGTTTCGTTTTAAGTGCGTCTTTATGAAAAAAAATAAGGATTGACATATTTGCATTTCAGTCAAATTCGTCAAAACCACTTGTTTATCGTACGTTCTTTAGCCACCATTTTCGTATCTATCGTAAGAAACTGTTTGAATCGAGGCTCGTTTAGAACACCAAAACTTTGAAGTAGAAGTAGACATAGAACTTTGGTCCAAGTGCACTAGAAGTAGTCTATAGAAAAGTAGAATAGAATAGAATAGAATAGAAGATTCACTTACACCGATTTAAATCACGCTTACGTAACTTTGTGTCGCCATTAAAATCGCCCAAAGTTGATTAGAAATCTTCAAATCAGGAAACAACGCATACTTTTATAAGAGCACAGAGAATTCTATAAATTGTACTTGCTACTCAAGAGAGCAAGTAGCGAGAAAAGTTAAATTTCCCGTGAAGAAATCCGATCGTTTTATCCGAAAAAGTTTGTACAATGACTAAGAAGTTTCCGATAAAAAAGAAAAAGAAAATCTTTTCGCGTTTGTCAAGTAAAGAATTCTTTAATGAGACAGAACACAGATAAAGAATCTTTCGATGAATTAAAATTGCTTGATAGACGAAAAGTTCTGTAATAAATTACGATTGGCCATTTCTAAAATGAACAATTAACGTAATTGAATTCCTCGAGATCTAAACTCGATGTTTTACCAAGAAAAAAAAGGAAAAAAAGAATTCGCCAAGAAAGCAAAAGAAGGAAACTTTCTTGAAAGACCAAGAACTTTCCAAGAAGTACAACGGTCACTCAAAATCGAACTTCCTCCTTCGATATACTAAAATGAAGGCTCGACCACAACCAAATCGTTCTTCCCAGAAATTCGACGAGGACAAAAAAGGAGTGTGTGAACCAAAGAGAAGCGAGAGAAATCTCGTATCTGTGAGATGCGTTGGTATACGTGGAACTCGCGGAAGGATCGTCGGCAAACAGGATCGCAATAATGCTACCACCGATTCTGAACAACATTAACAGCGACATACTGACGCTGTACACGAACCCCGGAAGCGGAAGAAGCGTGGCCACTCGGGCCACAAGGGGCCGTTACGCGGAGATCGGCGTGAAAAGGTAACTTTTTCGCATGAAAAATCGATGTCCCTGTTGAAAACGTAGCTCCAGTCACGCAGAGGAAACCTTTTAAGTGTATTTATAGGTCAATCGAAGACGAAAGGCAATGAATATTTTAACGTTCGTTTGCATGATTTATGAAAAGCATCTTTCAGTATGGTAGAACGAATTCCCTTTAGTTGATTTCTTTTAAAATAGTAGTATTTTCGTACTTTTGTCATTAGAATTGCACGTTACCGTGTAATTTATCATCCTCTTGACGTATATTAATCGTATGGCAAAAAATTTCGTGACATTTTATACTCTTGTTATTTGCTATTAATAATATAACGATATTCAATAATTCTATGATATTAAAACTATTAGATTGTTTATGAAAGTTAGAAATGGATAGAAGATCGTTTATAAAGTATGTTAAGACGTGATATTTGCTTTTACAAGGAATTAATGTACAAAATATTAGTTGAAAAGAAATATCTATAGAATCTATTTCGTCGAATAATCTGCTTTCAACGATTAAAAGATTGTTTCATTAGAAATGAAATTCTTTGAAAGAAAGTATTTACCGTTGAGAAAAACCGACTATTATATTATATTATAGCCACGAAACCGTGTGTTAATTATTAATCGATGGCCATTGCACTCGGATCGTGCTTGTTGCAGTTGCCATTGCCGGCACCTGCGTTTATTGATCCCGCCGCCACCGACCACCATGAACCGATGGTGAACGCGGAAATGGAAATTTTCGAGTGATGCTGCGACGCGAGTCGACCCAGTCGTTTGCGTATTTTTCCCTTGTTCTTTTCTTTTTTTCAATTTCCATAAACAGCCATTCGCGTCAACGTCCTTCTAAAGATCAAATATAGACAGTCTTCATAGAATCCGTATTTTCAATTTTACATAAAAATTCTATATTATGAAATTTGAATATCGCAAAAATTTAGATTGCCGTAAAATTGAATCACCTCGTATAATGAAGTTTGTGGATTGTCGACTCGAAACTATATTACGGTCCACAACGATTGAATTTTGAAAATTTGCAATAAAAAAAAAGAGAAAATAGGAAATATTTCGACAGACAACCAACCGCAATTTAGAGAGTCTAAAAATTCAATTATTCGCGTTTGCAATTCGTCGATTCTATTATACCGAACTATACCACTTCAAAAAGTCACGACAAAAATGATCGAGTTTCTGGAACCGCAACGATCGAATTCAAAAAGTCGCAATGAGAAAAGCTGTTCGAACAAACAAACAGTCGCAATCGTCGCTCGCGTTTCCTTCAGAAATAAAGCTATCCTTAAATAACGTTTCAAAGGAAACTAAAATAAGAAATACTCAGAAACGTTTCAACGTACTGATAGATTTTCAAATTTTCTCCAATGATTCGTGAGTCGAGATTAAAAATAAAATACTTTTCGCCTTGTGAAAAATCGATCGGTCGTGAATCATTACGGAGGTCGACGAAACGGCTCGTGTCTCGCATGTCACCGCGGAAAAATCGATTTTAATCAGCGGTTAATATGAAATATGATAGCAAAAGTGGCCGAGCCGCGAGAAACCCTTCGGTTTATTCTTATGTAAGCCTCTTACCCGTAATCCGCTTGGGGTCTTTGCGAATAGAGATTCATTTATTTCCTTTTTTCGGCCGCAGGCCACTCTATGGGAGGATCCTGACCCGGTTATAATGGGGTTCCTCCCATGGATTCCAATTACCGGGTGTTCCTCGTTGACGCCGTTAAAATAAAATTCCAGCTCGCCAGCTTCGCGTATCTCGATAGGAGAAAAAAGAAGATTTCACGTTTTGACGAATTATTATAGAATATCGATACTTATTTTTGGTCTTTCTTTTTTGAAAAATTGAGAAATCGGTGATATCTTAAAATAGGTTGGAACCGCTGTTTCCAAGTTTAATTTCTTCCCCAAATTGATGTTTAATCTGTGTCGTGCTTAATACTGACGTAGAAAGGATAGATTTTATTACGTTTTTTAAATAATATGAATTAAAAAATTAATGAAACTAAATATATCGTTGATGAACGTTATCGAGTTCCCATACGTATTAGTTTGTCCGAAAAGTTTCTTTCGTTTCATAAGTTGATAATAGATGAACTACAATTTCTGTATTATATTATTTTATTGAATTACGTATGGTCCATTTCGTCCTATTTCTATTATTACGTTCCTCCATAATTCAAGAAACTAATATAAAACAAAAAACATTGTGCGTCTATTGTTTCCTTACAAAAACGAAAGAAACTTTTCGGACAACGTAATATTATAAACGTAGGTGTCAAATATCGAGTATCGTAACTGGAAAATTCATAAGTTTGGCCAAATGATACAAAGCTTGGAGGAGATTTTGAGACGAGAAACGATATAGCCGGGAGATGACTAAAACCAGTAGAATTTCCGGGTAACATTGCGCTTGGTCGGAAGTGCACACAGAAGCGTTCAGAGTCCCATCGTTGCTCAATGAATCATACCATGATATACATGTGAAACTGCGAGCGTCGTACGGAAATTACACAGCGACGAGGTCGACGTTCATCGTTCCTCTGCACAGTTTGGTGATATTGTTGCTCGTTGCTCCGTTAATTGTGAAATTAATTTTTAACTGAAACGCGTAGAATGTACGCCGTAGATCGAGCTATTTACTCAATATGGAAGTCTCTTGTCTCTTTTCATGTATAAGCTTAAAGAGATAAGAATTATCTTTGCAAAAAGTAAATGTAGAAAATAAATATTATATGCGTCTCAGTCTCATCATATTCTCGACTACTGATGAAAATTTTCTTCTCCTACGCGACTATTCTATCCGACTATTCTACAGTTGACCCTTTGCCTAAAACTATTAAAAAGATTACAAATTAATCTGGAGCAATAAAAAACCTTGCTATCCCAACGATTTTTCCTTTGCGCCAAGCCATTGAGACAATTTATCCGTCTTGATAAAACCGCTTATCTCTTTGTTATCAATCTTTGTACAAAATAAGCCAAAGGATGCCAAACGGATGAACAAATAATTTAAACCTCTTAAAATTCTCAATTCAATTACCAATTATTCGTAGAACGGAATGAGCGAATTCGAAATTAACCAGGCAAAGGCGGCAATGATCCTTTGGAGGAGACTGTTTACGCCAAAGAAATACCGGAAGCTTATCCTGTGACCCGAGCGGAAGAGCGAGAATGCGAGTAAACGCGTTTGCATCAAAGAGGTCGGACGGTAAAGCCCTGTGCACAGCGAGCGAAAAAGCGAGGAGGACCGTAAGTGGAATTTAAGCGAAACCTTTTGAGCCATTCGAGGCGTCTTTGATGCGCGAACGCGGCCTCGTTACCGTTTTTCCCGCGTTTTACGCGTCTTTCCGCTTGGAAAAAATCGGAGCCTCTTTGAGGACCGGCCGATCGTGAACGACGTTGCATTAATTAATCGAGCCACTCGAACGAAACTTGTCTCCTATGTTGCGTATCACGAGTGAGAGCCATCCCTTGCCAAGTGACTTTGAAATCTCGCGGGAAATTTAAATCGACAAGTTGAAATTTACCCTCGACCCGTGCCATTTAAAAGTGGGTCTTCGAATCTTATCTGAACATGACACCGCTTCATGTATTTTATACCATTTACCATGCAATGTATTTCTTCAGCTTTTATATTGCTCGAGATTAATTTGTAATCTTTTTAATAGTTTTAGGCAAAGGGACAACTGTAGAATAGTCGGGTAGAAGAAGAATATTATTTTGCAATAATATGCGATCGAATCGTAATTATTCCTGATGGGTTTCGTGCAAAAATTCTTAAATTCAGCCCCTTCACTTTTTAAAAAGTAATATCTTTCATCTTTGCACATGACAGGACACTTTTTTATCTAAATCATATAAAAAATACCCTCTTTTAACTGCTAAGAATTGGCAAATCGATCGTTCCCGTGTCATTTCCAACTATAAATGAAGGTCTTCCATAATAAATAATCGCGAGTGTGTATTTTTAATTTACACTCAATATTTTGCCAGTACGTATACGACGTTTAATCGACGAAATTTATTTTATCTACGATAAACGTTCATTGCTACCTCTTTTCCCACGTCGCGGCGTCGTAAAAAATAATAGAAACATCCTCGATGACCCCAATCGATTAGAATACCAAAGCGGACAATCGTCGAAATTCAATGGACTCGTGGGACACGCGCATCAACGATTCGTCGTTTCCGACACAATCTCGCACGGTACACGTTAACAATAAACAATGGTCGGTTGATCGAGGGGTTGCATTAACACCACTCGCAACCCTATCGAATCGAAGGGGGGTCGAAACGACGTGCACTCGTCCTAATGCGGTCCTCGAGGTGCAGGACGTGTGAACTCGTGAGTGCACGCGCACGTGCACGCGTTTTAGTAGGAAGGAGCTGTGAAAACGACAGGGACTTGGGGTTAATGCAGGGTCGTTAGCGATTTTTCAGATATTTCAGATGAAAAATTAGGAAATTCCTATATCAATGATTTTTAATACATTTAAAACGAATTAATTACAGGTTCGTTTTAAAAATCATTTTCCATCATCTTGTGACTTTAAAGTATCCATCTTATTGTTTGTAAGATACGGTACAAAAATTAGCAAAACAAACAATTCCGTCTAAACTGACTCGGACAAATGTTTTAAAATATTTTTAAAATGCCGTATTTCGTTCGAATTCTAAATAAAATTTATACTTTGCACGATTCTAAGACGTCGTAACGAGAAATTTATGCGTCTACCGTTATCGATCGAATTTTTGGCTACTTCCTGTAGCGGGCGGGGAACCAGCGGGATTTCTAACAAGCGTTTCGGGACGGAAAGTTCGACCTCATCGGGCGGGTAAATCGAAGAAACCACGCGAAACACGATACAGCACTTTCGGTCTAAAGTTACGAGGCACGAGAGCGGACGGATCGTTTAATTCAACGTTGACGATATCGCCTGCGCTTTCCCTTTCGTTTTCCCATCGCTGATCGCTGAGAAATCGTGACATGGGAAAAGCTCGAGGAACAATCGCGAGACCTGCAGTCTCAGAAACATAGATCAGAGAAGTTTCCACTTAAATGACCTGCCTGTGGTATTTCTTTAAGAAACGTCGATCTTTAAATCGTATCTGAGGATTGTGTATGATCGTAATAATTAGATAGCCGTGAGACGATTAGAAATTATCATTATTGAATTTTAGATCGTTTGATTTTATTTTGTACTTTGTGATTTGCGCGACAGAAACCATTATTTTGCAAAAACGTTACCGAGGAAGTTTCTGTGTAGGATGGTCGAGTATAAAGTGGCGCTGCGTAAGATTTTTCAGCGATGAAAACCGATCGATTTGATTAAGTTAATCGAGGAACCTGACTACCATTAGACCATGTAAACTCGTTTGCTACGGGAAACGAGTTGTTAAGTCATTCGACGAGGGATAATAATTATCTGCTGGAAATGGGATTATCACTGGAAACTGGTCGCAGATGAGAGATCACATGATTTGCTCGCCCCGATATGGATATATATCGCGTTTTCTCGTTGTGCTTGTACTCGATATAACTCCCCACAACGTATCTGCGATATAGTATGAAATCATCGCAAACCCGTATCATAGACGTAAAAGAGAAATTTTGCGCGATATTTCAAATATAATTTTATTCGTCAAAACGTACCCTTAATCCTATTTGATCTAATACGAAATTCAAATATAATTTTATTCGTCAAAACTTACCCTTAATCCTATCTAATCTAATACAAAATCTATCGAATTTTATGCTTCGCGAAAAGTCCACAACAATCCACGAAACTTCTGTGTAATTCATAAAAACCTACTAGAAATTTCTTCGGTTCATAAAAGATGTTTCTATCTGCAATTTTATGCTTCGCGAAAAGTCCACAAAAATCCACGAAACTTCTGTGTAATTCACAAAAACCTACTAGAAATTTCTTCGGTTCATAAAAGATGTTTCTATCTGTATCTACAAAGAATACGTGAATTGACGCAATCTTACGATCTCGCCATAAACTCGTAAAAGCCCCCTGAAATCATCGCGAAACAAACACGCTTCCGTCCCCGATTTCTCAATCAACAAGAACATCTTCCTAGCCGGAAGGACAATCACATCTACTCGCCCCACGCTCTCCATTCTCCAAAGGAACGACATCCGTTTCCACGAGCATCCGTTTCTCTCGCAGTCCTCTGCCAAGAGACAAGGCACATAGTATCTCCGTTTTCGCGATGAATATCGGCTGCAACCAGAGTTCCTTTGAATCCACGGTCTTCCATGAATCCAACTAGGAGGACTGGCCATAATGGTCGCCTTTGATAACGGGTCAAGTACAAAGCGACGTTTGCAGGCCGAGCAGTCGGTTCAATCGCTTAATTTCGACGGAATCCCGATCGGTCTACGGCGATCCCGACCTTACGGTGAACAAAGAAACGACTGGAATGACCGGAGGCTCGATTAAGACCGGTTGTTTGTTGCGCCTTTGGCGTTGTATCCGTGGAACGTGTCGGCACACGGACGGATATCGTAGCCTGGATAAGGGTAACAGTGATTAGAATTGATTTTTATTGGGTGAAACGATTACAGTTTTAAGATAGAAGTGACGATGGTGCGCTCTTTTGAGGGAATTTGGGTAATTGAGGGTTACGATGCTGGAGTTTGTGAGTTTGGACGATGCTTGAAAGGTTTTGGATGAAACTGATGAGTTTGTATAAGGAATTTTAAGTATGAACATCGATTTCATACTTATTCTGCGATGAATAATAATAATAATTGCAATGTGCAGAAATAATTGATAAGAATGTTAACTCATCTTTCTCGGATACGATCAACCCAATATAGTTAACCATTCGACAAGCTTGATTGCAATTTAAAAATTATAGAAAGATGGCAAAACAAGAGGCTGAGAGAGCCATCGAGAGTGCAGATTTCTATGTTTCGAGCCGCCAAATCAACGAGGAAACCGACATTCCCACGATAATGGAAGAAATCTCTCAATTTGGCAAAAGATGCCAACCATCCCAACGGAGCCGCAGCTAATCTCCTGGACATCTCCGTGAAACGAAAAAGGACTAAAAAGATACTTTTTCAATGTCCAACTACCCTTCGGATTTAGCGAAGAATGTCAATAAATGACACTGTGATACATCGCTTGGTGTATATATCCATTTTCGAGACACATGAGTCGTCGTAGTCAGTGGTTGAATATCATTATTTCATGGATCGTACACAAGCAGCCGATAAATAAGAAAAGAAAAGGGACGAAAGCGGGTAATTTTTTGTCGTTTTTTTCTCTGATCAAGAATTTGTCCTCGTACAGACTAAAGATACGATGGCAGACAGGAAACAGAGGGCGTAGCGTAAATTTCCGCAGACCCTCGTGTGGATTCTTGGTGGAATGTTTTGCACAGAAGCCCAATATGCGCGGTGCGACGTCGAATGAACGGAAAAGGGCAAACGGTTCGCCTTTGATCACCGACCATTCCGAACTCCCGCAATTATGTACCCTCTAATTACTATATTTGGCCAGCGCGTTTCAGCCGACCAATTTCCAGAATGGAACGTATCCTTCGTCGAATCGCTGTTTCCATCAGCCTGTTTCGGTTTGACAAACGATCTGTCGAATATACGCACTGAGAGAAACACGGTTTCGATTTCCCTTGTAATTTTTTCCTTTTTGTTCTCTCTTTCTCGTGCTCTCTCTCTCTCTTTGTCTGTCTTTGTCTCCTCTCCTCTCCTCTCTTGTTTGGAACTATCGTTGAAGTTGAATATTTTTACAGCCCTTCTTTTCTTTCCCTTTCTCTCCTTTTTTCTTCTTCTTCGTCGAGTAAATTTCGATGGAATTAACCGTTGCGGTGATCTAAATTTCGATGTAAGAAATGAGATAAATTTGTCGAGAGAATAAAAATTTCAAGCATTCAGTCGGATAGAGACTCCTTTCTCGGACGACCAGGATTAGAGCTGACAGGCGCATCCCACGGTAGGAATCATGAATTTTGAAAAAGATTAAGCTTCTATCCCCTTAATCCCCGTTAACGTGCAGTCACCGGAACGACGGGAAAAAGACGAGCTCTAATGATATTTTTCACCCTCGAGAGGAATCTTCTTTTTGGATGGCTTGGGGAAATAACGAAGATAGAGCGAAAAATGAGACAGTAATACAGTATAAATGAGTGCAACAAAAATTTACTTGACAAACAAAACACCTTCATAAACATACTCGTTCACAAATACTCTTCTAAACTATAGCAACGCTATATTGTACGTCGTCCATAAATTTGTATACTTTTGAATTTAATTACTTGCATTCTCTATTTAATTATATCACACTCCCGTTTTTATGCGAACAAGACCAGATGTACGAAAGTAATAACCACGCAAATCCCATCGATGTCACGCTGTGTAATATTAATTAAATCAACGTGTTATTAATTATAATATTAGGTTGCCCGAAAAGTTTCTTTCGTTTCATAAGGTAATAATAGATGAACAACAATTTCTGTTTTATATTATTTTATCGAATTAGGTATGCTCCGTTTCGTTCTATCTCTATTATCATGTTCGTGCATAATTCAATAAACTAATATAAGAGAAAAAGCATTGTGCGTCTGTTATTTCCTTATAAAACGAACAACCTAATATGAACAGTATATTACGATTGACAATTTGGCAAAGGAAAATAGTAATAATATTTCTAAATATTCTCTAGAACAATTTATCTATTTACGCTTTATTTTCGAATAACTTAAATGTACTTAATCGATGCCCCATGTTGTTACAATTACTCTACAGCTAATAACGATGTTTCAACATATTTTCCATTACAATTTCTCTATTTATATCTATTTATCAAACGTCCTAAATAAAGAATTCCCCTTGTACTATCAACAGTAGAAGATATCGAGGAGGAACGCCTTGAACCCTACGACTTTCCGGTCCCAAAGAGGACAATATAACGGGTGACGTCGGTGAGACAGCCGAAACAGAGCGTGGAGGTACACTTAGCGAGTAAAGTGTCGCGTGTTACATAGAGTAACTCAAGATCACTTTGCTGCTCCCACTCGTGTAATCCAAGAGCCTTCTTCGGCTTCGGTTTCCACGAGAAATTGGATAGGCCAGTGTACGGCAGTCGCGCTTTGCCTTCCTTCGACTCACCTTTTTCTTTCTTTCGTTCCATCTCTCTCTCTTTCTTCTCGGTTTCCTGTTCTTCTTCCTGATCTACCTATGTGTTGACGGTTAGCTGACCGCTTAACAAGCGTCAGACGCTCGTGTGTATCATCAAATTATTATTAACGCGATATTAAAGGGAATTTAGTATAGCAGGTTATCAGTAGGTTTTATGAACGTGCGAGAAGGCACAGGTTTCTGGCTGTCAAGTTTCACATCGAATCTTGCGAATTCTTGAGAGTAGAGATCGCTAAAGTTTAAGTAGAATAGGTTGTCTGCTCGAACTTACTTCGGAGTAGCCTACTCGCCACTAATTTTGATATTCTTCCATCTTCGTTTCTGCTCATCGCATGTACGATATGCTTTGAAAGCGACACAATGCAAAAACATTCTCAACCGGCTGTATGATGGGAAAATGAAAAGCTTGAAAATTCTATATTTTTACGATATACGAATATCTACATACGTACGTTTCACTCGATATCGTATTATAATAAAAATAGAAGAGCCAAAATTACAACTGTAGATTCAGATACTGTCAAGTACTGACAGATTTACATTTCGATTTACCAATTTAATATTTACAGATACGTAGAAATATATAAAATAAAAGTTCATCGCAAAACCAAGATAAACACACTTTTGCGTTAAATTCTGCAGATAATTTCCCAGTGAAAAGTATTCGAAAAGTACTCGAACTATACATAATAAAGTAGAACTATGGTGTAGAATCTTTCTTTCTCCCAGTGGACCATTTCTTCTCGCTAAACATTAAGAATTCCCTCTAAAACATAACGTCTCCGATGGTTGCCCCCCGGCATCGAGGCGAGCAACGGCCACGTTCTATGAAGTAACGACCAGGAAGCGTGCTATTAGTCTTAATGCAGCAGAGTGCTTTCCTCGAAGAGCTTTGTTTCTTCCTAACACGATGGATCTTGACGGGCTCGTAACTCGAAAGTAAAGAGACAAGTTTCCTTACGTCGGAAGCGGACAGGGAATTTTTGACCGATTCATCACCATTTCCGGGTTACATGTCGCGTTGTCTCGTTCCATCGACCACCCTACCGATCGCGCGATTACTTCACGGTCCAATTTTTCCTGTTTTGCGTGAGACGACACCATTATTTCAAGCAGCATCGGCCTGATTCCCATTGGAATCATCGTTTGTGCTTTCTATGCATGACGAAACGTCATTTTCACTATCTAGTATGCAATAATGAATAGGCGTACGAGATAGTTAATTACATTTGCTTTGTTGCTCCTACCTATTCTTCTTCTTCTTCTAACTCGATTTTCGGGTGGAATATTTTCTCGACGAATTCTCCAACGAAACGAAAACAATTTTTGTTTAAATTGCCTTTGTCGGTCAAAAGGGCAAAAGAAAATTCGCAACTTGTTTTATTCGATAGAATTTTTTTTTAAATAACAAAAGGAAGAAAAAATGACAAATTAATTAGACAGGTTAGACGCGAAACAATAAATTGCCGAGAAGAAAACGATTTCCCAAAATCGGTGTTCATCTAAAAAGACAACATAAAACTCTCAGCTCCGATATTCCTCCAAAAAACAAGCACTGTATTTCCTCCTTTAAGCCATTTCATGCGCAAAATTGTGGCGCACAGTTGCACGGGTCATCGAATATTCGCGATTTAGCGGAAAATTTCACGAATAAGCCAACACAGCGAGGAAAACACGATTTCTTCGACCCATTCTTGAGATTGGATCGAACACGATCGCGTTTTGCTTCTTACGACGTAAATTAATCCCTTTCGTGAACGGGCTTCCGCCAATATCCGGATGGAGCACGCCGCTTCCGGTCGATTTAATCTCCACCGATGAGCTACACGATTCTTAGAGTGCCGACAACTCGGTTAGGAAGTTGGATTAATAGAAACTTTTCGTCGTAAAATGTGAGCCAGGCGGGAAAGTTAGAGAAGTTAGTCTGGTATCGATTATGGTAGTTCTCATTTTTTTTTGTCGATATCTTTTTAGATGGGAAATGGAACATATCTTGCGTTATTATTTGTAAAAGATAATTTGTTGGAATCGTTTATGGGGAAGAGGTCGAGTCGTATATGGGAACGTATAATTTGGTACGTGACTTGCTATTGCAATTTAATTAAATTGTTTGAAGGAAATATTTGTTGTAAAATACGTTAAAGAGATTTAAAATTCTAAAATGATATTATCACGATCATGTTGCTACAATCTGCCTACGATGTTTCTCGCAATACATTTCTTGTAGTTGTGCTAATTTTCTTGTAGAATCAGCTCGTGAAAATACAAGAGAAAGTACAGCGAACGTAAATAAAAAGTGAGCGAAGCAGTACAAGCTGCGTTTGAAATTATACGCTGTAGCTGAAATCCTAGCGCGAATTGGGACTAATTAAATCTTCTTAATTAAATTCCGAATTGAAACGTATAATGTCTGAAGAATCCTATAAAAAAAAATCCGGGAGAAAATGTATTAAATAGAAATTAAAATTCGAACCATACAATTCATTCTGAAAAAATGAATTTCTCTGGCAAATTAAAGTTCTCCGCTGTTAACTCCATAACGAACGAAAAGTAAGAACGAACGACGACGATGTTTTATTCTACATAAAGAAAATTTGCATGATAATTATTATTCCGCGAAATATAAAAGAAAGTTGAAAGATTCAATTGAGCGTGGTTGATTTCTTGTAACGAAATCGCATCTAATTGCCCCAAATAATTAGCGTAACTGTTATAGAACTTTCCATTGACAGACGTGCGTCGGGAAAAAGTAAGAAACGTTCGTTTTAAACGATGCTGAGTCACGAGAAACGGTTTCATGCTCAGCGTGAGAGGAAAAGAGAATTAGAAAAGAGTTGTCGATCACGATGATCGTTGACCGGAAAAATATGTGCATGCCGTCTATCGTGTTTTCTCTCCGTGAGGAAAAAAGAAGAACGTCTTTTATGCATCGTAGGACGCGCGTTCGAAGCCATCGAATCAGCTGATTTCGTCTTTTTCTTTTTTTCTTTTTTCTAATCTTCATTCACCAGAAGCAAAAACTACGGGACGACGAGGAGTGCGCTCGCGTAGAGATTCGCGCAAGAAAATTATCGATTATAAACTTTACTATTGAAAAAGGTTTCAAAAGTAAAGTAAATGAAATTCACGAAAATTTTATTCAAAAACATTAAAATTGATTTTTGATTCAAGAAGTTCTTCCATCGAAAATTTTACGAGAATTCTATCTTTTGTGAGATTTGGCTTAGTTAAATATTAGTTTGAAATAGTTAAAATATTGCGTTCAATTTTATCCTATCCTACTTTAAAATTTTAAAATTTAAATGAAAATTGAAAATTTAAAATTCAAAATTTTAAAATTGAAAATTTAAAATTTTAAAATTGAAAATTGAAAATTTGAAATTCAAAATTTAAAATTTAAAATTCAAAATTTTAAAATTCAAAATTTAAAACTTTAAAATTGAAAATTTGAAATTGAAAATTTAAAATTTAAAATTCAAAATTTTAAAATTGAAAATTGAAAATTTAAAATTTTAAAATTGAAAATTTAAAATTTCAAATTTAAAATTTAAAATTTAAAATTCAAAATTTTAAAATTGAAAATTTAAAATTTAAAAATTGAAAATTTAAAATTGAAAATTTGAAATTTAAAATTTAAAATTGAAAATTTGAAATTTAAAATTTAAAATTTAAAATTTTTAAATCGAAAACTTAAAATTTTTAAATTGAAAATTTAAAACATTCTATCCAATGGGTCTATTAAAAAATTTGGCTTGAAAATCGTCACTTCGTTTGACAATTTTATTTAAATATTAACTGTATTAAGATTTGTCTGAAAAATTCGATTTACATGTCAATATAAAAGATAATTCCTCTTAATCGTTTCGTTCTGCTAATTGGTAGGATTTATTGTATTAAAATTTCATTCTATTAAAATTATTTCGTGATTTTTATGAACTGAGAAGAAACCACTCTAATTTGTTAGAAAGCTTACGTCTATTCTTGTTAGTGAAACTTTCCTCGTTTACACGATGTGAAGGATGCAAGAGGTGGAAGAAAAGAGGAAGCGAAGGTTCTTTTAGAGGCTGAGAATTTCTTTAAAACTTCGCACAGAAAGCGTCTTCCGAAAAGACCTTAGAGAAGCGTCGCGATGCTTGCGAAAGAATGCAATCTCCATTTTACATTTTAACCCTTCTCTAATTAATGAAATTAGTACTCTCCCGAGAAGAAATGAGTTTTCCTCTCTGTTTCGTGCTGCTTCTTTTTCTCCGAGATAGCGTTAAATGAACGAGAGTGTTTCCTCGAAAAGCTTGCTTTTCCTTCAAGTGCAAATTTATACGGACTTTTTTGTCAGAAACAGGTGGAAACAATTCAACGTAATTGACAAGAGATTGTAAAAACGTTTGAAACAAGATAAAAGAAATCTTGAAAACGATAACAATTTTCTTTAGAACGACTAGCAAATGTAACTGGGATTTTCTTCGCGATTAATTAAAGTGTATGTACCTGGTACGTTTAATTTATCGCAACGATAAGACCAAAAAAGGAGATGCTTTCTGCTGACTGCCTAAGAATTTCTGAACCGCCCCCGTTGGCGAGGATTCAAGGTTTTGCAGGAATACCAGGCCCGATTGGCCCGAGTTCAATAGCAGCCGGTGAATTGAATTAGAGTTCGGAATCGAAATAACATACCATTTAAAACGCATTCCCTATCTTCCCCACCTTATACTAATTTTGCATAAAATTAGAATGCCTCGAATAATTCGCTCTTTAAATGAAATTTCAAATTTATATAAAATTATATAAAATTCTCTCGCCTCCTATCCCGTTATTTTTTTTTCTTCTTCTATTTATGGTAATCAAATAATGGTAACCAAAATAGAAAGGAATAGACGGTCACCTAAGCCTATTTCAGAGCTGAAAATATTTGAATTTAATAAACACGTACATACGTACGCTTTGTCAATCACGGCGGCAACAACCCACTTCCATAAATAGCAATCCCCAACCCTTGAAACTCGCAACAATTAGCCGCCCTTTCTGTTAACTGCAACGAACTTAGCATCTCGAGGCAGGAAGACTGGTCGAAAACACGAGGGCCATATCGCTTGAAAGAACGAAGAGTCGTTCGTTGGTCGCGTTCCTTTGAGCTCCGCCACTCGAGAATCCTCGCCTTTGAGACGCGTTCCTCGAGATGGAAGCTTCGTCCCTTGAACATCTCCAGACGCAAGAACGCATCCGCCGTTGCAAGCACGATGCACAGGGTCGCTCGTTAATACGTAAAAATCCCCTTTTTACCCTTACGAGGCCGTTGCTGGACCACGTGTTGAGAACCTCCCCAGTCGTCATGGCAACCCCCGTCCGATCCCGCAGACGACGAACACGTTCCTGGTGCCCGAATCAGGAACGTAACTTCCGCGTCGTTGGCCCTTTGTTATTTTCAGATCGACTGTTCTAGCAACTGGTACAAGTCTTTATACGTAAGAGTTCTGACATTTGCTAAGAAAGGGAAAGGTGCTTTTGCTTCGAAGAATGATTTGTTTGGCTTCGTTTTTTAGTTTCCAGTCGATGATAAATCATCGTCATAGACATTATCGTGGGTTTGTTTGGGATCAGGCTTGGATGCTGAGCGATAGAAGGGAATTTTAGAAATTGTTTATGTCTCTCGCGCGATAGTTTTTGCAGGCTCGTTGGAAACTACCAAATGATCTAAAAACTGGCAAGTTAAATATTCTACCGCATGAATGTTTCATGTGCTTCACCAGTATCTAAAAATAGTCGGAGCTGATTTGCCAATTAAATCACGCGAGCGGAAAACCTCGGGTACTTCCGTATATGTTGACCGACCGGCTTTTTCGGCGCATGTTTCCTGTCTAATTAAATCGATACACCTGTGTGCGTTTGTGTTTCGGAAACAGGAACGTGGCGGCGCGTGCGACTGAAAACTCTTCGAGCAGTCAATTAATCCACGGCGTAAAATTAATCAATGACGTCCGGCAGATATCGCTGCGGCGGAAAAATCGATACGTCGCGTCGCGACGTAACAAATCGTCTCTCGATGCTCGTCGAAAGAAAAATAAAATATAGAACGGACGAACGTCAACGCAGTTTCCTCGACGATGATTTATGCCCCGAAAGACCAGCTTTTAATTGCCGAACCATGGACAGATGGTGACTGGATTTCACGGATCAGCGAATGATGGATGAATTTTTGAAACAGGCTGCCAATTAGACTAAGTACAAAAAGGAGGTCTGTTTGTCGTACTAATTAACCTTAAAAGGCTAGAAGGCTGCGCCGTGAAGATATTACTATTAAATTATTATATTTCGACTCGTTTATCGTGGGAACATTGCGTGCACGTTTATGCAAATTCGCGCGTTTACGATTATAACGAAGTAAGCAAGAACTTGTAACTTTGTGTGTTTTTGTACATTATGTAGATTTTTCCCTTTTCTTACAAACTCAAATATCCTTGTAATTAAATAATTACAATTAACATAATATACGTAATATGCAAAAATATGCGAAATACCCAAAGTTCTCGATATAATATTCGAAGAGATGTAATCTATAAAATTGCACGAGGAATCGTAATAACAAAATTTGAGTTATATGAATGTCTTTGTTCGTCATGCATAATTAGTATCCGTTCGCGATTCGATAATTATCGATCGTTAAGAATTAATGGAGACATGTCAAATGCAGTTGTCGAACGATCGACGTAGTCCGAGGATTATCGATGTAATTAATATCTTCGAAGAAAATGGTACGTTTAATCTGATAATTTTAAGGAAGTATCGTCGCAGTTCCGCTTGATCTGTTACGAACGCTTCGTGAAGAATTCTGAACTTTAGAATCATCTTGTATAATTGAGATCGCTAGAAACGATTGGAACTTCGAACCTGTATCAATACCAAGAGCGAGCAATTATCGTGCGCTAGTAATCATCTGGAGCTCGTTTCATTTCATTAAATCGAACTCCCCCTGACCATTTATTTCTTCTATGAGCACTTGGAGCGTTCTACGATCATAGAGCATCGATAAAGTCGTCATTTGTTCGTTCATATTTGCTGTATCATCGGTTACAATTGCTATCGCGTCTCCGATAGTTATAACATGCAAGTGATAAACGACGTGGCTGCCAAAAACATGAAAAACTGCTTCTTTAGCGGAGAAGGATATAAATCTCATTGATAAAGTACGAATGCTACAATCATTTATTTTAGTCCCGCGAAGACTGTCCCCAGAGAATTCAAACGCTAAATCTCAATTTCGTTGTGATCGGAAAAAGATAAAAGTGCAATCAGCTTAATTAATCGCAGCTCGATTAATACCACGCTATAAATTAAAATTGTTCGTCAACAAAGTTATCGAGAGGAGTCGTCAAAGTTTCTAAAAATCAGGACACCCGTATACGATACAAAAACAAAGAAAATAGCATAGGTAGATGTAAAAATTGACAAACATACCGACTGAAAATCACAGTGGCGTAAGTTAGTTCATCGTTATACTTCGATAAACAGTGTTCCGCGTTTATTGTTTGAAAAATTCATTATATTTTCTTCAAGACGCGAAAACGTACGTATAATGACAGAGAGCAAAGTTGTAATACTTAATATTAATCCATAAACTAAACTAAGAGAACGATACTTGCAGGAATTGAAAGAATCTTAACTCGGATCGTTACGATTCTCAACTCGAAGCCATGCGGAAAATCTTCACCTCTGACACTTGCGCCATTTGCTACTTTGACTCCTCGATTCGTATCCGTTGCCGTTGTCAAGCGTTTGTCCTCTTCTAGATCGATCGAAACGCAACGAAAATTTCTCCGGCTCCCTCACAGAGATCCGTACACGGTCCCGAGAGCGATGTTGGAGCACGAACGCGATAGTTTGGGGCAGACAAGGTCCGAGACAAGCCGTCTAGCTGTCAAACGCAGAGGACAATAGAGCGCCGGACGTGTAGGGGTGTTAGCCGGCGACTTTGCATACGTCAACGCCCCTTCATTCGATATTCAGCTCGGGAATTGCGACAAAGTTTGCTCGAAATAATACCGTTTGTGAAGCGTGCCTCTCGCCGTTAAATGATTCGCGTAACTCCGACGATTATTCCCTCGCGAGAAAGCCTACTGCTATTAAAAATTGTAACGCGAGAAAATTGTTTCGAGTAAACATGAAAAAGCTATGGAAACGAACTGCAAGCTCGTCGATGCACCTATACATCGAATTATAACGAACGTTGATACGTCAACGTGGATATCCTGGAATTCCTATAAAAGATTTCTACTTTCCATTGGCAACTACGGGTCTAAGCATGTGAGCATCTGAACTCGAAGCTACTAATGGTAAAGCCCTGGTACTCGAAGCTTCCCAGGAACTGCGTAAATACCCTAGGGCGCATAAAAACCTGCGTCGTTAATCTAACGCCTAGCGTTTCCGCGTAACGCGCCACTTACTCTCTAGATTCTGACGCGTGGTGACTACTACGTGGCGTAATTAGCTTGCGATACGCAACGCGATACGTCGTCCCCATTCGCCGGAGAACGCATACGCACACTGGTTTCTTTGTTCGAGACAGATGACCTCGACTCACGAAGCAGGTGATAAACAAATTGATGAAACTGCAAGGAGAGAGAAGAAAAAAATACGAGACGGGCGAGAAAAACTTCGAAACGTTGAAAAAGAGCGTAGGAAGAGAATCGAAAGGGTTGTGGGAGGATAAGGGTTGGACGTGGCCGTAAGATAGGTCATTAGGGGACTTTTCGGACTCTAATGAGATCATTAATTAAGAGTCGGAGCACCGTCGGTACCGGTGGGCTTCGAATCTCTTTACACGAGTACGGATTATCGGTATAATTAGCGGATACCGGAGGCTTCGTTAAGTCGACGTTAATTTCGAGATGCTACGATGTCTCGTGGACGCTTGTTAAGCTCGACGAACGCTAAGACGATGGTTCGATCGATGCTTTGCCACGTTCATTCCGTCTGTAAGTTTCTATAGTTAACGAACTCGCTGACTTGAAATGTAAATTTTAATGGAATCAATCTGTAATAAAATTTTCAAAACGTAGCGTAATTTAATTTTTCTTATAATACACGCGATTAATAAGTATCGTCCTCGTTTAATAATTAAAAATGTCTCGTAACTTTTAATCAGTGTTTGCAAATTAATCTTCTTGGATGCTACGCGTATCAAAATATTTTCCACCTACTAACCAAAAGCTCGAAGCTCGAAGTAAAATGACTGAAACTACTTAAATTCACTCGACCCATTTAACTCTAACAAATTCGCAAGAAAAGAGAAATAAACGAAGATTTACGTAATCCTGGAAACCACGAAACTTCAAATTTGTCCGAATTTCTCTAAAATCCTATCTTTGTTTCAACGATGATCCCTAAGGGAGGAATCCCGGGATCAATTAGGTCTGTTCTCGTCACAGAGACCGCAGTTTCTCTGAATCAGCTCGGCGGAAATTACGCTAGGGTACAGAGGTCTGTTTACAAAGCGTGTATTGTCCCCTCAGAGTGGAGGCGCCCCGACGCGGAGAATTTACTCGTGAGTTTCTAAGCGATTACCTGCAGCAGCGCAATGGCGCAGGTAACGAAAATTCTCTACCCATGTACCATCGCTTCACCATACAAAATTGCACGATCGCAGGGCACTTTTATGTTTGCTTCCGCTTCCTCTTTCACCATTCTACGTTAGAAGGTTTTTGGCGGGGAAATGGAACGCAAGAAAATACAGTATTTACCGGGTGAATGGAACGACGATCGTAAAGACGAGCTTCACGTGCATTCAAGAAGACGTTTCTCGCGCGATCGGACGATTTGGATTTATTTTTTCAATGATGTGGATTAACGATGGGGACGTTGAGTGAGAAACAGGAGACAGATCGACGCGTAAACAGGGCGGATCTTACACAGATCGCTCCATTTCATACATTTTTCTAAACAATTGCATCGACGAATTAAAACGAGATACTCTGTGTAATAATTCCTCGCGATGAATTTCCAAGAATTCTGTCGAAGGAAGTTTATTGAGAAAATGCCGTGGCTGTACCGCGCTTAACAGTTGCTTGATGTAACGGAACAGGAATGTTACCAACCCATCTTGTCTATTTATGTCATACAATCTGCGAGATTTACAAAGCTAACAATCAGTATCGTACAACGTGCCATATTGAAACGAGTTCACAGATGCGATCCATGCAATTTGAACAAACTGAAAGTTGTTAATTATAGTCGTACAACGACGACGCGATGTACGCACGGAATGCTAATAGTGTTTCTAACCGCGTGAAAGCGGCTCAAAATCGCGTTACTTATTTGTCCAGGCGAATTCTAGCGGACGTCTGACAGAAGGAGGCTAATTAACGAAACGAGACTAAACGGAGACGGTCTATTTTCTCTGTTCGTAGGAGCGATGTCTTCCTGGAACCGTATCTGCAGCAGCATGGAACCGTTCAGGTTGTCAGCTCGCCGAGCACGCCTCCGCCAAATCCGCTGCAGCATCATCAGCTCACGCAGCTACATCATGTACAGGTGAGTAAGACATCTTCCTTCTTGCTTAATAATCGCGTTGACGTTCGAAGGTCTTCGCTAATGGTTGTATAGTTTGCCAACGACGAGATGAAAGAGTTGGTGCTCGTAACGAGATCTTTGATTCTATTTAGACCGAATCATTTTTCTTTTTTTTTTTTTTTTCGTATGTGAAAATAATTGCTTTTTAATAATTGGCAATATCTTTTGAATATTTTGACACGTTTTGGTATTTTGACGCTTGAGATTTATTTTACTAAAATCACGTAAGTGCGTCGTTTAGTTAATCGATAATTTATTTACTCGTTGTTCGAATTGCCGATCTCTTGGACATGGACCTCAACAGTTTACGCTTTGTTTCGTTTGTGTTATAAACGAATTACGTCGTATTTACGTTTTCGACTTTTAATTTTGTGATTGAAACATATCCTGTCAAAAATGATCGGATATCTTCGAACCACTCGACGGAAGACTGAAAGTACAGTTTTTCCGACGGACACGACGTTAGTAAAATTGTCGGAAAATAATTAGTATCTTGCGTCACAGCGAATTAATGTCCTGTAATGAAATTTCGTAATTTTGGCGCACGAAATGACGCAAGCAATCGAGTGATTGGGAAATTGCAACGACTGTGGAATACTTTCGGCGGCTCGTAATTAAGGGATTCGCAATTGGCTGCGAGGGTGTTTAACACGCGTCGCACGTCCTCGTTTAATCCGTTTAACCTGAAACGCCGTTGTGTGTCAGTCTGCATTTCAAATTAAATTACACTCGAAACTCCAGTACGCGGCGAACCCCTTCGCGAATCCTCTTCGGACCCCCGTCGTGTCCTCATGCGCCACCGCAATGAAAAAAATAGGGTTGCCGGAAAAATTGAGAAACGCGAGTTATCGATGTTTGCGATGTGTCGGTCTGAAACTCGTGGCAAGCGCCTGGATCGAATTGTTTCTCGTTATCTTTTTCATTATTTTCGAAACTCGGTCTGATTGAAAGCTCTCGTGAATGATACAAATTGATAGATCGTACGAGCGCGTTGGTGTTCGCGATACTTTCGATGAAAACAGGGACGAAGTAAAGAGTTAAAAGACTGATCAATTTTCCCTCGTCGCGTCAAACTTTTTATCGTTGTCCTATCAAACATTTTTCCCATTGTTTCGTTCAATTTCCTTGCGTTAATAGAATGACGTAACGAAGAATAAAAAGCGTTTCTCCGAGCGCAAAGGCAGACGCGTGTGGTGAATGTGTTTTAATTTTCACAAATTATTATCCTTAAACGAAACACGTATCGGTGGGATCGTGAATCGCCGGTAACGAAGGCAATTCCACGGTATTACAGCGTTGTGCCCTTTGCACAAACGAAGCCAACCGGAGCAAAACCTTCGCACTTGAATAGAAAAGCCTCTTGTTGGGAAATTCTAGCGCGATGCAGAAACACTCGGTTAAATTACCGTCGTTTCAGCGTAACTGCGAAACCTGTTCTCGTACCAATTTGAAAGAAAAAAGAAAGAAAAAGAAAAGAAGAAGAACGTGAACTTTGCGAAGCGTATACTCGCAACAAATATTTCAAATATTACAGATTTTATCCGAGATAATCGCGAACGATTAGCTACGAAGGAATACATTTAGTCGCTTGGCTAAATCGCACGTCCTCCACCTGGTAAGACACTTTGATCGATGCTGATCGATTGGACTGGATTTTTACAATCGTCGGCTTTCCCATCCAACGTTTTCCTACGATTCGTCAAACGTCTAATTCGCGTCACTGGAAACGAGACCGATTCCGTTTGGGTTCGCGACCCTTCTGTACTTTTTACAGGGTATTTAGGGGAATCGTGGGATTATTCGGGGCGACAGAATCGGATAAGAGGTGGGAGAAGTTTAATCGACGCCTGCCTTGATTTATTACGACACGAGCTAGCGTGATTGCGATCGTTTAACGTTCGAGTATCGTTTAGTGATTATTTATGGGTTGCAACGTGGCCATGGGGTGTTTGTTGAGATTCAGATTATTAGGAAACTGAGATTCATACGATTTTTTTAGATTCATTAACTCGTCGAATTTGTTACAGAATGGAAGAGCACGCTGACAAAAATATCGGAAACTTTTTATCGATATACGCGTTTCCCGCATCTCCCATTTCATATTGCTCGTTTCGTTTCCCAATTCTCTGAATCATGTCCAACATGCACGATTCGATATTAGCGACAATTCTACCCTTTCACATGCGACGTAATTATACAATATAATTCTAACGTAATTATATAATAATGAAATTCCAAGTACGAATATATCATTAGGTTGTCCGGAAAGTGCCTTTCTTTAACAGACGCGTCTTTTACAACAACGCATCTTTATACAAAAATGAAACCTAATCTGTCGGACGTTGTGATGTTTATCCTGATAAAACAAAATGGATCATACGTAATTCGATAAAATTGTAAAGATATAGGAGGCATTCGGAAATACAAAAGTTTGCTTTATTCACACACAACAACTCTACATATATATTATCCTCTGAAGACCTGGAAAACCTACTCGCACGCACGCTTGTTGTCAACCGGCTCTTCCAGATGCTTCTAACGACTGCCAATCGCCTTTTGTCCCAACTAAGGCCTGGACGCCCTCTGACTCTTACACACACATTCACACGTACAGTGTAAATGTATCATCTTCCTAACAAAAATAATATAAAACGGAAAAAGTTGTGCATCCGTTATTTCCTTATAAAACGAAAGAAACTTTTCAGTCGACGTAATCCGATGTATAACGAGCACTTTGTTATTCTATTCTTGGGAATAACGTCTAAAAGTATCATAAATGTAACATCAGCCTGAATACGCACAACATATAAACCATGCAAGGTATAATTTCCCAAACGTCTGGCGCGTTTCGCTCCGTTAATTCCACTTCATTGCTTAATCTCGGTCCCCATGGTTCCTTTCGACCACCGTAAAACCTCGCGCCGGCCAATTCCAACACGAGCACGAAGAACGACTGGACAAAGTCACGATTCGCTGGCGGGCGACGCGACGCCGCGAATATGGAAATCTCTGGCCCTTAAGCCGCAATTCCGAGGGTGTAAATCCTACCTGATCGTCATACAATACACTCTAATGCGGTATTATACCGACACCACGCAGGCTGCAGAACGAACGGGTTCACCGGTTATCTCAATTTGCAGCCAATGCTCGCCCCAACGTTTAGTCGCTGCTCGTTTAATCGTTCCTCTGACTTTTTTTTTTCCATCCGTCTACTGTTACACACTTCCTTTTTCCTCTTTTTTACTCTCTCGTTTTTCTTCTGCAGAACGCTTCCTCGTATCTGCGCCACTTTTAATTGTCCTCTTTGTTTCCGCGACGATAATCGTCGTCGAGCTACGAACGAAGTAAGCGAATATCGTAGGCCTGGCTTCCCGCGGGGATACCAGGAACGCTCGTAACGATTCCATTACGAGAATCGTAAAATGGCAATTACGAGTGAGAAGCGTGTACGGGTGGGTAGAAAGGTGGTTTCGGCTTTCTGAAACGAATAATTTGTGTCGTTAATACACGTTGCTAGTATTTAACCGATTTGCATCCAAGCGCGGATTAATCCGCGCGCTGCGACTGCTTTTTATTTCAATCGCTAAGTATTCTTCAGATGCTTTTTCTTTTTTTTTTTTTAATACTGTTTATTGGCCAGATAATAGGTATTACATGTGTATGATATTCACAATAAACGGTGAATTGTTGTTGAGGGATGTTTTAGGCAAAAGTACCGATACGTGACGGTACGACGTAGCCATACAATATTTGTGTGTCGGGGTTACATTTTTTTTTTTTTTTGGTGTTGCATTTATGAATTAGATCTAAGCCGCTGTAGAGCGGTGCTTATATATGATATTGTTTATTTTTCTTCTTATTTCTGACCTGAAAACCTGGTCGTAAAAACAGGTCAGAGTATTCTTCAGATGTGAGAGTTCGCGCTTGACCCGTTTGTCAGCATCTCGCCTATATCAGTTTATTGTATTGACCATTTTAGAGAATTCCACGAGAAATTTTTTCTTTTTTCCTCTGTTATAAAGAATGTAAGATGCGATGTCTGCGAAGTAACGTTGTCTACCAATCGTTTTGAACAGTAAATTTTCGATAAACTCCATAAAGAATTCGGATGTCATTTACTGCACCTACGACCGACCGCGCGCGGTCATAGGGACCAGTCCTTTTAAGCAGAGAGCCATGATGCAAATGGGTTAAGCGAGAGAAACGGTCGTTGCGACGATACCGATAACAAGGTTTCAATCAAGCGAAGAAACTTTCGCATAGATGTAGTATCGCGGACAAGAGGCCTAGGAGCTAGCGGGTGAACCACATGCAATGTCGCGAGAGCCGAGGCGTTCTCCAATCGTACAGTTTTGTAAAAAGGGCCTACGTGACCTTGACCACGAGCGGTCGCGGAACACGTGCGTGGTGGGTCTACGGAAAGACAAAAGATACGCGAGAGCAGTTAGTTTTAGTTTGGAAGTCGGAGAGTTTTAATCGAGAAGTGAGAGAGTGCGAGTTGCGTTGTAGAGTATAGTGTTGCTAGCGTTGTCGAGAGAGTGTGTTCTGCGTGAAAGAGGACGTTGGATCCGTTGTGTCGAGAGTTTTCTAGACTGTAGCGTGTTATTGCGATTAGTTCGTATGAACAGATGGTATTTGTTCGTGATACCAACAAAATTCCAGCCGCCGTTTCTAGGCAGACTCGCGTAGATCCGACATTGCTCCTGCCCGGAGTTTGATTCTTAATACAACGTGTGTCCCACAATATTGGCACTTCTCTGTTGGGTAAAAACGTCCATCCCGTGACCGTGGCCAGGTTCAGCGACCAGTTGTGTCACCTCGAGACCAAGCCCACCGTCACGAATCTCGGGCAAACACAATCGGATTGAATCATAACAACTACTTCTAAGTTTTATTATGTAAGTACAGCTATAATAAATAGTCTAGACTAAAGTATTGGGGATCTTGCCAAAAATTCCAAAAGAAAGGCCCCGATGTCCTTTCATCTCCGACATATAAATATCTGTAGAGGACTTGTATAGAGGAGAGTTTGTTAGTGAGATTTATTGCATGTTATTGCTTGTTGTCGAAATCGTCGAATATATTTAAAATAATAAATAAATATACAGACTATATTCGCTGAGTCGCTCGTGCAGTGTATAAATCGCAAAGTAAAATTGCTAATTAATACTCGATAAATACTCGCTCGCTAGATACTCGTCGATAACTCGCTAGATAACTCGTGATAATTCTTAGATAGCTCGTCGATACTGAACTCTTTTCGGTTGCGTCCGTTTATTTATACTGGTCGGGCGAGTCGGAAAATTCAGATTTGTCTTCGTTCGACGGTTGCACGCAGCGGCGACATTGTTTTTCCCGGTGTTTATTTACTCTTACATTACATGTACCCTACCGATCTTGATACTCCGAGGCAAAACAACAACATGATTTGAATTGTCCTTTACTCAATGTTTTTCAATTGTCCTTTACAAAATGTAACACATCGGTTTATACGTAACAGACGTACGTATAGTATGTGCCATTGAAGTGGACGTGCAAGCGTCTTTATCGTCACCATTTTTCAAAGTCTCACGACCAGCTATTCAACTACACGAAATAAAGAAGAATGTCTCGAGTTAAGGTTCGACGACAGCTGTAGGAAGAAACTCGTATGTCATTTTATTTAACAAAGAGGAAGGGCTCTTATTGGTTTTCCAAAATTCGTAGAACGATAAAAACGATAACCCAACTTGATGTATCGTTAAATGACATCGATGATGCGCGGTCTGAAAAGGTTCGCCCTCTGTCTTGAAACACGTAGGTGTTGGCGGAAATGTTAACCGATTAACTTTATGTTTCAGAGCGAGGAGTCGCTTTCCTCGGAAGGGTCGGCCACCTCGGGTGGATCTTCGAGCTCGACGGAAGATTCTGGCAGCGAGGTCGCGTGCGACATCACTCTGATCGAGAGGCTTATACGCTCGCATCCGATTTGGTTCCTTCCTGGCATCCAAAGAGCCGGCGCTTTCCACTTGTTGCAAGGCAAAGAGGAAGGGGTGAGTGCACTTAAGCGAGTCGATTAGCCGTAAGAAAATTGCAAGCTGGGCAAAGTCTGCCTTGTCTTTATCTCTCGTTTTGTATTTCTCTCTTGTTGACCGACCAGGAAGTTTTCCACGGAAGGTACACGGGCGTTCCGAGCAGGGGGTTAAAAGCGTAGGTAGCGTTGTGAAAAGCTCTCGAGTGCTGCTGCACCAACCTCTTAGAGTTTCCGATGCGAGAGAATTTCATTTATCGCCCCGTTGGAAAGCTGTTTCTTCGATGAAAACTATCGTATTATCGTACTCGGCTTTTCCTATCGATCTTCCTTGCTACGAGTATTTTTAATCGGTCGTGAAGCTTTTGCTAGGACGTGTCATGGAGATTTAAAAAATTCAAATAGCTTTAACTCTGTTATTCTCCTCGCTTCTTCTTCGCTTTGTATCTCCTCGGGTATCTTCTTTTTTTCAGCTATTCGTTCCGTAAAAAAGCGTGGAATACACAAAAATGAAAACTACGAAAATTACATCGAGTGATAAAATATTTAATAACTATTATATTCTATACTAACCGGTTTGATTTTGTTTGCTATTTGATAACTAGTATATTCTAATAAGGTCTATCAAAATGTAACGTACGTTCCAAATTGCATAGACCCGAGAAATACAACAGCGTTAAAATCAGCCAGATCTATAGAAGGCTAAACTGGTTTCACGCGGCGGTACGTGTATCGCGGTACGCGTATGATAGACACTCAATATACACTACACGTGTATACCAATGAATCCTTTCGCACGACACACGCCGATTTTCAAAAGATACAGCACCGCGGTACCGATTTCGCCGTCTGCTAGTTTCCCAACAACTTCAGCCGCCGGCGATAATTTTGCCAGATCAAAGAGCGATCGACACAGGTGATCCACGCAGGAACTAGACGAGACGAGCGATACGTAGCTCGCGATACGTGAAACCGGCCTTGATGCTTCCCTTTTTCGCAATCTCTTTTCTTTCGAGACTCGATATTTTCGAAAATTCAATATTTTCAAGTTTAGTCGCCGATCTATCTTCGCCATACTACAACGAACAAGTTTACGGAAGATTTATAACTCGCGTTGTCGATGATGCATTTACGTAACAGGAGACAATGGGGAAGAAGGGCGCATTGCGAACAACGAACAGCGAGTAAAGAAGCTGTTCAAGTAGCCACGAAGGGAGAGCGCCGCCATTAAATCAGCTCCGGACGAAACAAAGAGTATGAAATATCTCGCGAGCGATTGTTCCACCGGCGTTTTTTTGTTTACTGGAAAAACTACTCCCTCGGGACTGCAGACTTTTCCGACGCTTTGATCGGTCACTGATTCCGCGAATATTTTTCGTCGTCTGGCATTGTTCGACCATGGGAATGAATGGCGGCCTAGGATCTGTTCGTTTTATTTACGAGGAGAATTTATGCCAGAGTATCTCCTCGCTTTAACGTTCTTCGTTGATGATCTATAACGCTTAATAAAAGCGGGATTTTTTCCTTTGAATGCTATTTGATAATGGAAACAGCGATGACAGAGGAAGGTTAGGGGAATTTAAAATATATATACTCGTTTTCTTCTCTCGCCGCTCCGACATGCGTAACGCTCTTTTACGGATAGTTTCACCGAAGGACGATTTACGTAGAGATTTCAATATTTTTGAAAGTTATTTATTACTTGTGTTTGTTAAACGAAAGACGTCAGATTTTTGCAATTTTTCGATTTCTCGAAATCGTAGATTTTCCTATGATAAACGAGCTTGTTAAAGCAACAAGAAGAGGTTACGATTCAGCTTATCTAAGAGAATCGCGTATATCTAAATTTTCAAGCATCGAAATTTCTCATCTTTCAAAGTCGCAACACGCGAGTCGCTTGTTTCTTCCGTTTCTCCCACCACTTTTTCTTTAAACTTCACGGGCATCATCCTTTGCACGTTCGATCTTCCATTTTCTGAAATTCCGACACACAAGAAAATATCTTGTTCCATTCAAATCCTCGGACATGGAACTCGTTTCTCACTGCTTTTCAATCCTGCAACCACTAAACTACCTCTCCTTTATAAACCACCTTATTAAATCCTTTCCATCTCGCTCGAACACCAATTTCCCAATTTCATTCGAACTGTCTACCCAATATAACACACGGGGGTGTAATTAACGACCCTTGTACGGCGTAATAAGGATGCTGGCGTAGATGGTCGGCAGATCAGCCGTGGCCAAAGTGTCTGCGAATGCATCGACCGTTTGGCAAGCAGCACCGTTGCAGCCGGCTCGGCTTAATATGCGGTAAATGCAAACGGCAGACGTTGCCTCGACGAAATACGACTGCCTAAGCCGCTGGCAACGTTCCAGCCCGTGGTCTGCCAGAAAATACGCATAACAAGTGGCGTTGTTAGCGCGGTTCCTCTCGCCAGGGATTTTCCTCCAGCGTTGCCTGCTTTTTGCCCGATTTGAACGTTTGTTCGCGCTGAAAACGCACGTGGCACGAGCATTTGTCGCGTGACAAAGTAGCTGACCTTTTCGAATACCATACATTATCCGAGCTAGATCGAATAGACGAAGAGCAACACAATGGCTATGTTTGGCGCGATCTCTTCAACTAGTTCTGACATTTATTCAAGTAGCGGATTTTAGACCTTCGACCGAGTACACAGATCTGAGATAGACCCGAGCAAACTAGAAAATATAGTACTAAAAATTTGACGATTTGAATATCGTTACACGTGACACGATTATTAATCCGGTGCTTACAAGTACGTTGAAAGTATGTATTTTGCTCTTTTATATTCGATACCAGAAACGCAAGAAGCGTCAAGGATAGAGAATTAATGATCATGTAGGCCGTTCATTCTCAAGTCTTCGTAATTTTGTTACGTTGCCAAAGAATTAATAGAGCGTAGAATTTTGTCGTGATAGCTTTTCGTTGAAGGACTGACACTAATACTAGAACCACCGGCAACGCATACCTAAACGTACGATATTTTTCACATTTTTATCATCTGCCCTGTGCTTGTAGTCCGACTACTTTTTAATTAGATATTCCGTATACCGGAATCGCGATAAAGTTAGATAATACTAAAACAACGTCGTTAATGCGCACATAACGTCGACACAGTTTTCCATCGGACGCACCAGCCAGCTGGACTCCCGTTCTTCCGGTTGTGTTAGATAAGAACCGATCAAACTTCTCCATCTACGCAATCCGTGTACCCGCTTTCCACTTCTCGGCGAGAAGCATTGTTTCCATGGCGGCTATCTCTCTTGCCCGCCGCAGGAACAATCGCGTCGAGCCGTGCATGGGTCTTATCTGACACGCGAAGAAGAATAGAAGTCGAGGCGACTGGGTCCCAAATGGAAAATCGTGTCAATGCCTGGCGTTCAACGTCGCAAAGCTGATTTCGAATACGCCTCGATACTCCGCAAGTATTAGACTTTTTACTAATTCTTGGAAAATGATCTTCTCTATCAAGATAATAGTTCTTTAATGTTGGCAATATTTATCCAGCTATAGGATTATTCGATTGATTTAAGGGACGTGTTAATTATCAGAGGCATCGATGCGTTTAATTTAGAATTTCTTGCGTATTACAAGGCGACTAAAAGTGTTACGAAGATACTGGTTCATCCAAGCGAACAACGCGTTGTTAGTTGTAGATCTTTTCCATGTTTATGCAAGTATTGGTATTTATTAGAATTTATGAGAATTCTTCTCATTGAAATGGTTAGCAGTTAACCCTTAACGCTTCAAGCGCCACCGATGTGCGGCGCTCAAAAAATTCCACTTAAAAAATTCACTCAAAAAATTTCAATTATAATTAACACTTTATTAATCGGTTATTTTTATCGCCGACAATCTTTCTCATTATTTAAGCAGTAATTTGTTATTTGGTACTAAGGTACGTTGCTCAGTTGCGTTGCATTGTAAGCTGCCACAGTTTTATACCAATTTGAGAAACTTACCGTTCGCGACGAACGAAAAGAATGCTATTGGAGAGTCTAAGCCGAAACACAGCCGGCGCCAAGGAGAATCTGCGCCTGAGCTGCCGGTCGGACGTGCGTATGCTGTCGAATCGCTAGCGGTTTGTAAAGTGTTAATATAAATATTTTAATCAAAATTATATTACTTGTGAGATGAATAAAGATTGTTTCGAATGACTTTAATATTATTATTTACATGTCATTGTAGCATTTCGAATCTGGCACTTAAAAACTTGCAAGTCCAAGTATGATGAGAATAAGTTGGAGTTGCCGGTTGATATTCGCAATTAAAAGTCGGAGCGTTAAGGGTTGATCGCTATATAAACAGCCTATCGCCGTACAAAGAGTCGTCCGAACGACTTCTTTTATAATTTAAACGATAATCTTCCCTCTGACGACTTCCACTTTTTTAACGACATCGTTAAGATCTCCTCTCAGAGGTTGGACAGAGATCGCTTAACTGCATCTACCAAAAGTAATAACTTTTGAATTAGTTTTGGAGACCGTGTCAAGACGAACGAAAGATCACTCGAGAGGAAGCTGGAGCTGAAGCTGGAGACTAGACTAGACTAGAGGAAGGGGCCAAAGAGGCGAAAGCAGCGAGGTCAAGATCCTCTTGGAATTGTATCAAGATGGAATCGAGGTTTCCCCGTGATAAAGCCTGTATGGAAGCAGGGTCAAGCCTTTCATATCGCTGGCTTTATGCTCGGCGGAACGAGATCAAGAATAGATAAAGACTCGTGAAAAAATTGAGGATCGGGTCAAGATGGAGTAACGACTCGAACGGTGATAAGAATCGCAATGAGGAAAACGGTAAATCGAGACCAGGTCGAGCGTTTCTTTTAACACAGGATCGATTGGTCCCCGGTGTACTCTCCGTCGGAGAAAGTTCCACGAACCGTTGAATCTAATTAATTTACCTCGCTTTGAGTATGGCGAAACTTGAGACGAGAAGATGGCAATTTCTTTCTGCGTCGACATTATTCTTTTCCTTGATATCGTTCGGTATTACTAAGTGGTTTACGTATCAAATTAATTTCTTCGCCAGATATTCCCTCTTAGTGGCTGTTTCTTTAAACCGAGATCCAATGCAAGCAACGTTTCTTCCTCGTCATACAGATCGAAAGATAATGGAAGCAATACGCGGTTCGGTATTTTATTTTGTTTCAATTATAAAATCAACTATCGTTGTATCGTATCCCGCTGTATTCGTTTATTCGGTCGAGGTTTACGGCTGCTGCAAACTTTTTGCGTATGTTACACGTTCTTACTATGCTAGTTTATTGCTCACAGTTAAATTTCAATTCGCTATCTATCCAAGTATATTTATATCTCAGTTCGCTATACAGAAGTACCTAAAAAACGAATTGTAATTATTTAAATCGACGAGTGATATGATCATCTACAATAATTAAATATTTAAGAAAATATCGATATTTTGATCTTAAATACGCCCATAGCTGTACACCAAAATAAAGGAAGAAGGCTAAAATGAACAATGATTCGTAGATCTGCTCCAGGAAACACACAAAGGCGATAAACAAAGATAACAACCCTTGTCTTGATCGTTGAAGAACAATGAAAAATCGTAGAATCGTCAATCCTTCGACGACATCCACGAGAACTATCCCGATGGATGTTTTATATTGAAAGGGACAAGTCTCGTGCTCGATCACTTTCCAGTGATTTCTCTAGTAGCTAGCGGTATTTTTTCCAGCCCTGTTTTTCGTCGAATAATGGAAAAGTGCGGGGGCTTGGCGCGGAACTTGTAATCAGCGGGGGTGGAACGGCAGCGAACGAGCCGTGCCATTGTGGCGGCATTGTTTCCCCACTGACTCATTGTTTTCTAGCTTTGTTAATCGTCCCCCGGCTACCCCCGCGGCCGCGGACGAATGGCACAGGACCGAAAAACAATACGGCTCGCAATTACTTCTCCATAGACGAGACACCGCCACCCCCGACGTGTTGAAACGCGGATCGTGATTGCACGAAACGGCACAACAACGGAGAGTGGAGAGGGATCCGAGTTGAAATTATCGCGACTGGCGGTGATTCGTGGATGGATACAACCGTCGAGTATATGATTAAGAATGGAATGAGCGGTAAAGTTTCAGAAAAAAGCAAAGAATGGATATTTGAAAGTATTTCTCTTTTTTTTTTGTGGGATCTCTGAGGCTAGTTTTATTTTGGGATAGGCGAGGGAAGGATCGTAACGATATGGAGATTGAAAATTCCTTGGAAATTAATTTGACAACTGGTAACTAGATTTTAGATCTGCATCGCTTTAATCCGCGAAAGAAACAATTGGAATTTTGCGAGCGAGTTATAAAATATTTTTGAAAATACATTTTCCATCGTTGGAAAAATTTCTTCAGTTTCGTTTCAATTTTATTCGTGGCAACGCATCTTCTTTAGCACATTAGGAATCTTTTCTTCGGCTGAAGCTGGGAAGAGCTTGAGACACGGGGAATTTGAGAACCGTATCGGAATTAAAAATACCCGAACGAAGAAATCAAACCTGCAGCTTCACCCAGATTCCATTTCCCTCGAAAACAGGGAAGAAAAGGAAAGAGAAAGAAAGAAGAAGAAAAGAAACGAAAGGGAAGGGAGAAGCACGGATTCTAAGATTAAAACAAACTGTGCCTCTGTGAGGGAGTTTTTTGTTCAACCGAAAAAGGAAAGAAAATGAGCAGAGATGGAAACGGGTCGAGCATAAAGAAGCTCTTCCTGCCTTTCTTATCCTCTTTGTCCTCTCTTGCTCTTCTCCCAAACGTCAGTCGCGAGAAGTCGACGTTCTATCGACGCGGACGTAGATTTCCGGCTGGAAATGTCGCGGAATTATGCAAGGTGTTTTGTCTGTCGTGGTACTACGCGATGTCTCGCCTCGGTTTCCTTTTTCTCTCGAGCAAAAGCAGTTATTCTTTGCTCGAGACACGAGGATTTGGCTGCTTGCAGGAAATTTATGGAGCGTAATAGGAATGAGGAAACCGCTAGATAATAATAAGTGTCTCTCGCCTTTTGTGTTCTTCCTTTTTGTCTCAACTGTATTTCCGCGGAAAGAAAGGTTTCGGTATGATAGAAAGAGAGGAAATGGAGCGACAAGAAGAGTATCGTTATTTTCGCGCAGGATTGCAATTTTCTTTTAACCCTTAAAATCTAAAAACCAACGAGGATGTACTTATCGTATTTTTCTCCCGTGAGATAGTTATAAATAACTTTTCATTCGCGATGATTCTAAATAACGTAGGAATGTCATTAATTCGAGATGATAATATGATAAGAAAATGTGCATCTAGTACGCGCGTTAAGAGCAAGTACCTGATTATTAGATTATCTTTGTAGGTTTTCTTCTATGGCAGACTTTACAACTCAAAGTATTTGTATTATCGAAGATTCAACAACTTCCAGCGATTTAATTTTCTGTTATTTTTGTTACTAAACATGTTTGAGTTTGAAGAAACCATGTTCGTTAAAGTCCAAGGTTTCCCGTGATAAAATATACGTCTCTTTGGAAATAGAATGTAAGCGGATTATTTGCGAGAAAATAAGTTCCCTAGGTTACAATCAGTCTCCTCTGCGTACCATTATTTTCACAATTTCTTACTTTCCATCGTTACGTTTGCTATTTCTTTCCGCTATATCAATTTGTCAAAATTCGACAAAAAAATAAATAGTACTTGAAAAATCATAAACGCAAGAAATATATATTTTTAAAAATAACGTGTAATATACCAATTGTAAAGAAACAGCATCTTTTGACCACTAAAAACCTTCTTCCACTAAAGAAACTAAAAATACCACTAAAAAAATTTGTATAATTCTAATCTCCTCTTGATGTTTCCAGAACTTCGTAGTCCGCCAATCAAGTCAGAGCGACACGATGGCCCTGTCCGTGCGGCTGCCACCAGGAAAGGGACCGTACATCGAGCACTACCTGATCCAAGCCAACAAGGGGAAGCTGAGCTTGGAGACCAGCGAGAACAGGTTCGACAACATCCCCTCGCTGATCGCCCACTATTCTCAGTGTTGGTGAGTGGCCTCTCTTCGTGTTCACCTTCCACTCGACCGGATACCATCTACTACTCTACTACCTGCGCTATCACAACTTCCTTTCCTTGCCATTTATTTACCACGAGCTCCTTCTCATCTCCTATGAAAATTCTACTTAATCGAATCTTTCCATCTCTGCAAAGGCTTTTCCTCTTTCGACGTTGCGAGGCAGCATGTTTTTATAGTTGTTCCATCGTCATTGAAAAACGATATTGAAATTTTATACGATTATAGACAACAGCCGATTATAGAGAGACAAGAGAGTATAGATAAATGACAGGAATTTTATACATACGCTGTTGGTCAAAAGTATCACGACATTCGGTTGAATTAGCTCGTACTTTACTCGTTGAAGGATTCTAGCAAATTTTAGTTTATTCAGTCTTTTAGGTTGTAAGGTATATAGGATGTAAATGAAGTAACAAATTGATGATAAGGTAACTAGAAAAGGCCGGAGAACTCTGTGTGACAAAGTACGCGAAACAACGAAGAGAATATGCGTGAGAAAATATCATAAAAGACAAATTAGCGAACGTTAGATACGATAGTTGCTGCTAAATGGAGTAAAAGTGAAATTTCTAACGTGCATGTTCCAGCAGATAATGGAAAACAAGGAAGTTCGACGTAACGTTTTCTTCGAGTACTTTATTTCCTCTCGTTCATCTAATTACCTGCGACCGATAGTTTAACTTTTCTCAGAAATTTCGTTCTCTTCTCGGTGAAACTATACAGCGCCGTACTATAAATGAATAAAAAATTAGATTAGAATTGTACGTTCGTCCCAGCGATACCTTGATCGCACCACCCTTACCTTGAACTCATGGAAAAGCAACAATATAGATGAAAAAAGATTTACTTGTATTATTCGTAATTCATCAGGTTCTTCTAACATACAAATAATATTAAGACATATATATATATGTCGAGTTATCATTGGGGTTAAGGGCGTTTAACGAATCTTCATTTGGAAGCCATTGTTTTTATACAATATAGATGATAGTTAATGGTACAAATATGATTATTACAGAATTTGACAATTAACCGTGGCGATTAAATACTAGAGATGTTAATGACAATAATCTTAGGTTCAATAACGAATACACGGGATAGCAAATGCGTTTTCTTCCAAAGTCTAAGTCGAACTGAACTTACTTGTCCACAGTTCAAGTGTAACTCAACTTACTTGTCCACAGTACAAGTAGAACTCAACTTACTCGCCCACAGTGTATTTTCGCACGTTCGCGGGGAGACGCGATCTCGGTGAAGCGCGCCAACGGGAGTCGTAAATTCCCGTTACGATTGACGAATCGACGCCACGAATCGTACGATCCCCTGATTTCTGTTACGATAATAGGGGTGGTTCAACTGAAATAACGCTGCGGTTGACAGGTTATAATATATTTATATCGATCCAACAACTTCGGTGATACAATGGTGAATGCTTGTACGAACAACGACGTGAGAGTACGACCTGAGACTCTTATGGTATCGTTGCGTTGACTGGATGTGTTCAACCGAACACTGGATGATGGTTGATGAGAAGGAGACTTGGGATGAGAGTTAGAATCCGACTAGAACGAGACTTGACTAAGACTAAGACTGCGACTGCCGAGAGTATAACTGTTGATGACTGCTTGAGCGCCTGCTCGAGAGTGTTGGACTGCCCTTAAGGTGTCTCGGAGGAAAGCTTGGTGTGGGTGTGCCCTTTGACTGATGAACGCCGATTCGTTGTTCACACTTTTCGTCCAGGAAGTGAGGGTAACGATCCGCGATGCTGATTGGTGATGACCCGCTCTAATGAACAGAATATGCAGAAGATTCCCACCAACGTAGAGCGGCGGTGGACTTTGCTCCAGATGGGAAAAACAGCCTTTTATGATGGACATGTGTTGGGTTTTTCCCATCTGATGACTGTCCGCTTTCTCCGTGATTCTTAAGAGCGCCTAATAAACTCAAGGACCTTTCCAAGACCCAGCCATAAACTGCAAATACTTTTCGAATTAGAGAATTCTCCAGATATGCAATTAGACTGGCAAACATGTGTGGAGACAATGCAGCTAAAAGCTAATGTCTTTATGGTGGGTCATTGGGTCTATTGAGAATCGGGATGGCTGTAGGTTGACCGTTGGCGGCCAGGTAGCGAGGGCTGGCGTGCAGATGTCCCGCGCGACGTAACACACAGTACAAGTAGAACTCAACTTACTTGTCCACAGTACAAGTGGAACTCAACTCATGGACTTTTCTCTGTACCTCTCTGTACCCCTCGGGTCAACTATATTTTGAAAAAGAGTCCCGTGACCCTGGCTACGTTTAACGACCAGATGTGTCACTTCGAGCCCAAACCTACCGTCATAAATCTTGGGCAAACATAATCGGATTAAATCATAAACAGTTCTTCTAAGTTTTATCATTTAAGTACAACTATAACAAATGATCTAGACTAAAGTATTGGGGAAGTTCCCAAAAGTTCCAAAAGTAAGGTCCTGATGTTCTTTCATCTCCGACATATATATTCTTTACATCACAAAGTTTCAAGCGAAATAATAGTATCCCACAGGTTTTAGTATCTTCTCGACGATCTTTTATTTTTCGGATTTGCCTCGGTTCTCCCTAAATAAGTTTCTTTCTGGTCGTTTAATCGTCTCTTCGATCAGATCTCCTGATGATTCTGCACAGGATGTGTGCACGTAAAGACCATCCACAAACGACCGCGACCAAAATGGGATCACAAGACCGAGTCCACGTTCCACCGAAACAGAATCCAAAAGAAAGATCGTATCGATGATTAGCCAGCAAATGTAGTCGGTGGCGATCGGTAGCGTTGCATAATTTATCGAATTCCTCGAGTATGCGAGTGCAGGCAGACTCGATACGCGAGGTGAAAGTCGCAGCCGGATCGTGTTCGGAGATAATTTAGGCGGCTAATGGGAGCTCTGGAAAGCCAGGTTCGCACTGTTAGCGTCGTAAGCCCCGGTTTTCGTGATAATCGACGCGCCGTTTTTCCTTCTAACGATCCCGATTAATGATTCATGAGCGTTCCAGCCGTTTACCTCCTATCGTTCCGCCGATCCGATCCGATAACACGGTAATCGTACCGAGCTGCCCATTTTTGCTTGCTTCTACATTTTTTCCCTGCTTCTTGTTTCGTTTCAAGTCTGGTGCGATGATTAGAGGGTAGCAGCGACGTTTTGTAAACGAACCGCGCGTATAATAACTGTCATTAGATCGTTGATTGTTCAATTTGCGTTTACTAGGTCGGGCAGACTGGTTAATTGCTGTGGATTATGGTCGCTTATGGTAGCCATTCGAAGCTTGAAAGCGAGCACAGTCGTTGTGAAATTATATGTACCCCTGCACGTGCCATGGATTCAGTGCATTTAATGGTTCACTCGGTAGATACGCGTTTGATCCTGTGATATACCGTTTTGAGATTTTTAGATTTGCAAATTCACATTGGTCAATTTTCGAACGTAGCAATTGTGTCAAAGTTAACTTTCTCCGACTGTTTCGACCACTCGCGGAGAGACGCGATCGCGAGGAAGCACGTCAACGGGAGTCGTAAATTCCCGTTACGATTAGACGATCGACGCCACGAAATGATCGATCCCCTATTTCGATTATGATAATAGAAGTGGTTAAATTAAATATGATACTGATATTATAAATTAAAGCTTATTCCAACAACTTTGTAAAGAAGATAGCTAGGATGGTGCGTATGTATAAGTTAAGTAGGTGACTGATCCAAGGGTGGAAATTCGGTCAAGAGATGTTGACTGTTCTAAAGATGGAAGATCAGTGAAGTTCAGTGACGATGCTGTGGCGAAGGAAAGCTAGTGATGGGTGTGTCTAGCGCACGGGACCATCGGATTTGTTGATGACAATTTTGGCTAGGAAGGCAAGGGCAATAGGCATTGCTTCTGATTGGATAATAAGAAGGTTGGTGGACTAGGAAGGGTCTTAGCCACCTCCGAGAGAAAGTTGCTAGCGGAAGATACCTTAACTACGAAAATGCCAAGATTTATGGTGGGTCTCAATAACTAACTCCGTAACTTTCTCGATATCTAACTAACTGCCAGTACAAATGGAACTGCCCTTATATAGTCCTCTCCCCACCTCTCGGGTCAATCTTTGTTTTTAAGGAGAGCTGCATAATTATTCCATACCTCTGTTGTTACATGTCCGTCCCGTGACCATGGCCACGCTCGGCGACTCATTATGTCATCTCGAGCCCAAGTCCATAAACGTCATAAACCCTGAGTACACACAATCAGATTAGCATCTTACAACTATTTCCTGTTTTAAGGGTAGCTACAGTAAAAGTCCGGGCTAGTCGGGTTTTCCCAATCACTGCAAAAGAAAGGCCCCGATGTCCTTTCATCTCCGACAAATATAACATACAATCTTACTACATATTACATATGATTGCATATAATCTTTATTTGAAAATACAATATATATGTATTTATTTTTTTAACGATACATACGAACACACACACACACACATATTTTTTTAGATATATCGTTATACCTATTTATTTGGTGTCTCAAAAATATATTTCAATTAAAGTCATTCAGTTAAAACCAACTTCAATCTACTAAATTATGTAATAAAAAAGAATGAAAGGGATTGGCAATTATTAGGGTTAATTGACGCGCACTTCCAAGTACCTCCCGTTATATCAAAATCTTCTCCTCGACTCCACCGTGTTGTGCGATTAACGAATCATTTATATTACCGTCTCGATTAGCTTCGGACGAGCCTCTCGACCGCTAATTCGCTCTGATTTATCTGTTTCCCTTGGTCGGAGCAGTGACGAATTGCCGGTCCAATTGACACTGCCAAGGGCGATGCGCGAGGCCAAGAATAGGCAGCAGCTCTCCTCCCTGGCGCTTCTGGGTCAGGAATTCTGGAGATACCCGATGGCGAATCCGAAACCACCGGAGAGCAGCAGCAGCAACACGTCTAGCTTAAGCAGTTTCCGGGGTGGTAAGTCGGAGTAAAAAGTTTCATTGGCTTTTTTACTCCATTTTTATGTCTGAACTTAACTGGATCTTTTAATTTGCTTATGGGAAGAAATTATGATTGTATGTAGTTTTTCGTTCTGCTAAGAGAAATAAGAATTAATAGCTTTTCTTTATCGAGTGCGTTTTTCTTACACCGGAATGAGTATTTGGTATTGTTTATTTCAGGTAACAATAATTTGAATAACAACAATAACAATATTCACACGCCGACCACGGAGAGTATCGTGTTGAATTTGGCGCCAATCTCGTCGCATGATACCCGTGAGTGACTGATTATACAATTGAATTACCAAATTAAAAGTTTGCTTTAATAACAACCTTTCGTTTATATCAGCATACTAATATACAAAAACAGTGACAATATTAACACGCAACAATACAGAGAGATTTCACGACTTTACCAAATCGAACGCCAAACCAAAAAACCTACCCACCTACAATCCTCATCCAGCCATAACTTTCCTTCTGCCTCTTGCTCAATGAACCTTCGGAGACCAGAATCTCCAGAGAACAAAAATAAAAACTATTCACGCACCAAAAATAATCCCGCATCGCCTTATTTTCGTATGCAGGAAGCTCGTCGCCTACAGGCGCCTTGACGACAACCACATTCGCGTCGTCGTTGCCTCGACAGCCTCGTCCAACGCCACCAAACACCTTAAATTTGACAACCTTCAACGAGCCTCTGGACCTGAAGAAAGAGAAGATCTCACCAGGCGACAAACTGTCTCAGAAATTAATCTCCCCTAATCTGGTGCAGAGCGTTCGTTGTCCTTCACCTGTGGTTCACAACGTGGAGAGTAACGTGCTGAGTCCTGTCCAGGACACCAAAGCCAGCTTCGAGTCGAAAACCATGGCAGAGACTTCGAAATCGACGATGGTCGAACTGTCCAGGACCAGATTCTCCTCTGTCAGCACTTCCATGATGAATTTTCATCAAAACGTGTCGACGTTCAATAATCTGTCCTGCACCACGTCCCCTGTACTACCTGAGATAAGAAATATCATAGCGGAGAATCATTCTCTGGGACAGAACGTGAAAACGCCACCTCCGCCGCCTCCGAGATGGGCCAAACCCGCGATTGGCCCGAATCAGAATAATTTCAGCGTTACTACCACCGTGACGTTCAATGTCAATCACTCGAATGAGATCGGTAGCTCTCAGGTAATTATTTGAGAATAGTTTGGAAGATTAGAGATTGGAAGTTTGGTATTGGGGTTGACGATGACGATGGATCCGATGAGATTGTGGCTTAGAAGACGGGATAATTTAATAACTGTGATTAGATTAGAAAATTGTTATTCGTCCTTTGTGTTATAGAATGTTTAGCGATTTATCTTAACACTTAGCCAACCGTGCGCGCAGAGCGAGCTATATGCTACTCACAGCACTGGACAAGCCAGTGTCCACCATGTATTTTTCCAAGCAACGAGGACTAATATTCACTACTTGTAAAACAAAGAAGTCTAGAAACTATTTAACTGGTCGATTATATTTTGCGGTAATGATTTTGTTTAGCGATTTCGCATATTATTTGTACAAAATATCGAATTAAAAGTAGGTATTAAAAATATAAAAAGATATAGGTAAAATTAAAAACATTAAAGATGACAAGAGATAAAGAACACGACTTGAACGTGAAATTAAACATTCATAATGCATTTTAATATTTTCTTACAGTGTGGTATCGTTCGATTATAACTTTATTTAGTCAGAACTGATAGTGTAACTTTTTATTTAATTTCAACACCATTAAATTGGTGTATTTTATTATATAACGTACTTTATAAAAGCAGAAAAAGCGTCGCAATTAATTGGGAACAATTCCAGGTAAATAATAACAACAACAAAAAACGAGAAAACGCGTTGCTAAAGTCAAACGGAGAGATGTCCCCGTTCGGTTGGCTAAGTGTTAAATATGTGTTTTATTTTCTTCACCTATGGTGCAACCAATTTCTCTATGAACTCTGTATTCTTTATCCACTGTTAATTCACAACACTCTGTTCAAAATCTATTGATTTCCAATCGAACAATAATAAAATGAAATCACTGACTCTTTGTCTTTCTCTTTCAGAACACCCCATCGGACCCCAACACTTCTCTGTTGAGCCCACAGAGCGCCACATCGAACAAGTCTCTGACCTCGAACTTCTCCGTGAAGTCACCCTTGTCTCCGACGACGCCGATACTCTCCCCAATGTCAAAACTAGTCCCAAACACAGGCGCCAAGACGCCCAACGTTCTTTCACCAACTACGCCATCCAGTACGAGCAAATCGAAACGAAGACGAGACCGAGAAGCTCGAAAGAACTCGCAACACTACCAGGAATCTGACATTTTGGAGTCGTACTATCGAAGTTCGCCTGGAGACAAGATTTCCGATTACGAAGATATTTGGAATACTACCGATCAGTCGAACCATTCCACCTGGTCTCCCAACGACAAACTGGCCAGGAATGATGGACCAGCGAATCCTCAGGACCGACTGAGGAACTCGAACGATCGACTGATGGCCCCAGACAGAATTGCAAATACAAATTCCGAGAGAAATTTCAACGAACGACTACCAACGAGCGAGCAGTTGATAGTGAGGAACGACAGGATGATCGTGAGAAACGATAAGTCGATTGGAAATGAGAAATTGAGTTACAAAGAGATGACCAGTCCCGAGTTTAGCAGCTTTAAGCCTGCTCAGGAGGTGAAGCCTGTGGAGCAGAGCAATGGATCGCCGGAGGAAACAGGAATGGGAAGGAGACCTGATCTGTTGTCTCGAGTCTGTGAGTATTTAATGCAGAATCGGGTTTATTTGGCGCAATTTATATATCGTAGTATTTGTACATTATAATAATTGATAGGTGGAACAAACTTCTATTTGAATTCATCGAATTTATGAATGTAAAAGAGCATAATAATCTGCAGTTTCGAAATTGGATATATCAATAAATAATAAGCAAATTGTTCAACGATCTTCGCATATGCACTGCCACTGATTCAAAATTATCGTTTACCAAGCAGGTAGCGCGAATTCCTTGAACAGTCCCAGCACGGTGACACCTCCCAGGAACAAACTAGGCTTAATGCTGGCCAAATCAGAGAGCAACAGCCCCCTGACACCAGAGTCGAAGCAGGGTAGTCCGTTTTACGCGGAGCCAGCGGACGCTATCGCTCAGAACGCGGCGATAATACCAAGAAGACGACCTAGGAACAACCCAGCAACGAATAAATATCGACACAGCGAACCAGGGTGGCTACAAACGCCAGTAGGTGCAAATTCTAATCAGCTGCATCCGATCGACTGGGAGGAATCGGAAGAAACGGAAGATAAGACGCCTCTGATCTCGTCTTCCGTGGATAATCTGGCCAAGAGACTCGGCACCAAAGAGACGAAGAAGATTCCACGTGCCAAGCCAGTACAACCACCAAAGATCAGGACCAAGGTGTTCAACGACACTTCCTGGGCCGTGGACTCCAGCTGGGAATTTATCGGTGCGATACGACTTCTCATTCATTATGTATTTCGTTATTTATGATTTTGTGAAAAGCGATGATTTCTCTAGTTGGAGATCTATCGTTAAATTATCGCTTCTTCGATCCTTTAAATAATTTTGAGGTGAACGAGGAAAAAAATCATATCGAAAGACATGAACGAAGAATCTAACACCTTGTTCAAGTTGTAGTGCACACATACGCGATTTCTTTTCGAATCAACGAAACCGACATCGTGTCGTTACATCAAACACATCGATAATACACCATAATATAGCAACGAACAAGCAACTTGAAACGAAAGATACGATCGAATCTCTTGTCCAATCTTTACATAACATCAGCAAATCATGTCGCAATGAATATAACGATTCGCATAATCTAATCTCTATTTGAGAAAGTTTAGACAAGCTTCCGATAAATCAACACGTTCTCTTCTGTTATATAAGAATTGTATTCTGTTCGATTAGTCAATCAATTACACGCATGTAGATGCGCAAGCTGTGCGCGAAATTCATTGAAAAGTCAATTTTCTTTCTTTGTAAACGATGAATATAGAGGATGGATCGATAGGAGCAACGATAACGACATTTGATAATATTTGTTCAGGCAACGAAGGAGACGACTGCGATCCGGACTATGACTGTGATGCAGATTACGAAGGCGACAATGTGGCCAGAAAGTTTCCGGACGAGGAGTGCGACAGGGACGTTGTTGGGAACACTTTGACCGTTCAGAGTATCATCCTCCAACGGTAAGTTTCCAGCCGACATCATTCACAATTTGCTACTATTTCTTGTTATTTACAGTCATCAATGGCACTGATAATGGATGCTTAAATCAAACAAAGCTGTTTAAATTCGGACGAGAGAAACATATTTCTTATATCTGAGGGACTGCTGCTATAAGGAGATAAAAGTCCACTTTCCAACAATTTGCGTTGGTCGATAAAACCTACTGAGAGTCTAGCCAATACGAATCACTTGACGAGTGTTAAAGAAAAAATATTAATTACTATACTGCGAATGTTTATTCGATTTTATATTTTTATCAACACGATGAAAGAAATGGAATCCAGATAGAAATTTGTTTCGTCTCCTAAACATCATACTGAATGGTCTACTTTAAATATTACACGTCTCTTTGCATATTGTACGCACTCTGTAGATTTTTGGAATCTTAAATTCCCCCAAAACGCAGAAACATTCGCAGTCTATTAATTAACAGCTTTAGCAATAAACTTGTACATATCTTGCCATCTTTAAATTTTAGTAAAAAGTAGAAATGATCGTGCGTGAAAGATTTCAGCAATTTTTAATGGGATCCGCTTAAAAGAAATTCATTTCTAACGAAGCCGAGCAATTTTTGGGAGAAGAACCGCAGAAAAATTACCGAATGTTACTATACCATAAAAATACGTGAAAACAATCAATGACGCGACTGTAAATTGTTTAAAATAATTATCAGTGATTTTGACGTATGTCGAACAGGTACCCAGAGCTGTTGAAACCGCCAGACACGTCGGAGTCGCTTTACAGCGACAGGAACTCCTCGTACGACAACGTCGAGAAGAGGAACGAAAGAGAGGAGGCTGGAGACACCAGGAAGGACCAAACTTATGACTCTTCCGAGTGGGAGACGCCATTGGAGACGGACGAAAGCGACGTGGAGAGGATGAAGAGGAACAAGAGCTTCAAAGAACGACTGGACCCTCTTCTCTGTAAGTGTACGCGCTTATATTCCCTTTCTTGCTCTAGAAGACAATAGCAAACGTTTAAAAAGAGATGGAAAAATGAAAGAACAACAGATAGAGATTTTGAAAATATACCACCGTGAATTTCTGAAGATTATTTTATTCTTTTTTATAGCATATATAACGTATCTTTCAATTCTATTTGTTCGATACAAACTCGGTACTCTTCGATCGTCGATAGTACTATTAGTATGTATTAAACAGTGTTCATTTCGCATAAACAAAGTATGCTAGCCGAACTGGAGCACGCATGTAGAACGTAGAACTGGAACATACGTATAAAACATATTTATACAGCGATTTATCGACAACTGTCAGTATCGAATGACTCATAGTCAAAGATCCATCGAAGTGCATTGCCAATGCATGGCGCAAGTGTATCGGAAATCGCATCCAGAAGGTCACGAGTCGTAGATGACACAGTCGTGACCGATCGATAGCTCAAGACCGAGAGGAAGGCAATAGTGGGATGTGTCATAGAAGAAGCGTACCATTGTGTTGACTATCGCGAATAAAAGGAGCTTCCGAATGGATTATGACGTTGCAACGACAACCGATTCTAAAGAGAAAAAGAACCGCGTTAAGAAGAGATTGTCGGAGTAAACGCGGTCACGTTACACGCGTTCTGATTTCGTCGATCGTTCTATCTAACGCTAGATGGATAATGCGTCTGATGTTATATGCTGATGACTACGCTCGTTTCTCGTCTGGAGGTGGAGATAAGAGGATAAGAGGTTGATGATCGTTTTCAGATGATCTTTGTCTGCGACGCATGCCGTTTGTCGAACAGGAAACGCTGGTGTCGATGTTCGTTGATGGGTTTTAAAAGGACTCGATATCTGGCTGTGGGCAAAATAGAAAATTCAAACGTTTGCAAAATTAGAGTAAAAGGGGTAGCAGGGTAGAAAGTTACAGTAAATTCGAAAGTTTGCGAATATACGAATTGGCAAGTTAGAACATTAGATCAGAGAATCAAGAAATGAGAGAATTAGAAGAATAAGATGGGAGATTTGGAAATGAAGAAATTTTTTATTTCAATAAAAATGTGGAAATCGAGGAATCGAAAAATTAGAAGATTGTAGAAAATTGGAAAAGTAAAAAGTTCGTTGTTTTAAAAACTTGATAGCTCGAATATATTCGATAGTTTATAAAATGAATATAAATGTATTTGGAGAAAAAATAAGGGAATCCAGGAATCAAAGAGCTGACACGTTACAAAGGTGAGAATACTCGATAGTCGAAAAAATATATAAATTAGGAAATTAGACCAAGGAATTTGAAAGCAAGAAACTAAGCAGATTAAATATGCATAAACATGAATATTCATGAACACTCTTGCATAATTAATAGATTAAAACTGGAATTAATTGATCTATACAGACAAACTGTAAGCTTTCGTCATCCAACTGTATGAATAACAATAACGAACGAATAAAACGTAACGTTTTCCGTTGTTAGAATTTCGGTATTGACGCGCAATTTTCCTCTGACTGCGAGCAAACTTCCAAAATTTTCCATCGATCGTCAAACACTTCCTTCCCATGGAGATATCACAATGCCGACCCCTTTCAAACGGTAGTTTACGATGCTCAATGGAGGTGCGATAAGGAGGCTTAAACTCAGGCAGACCCTGTGACTCACAAAGTGCACGTTGCCCCCTAAATTTACTAATTATTAATTATTAATTATTAATTCCATTCGGTGCTTTTACGTACTGTCTCTTTATTATTTTATTCCGTCAATGGACAAGCAACGTAAATGGAAAACGCCAAAAATTACAGAATGCAAAGGAAGAACACTACCGATGCGTATCCTCCTCAAGTTGAAGACTATGTAATTCTCTTACGTTTCTTCTTGGATTTTATGTTGTACATTTGTAATTATTGTCTTGATACAAGGACGATCTGAAGGTATTAAAAATTGTTGAGCTTCCTTTTATAGGGAAGAACGAAATAAAATTATGCTAAACTTATCTTCGTAAAAATTCACGAAGAGAAGGATACCGAAGATCGACGAATTTTCTTTTCATAGAGAGCAGTTTCGAAGATTATCGTTCTCCTATTCAGTGAAAATTTCTTTTGTTGTAATTTTACGACTTTATCGACGATGCTTGCAATTTATAATTAAATTGCGAATATTGTAATTGATAGAAATATCGTAAATATTTTACAATAATATACTTGCAATGCTATAATTATAGGACAATAGTATTTATTTAATTTTAATGATAAGATATTCATTTTATTAACAGAAATGATTAATAATTTTTGACTAAACTCCAATCCTCTCGGACACTATTCGAAATGCAAAATTTATTGCTCGATAAATTACAACTAAAAAAATGTAGAAACAAAATTCGTAAAAGGAAGAGTATGAAATAAGCATCGTCCTTTATTTACTGTTCACAGTTTCGTGACAAGAGAAATCGCCAGTGGCACGCGCAACAAACGCATCAGTTAAAATAGAAACGTTTTATCTTCGGTGTCAATGTAACACACATGGCGGAAATCATTTTATTATGCCGCGATACACGCGTTCATCGCGATACGATTATCATCGCCTTGGGCACGCGTGTCTTTGTAAAAATTCGTTACCGTGCTACGTTTCAATCTCATCCATGTTACCCCATTTCTTCGCGAAATTATCTCGCCTAGATGTGGATCATCGAAATTATGAAGTCACTGTGCCACGCGCTTGCGAAGGAAACGTAGAAATCCAGTGCGTAATTATGCTATAAGTAGATTAAAGAAGTCGTTTCATAAAGAACGACAGAACAAACTATCATCGTAAAGTACGAATCATTTTTTCTATAACAAAAAAAAGAGATTATTTTACTTTCCCGTAAAAAAGTCCACTTAAACAAAATTATCTCCGTTCGAGCACCAAAGCGCGTCAATATTTAATTAGCAATATCGAAATAAGAAAAACAGTGGATGAAACATGAGCGTCCATCGTGCTTTACAGAGAACAGGAAGAAGAACGAACCAAGTATTTTAGATAAAATCAACAAGCAGCTTCTGCTATCGATGCTGAGATATAAAAAAGACTATTCGAAAAAGAAAAGAAAAAGACGGAAATAAAAACACAACGTGACAAGACGTGGTCGATCTATTATAAAATCATAATAAAGATAAATGGAGTTGGCAGATACAGTAGCAATTTGTAACACGGTACAGTTGAATCGTGACAGATACCTGGATTCTGCTGATCGTTAGTCGTGCACGTGAACAGCCGGTGAATACAGAAACTCACGTTGAAAACGATGCATTGAAAACGTAATCTGTCGTATGGAAAGCGCGTCCGTTTCACTCGGTGCGGCTAGCATCGGTCGTTAATTATCTTCGTCTACTCCCCGAGTACTCTTTTGTCCCTGTTTTCTTTTGTAAGGGAGTATCGACGTTCTCGTTATCTGGTCCCTCCGAAAATCAATTCGTTCGGAGCCATGGAAATTTTCACGTTCGATTTATTTTACGGTGCATTTGAAATTTTCTAGCAACGATTTCAACGATAAAGTCGATAAAGTATGTAAAGTATAAAGAGAGAAAAGAGAAGAACGAAAGAGATTTCGGATAAGAGGAAATTTCTAACGTATATTTTTCGAATCCTCAAATTTTCTACACCTCAACGTTGTTTTGATTTATATTTTTCAAACGTGTATTTTCTAATTGTCGTAGTAGTTTTGAATTGCAAAATTTTGAACGAAAATTGTATTAATTCTCGATAGATCTCGAATTTCTACGGTCCTCGGTACCCTGACTTTTTTTTTAATGTGAAACGACCTAAATTATGAAAACATAAATGAAAGATAATAATTAAAACAAGTATAATAATCGATCGTAGAAATGAAAATAGAAATGAAATCCTGGCCTGCTATTGCCACGATTCCAACATTCAATTTTTTCGTTTTGTCGCTTTATTGCTTCAACATTAGCCCGGAGAAACCCAAATGTGCGATAAATCCGTCAGGTATACGGAACAAATTAGCCGAAGAATTTCAAGAAAATATCGTTTGTACGAAACGACGTTCAATTTTTAGAAATTTGAAGTAAATTTAATCTCGCGCAATTTCGCCAATGTGTCGATATTACAATATATATTTTCATCTTCGTGGGTTTATGACGAGAACGACGGTACCTGCCTACAAGGCGAACGATAATGGCTGGATTTACCAACAAATTGAAATAGTTTACGAGGTGTCAGTAGTTGGAACAGCAAGCTCGCGTGTTGCGCGTCGTTGCTCGTAGTCGTCCCTTAAGTTTAAATGGCGCGTTTCCGAGGGGTTGTTTCATAGCCGGCCATAAAATAAAATCGCTGGGAATAATTTGAACGATCGTTTCGTCGTTTCGAAAATATTTAACGGATTTCTGGAATATTCGATACGCAAAGATGCGCAAAAATGTTGAATATCGAAAATACAGTAACCGATATAACGTTTAATGGACGAAACGAATCTCCGTGTCTGGGGCCTACTTTTTCAATTATTTTCATAAAAATATAAAATCGCAAAAATATGCGCAAGTGCGGTCGTTGATGTATAGTTTCTCGTAGAATTTTTCGGGAAACTTGTCCTGTTCTACAACCGTTCCTTTTTCTTTAACTGTTTGCCTCTGCAAGGGAACGATATTTGTCCACGAAGAAAAGATTTGGTTGTTACCGAAGTAACGACAGCGATAAGCATAAAACGACGTCGTACTCGTAACAATATGGAAACATTGATCACGATGTGACAGTGGCCGATCCATTTCCAGCACTCAACGTAACGTATTACGTCGTAACGCAGTAACAAACAAGTCGCTAGAACTTCCTTGTTTTCGTGAATAGGCTGCGAATCGTCTGACAATGTCTGTAATTCGTTATCCGACACAATTATCAGCGATGATTCTTGACAAATTATTTCGGATATTTTGTAGTCTATTTTCTTTCTTTTTCGAATGGCCAGGTAACAAGGGTTGTTTTCCCGCTAGTTTTAAAGACCGTAAAAGATATTTCTGCGAAGAATTATAACGAAATTTTTATATCGCTCGTTCACCGTGAATGAAAATTTATGCAGAAACATATTTTAAACATATCATGGATGCAATTAAAGAAGTTTTTAGATTTTCCCGTAAATGCATAAACAACCGAAGTCTAATTGTAATCACGACGAAGAACGCGACAGAGGCTTCGCCTAATGGATAACCTAGAGCTTTCTATTAAAAGCATTCAAACTTTACGGTAGTTAAACTTACGCTCGGAAGATAACGGAAATTTTGCAATTCATCGCAGAGCCGTCTATGAGTGGATGGGTCTATAAATCCTTCCAATTTTGTCAGGTGATAGTTCCCTCTTAAAGGGTAGGAAAGGACCGGACTTATCGCCGAAAATCGGCAACATACATCTTCCGTTTAGAAGCCGATTACTTGCCCCTCTACCAATACAAAGCAGCCCAGAGGTTACCTTTTCGCGATAGCGCTGTCCATAGTTCAGTGTTCACCGATTCATCGCTAGTGAAGCTTCGTGGAGAATGGAATTGGATCCAACCTGCTCGATAACTTCGATCTCTGAAGATCATCGTAAGTTTTGTTGACGATTCGAGTTGAGTTTCGATCGGTGCATATAGCGTTCGTCAAAATTTCTTCGCGTTGTTTCACAGTTTGTTGGTTCAAAATTTTGCGTGGAATAGCGACGATTGATCGAAAAAGTTTGGATAAGTTTGACAAAAAGGTTTGATCGAGTTCGAGCTTCGTTGCAGGAAAATAGGAAGATTACACGAAGGATTTTCCATTTTTGAAGAGAATTTCTGTCTCGTGAAGAGGATTCTTGTGAGCATCGTTTTTCCATTCTCCTGCGAAAGAATCGAACGAAATTTCTGTCGATCGTTCTCCAATGATAAACAACAACGAACAGTCCTCGTAGAAGAAGCTTTTCCAAAGGAGGGTGCATATATCTGGCCGTAAGATTCCAGGGTCGACGAGATAACTGGCCGACGAATCTCGAAGACGTCTAAGCGTGCTGCCCCGTGTCGTCGTCATCGATAATTTTCCGTGGAGTTCCGAAGCTGATAAGCCAATTGCCTCGAACAGAAGTCCTTCGATCGGAGAACATTTCCGCAAATTAATCGATCTTCGCCTCAGATAGCGGCGAGTACAATTGGCGGAAAGAAGAAATACGAATAGAAAGTAGACTCGTTGCAGGGATCTATCGATCGAGCGTGTAACACTGTAGAAAGATCACGAATAGTTGAACTGTCTGAAGCTTGTGAAGAAGAAAACTGTGGAAAATCGAGCTTGTCAGCGTATTTGATAGTTTACGAGCCAAGATTCCTGCATTGAGGATATAAAACAACGATATTATTATATAAAACAGCCATGGAACGGTGCAAACTAAAATTTTGGAAAATTTGGCAAGTTAAGAAGAAGATGATCGATCATACCACGGTGAAGCTGAATACGGAAAAGAGCGAGCAAGTCATACAGAAGAGTAATATCTTTCTGAGAATTTACAAATGGTTCCGGGGCATTTTCAAGAAATTGCAAAATAGTATTTCAATTTGTAAGTGTAAGCGGCGATTTCAAATTCTTTACTATTTCTTTACCAAGTTTTTAAATTTAGAAACGTTCGAATATTACAAATGTTGAATTTCCAAAAGTTCAACAAACACATGCGTTCTCTTCTGAACCTTTAAATATTTGAACACCGTATTGAAAGAGCTCTATATCGGAAAACACGAAGAAAATTATGTTTGCATAGCTTAAGGAGCTTTCTTCCAACAAATTATAGCATGGATGTTAACCGATAGCGAGAGAAGATCAATTTACTATCTTTATAAGCATGTGTATGGTGTACAGATAAAGTCTGTTTGTAATGTTTTTAACATACTTCACTTAGTTTAAAATCTCACGTATCATTAGTAGCTTCCTATTGATAAGACAGCGCTTTGCGATACCGTGCCTATTTGCTAAGATATCAAATTAAAAAAAAGATTAAATAACAGTAATATTTAAATAACAGTATGGAACTAGGAGTACGAGTATTTGCATCCCTCTATCGACGTTCATTCTTCATTCATTATCTATTGTTTAAACCACTATTTCAACGCTTACTCCTCTTTATCGATGCTTTAGTCAACGTTTTATATCAACGGTCTTTCGTTTCTTGTTATCAGAATTAATAAACTAGAAGCCACGCGCAATAAAATAATCATCCCCGCTTTAAAATCAATAAAAGATATCGAATAATCTGGACAAATCGTTCACGCTAAAATTATTATCGAATAATTTGGACAGATCGTTCACGCTAAAATTATTATCGAATAATTTTGACAGATCGTTCAGGCTAAAATTATTATCGAATAATTTTGACACATCGTTCAGGCTAAAATTATTATCGAATAATTTTGACAGATCGTTCAGGCTAAAATTATTATCGAATAATTTTGACAGATCGTTCAGGCTAAAATTATTATCGAATAATTTTGACAGATCGTTCAGGCTAAAATTATTATCGAATAATTTTGACAGATCGTTCACGCTAAAATTATTGTCGAATAATTTTGACAGATCGTTCACGCTAAAATCATTTGTTTCAATCGACGCCTACCCCCATATTTGATAAAAGACTTAATAATCTAATAACAAGCTTAAATTTGATAATCGAACGATAAACACGAATAAAACCCTGTAATTAATTGAACCAAGAACCTAATCGAATTTTTCTTTGTTCCACAGCTCCTCCGAGGTTGCAAGCCCTCAGGAATCGTGAAAACGGAGGCACAGGCTCCACCATAAGATCGTACGCCCTGCAGCTAGCCGCTGACAAAACTACCACCTTCTCTCAGAATATCGATAATTTCATCCAATGCACGAAAGAAGGGAAAGAAGCCAGTCCGCACGTGGTTATGAGAAACATGAGACAGTTCATGTCTGGAATGAAAAACTATTTGGTGAAACACGGCGAAAAGGAGTTCGAGAAAGAAGTGGAGAAGGAGAGATTGAAGCTGAAGGCAAATGAATTTTTGAATCTGGACGCGATTTTAGAGGGCGTGATGATGAACCTGGTGGTCAGACCGCTCAGGGAACATGTTTACAGACTGTTTGTGGATCATTACGCAGCCACCGGTTCGTTGCAAACCCTCGCCGAGAGCATTCAACACGCCCAAGGGAAACACATTCAGGATCTCGGCGTTCGAGTTAGTAACTGTTTGTCGAAATAATCATTGTCTGCCGAATGGGAGTTGTTCTATTATAGAGTTTATTCTTGTAGTCTCTCCTGTGAGGGTAGTTTACTAGTAGGGGTAGTTTGCACAGGCTATTATTACCTTCTATGATCGTAGGTCGTTGTAGTTTAGTGGAGATTAAATATTTTAGTTTCTTTTGGATTTCCCTTAGATTAGGGGAGTTCTTTTTCTTCTCCCTCTCTGGACGGTTGAGAAAGAGAATAAAGTGAAAATCGAGATTAGTAACTTTATTTATTTCGATTTATTTCCGATTCAAAGAGAGCAGAAGAAATAGGCTTTGATTATAGCGCTGTTTGGCAGATTTTTAAAATAGCGAGTCTTTGTCTAACCGTAATTATTTATACGTGATATAGATTCTCTAGCACATCTAGTTTCTTCTATTAGTGATTAGAGTAATCAGAATCTAGAAATACGTAGCTAGAAGGCCTCAAATTCTTAAAGTAGATTACAGTTTATATCATCGAAGCGATTAAGCTTAAAATAAAAATCGATAAATATTAATAATAGTGTTGTTTACAGCCAAAGATCGTACCCCCATCGGAGCCCAATTTAGAACGAATCCTCAAGTGCATCGATCGTCTTCAGAAGGCGGATTCGCCTTTGGATAAGCTGGAAAACCTTCTCGCAGCTTTTTCGGCAATTTTCAACTCTGTAAGTCGCGTTACGAGCCGTTCTCGTTTTTAAATAAATATGATTCTTCTTGTCTAATCCGAAATTTAAACGTTTATCGTAATATTCATAAGTGTGTATCGTATTCGGAGCAAACTTTAAAGGCTTATTGCGATTGCGATTGGCTTTTCAGGTAAAACACGCAAATTCTGGCAAACACCTGGCGCTGGGTGCCGACGACCTCCTTCCTCTTCTAGTTTGGGTGTTGGTTCGTGGCAGAGTTGTGGACGCTGAAGTGGAGGCTGAGTACATGTGGGGCTTGCTTCATCCCTCTCTTCTCACTGGCGAAGGGGGATATTATCTGACGACCTTGTCCAGCGCAGTTCACGTTTTGAAGACGTTCAAGTCCAGCCAGGGAACGATGTCCACTTTAAATGTAAGTGACTTGGCTGATGCTGGCCTCTGAAGCATTATATTTATCAAATTTCCATGGTTTTTTAGTGTAACGTTAGTATACGACTTTAAGAAGTGTTAATCTTCTTTAGATTTCAATGAACATATATAAATATACTGTGTTATTATTTATAACTTTAATATTAATATACTGTTATGCTATTAGTATATATTAAATTAATACAAATATTTGTATATGTTGAACAATTGCTATTTGAATGTTTCAGGGCTGTGGAACACCAGACTGTTCATCCGTACTACGAATCTTAGTGCCAGATGAACTGCATGGATCCCTGAACACCAGAACGTTGCCTGTGCGACCGAATATGAACACAAGAGAGATCTGTCGCATTCTTGCACATAAGATCAGATGCACCAATCCCCAGGACTATGGACTGTTCAAACTGGTTCAAGGGGAAGGTAAACGCTGGTTTTACCAAATTTGTACAATTTCTATTGTCATCGTTAGAGATTTCAATTTTATTAACACGTTCATCTGTTATTTTGTTCCCTCGTACCGTTAGATGCATTATTTGCTTATTAGAATATAAAAATTTGTACAAACTTTGCTAAAAAAAATTTGTCTACAAACATTTAATTAAGGATACTACATAGATGATTTATAACATGTTAATGAAAAATACACACGAAATAAATTATTAAGCAAGTAATTTACATACTTAGGAAAGTAACTAAATAGCTGAAGAACGATTAAAAAGCAATTACAGAATTACAACATCGAACAATTAAAAAAACAGCTATAATTAAACTACCATTTACTAACCTGTGCTATCACGGTGATATGAATTAAAGAGACATTACATAGATTTTTTTTTATTTTCTCTTACAGAAACCTTACTCGGTGACCACGAGTGTCCGCAAGAACTCTCTCACTGCCTTTTCGCTTACAAGCGGATCGACGCGAAGATAGCCTGGCCGAAGACCAGTTCTTAAGCCTCGCGAGCAGTAAACCTCGTAGAGTTAACGATGTCGATTTCATGGTGGCGAAACTAACAAGTCTGAAACACCTGTCTGTACTCTTACTGTTAGTTTCGTTGCTAGCACCGTGTTTTCCTTTTGATCGTCTCATTGTTCACACTTTTTACATGTAAGTCCGTAACGAATTTTTCGATTTTTAGCACAAAAACCTCTTCGGTAATCTAACTCTTAGAATATACTTGAACACTGCCAGGTATAGACAGCTTTCGAACGATCGACGTAAAAACGAAAAAAAAAAGTCCACTGAAAGCGACCAAAGTTTAATTTAAGGAAAACGATTACTAAACCTTGTACTTTTATTCGTAAATCATGTTAATCTAGATCTATATTCCCACATATCCGGTATTTAAAATCAGTACAATCGTCATCATTCTATTGGTCGCTTTTTAATATATAGAATTCTTGCCCATATTTTTTGTAATTAGTAATTAATGTAAAGAAAAGGAAGGACTTCTCTTAGCTGCGCGATGGTCCAAAGAAATTTCGTTATTTGTCTGAATCATTTAGCTGCTGAGAGTGACGATTATAGTAGTGCAATCTAGTAGTGCAATGCGTAGCTGGAAACGATCTCGGAGTAAGAATTTCATATAACGCAGCTAAAGAGTCTGAAAAAGCAGAGTATGATCTTACGATCGGGCGATTAGCATTCAATCGGATTTAATTTGCTTTGCAAGCAGGTGCTAGAGCGTCAGATCGGCTAAATGGAGGGTCGATTCAGTTCGTTTGTTGGCACTGAACCCGAGATTTCGAACAAAACTCCGCCGGACGACCGTTTCTTATTTATGAACACACGAATAATGCGAGATAAAGGATCATGTATTACTCAGTATTCGATATTTTGCAAAATTCTTCGATAACGAAGCTACCGACTAAGTCTCATTGATGAAAGAGGTTTCGAATCGAGGAAGCCAATGGAAAATTCTTCGCTTTTTGCTGCAAGAAACCAAGGTCTTGAATCCTTCATGATTGTCCTTCGATCTCGAAACCTACTTCACGAGAGAACACTAAGTTTTTTACGGGATGAAATCACTAAAAAGAGAGCAACCAAATGTCTCTGTAACATTTCTTTTGAAATAATTTCACCGCAGATGACTTACTTACTTAATTCTCTTATTAAAAACATGTTTAGCATATCAATTGATTTTTTTAAATATTTTTATACGATTAATCGATTAGATTGATGCTGCCATCTTACTCTTTATATCAATCGCTCATTTTTATATTTTTAATGTTATTATTTTTTGTTGACATCTTGTTGCAAAAAATCAATGTTTACCATGTACGAATTATTTATATGTCAAAGAAGATCAGAGATATGTTGGATTGCCTCTATTAGGGGTGATTCAAGCCTATAGTATAACCGAATAAAAATCATAGGGGGATTACCCCTTTTAATACAAATTGAATATTAGACTTATATATATATATATATATATATATATATATATATATATATAGAACACGAAAGGCTAGTTTAGACTCTATTTTAAGTACTTTCTCGTCGAGACGTTGACGGATTATACAAGCAATCTGTACTTTTAGGCGGACGTCGCATATTTATTGGGAAGTTGTACACAATATTTTACTATCATTCGTCGGATTTTTCCTTTTTTTTCGCGTGTGCGTGCGCGCGTGTCGCTTCTTCCTTTCCCCGAATCTGCCAGGCTGATTTGCTCACCTAATATTATTATAAAAGGCTGTGGAACTAATTAATCTCTTACTCTCTCCCTCTCTCTCTCTCTCTCTCTCTCTCTTTCTCTCTCCAGAAGTGAGCAATTGAATACAGAGCGGAGTTCGATCATGTTTGTGTTTTTGGGGGATTTGTATGGGGGTTGAGATATGAGGGTTGGAGCGTAAATCGTGGAGCGAATATTTTGCTACTGAAACTCTCGTACAAATCAGCCTTGCAATTGTTATTAGGTATTGTCTTATATAAGAAAACGAACAAAAAAAGGAAAAAAGAAAAAAGTGAAAAGTAACACGATGTGTAGCCCTCGATAAATACGTGTAATAATATACGATAATAATTATTAGCAATTTATAAATGTACATTTCTCCTTTATATGTCGTATCTAATTTATTATGAAGCGAATTTTTAATACCTGTAATGTCGTAATTAATAATATCCCTCTGCATTAAACGTGCTTTCGATCCTCCACCCCCCCCCGACCCCCCCCCCCTTCCAATCTAATTGATTACGATTAACCGTAACGTTAATGCTTCTAATATGCTAGTCAAGCGGATACAAATCAGAAGTTTGTAAAAGAGTACCGTTTTTTCTCTCCTCTCTATGGCCCTTTTATAGGTGTAACTTTTCACGTGATAGTTTCTACTTGTTGACAAAAAAAAAAAAAAAAAAACAACAGAGATAAGGTAATATCATTGATCATCAATTATTCTCACCTTTATTACGATTATTGATTATGATTACTATTGTAACGTGTAACAGTATGCTCAATAAAAACTTTTCTATAATTCGAACAGTGGATGGAACAGTGCTAATGTGGTATACAAATAATTGTGTAATAAAATTTCGTATGCAGAGCGAAACTAATGCTTCGTCATCTAATTATTTTCTTTTCTCTTTGTTTTTACACTACCTCGCGAGTGTAATGATTGTATAACGAAAGAGTAACGAAACAGACCTGTACCAGGAAAAGATGATTACAGGGTTAACAATAGCCCCGACACGATGCAACGTATGTGTGTCATATTTGCATCGAAATCTTTTTCTTTTTTTTTCTTTTTGGTATTATAAGAGCGCGCATTTGTGCCGTCTGGCAATCAAGATGACGGACGAAATATTATCGGTGAACAGACTGTCGGTATTTATAGATACGGTTGTAATGTTATAAATAACCGATCAATCTTATCAACTTGTGATATTCCTATAACGTGCGAAGTGATTATGTTACCTACGCGTGATCTAGGCCTGGATTTCTACTAAAACCAACGAAGCACGTATCATTAGATTAATAAAACGGAGGATGAAGAACTTCATAGTAAAATTTTAATAGAAACTCATTTTACTTTCTTGCTTTTGCGTTAATTACAAGGAATGACTAATAATAACTAGATACGAGCGAACGAAGAATCTGATATTATAATTTTATTCGTAAAAGTTATTTGCGTAAAACAAATTATGATGAATAACTATATATATAACTATAAACATAATAAAACAATGATAAATTTTGTTCATAAAATATATAACTCGCTCATATTTAATTATTAACCATTCTCGATACAATTAATACAAAATTAGGAAGGTTGGGCAAGCAGAATATTGCAAAACAATTGCGCAAGGAGGGGAATGAAGATTAAAAGATACGTAATCGAAGAAAATAAATTAGGCTTTGTTAGCAACGAAATTTTAATAAAATTCGAAAACACGAATACAATGTTGCTTAAAAATGCATATCTTTTGAAATTCTCGTTACGATAAGAAATAGTCGGATGCTTTCCACGCGAAGGAGGCACATGAACAAGGATTACAAGTGGAAATATTTATTATAAATCAAAACTTACATTATTTAAATAACAGTACTTGCACCTGAGAGCTACAATACCTTAAACAATTTATAGAATAAAGCGACTACTTCCGACAATAAGTGAAGACTAAAAACCTTATTCCTAATATTGTATCACATCTATTTCTCGACTATGAAGAAGTAGATCGATCGACGTTGATCTACGGCCCACGTAAAACTCGAGACAGAAGGTAAATTTCCTTAAGGTAAAAATAAAACAGTGTTCCCTTCTATGCCAAAATAAAACTTACTAAAATATCTAATAAATAATAAAATCGTAGATTTAAGCGATTAAAAATTACAGCTGTCTTTTACCGCTTACCAAAAGCTGAACATATATTACAAATGAATATCAAAGAAGAAGATTTAACAAAATAATTTTAAAAATCGAAATTGCTTCAAAATCTGACCTAATTTAACCAATAGTTAAACATTGAAGTTACATCTCGTACAAATAATTGCGTCGTTTAACTAAAGGATAAGAATTAAGCCAGATATATGAATATATAGTGCCAGTTCCTATATTATTATTAAACATATAGAAACAATTTTAATTCGATTGCACTTAGATTGCACTTAAAAATACCCGTTATAAGCCAGCTGGTGAATCGTAAAAAAAATTGTATATTGGATATTGCTACATGCTAGTTAAAATACAGGAAGCGGAATTGTCCACGTTAAGAATGATTGTGAAAAGGTGAAAAATAAAACCCAAAGCAGAATAAAAAGTACTAATTCTAGGCCTTCAAGCTCTCAGGCGCATAATGTGATAGCGTATATCGTTAAATGCATGTTTTCTTTTCCGGGATAATGAGAAGAGCACACATGAAAATCAAATGAAAAACGATGTACTACAAGAATGAAGTGAAATTAACGATAAATAGGAAATAATGATTATTTAAAAAACGACTAAGAATCATCATCGATGAACGCAGGACTAAACACCGAGGTTGTATTGCGCAGTTTCGAATAAAAAAAAAAAATGAAATCTCGCCTTGTCACCGGAAAATTGCATGAACTCGAAAAACGAACCATCGTATCGTCGCTACGACTGTAAATGATTCCTATACACCAGATATTCGGAGTGTAATCCTGAATCTTTTGAACTAGGCCAGTCCAATGGAACTCACGTTATAAAGATTTTGCGATAAAGCAAATTTCTTTTTTCTATTTCGAAAGATCTTTCTTTGTCTTTTTTAAAACTCTTTCTCAGTTATTCAACAATTTTACACATGCGAAGAGAGTTTATAACAAGCAAATTTTTAAAGTGTGTTTAATAAGCAAATAGCCACTGTGTAAAAGTTGCTCTTTTTCTTCAATTGGATACGTTACTGTGATAGAACAAGTATTATAATAATATAGTAATAATTCATTACTATATGTATATATAGATATATATATATATACCGTCATTCGTTGTCATCATGCATTGATGAAAATATCTCGTAATAGATTACATTCGCTACTTTCTTCCGTAATATTTCTATATAAGTATAATTATAGTTGCATTCCATGCAGCCATGAAAGCAACTACAATTACTCTGTACAACATAGATTAATTATTAAATATTCGCGACAATGATTTCCATGCTTGTTAGTATAATTCTGTTCGCCGTGTGACTATAGAGTAAACTATAATCACCATTGCGACTGAATACATACAGTAATCAGTCATTATAGCAACTGGTTTTGTAATGAAAGAGTTAAGCGATACATGTTGTGTGAAATCTGTAAGAAATGGCAACGCTAAACAAAAACGTGAGGTTCTTAACTCGAATAAAGCTTATATCTACCGTAAGGACTCGACTAATTCAAACGATCATCATTCTACGTCGTCGTGACTGCTACTCATCGATCAGAGGATTTTTCAGACTCAGTTTTTAATTCACAGCCGGTTACAATATACGATTCTTAACTTTTGAAAACAATAACACGATGTTCAGGGCGATACGTAAATTTTGCTAAAAAGATATCCTCATCCCAATAAAAATGGCTCCAAGGAAAGATAAGAAGAATAAAATTTTTCCTCTTCGAAATAATTTAAATAATCACGATCTTATAATACAACATACCATATCGAACGCATAGAGAATAAATTAAATATCTGCGAATACGTAAGTACTTATGTATACAATTATAAATAGGATAGAGAAATCAAACGTCGCCAGTCAGATTGGCTCTTTCCTCTATACTGTTTACACGTTAGCATCTGCATAACTGAACTCTGAGACAGAAACGAAAGGGAAAGCGCGGTTCTCCCCCTTCTATCTTGTTACAATCATTAATATGACGATGAATATACTCGCATTATTCTAACGTGCACGGTGTATGTGTGTCTCTGTGTGTGTAAGAATACATTCAATAATGCTAAGCGACATACAAATGTTCCCCCTATGTTTAAATGTGACTGCACTTTTTCTTCGGATTTTATCCGAGTGTCGATCGAAAAAAGCTAGAGCTCGTGGAATGATTACACGTTGTCATGTTACTTCGAATATGATAATAGTGATCAACGAAAGGGATATGTATACGCGTGTACGGCCTGATTAGATGCATGTAGATACAAGTATGGACGTATACTGTGTCTAAGAAGAAAACTGTCCGTCGCTTTTTCTGTACAACGCGAGAAAAGAATTGAATACATCGCGGTATTTCTTTCTTTCTTTCTGTTAGGTCAATGTAAGTTTGCAGCAACGAATCTCTTCTATTATTCGAGTGAAAAGACATAGAACGCAAGGAAATATGATTAACTTGAATTCGAATTTTGATTCAGATGCACGTTCAAAGCAAGATAGACCAATTCGCCTTGCAGACATTGTGTTTCTTTCCTTTCCTTTTTCTATTCCAAAACGATCAGTCGCTAGCACAAAGCCATAATAATTCGTTCCGTGTGTCGAGCACGAACAGCAACATGAAGTACTTCTTTTTTACGGTGCGTCTGATTGATCGAGAAAAGCAGCTGGAATGTGCTGTTATACGTTAAACGATTCAGATAGAATGGACATCAGTCAATGTTTCAACTAAACAATGCAGAGCCCTTTTATCATCCTGGCGTTATCGTTTCGCGTATAGCTCTCTTATGTGGTATCCCTTTACTGCGCACGAACGTAATACTTCCGTTCCTGAAACAAAAGAGGACGACGGTTTTCTAAAGAAATCAGTTAAAAAAAAAAAATCCCAAGGATCTCGTGCCTTCAAAATGCAACTTATTTTCTTCTGACAATGGAATCTAGAAGGCTAAATGTTAACAAATTTCGGAAACTTTCGACTGGTCGCTACTGATTCAAGATAAACTGAAAGAATTTCGAAAAAAAAAAAAAAACATGAAAAATAATAAAAAAATTTCTACCAAAGACACAAGATCTGTATGAAACTCTGACAAAATTGTTACAGAAGCTGGAAAAAGAAATAATATTAATTCGTATGTACCATGACAAGCCAAAACTCGATATCAAGTATCAACATAACATTTACAATAATTAATTACTGCTCGTACAAGGGGTGGTTTCGAGTATATACACAAGCCAAATGTTACATTTTCCCATGCTAGCTACGGGTTTTACATAAAAGGAGCAGTAATTAATCGCCACGACACAGAATGATGATTCTCGATCATGATCTTGTTACGATTAAAAATCTGCACTGTGGCAATGTCTATAAAAAAAAAACAAAGGAACAGAGGTGAGTCGAACGATGGTATGCGTGGTGGTCGAAAATGACACACAAAAAAATTAATAACGATAAAAAGACTTGTCTGTGCATCGGCATGAAACATCAGGGATAGAAAAGAAAAAAAATAAACAAAAAAAAAAATTAAAAATTGTTCTACAAAATCTACAAATACGCACCTGCTACAGAAACCCGGTCTAGTTTCGCCCCGGTATTTTGCTGTCCAGACGAAATTGTACTCCAGAGTGACATCCTTTTATCTAAGTCCCGGCCCGCAGAGTACTCAAATCAAAGCGAAACAAAACGACAACGCAAATATCGAAAAAACGACTGATAACAATGATGGTTAAGAAACACAAATGGCGTGCGAGGAGAATTAATAATGCAAACCTGTTACATACGCATTCTTGGTTTCATACAAAGGTTCCTACATGATTTGGTTATATAACAAATAAAGAAAAAGGAACACAGACACAGAATATGATAAGGATATACCCCATGATACACGACAATCCCATATATAGTCGAGTAACAACCATGTTCAGTTAAAAAATAATTTATTCGCTCGCTCGTTAAAGTCTCAAGGCACTACTTATATTAAATAATCCAGCTTTCGTAATAATTAATCACGAGTTCAGAAACATTGTACCATATGGTCGAATAATAATAGGATATCTTTATTCGTTTATCCTTCTTTCCCTTTTGAATAGAAAGTTCGAAGTCTAGAAATGTAGTTGGAGATTAATTTAAAAAAATAGTGAGGGATGATACAAGGTGCCCCGAACGAGAATAAGAAACGCAGGCTCTTGAGATCTTCTTTTTAAAATATAGTCATTTGTTACACAAATGAGGATAGTTTGAAAATAATAACATACGTATATACGTAAATATGTATTGTATGTATACAACGAATACTTTTTGAAGAAGAAAAATAATAAAACACTTATGGGAAAACTTCGAGACACCTCACATCGTGTTAAAACTATAGGATACAGTCAAGTGTAATCCTAAGCAAGATGAAGAATTCCTCTTCGTTATATAATAAAACGAGAAAAATATAAAATTCGTGTTAATTATAATAAGTGAAAAATGAATGTAAACTATTGACACGAGTCATCTGAGGCTTGAAGAAGACTGTTTTCCGTTATTAAAAATTAAGAACAGACTACGTATACGAGAATATCGCAAGAACAACCTGTTACAAAAAATGATTCTTCGCATGTTGAACTGCAAATCGTTAGATTGATTATTATTAATTTTCTCTACACATTCATCATCGTGAAATTGTCACCTTTGCAAATCTATACTGAACTATATAGTTAAGCAAAAGCCGCTGCTAGAATTGACTACTTGTAATTCGTGTGCGTAGTTTCACGGTGTTCTGGCTTACATGATAAAATAGCTCGAACATAAAACAATGTTACTTTTCTTATCATCCTATCTCAGCCAAGAGTAACACGTGAGACGGCCGATTCGTGTAGTTTCACTACGAAAATAATTGTCTCTGGAAGCTTATTGATTTATTCTAATTGCTTTCTATACGATTGTGTATAATACAAGCGTAAAAAGTTTAAAACTGTTAATAATAATAATTATAGATAAATAATGCGATGTGATAAAAATAAAATGCTTTGTAGAAAAGCACCTATCCATCGAATTTCAATTGATTCGCTTGTCTTTAAAAAGTACGGAATACAAATATCTTCGATATTTTTGTTTAAAAGGCAGAATACGACGAAAAAAACACACAGAGAAATTAACGTGAAGTGAAAGGGCATCGTTATCACAGCTTACAAGTGGAAGTAATTTATAAAAGACTGTATACTTTTTCTACGCGATACTTTCCCAAATAAGAAAAGAGTTACAAATGGAAAAATAGCATCGAAGGATTATAGAAATACTCGTTTAGTAAATGTAATAAAAGAATGTGCAGTTATGATGTGCTGTCGTCATTGTCAATTGGGGATATCTGGCTGCGAGAAAAAACAGTATATCAAATGCCCAAAAAAATTGCCAAAGGCCCATACCTACGTCCAAACTACTATAAATTCCTATAAATGCTTGCATTTAAGAGGAATCGTTTAAGATAGTTTCCAAAAGATCGCAAATTCCTCAGCGTATTTGGATTACACTATCGTGGAATTTAAAAACGAATACCTAAATATAACTTCTCCCAAACAATAGTACGCTTTCTTTAAATAATTCTTTCTCGTTCTAGAAGTATAGACTTTTCGATGCTGTATACACCGAAAATCACCATGCGACTGGGCATAAATCGAACGACAGGCAATACTACAGACGAAGAATATCCTACGTGGAAGAGTGAATCCCGAAAGCTTGGAAGATCTTGTTTTTAAAACCCGGTTTGTTAGGACTAGCGTCGTTGTGGCCAGACTGTCCTTCATGTAGCGCCCTTTGTACCAGCGGCAGCGAGCCCTGTGATTGTGTGTTGTGTCGCCAATTCATCAGAACGGGCCGGATAACGAAAAAAGAACAAAAAGAAAGAAGAAAAGGATAGTAGACGACTAATCGTGTGCTACAACATGCAGTGCAACTAAAATATTTCTTTCTTGTATCCGACACAACTTACCTCGTCGTGTTGCTCGTGTTCACTGTTGGCTAAACTGGATCGCGAACCGCGTCTCGTCGACCCTTTTTCTTCCCCTAAAATTTGCGCGACTTTCCCTTGCTTCACGAACTCCAATGTCTGCTTCAAATTAAACGAAAAAACTTAAGTAACAAATGCCTGCAATTTTTTTTAGTCGAAGTGATTGCAATACTTTTAACGATACAATCTATCTTCTGTAAAATTTGATCACTTTAATACCGTATATTAGAGAGAAATTATATTCGTCTAATTCATTTCCACGCCGCGAAAATTTTGTTTATATTTTATATTTTTCTATTCTTTCGACCTCTTTTACTGTACTATTCAAGTATTATTACAATAAAAGTAAAAATATCTACGCTCGGTTCAGATTTTATATCCAAGCAATTATTGAACTTACCTCTTTTCGTGACCTAAGAGCGCAATCTTCTAGAGTTTCGGCCGCTTCATATTTTCCTTGTCTTCGATACAACGCACCAAGATTCTTTAGAGTAGTCGTGACTGTAGGTGAGTCCACTTTAGCAGCTTTGTGCCAACCTCCATATTCTCCATACGGAGCATTCTCTTTATTTCTATGTTTATTCTCCTCTCTTTCTTCAGCAACCTGAAATAGAAAAATGTTTTCCATAATGTCACAGACACTTATATCCTAAATACCATTCTTAAAACCACCGAAGGCATTCTTACCTGCCAGATTGGTTTGTTATCACCAGCAATAGCACCAAACTCTTTCTCGTGTGCTCTAGTCAATACTTGTTTGTACAAAACTTCCGCATCCTTGTACTTTCCTTGCTTCAAGTAACACGATGCCAAATTATTTTTCGTTTTCGCGACATTAGGATCGTCCGGTCCAAGTTTGCCTTCGTAGATCTCCAGCGCTCGCAAGTAATAGCGCTCCACTTCTTCGTATTTACCCTGATTCTGGCAAAGCAAGGCGAGGTTATTCAGCTGCTTCGCGACATCAGGATGATCACGACCGAGAACCTTTTCTCGGATATCAAGAGCACGTTTGCACAACGGCTCAGCCTCCTTGTATTTGCCTCGTTTTCCATATAAAACGGCCAAGTTGTTCAACGTGGCAGCGACTGCAGGGTGATTTTCACCGAGCGTCTTTTCACGAATAGCCAAGGCATCGTTCAGCAAGTTCGCTGCTTCTTTATATTTATTTTGATCCCTATATACTAAAGCAAGGATATTCAACATCGTAGCGACGTCAGGATGATCGTGACCAGAAGTCTTTTCCAGATCTTCCAGCGCTTGTTTACAGAGAGGAACGGCCACCTCGTAACGGCCTTGGCTGGCGTACTGTATAACCAAATTGTGCAGTGTACGCAAGCGCGCGGGTATCTCGTATCCAGCGTTCACTTGTTGTGCAAATTGCGAAGGCGGTGTCGGTAATATCGCTGCAATAAAAATGGCGAACATTGCAAAAAGTGGTCCTTATCGGTAGCTTAAGCCTGTGCGAATACGAAACCTTACTAAAGTGTTCGTCAACAGTAACACAACTTGAAACGAAGCTACCTTGTACTCTTATACATTGGATGAAGTATCTTCGAATCTAATGGAGAAAATTACAAAATAATTTCAGTAAAATCCCTTCGTGTTATTCACACAGACTTAAGAGAAAATTGGAGCACCTAAAAAAGATGCTTGATAAAAAAGAGAGAGAAAGCGAACGTACACTTACTATTTCGGTCGTCCGCATCATCATCGGGGAATAGATCAACCACAGGATCATCTGGTGGCCGGTCTTTTGCATTTTCATCATCCGCAGAAGGATCAGGATCATATTGCTTCATGCTTTCCATAAAATCTAGATGTTTCTTCTGTTCTTCCAATTGGACTAGCTAGTAAAATAAGAAATATTTTAGTCTCTTAAACTATATATTTCTCTATGTGTAATATCTTTATATATAATCTATATACATAACATAAGCTCGAATAATTCCGGCAATATGATCGCAGCAATTCGATGCAGCATGGCGTCAAAAGAGCTACCATTTCTATGAGTATATTATATATATTTATATATACATATGTGCAACTCTTTATCGATGTCATCTTTGTGGAATTTCTTACAGTAAGATAAGTTAAGGAGAAGAATAAACTTGTGCAATTTTAGATCTCCAGATGTAGTTCCGCAATTACGCGTAATCGATAGCCTAGCTTCGACACCTCGTTCACATTCTTATCATCTACTTTACATTTGACTACTTACTGCTTGCTGACTGGCTTGCAACTTCTGTTGCGTTCCAGCCAATTCATCCCTTAACCAGGCATTCTCTTGGCACAACCTTCTCACTTGCGTTCTAAGCTTTTGTTTCTCAGCCTCTACCATTTGTAAATGATTTGCAAGTGCCATCATGACCTGTGCTTCACCAAGGCCCAACTCTATCATCTCAATGTTCTTCGATAGCAAGCTAGCTTTGTCTCTCGCGACTGGTGCATCCTGGGTCTGTAGGGCTTGTAGAAGGCCCCCATGTTCGACACGGAGGGCTTCCAGACCCTGGGATACAATTCTGGCACCAGCCATAATTTCTTCCTGCGTCATGGCCGTCATTCTACCAATATTTTCTATTTTTTTGCTAAAAATTGAAAAAGTAGAATTATAACGAGAACTCAGCTGAAAAAGGAACATTAAAATTCTACGCAATGACTTAAATTTAATATTCAATATAACGAGTTTATTTTAAATATTAATTCAATTCGCGTTAGAGTATCGTTTTTAATTAATACAGTAGAACCAATCTTTAATTCTTCACAGATATTTTAGAAATTTCCAAACGACACATTTTGAAATCATTTTCTGTAATTCTTTTTATGAAGTATATAGATAGAGGCTGTTTTCATATATCGTTGCTTCTAATTTCTCTTTGTTTCTAAACAAATTTTGTTATGTTTTCGTTATCGGTTCCAGTATTAAAAAGGTTATGTAACGAAATGTAGAATCTTTTTTACAATTTATATTAGCATCAACGTAAACATGATAAGATACATTTATTAGAATGATAAATACGCAATGATAACAAGACTCTATTATGCATAGACCTCTGGTTCTCGTAACCAAGGCAGAAAGCATAAAGAAAAAGGTAAAACAGAAGTAAGCGGTATTTGGAACGACTTGCTTTACGCGCCAATAATTAACCGCAATCAAAAATAGGCATCGTGAAGTATTTCAGTCCAGGCAAGCAGAACGTATCCGGCATTGGTACGTACAGAGAATGTTTTCGAGCTTAAGCTGGTAGAACGGTTTTATTTTAAAATAAAATAAATATACAATCTCAGTGATCCAATCGCCGATCATGACGGCTTAAAACATTTTTCGAAATACTCGAACGTCGATTACTCTAAAATTAATTCGAATAAAAACTTACCCCATGTCAGGGCCACGTTAAATCCACAGAAATCAATGGTTTAATATATACGCGCAGGCGCAATTGCCGCGGCGCTTCTTCTATGCGACACCAATGTACCGAGTAAAAGTGAATTACCAAGAAGAGAAAATTATCAAAAACTCTTACGCGTTACACATACGATTATTATTAACGGGAGGAATATTCGCGCGAAGAATCAAGTAACGACACGACGACAGATTAAAATCAATTGCAGACAGGCGAAGTTTTCGACAGAAAACTCACCCCATGTCACGACCGCGTTAAAACACAAGCGAAATCAATGGCTCGGTAGTTCTGCGCAAACGCAACAACCATGGCGTGCTCTTTTAATGCGACAGAATATATATAGGTGTATAGAGAAAGATGGTGAAATTTCACGAGGGAAGAGCAGAATTCGCAACGCCGTTGCCAATCGATAAAAACAAATCGGACGAAATATGTGTTAGCGAAAAAACATAAAGAAATGATTGACGTGGTCACGGCCGGATCAGGAATTTCAGGGTTCTGCACTTGTAAACCTTGACCTCGTGCAATCGTCCTTCCAAACAAGCCTTGACCTCACCATACCAAATGAAACACTGTATCGTTTAACAAATGTACTTGAGCAATACTATTTCGCTCTTTCGACATTGACAGCTACTTCCGATCAATTGATTTGTCCAAGGACTTATAACGTAGAAGGGTAATAACATTCTTAATTACCAGCATGATAATCTTTGTGAATCGACTTTCCAATATAAGCGAGCAGGAAGCGTGGTGAAGAAAGCACGAAAGTCTCGGGTCGATACATTGATTTTTTTACGAAACCTGCATTATAGGATATCAACAGGGAAAGTGAATGTCGCAGCTAATATGTACACAATGGAACCAGTGACACATCGAATCACTCAAAATAAAAACTGATTGACTGGATTTTTTGAAAATTTCTCAATTTTAATATTAGAATACACAGTTAACATTTAATTCTTTGGAAGCGGTGAAATTGATCAGTTTGATTCCTATTAGCTCACATGACAAAATTTTTCATGTCACTTTTTCCTTCATCGACATATTGCGACATCTGAACGCGCTTCAGTTTACGATGGAAATTATTTTCAGTGGTTCGCGCATGCAGTCGCAAAGATTTCCTCGACGGCGTGTATTCGATCGTATTGCTTGAAAAACTGAGCAAAAAAGACATACGTGAAGTTTCTAATGAAAGTGTGCTGCAATTAGAGCTTGGTATGTTTACGTAAAAACGTAGCGACTTAGATATAACTGACCATAAGCCTGGTGTTAATAGGAAAAGAAAATGGAAAAAATAATAGAAAAAGTACAGATAACGATCAAAATGGATTCAAATGGTATAAGGATTCGTAAGTAGGGGAACTACTCACATTCTATAAGCGTTCAGCGTTTTTGACATATCTGTTCTACCCATCGGTAATGTTGGACTCTGTTGGACCTACCTAATCCGTGTACAAAAAAAATTTAACTTTCTACTATATCGATCTGTCTGTCGTTTCTTCGCGGACAATCGCGACTGTATTGTCACTCTCAGTCAATCGAATCTGTTGTAAAAAAGTCATTTATCTCGTTTTTCAATCGTATAAAAATAGAATCTATACAATATACATATATATACACTACAATGTGTCCCGCAATGTGATTTCTAAAGGGGGGCACCCTCGCGGAATCGCGTTTAATTCTTTACTGAGGACTAACGTTTGGCTTCGCACCCTCTTGCATGAGAGACCGACACATCCGGGGGCAGAGGGGGATGGAAAGATTGCGCATGCGTTCAGAATTCAGGGGTGTTCCTACAACTGCACGAAGAACGTGCATGGACACCGGTATGTCCACGCCAGGTATGCATAACAAAATGAATGATGTCTTTCTACGTTAAGAAGAGCTTCGTGCTTAGCGTCGTTACGACCACATACACAAATAAACGTCAGTCGGTCAGTAGGAATAACCGGAGGGTGCGTAAGGGTACGATGAATGAAGCTTCTAAGAGAGGGTGCTACGCGTGCATGATACTTAACACTTCACGGGGACGCGTATCCGCGTCCACCTTTTATCATTCCTCCCGTCTGAACACTTTACGAAACAGGATACACAGTATAGTGTAAAAGTCTTATATCATGTCGTTACTGATTTTATAACGTTGACTTAGAAACCTTAGAAATAAATTCCCCCACGTGTTATGTACATGAAAACGAATTTTAAGTGATCCTCTTTATGGCGTTGCTTGTTTTGATGCACAAACTTTTTCAAAATATTGCAATCAACAAGACCTTGATGTGAATACTATAAAATATGTATGAGATCATCTAATACGAATCAGTGAAGGAAAGGAATTCAGAAACGTAAATCAGTTTCATGAAACAACTAATTTCTAATAGAATTATAGCAAAAACATATTCAAAAATTTTTCGACACAATTTCTAAAGATGCTGTTGTTATTAAACTAAGATTTCGTAAAATATTATTTTTCATTAACGTATTTAATTACATTTATTTTTTATATAGTTTACTCTAAATTAATATTTTTTTGCAATTACAATTCCTAAATACACTAGAATTAAAATAACCATTATTCAAAAAATATAATTAGAATATCCATCTATCTCTGAGATTAAAAATATTTCCGTTTGATTGATAATCTTAAACTTTTGCACAATTGAGAAAAGTGCACGATTAATAAGTAACTATCGAGTTTTAATTAGTTTTTTCTCTTCGCGGCTTTCTTTCGTAATTAATAGTGTTAAAGTGATGCGCAGACATAAAAGCGTATCGTATTAATGAGAAGAGCTGGTAGATACATATCATGTAAACAAATGCCGGTGCGGAGCAACGGCGGTAATTATTGGTGAACCAATTAATTTCGTCTGAAGTTTGCGGAATGTTTTAAGTCTCCACAGAGCCGGCAAGAAGCACACATAGAACGCCAGTTTTCGCAATCTTTCTCACTTCAAGGGGAATAGAGACGAGGTAGCTGATGACTCATAGCATGACGACAGAACATTACAAGTGCTGTACCATGTGCGCGCCCGTTCGTAGAGAAGTGTATTACATGCAACCGTATCTACCCAACACATAAAATTGCTTTCACGAATTTAATTCGACGAACCTGCTTATGAGACTATGGTGGCGTGATTGATCATACAGTGCTTCAAAACCTTCCTCGTTTATCGTCGGACCAACGATTTATCGAACATTCATGCTCATTTCTTGTCAGAAATTTTATCTTTTATAAAAACATATCGATGCAAATATAAAGGCATACTATCGGAAATAAGATAAAAGAGAATGCTTAAAAAAGTTAATATTATCACAATTGGTGAGTTGACCTTTGGGAATATCTTACGAGTTGAAGGTGTATATATGTATATATATATATGTATGTATATATATATGTATATTGTATATGTATATTGTATATGTATTACAAATCGATAAGAGGATTGAGAAGAACACGTGCGTGAGCATTTGACGTGAAATGAGGTAAACAATATGTATACATACTATAGGTTTAATACAATTATCTTACATGGCAAAGCGCCATTTTTATCTTAAGAACTTCACCCTAGAAAAATATGAAATGTAATAATTTTTAAATAAAAATTTAAAATTATCTAAAAAAATGTTGCATACGTTAGTAACCCAGTTCCATTTCACATTTACTGATACATATGTAGTTAGAAATCTATAACTTGATAAGTAAAATTTTGCATCGCATTTTCGAAAGTACAGTAGAAAGAGGTCAGTGACAGTACAGGAAGGATAATGAAATTTTCAACTACAAATGGTCGTCACAACGTGAAACAATCGAAGATCTATATTTGTAAAGAGTAACGGCTGAATCGCTGATTGAAATTCATATCATATAACAATTGCATACTCGTTTCAAGCTTCGTGCATATATAATCAATTGTGGTGACAATTTATAGAAGACGTTTATAGAAACTCCATTATATGAATTCCTGAAATATCTGAATAAATAATAGAACCACTCCTTTGAATTGTTCTATAGTTTTCTAATTTCTTTGAGGTTAGGAATTCGGGCTGCATAATACGACGGTCAATTGAACATCTGTGCTAGTTTCTTTACATTTAGATGTTCAATAACTGCACATAGAATAGATAAAAAGCTCACGGAAGAATATTTACAAACAAAAAAGATAAAACAATTTAAAAAAAATTGATTGATATACTGTTAATCCTATCTCCGCTTATCCGATATTCTACGATTAATCTTTGCTTATCTACGTACATTCATTTATGTAACGATACGCATAGAATACATAACAGAACCGAATGATACATGACACCGAATCATTTTTCTTAACGCAACAACTTCGACTCCTTTTAATGAATTAGTGAAAATCCAATGAAACGCGCTCCTTTCTAAGTATACCAGAATAGGGATAATTATCATTACAATCATCGTCATGGTCACTGGTTTTCTGTCATGGTTCCGCAGAATCTTACGGAAACAAATTAACATCATTTGCTTCCGGCTGTAACCGCCTATCGAAGGCGTGGCAATTTAAAACCGAGGAGTCTGATTATATTCTCTATTCATATGACAAGAAACGCAAAAGATACTCGGAAATTTGATGGTGAATGAAAGCTTACCCTTGTGAACGGTCCACGCAGGAATTCTCCCCTGTTCAGTGTATCATCCCCCTTTCTTAATAAAGGGCAGGATGCCTCGATGCGACGAACCTTTAAAAGAATTTTTTTACGTTGAATGCATACATTCTTATAGATTTAGCTCATACAATATTTTACAATCGGTACAACGACGATGTACAATGATTCACGGCAACGATAATGTTGAAAAAAGTGGATTCCACTCACCGATTTCGGTCGCGGATTCACTGTGAAACGATGCTCACGATAGGAAGGAATAGTTGATTGAACTCTCGTTTAGAAATCGTCTCCACCGGCAAGAAGGAACACGAGAAAAGAGGCACTAAACTTTATTTCTGCACGTTTGATGACAGACTAAGATGGCGTGGACCAGGTACAAGTTAATAAAAGTACAATAACCACATATTTTACAGTCCGAATGTTGAATAAACGGCCATTAAACGTAGTCTACACTCTGATAATAATGTAGACTACCGTCAAATCCCGTACAAATATAAAATATGTTCTTTGGAACGAATAAATTGACGACAAAATATCCAGAATGTACGTCGACAGTCAGTCAATTATAAAAACGCGATTGAAGCGACTCTGTTCGATCGCAGCGCCAGTTACTGGAATTTTCTGAAATTCGTCGGTTTCTATGAAACGACATCGTATTGTAAAATTGGTTTATCTTCACATACGGTATCATTAATTCGTTCGTTGTAAACGATTTAAATATAATATAGCTCATCTAGTAGGAATTGACGTTTCGCTCAATAAGATATGCAATATTTTGGCGTGAATTATTAACAATTTAGCTACGATAAAGAACAGAGATATAAATGCAAGTAATGATGACTAACTAGGCCATCATTCATTATACCTATTTTTACTTCATTGCTTATTCATACTATATACATACATATGCTTTTCAAATGGAGGAAATGCTTTGGAAATAAGAAAGAACTTGATATATTGCGGTAAACCATATTTATTTGAATAATTATTATTTGAATAGTAAATAGATACAATAGAGAACGTTTTTAGCAGGCCAACTTCCCAATAACGGCAGAGAACTATCAATATTTTTTTTTCTTCTAAAAGAGATGCATATCAATGTATGGAAGCATCGTTCGTTTTCATTTCTTTTAAAAACCTCTCAATAATTAAGAATAATGATATAGATTAATTCGTAATCGCCTTATTAAAAACAATTAAAAGTATTACCGTACAGATAAATATTGCTAACTTGAGAACAGTTAAAATTTCTCATACGTGTAATGGCATTTATAATCACTCCTTGGCCTAAAATAACAAAATGCTATATTATAATAAGAGATTGCATTGCGACTCTTTGTATCGTGTGAGAAATGATCGGTTTATCGGACATATATTTTCCTGTAGTTTTTTGTCTATCTTTTATGTCCGACATCTGAGCATCTTGTTTTTTTTTTTTTAAATGGCATCAATATCAAAATCATCCTCATCATCTGAGTCTTCATTGACTACAGCAGGCTTCTGTATAGGCGGTGACTGTTGTGGTTTTAGCGATTGTTTGGCTCTATCGTCGTATTCAATCTATAACAAAAACAAATATATAGTTTATATGTGTAATTTGGAATTGTATAGAAATATAAGTTATTTACAGGGCAGACATTTACCTCTAAATCGTCGTCTTCTTCTTCTGGTTCAGAATCTTCTTCTTCTGCTTCTTGTAACCAGGTTAAAAACGGTGCAGCTTTATCGTGAATTTCTTGGGATAAATCTTTTGATACATATTTTTTAGTTACCTTGTTCGACCATTCGAACAAAGCTTTTTCTTCCAAAATATCAGCATCGTAAAAGAGCTAAAACAATAAGCAAGATCTATTAATTAAAACATATACTCATAAAACAATTACCGAAGAATTCACGTCAGTAATTTGTCTTACCTTCAGAATGCCAGGTACTTTCGGCATCAAAGCATCTTTATGGAGGGCTATCACTTGTTCGATTCCTCTAATTAAATATTTCTGTGCCTTGATATCATCGTGGGTAAAACGAAGGAGAAGTACTCGATACTTTTTGGCTTGAGCAGCAATATTCTGATCGAAGAGTAATTCCGCCAAAATCAATGGTGCTTTTGTCTTGATCTCTAGACGTTCAGCCTCTGCAACCAGCTCTTTATGATTATCCAATTGCCCAGCATCGCGACGACATTTAACTAATTTATAAAACATATCCATCCTTTCTTTTTCAGTCTTATCGAGATCATCGCTAATAGTCATTCCCTTTGCGCCATCTGTTAAGTCTTGTAAACGGGCTCTAACTGCCTCCTCCGACACGTCGACTGCCCAATTATCGTCATCTCCGTTCTCGTCCGCCATCTTTTCAGGAGCCTCGACCACGATGTCGGTGGTGCTGGTATCATTCTCCGGAGAACCAGATCGATCACCATTAGCAGTAGCAGTGGTTGTAGTGGTGGTTGTTTCACCATTCGCGCGTTTCGAACGTTTACCGCGTTTACCCTCGGTTAGAGAGCTGCCTTGAACAGCAGGATTCAAACTCGGTGGATTTTTCAAGATGTAGGTGTTCAATTTATGATTACTCTCTAATAGTCCATGATAGCCGCATGCTTTACATCCTTGCGAAATGGTTCCTTTCTTCGAGCTGACCATCAACTCGGTTTCGGGATTATCGCAAGCCGGACATAGTACATATTTGCGGATGAATCCATCCAGCAGATCTTGTAATTTCGTAGCATCGTGCGATCCATTCACAATGAATCTTTCGTTTTTGAAATCGAACTGGGTCTGCGCTCCAAGCTCACAGCCAAAGTATTTGGTAGGATAGGTAGCAGGTCTCCCAATCGCTTTGGCTACATCGACCATATTCACGATTACAGTTTTGATACCATTTCCCTTGCCCTCCACTTTGGCTTGGATCCGTGGCATTTTATACCGGTAAAACGCATCGCTGACATTACGGTTTACATTGACACTCCCCATGGTGATTGATGATGTTTCCGTCTCTTGCTCCTTGCTAAATTAATGTCCCTTCCGAGCGACAACAGCAATTTCTGACGAGACGTCGTTGTGAAAACGAGCTGTTGGCAAGTGGTGACGCGAGTGTCAGACTGTTGAAAGCTTCGTTCGATCGGTGACTCTTGTTCTCTCTGGATCTCCTGGCTCCTAATCTTTTGACGTTCAAGTAGGTAACGTTTTCGTCCTCGTCCTCCTGGATCTACTTTCCACGTTTTCCAGCGGCAGTTTGATTGCTGTACAGCGACGTTGCCAGGCAATGGCTACCCGATGGTAGCTCGTTACGTATCGAGTCAGGGTGATTTTCGTTGTCTGCGGTAACGTGTGCCGCACTACCCGCTGACGCCAGTCACGTTTCTCTGAACGGCTGTAGCTTCCGATGCCTATTACTAAAAATTAAAATACGTATTAAAAACTCAATCTTTGAATCGGATTGTATATAATTTAATAATTTTCATAAATTCAGATCATGTCCAAAGAGAGTATGAGCCAATGTCTATACGATTTATTACCCTAAATATTAACCTGGAAAATTTTGAGGTTCTGTGCTTAGGCAGGACTAAATGGTTTAGAAATCGTTGGGTGGTATCTTGATGCAAATATTGCCTCGGTTTGGTGGGCAGAGGGGGATAGTCTTCAATGATCATACACGCTGCCTGCCCGTTGCTTGTGCCCCTAAGAAAGCCTGGGTACAAGGTTGGTGTGGTTAGCTCACAAGTGGCTCGTAACGAACGATTAGACCGGTCGAAAGTGATGATGTTGCCTTTTAGAAATCGCTTGGACAATGTCCTACTACCGCCGCCTTTGCTGTACACCGATCCTTTCCCTCTGGATGATATCCTGAATGTTTCTGAAATTAAACAAAGACCAATTAATCATTTGCTATAGAAGAAAACCAATCTCTAAGTTCTAAACTTATTTAATTTACATTTTATACATTTAATACAATAAACATTAATATATTTTATATTTTATAATTCCAATTTGACCACTCAATTATACAGAATAATATCTTTTCTCGGAAGCTGGATGAGAGGTAACAAAACGTCAGCTACCGTCAAACATTAACATAACGGCTCACGATATCCATGTATTAATATCAAAGGAAACCTAATAAAAATTAGCCATTTGAAATTGAAAATTAATACTTTAAGGATTACCTCAATTATTACCATCAAAACCATACTCTCCCCTCCCCCTCTCTCTTTTCACCATCGAAGACGACTAAAAACGAACCTACGTTCAATCAGCCAAATCATCTCAACCCGAAGAAGACGTGGGACGCCTCGCAGACATGGAAAGAGTCGGGCCTACTAAAACCGTTCGCAAAATGAGAACATCGGAGGATGATTTTCAACATATGGCTCGTGGATCATTTGTGCGTGGGATTTCTTTGTCGATCGTTCGTGAATTTTGCTTGGTGTTTTAATATCATTTAGTTCGCGGCGATTTGACGATCGTCCAGCCGATGTTCGGAGGTGATCGACCATGCGAAAATCATGATAGCGAAAATCACACGCGGACCTGGTCGAAAAAGAGGAACGTCTCGAGGTATGAGTACCGGAAACGACGCCACGAGGATCCTTCGATGAGCATCGTCGGTCAGAAATGAAACAACTGAACGACGAAGTATGACAAAAGACGATTGAGGATAACGGGATATGGATCCACTCGTTTTTGAAGTGTTTTCTGCACCAGCTCGCGTTGGCGGTGCTACTATATTTAATGGAAAAATTTATCATTCGAGTACAGAATTTTTTAATTATCCTTTTATCACGTCATATGACTTGTGGAAAGCTACGCGACTGAACTAATATTATTAGTAGATTGCGGACGTTGATGCATTTGTGAGAAATTTAAACGTGTAGCAATATATAGGATACATATATTTTAGAAAAATATGTAAAATATCCAAAGTAAAATTACAATTTCATATATACCCTTTGTGTAATAAATCGAAAAAGAATATTGTGGAAATCACTGGAACATGTAGCACATAAAATGTATCACGCAAGATATTGAAGAAATTGAAAAGTATTGAGTTAGAAAATTAAGTTTGGTGAATGCTTTGAGAGGAATAACGGGGTATTATATTACTCAATTTTTATTCTTTATACATGTTGAATATTGTAAAACATCGGTTGGTTTTCTGCTTTATCGATGATTAAATAATTGAATAATTAAATAATTAAATATCTCGACTTGAATTTATAAATCTTACTCTTGATCGTAATTTTTACTTATTATTAAACAAGGTGTCTAAAGCCGAATTCATCATCCTCGTTTCATCCGCGGAAAGCAGCGTTCATCCGCTGTGTTTCTACAAACTGAACCAGTGTAAATTCGGCTTAACGAATCGTCAAACTTCTGCGCCAAGATAATAACATTCAGGGGACATTTTTTCGCGTGCGGAGTAACGATAAGCCATCATTGTAATTCTACTCTGCTTGTTCTCTAATGAAACAAATGTTTATATCACGTGATTTTACTTGAATAACACCAAGATTTCCCCGAGATCTTACGTGCGTTAATACGATTCTTCTATTGTATATAACGGACATTAACGTAACTGCGATCGAATTACAGATACAATTACGATTTATACGATAAGCACAGGCGTGTTACGTAAACCTACACGGCAAGCAACCTATACTTTAATTTCTCATACAGCCAAATTGGCCACACGGTTTGACCCGAAAACCAGGCCACGATATTTGACGTCGAGCTTGGATTTTTCCATCGTGATACGTATACTGAATTAAACTATCCGCAAATGTTCTGCATAAATATTCTGCAATCTTCGTTCTTTCAACGTCGCGCTTCTTTTTTCTAATTTATGATCAATTTTCTTTGAAAAGTTTGTACTAAAAGTAGCAAAGATTTATCGTGAAATTCTTCAAAATATATTTCTTAAACGATTCTCTATTTTCTTTTATAGATGTTTTCTGCAATTATTGCGCGTCTTGACGTAGCAATTTTTTTTTTTTTAAACACCAGTGACAAGTAGATCGTAAGTCTCGATTTACTTCGCCTACTAAATATTATAACGATCGCTGTACTTTGGATATTTTATACACTTCTGCGTATCACGCGCATTATACGTATCTTTGAATCTTCAATTTTAAACATCCTCAGCTTGATAATATAATATCGTATTTCTATCGAAACGATGAGTAATATTTCTATTTCGAAATGGGAATGACATTCTAACGTTCTCGCGAGATTTACGTTTGAGATTTCCAAAGCTCCACGGATAATCCTCCTGTCACGTAAAATAAGAAACCGATAGAAAACAATCGTGGTTGCGTATTAACCGTAATATCGACGCGATCATTGTCGACAAGAAGCCAGACATGGCTCGTAACTCCGTAACCACGCTTCCGGTTACGTATTATATATAGGGTGTACCATACGAAGTACTGCATTTCGAATTTCTATTTGTGAAATAGCGAATTTCTTTTCCGAGAAGTGACCATTTCTTTCTCGTCATATATATTATTTTTCCCACTCAAAAATAAATTTGTTTTCCCTTGTAATTGTTATGTAACTCGTAATACGTTTGTGATAATAGGATATAGGAAGTGGGTTTAGGAAAATTGATTATTTGATTTAGAATGCAGGAAAAGAGGAAACAGAGAGTGGGGATACGGAATATATGATCTAATCAATATTCTGCGGAAAACTTGACCGAATGTTAATAATTTAAACCTCGTAGAACGATAAACAGTAACGTGAACGTTCCATGGAAGTCTTCCACGATGAGCAAAGCTATTTCGCCCGTGTACGCTCCAATTGCGAGGCAACGTAACGCGGAAATTTACAATGAAACCTTTTATTTCGTATCGCCATTACGGAGAATTAATTCTCGCGTTGATTACGCTTCTCCTTGCTTCGAAATCCTTACAGATTCGTAAAATGGTGAACGAAATGTTGTATTATTCTTGAATTTTCATTTGCCATTTTCTTCTCTGATTTATATTTAACTTTGTATCCGCGCAGCCAATGAACCGTAGCAGATGCGTTCCAATGTATGGCTTTATATTGCACGACAAATTTGTATTTTCTAAGAGAAGTTGTGAATTAAATGGCATGATAATAACGAAAGAAAAGCCGCAGAATGGCGTACGTGAAAGTGCTTGTTATAGTTGTATTATGTCATCGAGCAAAAGTGTTGAAATGTGAAATTGAAATGCTAAGCTGAAATAGCAAGTTGCAACAATGGATTGGAGTCTGAAATTATGATAGAAAGTTACTATGATGGAACCGATATTGAAATTTATAACAGCAGATTGCGATATCCAGCTACGCTGATAAATTAAGTGGAAATGTGGAAAAATGGTACAACTGTAGTATTTTTGTTCGAAAAATAAGGGAAATACAATAGGACATTATATAAAATACACAGGACGATAGTACTAGTCTATATTATCCACAAAAATGATACTTGATCATAGTATCTGAACATATAAGACACAAATTCGTCTATCAAAGTTTAGCTTTTCCACAGTATCCTCGAATTAAAAATTTCACCACCTGCGTTCTACATTTCTTAAGAGTTGCTTAATTCAAGTATTTAGTTGTAATAATAGATCGAATTATAAAGTTGCGATAACATATAAAGATGCGAAAGTGACTTAATTTTTATATAATTTTATATTGCGTTACGTTAGCATAATGCAATGTTGTATTAAAATTCCTATAAAATGTAATCCTGTAGAAATGAAACGTTCGGTATATAAAATATCATATATAACTGATTACGAGATTTAATTTTTTCATTTCGATAATATAAAAACGCAGTACGACAAACTGAAATTTCAAGTGCATCGATAATCTATCAGATAAATAATCGTTATCATAAAGTAATTATTGCTTTAATGTTCGATGTCCAGTAGCTACAGATATTCACAATGACATGTATTTATAGCGAGAGAATTAATCACACAAAGGAAGCATCGAATTCGCAAATCGAATAAATTCGTACAAACCAAACGCGACATTCTGTAAATTCCGATATTATTCACCGATATCGATGGTGATATTTATATAAATTCTGCAATCAATCTAAAATACGATCGATAGAAACTAATAAAAATATGACAAAATGTAATGGATTTTGTTTTTTATTTAATATGAAATACGGCAATAATACAACACAACAAGATATAACAATTCTCCTCTTCTTCTTTTACGTAGCAACAAGATTAAAAAAATATTTATTCCAGTTGTTCGATAGATTTCATATTATCGATTCCGATTTTTTCGTATTTATTTTATTTCCTTATTTGATAAAAAATAGTAACAAAGTGTAATAAAATTTCGTTCCTATATTTAGTAGAAGATAAAATAATAATAACGAGACGATAGGATATAAGCAATTTTCTTCCGTATTTAATGATTTTATATGATGGTGGGCGCTCGATGGTGGATTAAAAGTCTAAAAAAGAAAAAAAATATTTTTCGAGTAAAATCCCAAATGCCTCAGGATTGAATACCTTCTTGCACTTTATCAACGTTTGCTCTCTTAAAATATTCAGGCACTCGTGTGTATCGAGCGGTCCGATGTCCAGCACGCGGCGTAAAATAACGGCTTAGAATTCTAACCGCGATGCTTCGTATCAATAACCATTTATCAATATAATACTAGTCGGGCTGTCAAATGAGCTTCTCTTCCATTTATATAGAAAGAGAATTTCGTGCACGCGTATGGAGAATAGCAATTACACCATTTACATGACCAGACAAATTATTACACCGGTAAACATAACAGTGGTACAATAGCCAAACTATGATTGTGAATTTATAGAAAATTCAAATACACGGAAATATTTAAAAATATCGAGAGCGTATGTAATATGCGAAAATGTATAAAAAATGTAATTTTGTCTAGAGAATAATAGCTAAGCTACATGTATTTGAGAATTCATGAGAAATCTCTATGTAAAGATATAAAGAATACAAAAATATATAAAATTTCCGAAGCGAAATTAAAGTGATAGAATCTTGTCTGGAGCGCAAGAGCCACGGCGATGTGGAAAAAATGTCCAGCAGAATAGATTTTTCTTTATGTTCCAAACGCAATACCTGAGAGAATTTTTATTAATATCAAGCACCAAAGTACTATGTCTATTATAAATATATATATATATATAATATTAGATTAAATTCTTTAAGATGTTGCCTTTGGAATATAAAATGAAAAAATTATGTGATTCTAGATTTTTGCACATCATTGTAACTGTTAAGCTTGTACAATTATAACACTGTAATTCATTTGATCTCAGGTTTCCACCAATAATACCAACGAAGAGTTAATTATTGTATATATTAAATACAATTTTATTCTGACGAACGGAATTCAACTGTAGCGTTCAATGTCTATAACAATTTTCGTACGGTTTACGCGTGTAATAAACGGGACATACAGAGAGGCACAGCGGGTAGATAAAGAGGAGCCAGATATTTTAACATTTTTAACCCAGGAGGAGCAGCTCAAAGGGACGTCACGTTCACCCACTTCCTTCGACCCGCGCCCCTAGCGGCAATTGTTTATTCCGCAAGCTATCAATCGGCGAACCAAAAGACACCTGATCGAAACAGATCGATAAAAACATCTGCTCGTGAACTGATTCTTAGACGGTTAACCCTCGCATTCACCGATTCTTCGGCTTTCATCGGCTTTCGTTAAGAGAATCTTTGGAATTCCGAACCATGGAAGCCATGAAAAAATGATTGGATAATTGTTCTCGAGCAGAGATTGGATGAATCATGAATCTGTGGTCGATTAAAAAACAATGAAGAAAACTAATCAGGGGAAATTTGGACGAATATTTAAGCGTTTCGTACTGATGAGGTTAACGGGGCAATAATTATGCGGAACATTGGCATTACGTATAGTAGTGATAAAACTAGGACAATATAGTAAAAATGATTATAGATAAATAGAGAAAATATAGAAAATAGAAGACTATGTAGGTCATCGGTGTTACATGTTCTAACGATCGAACTACGTTAATGTGGAAAATTATTCTAGATAAAATATTTCATAACAGAATAAATATAGAAAACAGGAGATACTACCAGGTCACTAGCATTACGCACTTTAACGATAAAACGACGACTAAAATCGTTATTAGTACCCACACACAATTTCCTAGATAACGAGTAAAACATAGCTTAGAAACGAAAAAGATTAATCATCTCCCACACAAAATCATAGGATAGAAAATCAGAAAAATTAACGCATTGTACTCGCCACACCAACAATAATTATAACCGATAAAATATGGGAAGAGAAAGACCACGGTATAAATAAATTGACAAATATGTATAATCTCTCCTTTTATCTCAAAAAGTTGCACCGTAAAAGTGTGCTGGTCGATAATATAAAAAAATCGTACGATATATAATCGTATAATATAAAAAATGTTCGAGCTACAAGGGGAAAAAGTTATCTAACACGCGGCAAGGGAATGAACGAAGAGAGCACGGTATCACAGAAACTGATGCGATCGCCATCATTTATCAAGCAATTTCATCGACGCGAAAATGTACGAAACCACTCCCATCGGTGGCACGATAAGATGAAATTCACTCTGTTGGCGACATACGTTTGATAATATGATATTCAGATAGTAATCTGCGAATATCGCGTAGATGAACCTCGTGGTGGAATATGGAGATTGAAATAGCAGAGAGCCGGTGCGCACGGTCACGTTGCATCGTGTCACAGAATGCGCAAAGAGGCCACGTCAATGCACGTTACGCTGCTCGTAGGAGGTGGCACTGAAGAGGAGAAGAGACCCGGAAGACCCGGATGAATGGAAACCACGATGGCGATTAGTAGGTAATCGTAGCTATGTCATTGTTTCAAGATTGAGCATTCGGCGATGATTTTTCTACTTCTCCGAAAGTTTAAGGATACGGCATAGCAGTTTGGAAAAATCGTCAGTGGCGAGACAGTGTTTGAAGACGTTTACGTCGAATCATTATTTGTAAAAAATTTCGAAATGGATTTGTTTAGGATTTAGAAGACCGCGAATGGACGATGAAAATTTGTTAGTATAACAGTCAAGAGTCATTTGTGTTAATTAATTATAAATTAAAGCAACAAGATCAACGTTTCTCCATAAATAAAAATTTGCTAAAACACTGAAAAACAGTAATCATTGATGCAAACTTCCAACAAAATTAAAGGAATTACAGACTGAATTAAGATATTCGAGAAAGATGGTATAAAATCTATTCATAATCACAGAATTACTAAATTCAATTCAATTTTCGATTACTCTCCGATACATACCAAGAATCGGAACGATACATTGCGAAAGAGGCCACGTCAACGCACGCTACGCAGTTCAAAAGATCTCGGATCAATGAACGAAAAGCTACCACACGACATCAATTGTGACTTCACGTTCCAAAGTACCTACTATAATGCCATGCATTTCAAACTGAGTCCAACCTCTTCATCAAAATCCATCAAATCCAACTTCCTCGCATTTTCACCAAATGCCATCTTCTCACATCTACCTTAAATACTTCCGATCAAATAGAATGCAATTTTGGTCCCTCGAAAGGTTTGAAAAAATCATCTTACACTTTGTAGATGCCAAACCAAGTCCAACCTTCTCACATTTCAAATCACGAAACGCAAAACTGTCGCATCTACCTAAAACACCACTAATTTAGAAGAATCCGATTCTGATTCTCCAAAAGTTTCGAAGAACAGCATCCTTCGCTCTACGGATGTTAAACCAAGTCCAACCTTATCACCAAACCCAACCTTCTTACACACCTATAGATACTAAACACCACGTCCTAAAGAATCAAAGTAAAAAGATCTCGAGCAATGATCCAGTGTTCGAAAGATCTCGAAAAAAGCATCGAGAGAAAAAAGATCTTCCTGTAGAGGCGACGAGCAGCCTGAGCCCCCAGGAACGAGTATCGAGCGGGTGCGGAGGCGTAGCAGGACCTGGAGGATCTTTACCTGCTCGGTACAGACGCATAAGTCGTGATTTGCGACCGTGGCTGCAGCTGCTGGTGGTCGAGTCGTCCCTATTATATCCTCCTCGAGACTCTCGCCAGAGGTAGGGAGAGTTTGACAGAGGAAGGATTTAACTGGCCGGTATCCGTTTGGTAGCCCGAGAAAAAACGCTCGATCCTGCGTAGTCTCGCGTAAATTTGTCAATTATTATCGTTACGATCGAGGGATTATTATTATACGTGAATTTAGGTACGCGTTACGACACGACGTATTGCGAACGACACGCGTGTTGGACGAGTGCTTTCTGCCGGCTGTCGTAACTCGAGTCATCCTCGTCGTGCGCGTTCGCTCGCTCGCGGCACCCGGATCGGCCTGACGAGGCGCGCACGCGTCCTCCGGTCGAGGATACGCCGTATATTGATCGAAATTTGCCCCGATCTGGACGTAACGAACCCTGACGAGGAATTTCTGCTACGATTACGCGCGTCAGGCAAGGTCAGACCTCGACGATCTTTCGCCACGAGGACCGCGCTGCTGAGTCCAAGCTTCCTGGAGTTTCCTCGCGTGTTCCGACTGGTTATGCGACGAGGGTAAGAGAATCAGTCGATCGACACGCGTGCAAGATGGAATATGATATTTTTGCATCACAGAATGATAGGAGATTGAGAATTTTTAGGTTAGGTTCAGGTCCACACGTTCGCGAATCATGCTTCCTGGAGTTTTCTCACCTGCGTTTGATCGATTATGAGAGGAAAATAAGAAAATTGCGATACGAGGAGTGGAACGAGATATTTTTCCATCATAGAATAATAAGAGATATAGGAATAGAAAGAGATTTTTAGGTTAGGTTTGACATGCAGTGATCTGTGAGGATTGTTATACTGGTCGATTCTATGGGATGCATTATGTGGAATTAGTTGGAATGTTGAGGGGGTTGAAACTCGAGTCGATAATATCGGTAATAGTTTTGGTTAGGCTGGAAAGAAGTTTGAGGTTAGGTTCGGTCTTAGATCTTATTAAGCGGATCAGAATAAATTAACTAGATTCTCGTTTGTGGCATATACAGAAAGTTTATTAGTGGGTTGAGATTTACTTGAATTAAAGTCTAGTTACGTCATGTTCTTGGTTGGACAGAGAATAGCTACGAACATTAGTGTACCTCGTGTATTTTGAATGTACCTTCAGTGAATTTGTTAAAAAAACTATTGATCAAATTGCGATGATAATATCGTACTCCCGATTTAATGTAGGATAGCTTCATGATTAAATTGGATAAGCACAGTATGGTTCCTGAACCATAATGTAGGTTTAATGGAAACAGCAATATCCGATTTTCATCACGTAACAGTAATATTACTCAGAATATGCTCTCCATCTGATTAAAATGTGAAATACAACTAAAATAATAAATACAACAAGAATGTGGAGAATCAGATTGAAGATGTAGCAAAAATTTGATCGAATACTATGTAGAATAGAAGCAGAATAAAATTACACAAGAACTTTCAATTTTTCTACACTGTGTTATATATTTTTACAGGTTAACATGATAAGGAACGAAATATTTCCTCTGTTCAAAACAATAGATTATATCCGTTGGAAAAACAAAGACAAGTAAGATATTCTTCTTTCGTAATTGTATAAGAGATAAAATTTTTAGGCTGTGTTTATAATTACGAGACACGCTGAACGACAGAATGATTAATGAAATGCATCGGTCAAACCATATGGAATTTCTATAGCAACCGAATAATCTTGGGCCAAACCTAATTACCGCGATCCTTGGTTACCAGGACCACTGTGCAGCACTGTATTTCCTCTCCAGGATAGGAGGAACACGTTAGCTGCTTCTATTGATCACAACTAACCGCTTGATTAGAGCTCGACAAACGATAACGAGAAATCTTGCTCCAGTAAATTACGGATTTCAAAGGAATTTGGATTTCTGTTACAAGAAACATTGCGCAGCCTCCTTTTCATAACGTAGAATATATCGGTCGCTTTGCATATTCATGGGATAACCGCCTGATAGAAATATATCGAAAGGGATCGTAAACCATACTGAATTCCTAGCAATCGTTCCGCAACTATTCATAAAAATCAATACAAAGTCATTGCATATGGAAATTCAATTCTTATCGCGTCTAATTAAATACTTCGAATCTCACAAGTTTCTGGATCGTGCTATGATGAATTATCAAAGACAGCACGAGACTAAATGGAAGAAAACGCAACAAGATTGCTGAAAATGTCCATCAACGAGTCCGCTTCTCCATTTTTCACGCACGACGAAAAATTACCGCTTGTTCGTGCAACAGATCACGCGGTTATGCATTCTGCGGACCGTTTATTATCCAGCGAACTGACGGATATGCATTATGCATTTTCTGGTAACGATCGATTTCCACCGATACGTTTCAGGCAAGGCTAGATCGTACGCGACTCGTCGCGGGAAGACATATTGCGGCCAAGACAGATTCGCAGCGATAAAACACGGCATGCGGCTCTCCTTATGCAAATTTCGTTCCCTTCGACCTGCAATGCCGCTCGAACGTTTCATTACCGCCGATACAGTTTCGCCTGTTATCGTGGGCGCACGCGCGCGGTTTTAGGCGTTTGATCGTGACTCATATCGAGCTCATGCAAATTCCGAATTAATCGAACTGATAAAGGGAAAAAATTGTTGAACGCGTTCGAGTGAGCCGTTTTAGCGAAATATGATATTCCATTGGGAAAAATAGAAAAGTGGCGAGAGGAAGTAAAAGGGTTAATGATGCACAACATTACGGTGAAAGCGCATAATTTCTTCATTCCTTGTAAATATATCCGTTTACTTTTTAAACAATGCCGTATGCTTCTACTAGTAAAAGTATCACTGTCTATAATTACAGTTACTTATCAAATTAGCGTTTACATTGCGTGTTATATACCTTTACACGTTAACACGATAAGGAACGAAATATTTCCTCTGTCCAAAACGATAGATTATATCCATTGGAAAAGCAAAGGCGAGTAAGATATTTTTCTTTCGTAATTATATAAGAGTTAAAATTTGTAGACTGCGTTTATAATTACACTTACTGGATTAATACATTCATTGTAATGTACATACAGGACGATTCATATTCGTTGGATGGGTAGAGAAATCTGTATCCGCATAGCAAGGTTCAAGCATCGTAAGAATCAATTTCAAACCCACAAAATAATAACTGCTATCACTGAATTCATTATTATCAAAAGAATAAATAAGAAACGTATAATAAATAGGTGAAATAATATTTAAAAAAATGTAGATAATATGGTACTTATATGTAAATTAGGTGGTGCTAAACGATTATTGTAAGTTATCCGTCTAGCAATCGTCTACTAATTGAAATCTGGAAAGATAGAATAACCATTATGAGACGTAGAAGTAAATCTTGCCACTCGTGACCTCAGAAGCTTGCAGTACAATCGCAGCACAGTTTGCATGTTATTCTATGCGTTTCTGTAGTGTTTTGCGATTGCATCGTGAATTGTATAACGTACTCCGTGTTTACAGAGTGATCCACGTAAAACGTTCTGCCGTATATGTCTAAGGACGTTCGTGTAAAATGGATTACATCCAGTGTTTTATTTGTACAGAATAAACTACATAGACTGTATAATAACACGATCTATATGGTATAGAGGACAATCCACGTAAGGTGGATTATACGTAGCGTTACATCGTATTCCTACGCTGAATTGTGTAACGTATTCTGTTTATACAGGATGTTTCACATACAGTGTTAGACTGTAATTAGTAAATGATTCGCACACAGGATATTTGCATATTCTACTTTGAATCAACAAGGGGAATGATACGATACCCTTTGTACATATGTTTCGAGTTACATAGTATCCCATCCTGTTTCTATATGGTGATTCATAAACGATGTTATCTTCGGATCTGAGAGTGACTCATATGAAATGTCGTCTTAACAATCGATAATTATACAAAATATTTTACGTTTATACGTTTGCATGATGTAACGCGTATAAAATGTTTGAAATAAGAAAATATTAATCGCGCAAGGGCAAAGTGAAGAAAATAATTTCCGCGGTACATGAAATGTCACGTAGAACAAGTACAGAAGTCTTGGAAAGCATCTAACCAAAGGAAATATATTTCAACGAACAAATGCTTTTTAGAATATTTTTAATCGACTTTCGCTCCTCCAAAATGAAATATTATGCTTTTTCATTCTGTGAAAAAACCGTTTATGCGATCGAAGCACTTCGTAATCGATTTTTCTTTTGCAAAAAATCTTAAAAATCCTATCGTCATTTATCGCTTTCGCGCGTTTCTTGCGACACTCTATCATAATAATACTCTTCCTCCGTGGAAGATAAGATAATACGTACTCATTACGAAACCTCTAAAGGAAATGAACAATTTGACAAAAATTTATAACCGAACCAACCACTCGTCTCTAGACTTACAATTAATTTAACCAAAAACAAGTACACCTATCATTTAGTTAATTAATAGCATGTTGTATAATATAATTAGGTTGTCCGAAAAGTTTCTTTCGTTCCATAAGGTGATGATAGACGAACAACAATTTCTGTTTTATATTACTTTATTGAATTAGGTATGATGCATTTCGTTCTATTTCTATTACTATGTTCAATTATTATAATTCAATAAATTAATATAAAACAAGAAACATCGCGCGTCTATTATTTCCTTATAAAACGAAAGAGACATTTCAAACAACCTAATATATCGGATAGGAATTAAGAAAGACGAAGAATAGAAAGTGTCGAAGGTAACCACATTTAAGAAAACTCCACATCTGGTCGTTTTATTTTTCTAAAGCATTGAAGCCATCGACAGCGTATAGACAAAAGACTGGGACGAAGGCAGACCATAAACAATCGACAGGCGACGTTGGCTTCGAGGTTTTCAGTTATAGGGTAACACTGTTAGCGTGCAGGTCTGCACCAGCTCATATTATTATTTCATTCTTGTACTTTTCACTTCTGTATTTAAAATATATTTTTCTACCTTATAATTTATCCACGCGTCTCTCTTTATACATTTAATAACCTCAACAGAAAGAAAACAATGTTTTAAACGATCGATTTGAAGAAGAACACTTGGACGTGGACGAGCGCAAAATTTTTGGAGGAAAATTCGATGGTTGGAAGTGAGACTGAGATGACAGGAAGTAGGCGGAAAGTGAAAAACGGCGTCGATCAAGCAACTGCGATTTCGGGCATCCCCGAAAATGACGCAACGAAATATAGTTCTACGCTAATTCATACAACCACACGGAACTTCCGGTGCGTCACATCCAACGTGTGAACTATTTTTGCACGTACTGTATCTTACGACAAGGTCAGACTTTCCGTTTCTTTCTCGCGATCCTAACATTAGAAACTAACGTTGACCGCCTTCACGCGTATCGAGCTCCATAATCTTTCTTAACGTACATGATGTTTTCTTTTGGTGATTTAAAATTTAACTTTATTTATCAGAAGTGAAAGGTTGGTGAGAGAACACATAGAGGATATATATGGAAGATATATTTGGCAACTCGTAATTAACGCTTACGACCGTCTGTTCGACACCTGTGCCTGAAATATCGTTCAATCGACATAATTTATGCGAATCTTTTCCTCAGGCCGCTCTTGCATCAGAAATTTAATTTATAAGGTTTTCTGCACTCGATCGAGTTCCACGTGCAACTTTCTAAACGCGAATAAGAATATTTTATGGCTAAATAATACGAATTCTGCGGCAAACATATAAGTTTACTAAATTCATTTGTCTTTTCGTTTTTTTACGCGTTATAAAATTCCGCTACTTTGTTTCTGTAAGTGTGACGAGTTTCTATATCTCGAACATAAAAAATGCACTGGCGCTGGAAAGTTTGCAAGACCGCGTCTGGCTTTTTAAACGATACAACGATGCTTCGTATTTATGGAGAATCGAAGGATACAGAAACGTTGGAAAAATACGTAAGATATCCAAAGTAAAGTATTCGTTACGATATTCGCAAGTCTTTTTATTTATTCTATCAATTTATGAACGCGTGGTCGACATAAATGCAAATTTCTCGGACGTTTCGTTCCCGGCTAGATTCACTGTTTTTCCACCGACGTGATAGCCATTTCTGCCCAATTAACTCGACGCGTTAAAACAGATGGAAATCCCTTCAACTTTGCATAAAATTTGCATCATGGGACGAATCCCGTCTTTTTTTTGCACGTGTTTTTTACACTTGCCTCTACTATGCCTCTTGCGGCATATTAATTATAGCCCCGATTAAGCCTTAAACCAAGCAAAGGAATCAACAACTTAAAGTAAAAATAACTTTTTAAAAAGCAGAGAGAAAGGAATTGAATGAAATGGCTTGCGAAGATTTGATACGGTAAGGTTGACGCGTATAACGACGCGTATTTCTTTCTAAACCGAGACCAAGTCACGGTCAAGAACATGGAAAAAAAAAACAGACAAAAGGCAAGGACAAGTTTTACGAGTTTACGCTAGCACGAGACGTACCAATTTTATTTGCATGGTTTGAGCGAGTTGCATGCCACGCCTCAACAACGAAACTCGTCAATGGTATTCAAACCGCGAGTTCCTTACTTTTCAATTTTCCGATGATTTGAAACAAAAATGTACGGTAGAAAATATGGGTCGCCGTAAAAATAACATCTGCAACGTGTTTTAACATTTTGCGGACGTGTGTCGGCATATAGCCGCCCGAATCCGTTCACAGTTCCGGACACTTTTATTTTCAAGTGGCTGGCGTACGTCTATTTTTCCTGACCGATAATCTAAACTAAACAGTACTATGTTTTTGATGAAAGAAAATTATAGTTCTTTCGAAGTTTTATATTCCGTTTAACGTAAACTCACGATGTAGGATGATGGTCGAATCAAAATGAATTTCAGTCTTTCATTTACGTCGCGACCTTAAGATAAAGTCACAGTTAAAGAAGAAATATCGAAATTAACGGTAACAGATATAATATAAGAGTTAACAACCACCAAGAACCATTAGTTACTCAACTACTTGACACGACGGATCAGATCCGCAGACTAAAAAGACAATGCCCTTTAGATCGAAGCATTAGATTCAAGTAGAATCAAACATACTATAAACTCTTATGATCCAAGTTACAGTACCACGCCAAAATAATTTGCTTATAATTCTCACACACCCGAACCGGCTGGCTGCGGAAACGATCAACACATCAAGCATAGAAAAAAGGCTGAAAAGGAAACAACACTCAGCAGATCTCACAAAGGATATAACCTAACAAACACGAAGATGGTACCCCGCTGGGGGTAGCCACCCACATGATAATCAAACAGCTAAAAAATTCTACCAAATGTCCAAGTTGGACAAATTGTGAATGCAAAGTATTAAATAAAAAAAAAAAGAAGAAACTTATAATTCTCAATGAGAATTGATTGTAAAATACTTCCAAATAAAAAAAAGAAATTTTTCATTGGCAATACCAGACGAATCAGCAAGTTTTTTATATTTTATATATTTTTTATAATATACACGATGCCTAAAATACGCAGAAAGAACGTATTCGATAGAGATAGTAGCGATGACGAGTATTATTTTGGACCTGACAAGATAGTAGACGACGATAGTGCTTCAGGCAGTGGAAACAAACTCCTTTCAACAAGAAATCGGATCGCGACCTTAAGATATCCACAGTTAACCTTTCGGGTGCCGCTTATAGGCGGCGCTAGCTAGATGACCTGTGAGTACGAGTGCCGCTTATAGGCGGCGACCACGCGACGATCGGCCCCCCCATATATATGGCATACACCAGTGCCATCTGTAGTCAATAATGTATATGTAATATATAACCTGTAATTTTGTAAGCCTTTTCATATTAAAGATATAAATTATACTTATCATATTGAAGCAAAGATTGTTTTATTATTGTTTTATTCAGCACAGTTGTTATTTAAGACTTAAGAAAACATTTATACAGCAATCACGCCACTGTGCGCATTTGTGACGCGCGCCTCCGTACAGGAAGAGCACTTAGGCGGAGTGGACTGTCGAAGCGAAGGGGTTAAAGAAGAAATATCAAAATTCAGTAACAGATATAATATAAGAGTTAACAACCACCAAAAACCATTAGTTACTCAATTACTTGACACGACGGATCAGATCCGCAGACTAAAAGGACAATACCCTTTAGATCGAAGCATTAGATTCAACTAGAATCAAACATACTATAAACTCTTATAATCCAAGTTACAGTACCACGCCAAAATACTTATAATTCTCAATGAGAATTGATTGTAAAAAGTTTAGCAAATAAAAAGAGAAAAAAAAACAAGGAATCGGCTCAAACGTTTCGATATTTCTAGTAATAGTGACAATGATGATGAACCAAATATTGATGAAAATGATACAAGCCTCGACAATGAATAACGCAAACATTCAACGTTTACAACGTATATTTTCTCAACTGTACGCGCCAATAGTGGACTCTCGCGTCCACAGCGACGCTCGTTCGTCTGTAAAGGGTAGGAACACCGTCGTTATCTAGGATATTCAATTCCACTACAAAAAGTACAAGATAATCGAAGAAAAGGAGTTGTAAATTGAAGAAGGACGAGACGGAGAATGGAAAAGGAGAGTTTGAAGATGGCGATAAAAGGCGTAAAGGGGATAAACGGAAATGGAGAGGCATGATAGTACGGAATACGACCGGGTCGATTCCAACGAATAACGCAAGAAGCGAAGGATAATACGAATACAAGGCGCCGGAAAATTCCTGCGACTAATTAATAACTATCTTATCGTGGATCGTGTTACATCGATTTAATACGCAAATACGATTTACCTACCGCCGGTTAATCGAGATCGATTCTAAATAGTCCTTCTTTTAACATTCTTCAAAAGTTTGTATTCTTCATGCATTGGCATACGACATAAAAGAAAGAAAAAGTATTTATGTTTCGATGAATCTTGCGATCTTCTGTCGATCGAGTTATGCGTAATAACTTTTCTTCCGATTTTTGTCTTTGGTAATTTTTGAGCATTTTTTTACCTTACGTTTGTAAATATTGCTTCTGATGTATTTACCATAATTTCATTACAGCTTAGTGTTAATTTTGCACAACTGTAAAACGATATCATAAAAATGCTGTTGAATTTAGTCGAAATAAATTCACTTGAACAATAAAGTGCGGGATTTCCAACCGCAGAACAGGCGATCAATCGTCTCGGTGGAATTAAGAAGAATACATAGATTCGACAACAAGCTGCACAATAAACGATCTAATTATCTACTCGTCGATCCTCGATGACCGCTTCCCTTCGAGAGCAAGTCATTCACACCGACCTTCCAGAGGCGCTCCAGCACGATTCGCGAGATTATTGAACCTGAATCGGCGAAGAAAACGAGATTACGGACATCGTAGCCTTGACCAAACGCGTAAATCTTCTATGTACGTACTCGTGAATGAACGGACGAATGAAATGTGTGATTCAATTCAAGATAAACTATAAGTCAAAATTGTAAAGATCAAAGATATAAAATTAAGTTTGTATTTCGTGTTTTTAGTTGGATATTTTCATTCTTAATCTATCGACCCACCAAGGATCAATGAACTGCTATCATATTACGTAAATAATTTAATTTGAAACTTTTACTCTTCTTGGAACATCGATGGAAAGAAATTCCCTTCCACATCGACAAGGTGATAGTATCATAAAGCTATCGTCAAATAGATCTATTTAACCAATTTAGAAGTTTCTCTAATAAAAGTGTTCTACTTTTGGAGTATTGTTTATTTCTCAAATGAATCGCAGTGAAAATAAACTACAAGAAAGAATGAATGAATTCTCCATGATGATGTAAGCATTGAAAGCGACTTCTTTTTGAGATTGGAAAATTCATAGCAAACTATAGGAAGATCTATGGTTCATAATACTAGGTTGCTGCATAAATTCTACTTCATATATGTAAGCTTTACTTATAATTCTCAATGAGAATTGATTGTAAAAAGTCTACCAAATGAAATAAAATAAAATAAAATAAAATAAAAAAATGTAAACTATCGATGTTACGATAAATGTAATATTCCTGTGTATGTCGATTAATCTGCAAAATCCAAAGATTTAGAAATTAACATCCGATTAACAGCTGGGTATAGAGGCCAAGTATCAATTCATTTCTCACGTCGTTATTTATCATTTGTTCAAAGAAACATTACAAATGATCTTTTCTCTTCTCCGTCTCGATCGTCTCGGGGAAAATATAAAATAATTGTCAATGATATACGTGATTAATCGTTTTAGTCGCGAGTTAAACATAGCCTTAAAAGTTGTAAGATCCTTTCGTTTATCGAGATAAGAGCTAGAACGAAACATAACAATTCGAGCATCTCAGCAGGATCAAATTACGATTAAAGGAAACTGGTTGGCAATCTCGAAACACCGTTTGAGAACCACGGATCGCACTGAGAGGAACTGATTAAGAGGTATTATTTTGCATCGCTATCGAGCAACTATGCACGCTTAAGGGTCAGAGCAGGCCATCTTAAGCCGCAGATAAATGGAAAAAATAAGGCGAGCATACGCGAAGGGAGCGAAAGGTCGGATTACTCGAGTCCGTTCGAAGAATCCGTTTCGAAACCAGACGTTTCGTGTTTTGATGATCGAACATCGCACAACGATGGAAGAAAGTTGAACCGATACGTAGATAGAGACACATTTTCAGATTAATTACCGGAAGAAAATATACAATTCAAAGCCTGTAAATCAACAATTTCGTAGAACTAATTTTTTCTCTTATCCATAAATTATTTCTTATTCTTTATTTTATCTACAATTTCTAAATATAAACTTTTTATATAGATTTATAATAAATTTGGACAAAGACTCATTTCTTATATATGGCCTGTTCTTCCATTTTCTTTTATTTTTTTTCTTTTTTGCAGGTTTTCTATAATAAAAAGAAAATCAGAACTAGCTTCAGTTACAGACAGATATATACTTTTCGTACTGTACTAATAATAATATTATAGTATAATATATAGTAATATCGAAGCCAAGGTCCTTTCGATATTCCTATGAATAAATCAATAGACGTTAAGAATAACATAAATGTTGCACAACAGAGAATATAATATGAATAGGGGTTATTAATGTTATCTGTCTCCAACATGACATTTCAACGACACGCTCATTTCAGATATTTTTTGAATCTTCTTTTACAGCAAAAAGTAATGACGACGTAAAAGCAATGGAAATGCGAATGAATTTTTCAAGAAGAAAAAGAAAGCGGATTATGTAATTGACTGTCCGTTGCAGTAATATATTTTATTATTGCAGCATTTATCTATTCAATTTGATGGTTCATTCGATACTACTTTCTTTGCTAATTGGAAAAGAATTCACTTTGATCTTCGTCAGTCAGATTATATTTCCAATAAATTGCCAATAGAATATCTTGTTAAAATGATGATTAAGCGCCTAACAAGAAATTTATAAATACTTCAAGCACAATATTCTACTACAATTTTATATGCATAATTTACCATCTTCTTATTAAAAAAATTCACAATTTATACACATCTACTGTACTTTAAGGAATATTACTCTCAGAAATACAACTTAGATACTATAAAGTATTTACAGGGACGAAGAATCATTGAAATAATATTTATTAAACGATTTAGACGCAAACGAGTCACGTATATCCACATGAGAGTGAAATCAAAATGTAAATATTGTAAGAAGCCAAACATCGAATTGAGAGTTAACCTTTCGCGATCTTGTTAATTAATCGTGTTCGATTAATTCCGATATCGTTCGTTTTTCCCCGAGAGAACGAGATATCAATTACTTGTGATACTGTACATAAATACATACCATTTAAATTTGAAATAACGTGACACCATAAGTTTATTTAAGAATTACAAAATCACATGTTATAAAATTTCTCCCTTTTTTTTTTTTTTTTTTTAGTACAATAGAAGTAAGAAATTGTGAAAGAAATGCTTCGCAACTGTACTTCCTGTTCGGCCGCAAGAAATAATAATAAAAAGCGTCATTGATCGTGAACCACAAGCATCGTTACAGATAAAGACCTCTTGTTAGATTACTTTGATCTGGATAACGCGTGGAACTTCAGAAAGAAATTATCAACGCTAACGTAAGAGTGGAAAGAGACAGGAGTAATATCGCAATGGTAAATTTTAACACGTGTTTCTTATTTGCTTAATATGTGAGAAAAAAATTCCATCAATTACTATTACACGACAATATCTCTCAAACGACAAAGAGAAGTTACGTAAATAGTAAAACATGGATGTATTTTAAACGGCATAGTAGAAAAATATAAATATTTTATCAACTAATATTTTCAACAACAAAGAAAGCGTATGGTTTCAAATGTATTTACAAATAAAGAAAAAAGAAATTTCTCCAATGATCTTTGTTTGCCGATAAAGAAGGAACGAGCGATGTAACTCTATAATTTACACAATTTTTCCAATCTATTTCAGGAAATCACTCGGTGCACACTTCGTCGAATTTCGATCGGTAAACATTCAAACATGCAAACGCACAAAAATAATGGCCTTATATCGAAGAAGAATGGTCGATCGTGATAAGCGTACAAAGTACGGATAGTCGACGATTCGATACAAACACCAACGGACAAACCGTTTAAGTCAACATTAACATATATGTAATATTATGGTGGAAGAACAATCAAACTCGACAGTGATACACAACTATACCAATCTGTTCTCTTTATCGACAGTACCAAAGTTTAAATACACCACTCGATGTATACCGGTTAATTTAAAAAATAGTCCTTTCTCCGTGATACGATTTATTATAATTGCTAATTTAGTATAGGTGATGTTGCACTTCTTAAACCATGCGAAATAAATCAAACGTACAAAAAGATATGAGAAACGAATGAAGAAATTTTAAACATATAACCGCTTCTAACACCTCTTCCTAATATTACTTTTTAAGACATTACACCTCGTATTTTTTCTCGAACTTTGTTTCACTCGTTTCCCATAACCATCGAAACGTACATTGTATATATTAAACCATGATTCATCAAAATATTACGTTATACGCACGTTATCGCAATCTCGTGGTTCACTCGAGCGACGAAACTATCCGTTTCGGTACGTTCAATAATCCGGTAAGCAATATCGATCCAACGTTACGTCGTTGTGATATGAAAGGCAACAAACGGATACGACGAGTAAAAGACGAAGATGAAACGTGGTATGCATGTATGTACGTTTGCTTATGGAACAAGGCGAAGAAAAGATTAGGATACGGTGGAAATGTTCAATTCCCGTGTAAAATAAACTGGTCGCGGATCTCGTGCACGTTCTCGTGTCCAAAATGGCTGGTCGCTAAAATTAGCGTCGGAAGTATACGAAACGATACCAGATAGAACATCGGCGATCGTTACTATACCATGTTTCCACTCACCTTGACGTCGCAGAAAAGTCATATAAAATGGTATCGCCCTGCTGGACGGCCGCCTTCTAGCGTGAAAATTGAACGGGTGTTCGTAGGTGTATCGACACAGATGGATCGCCCTGTCGGGTGTACCCCAGTGTCTCGTTTTACGTCTTTCAACGATGTCGCCTACGAAAGTCGGTCGTTGAAACGGTCAATCGCGTAGACGTGACACCGTGATGATACTTCTGCGTACTCTCTATCCCTTTTCCTGTTCGATGACAAGTATCCCTGTTGTCAAATGGCTATTTGCTTGCAGATTCTTTGCAAAGGATTGCGTGCTGTGCGTAACTTTATCGCTTGAGACGTGCACACGAAACGTTCCGGCTTCTGAGACGGCTACTATCTGAATACAACTGCAAACGAAACGATCCTCGAAACCAGCGCCGTAAACGTCAGTCGTGGATCCCCGCGACTGATATTTGTGCCGTTACCTAATCTTTTTCACCAACGAATCCAGTCAGGAGAGGTAAATAAAACCACATGATCGAAATCTGGGGAAAACAGAGTTGAATTAATAATTAAGGTTGAATCACGGTCATATAAGCTATGGTTTGAACGATGAATGATACAAATGATAAAAACTAAAAGATGATCTTTTTAAATGAACACGTATATTCTTTGTTGAATAGAGCTTTAAACGTTGTAAATATTATAAGTAAATTTAAAATAATAAGCGGCAAATCAAAACCAATATTGCAACTTTTCAATTGTAAAATATGGAGTATGGCAGATCGCGTGATACTAAACTAAAGTAAATTAAACTAAATCGAAAATATAGAATACAATTGGTTCGCTTTCAAAAAATCCACATTTAAAAATTCATCGAATACGCGTGTAGCGAACAAATTTTTGATTGAACATCTTCCAACTCAAATTTTTCAGGAAAGAAACCGGAAAAGCTTTTGTGCACTTTTTACTTATCTTCACATATAAAATAATCTTCTGTTCGGTTGTACGCACCTGGTTGTAATAAAGTAAAATAAAACGTTATTTTTTCGAACATTAATTTCCTAAATTGAAAAATCGAATACATTTGTCCACATTGAGCTATACCGAGCAAATACTTCCGTTACAATGTATCAAGCAAATATATTAAATTTAGCAGGTGAGTTTAAATATTTTCTCCAATAATATAAAGCTGTCCCTGAAGATTATAATTTGCTAACGACTAATCAGCCAATAGCTGGAATACCACGTGACTAGTTGTATTTTGTATTTACTCTCACTTTGACTTTCAGGTGAGGTGATACAGAATTGTTTTGAATATATATCTACATATTGCGAAGAATTCGAATGTAAGCATGCTTTTATATTTGAAAGATTTTGGAAGTCTCGATAAGTCTTTAATCTTGAATCTTTAAAGTTTCGATATCTGTTAAAAGTCTTGATAAGTCTAATAAGTCTTAATGCATTCAATATCTTGTATCTACAATCTACAATCTCTTTATTATATCCTACTTTTAATACTTTTAAGATTTGCTACATACAAGTCTTTTAAGACTTACATGATTTTCAAGACTTTTAAGAGTTTTAAATATTGAATTGTGTTCAAAGTGATATGAATTTTTGCAGCATTAAATCGTTCAAAACTAAGATTGAAACCATCACTATTTCTACTTTTCTTAAATACATGTTTATTTTTTATTTAATCCCCATGTGCCCTCGTACATTATCATTATCAAAGATACAATAAAAATTTCATGATTTCATTCCTCATTCGATTCCTTAATTATTTCGATAAGAGATTCGCTGATGTTTGTCACTGAAATATTATCTTAACATACAACGATGTAAAAATTTATTTACTATATGAATGCAATTGAGAAAGACTTTTGTTTGCTTATATGAGTATAAAAAATAACCCAATTTGGATTGATTTAAAGAAATAATAACAATGCAGTAGTCTTGTCTAATCATAAATTAGAATGTATGCTTATAACCGATACGATATCAATATAAATTAATTAATATAAAGCCATGTGAATAAACAAGTATACATTTAACAGATATTTTTAGTATTAAATTTTAATTTTTCAGTCACAATTAAAAACTTCTCAATGACAAACTTATTGGTGACTTTTTTGATGTTATAGTTATAATTATAATGCTTAGTTCTTTCACAAGTACATATTTCACAAGATTGTCGTAAAAATCAAGCATATGACTTATTGATAATTTATCAAAAAATTTTCTTATCTTACAAGTACAGAAATAAATATACGTATGCTTCTAAATATACTGATGTAATAAGTTTCGATATTAGTAATTGTGTTGACCACCAACATAACCTCGATGTTTGTGCAAGACGTAGTTGTGCACGTGATGCGTCTTAGTAGTATTGATTACCGTAATAAATAAACTGCAGTAAATGTTATAATATAGTTAATATTTAACAACGAAATCTTTGACGCTTAAGAATAGTAAATTTATAAAGTCGTTGGCTGTTATTAATTTTTAGTTTGTTAAAACCTATTAACAAAAATGACTTCGCTGTTTACTTGCATCACATGCCGAGTAGCATTCAGAGATTTAGATATACAGAGACAACACTACAAATCAGACTGGCACAGATACAATTTAAAAAGAAAAGTAGCTGAACTACCTCCTGTATCCATAGAAGAATTTCAGAAAAGAGTGATTGCACAAAGGACCAAAGATGAGAAAGAAAAGGAAGAAGGAACAATGAGTTGTAAAATATGTAAGAAGAATTTCAACACAAGAAACCAATATGAAAATCATTTATTATCAAAAAAACATAAGGAGAAATGTGCAAAGCAAGATGTTGCTTTTGAAACTGAAAGTGAAGATCTTGAAAATAATGCTGGTCTATCGTTTGGTTCTGTAATTAAGAAAAATGTGCAAGGGAAAGTTTCTGTAAAACAACTAAGTGAAGATATGGAAGTAGATTCTGATATTGAATCTATAAATTCTGACGAATGGGTGGAAGATACTGAAAATCCAGTCACAAATAACAATTGTTTATTTTGCAATCATCATAGTAGGTCATTGGTACGCAATCTAAAACACATGACAATTGCACATTCGTTCTTCGTACCAGATCCTGAATATTGCACAGACATTAAAGGTTTACTTATGTATCTTGGAGAAAAAATTTTTGCTGGATACATGTGCATTTGGTGTAATGATTCTGGTAAGTTAATTTAAATTTGTATTTTTATAATTATAAAGAAATTGTCAAACTAATTGTGTTTGTTTATAATAAATTAACAGGAAGATGTTTTCAAACTGTTGAGGCTGCTAGGGCACATATGATAGATAAAGGTCATTGTAAAATGTTGCACGAAGGAGATGCATTAGCAGAATATGCAGAATTTTATGATTATTCATCCAGCTATCCTGATGTAGAAATTGGTGATCCAGATGCAGAGGTTGAAATACCAGAATTAGACGATAGCGATTACCAGCTAGTATTACCATCAGGAAGTATTATTGGTCATAGATCTCTGTTCAGATACTATAAACAAAACTTAAATCCAAATAGGGCAGTTGCAGTATCAAAGAGTACAAAACTGCGTAAAATACTGTCACAATATAGAGCTTTAGGATGGTCAGAAACACAAAAAGAGGCAGTTGTAAAGAAAGCGAGAGATATCAAATATATGGAAAGAGTACAAGCAAAATATTCTACACAATTGCAGTTTAAGGCAAATAAGCTGCAAAAACATTTTAGACCTCAAGTGAACTTCTAAGCTTTTCTGTTGTATAAATGTATAAAGTTCTATATAAGTGTTCTGTTGTATAAATGTTCCTGTAAGACTGTATTTCTTTTTAAACTATGTAAATTTTATGGAAAATTTAATGTTGCGCTGCATACTTATACATTCATTATTAATATAAAATTACCTATATAGTTGAAAAATTCGAATTTAATATAGCTTAAAGTTAATTGAAAGGATTATTAGACATTAGCCATTATGAAGTGTAATGTTTATTTGGCGGATACTTTTACAAAATAATTTGTAATATATTTTTGTAACACGTAACACCAATAAAAATAATACTTCTCGTGACTTTATTCTATATTCATGTGGACCCATCCAGTTATTCCTGTAATCATTAGCTAAATTACCGTTTTCGATAAATTTTTAGACACGGTTCAAGAAATATTCCATATTCTGTTAGTTTCTCATGATAGCTGCAAAAAAATGACTGCACAATCGAAGACTTCAAACATTTCGGTACTATGTACGTATAATATACTTTCAATTTACCATCAGTGAACTGTAGAATTGTAAAAGAGAGTTAACAATTGTTAAACTATCACATTCTTGACATAGGGTTTCCTATTATGATACTATCGTTGATATACATTCGCATTTCTTTGCGGTACACGGATACACGAATTTCTTTTCATATATCTTTTACTATGCAAACCAGAGCGATTCGTTTTACTCTGAATTAACAGAATGCAGAACAGTGGTCCAAGGAAGGAAATGTTAAATGGATCTTTTCATTCTTGTATTTGTCAACTCAAATATTATCGTAATATTATTACTTAATATTATCTTTTTTTCCGTCTTAATAATGGCACACCATTCAGAACACCGACAAAGGGCAGTAACCGATGCCTCAAATTATTAATACTTTTTAAGAAAGGCATACGGTTCGCCCTGTTTATAGATATATTTCATAAATGCATCTTTAAGACAAACATACATTAGAGACCTGTTATTGTCACACAACGATACACATAGTTTACACTACTGCTCTTTCGTAAAATCTTTTTCTGGTTATTAAAGATTTCTCAAGATTAACGTTAACTCTCATTTTGTTTTCTATTAGACTTTCAATTTTTAATCCAACACCTTCACCAACAACTTTAAAGCTTGATGGGGAGGGGCCGGTCTGATTGATTCATCGAGATCCCTGTACAGAATCGTCGCCTCTACTTCAAGACCATGCTTGTAGCATACCTTCTGCGAATACATTCCCGTTGCATCAACTTTAAACACCTGTAAACATACAACAATTTCAACACTATATTTCTGGGATATCTTTGAGTGCACACAGACATTTACATACACTTCGTATGAAGTACACTGCGTGCAAAAATACCTCTCGAGAAAGTAACGAGTGCATTGCAATTTTACATCTTGGTAAACGAAAATCATCCCATGCATATTAATCGAAGAACATGCTGAAACAAAAGTAAAATGTGAACTTCTTACCAAAACGACCACGCCTTCACTCACGATCGTGTTGCACATATATATACGAATAAATACATTGAATCTATTCTTTAACAAATTTGTAACTTTGCGTAAATTTCTTCATGTCATTTTACGATATTAGATTTAATAAATAATTTGTTTGTCATTTACATAAAAAAGCATTACTCAGTACATAAATGTTAGCAAATTATAATTCAAATATGATGGATTGCCATAAAATTAGTACAAGCTTCCGGCAGGGAATGGTAAAGGTCACGGAGTGTACAATAGTACGGCTCTAAAGAAATTTTTCACCGAACTTAAACTGCATGCTTCAACAACATTTATCATACAGAGTTATCATTTTGTGAAGAAAGTTACTATAATTACGATAATAAGGATGAAATACGATTTAGGATTATACCTTGAAACCAGCGGTTTTAGCGATTTCTATACTGTCTGCCATCAGAATGCTCGCCAGACCTTTCCCACGGAAATTCTCATCGATACTGAGGATTCGACACTCGAATAACTCGTCGACATTGTACTTGTAAAAAAGATCTACTTTCTTGTTAACTTTGTACAGGAGTCCGAATATTATTTTGAATTTTTCATCTTTCAATTCTGCAAGGCGACGTTCAGCTTCTTCGCGCTCTCCCTTCTTCAGGATACCATTCAATGCCATACCAGCTATCTGATAGGACAGTACTTATGATCGGCAATGAACTTAACGTTCAAGGTCCATACATATCGTAAGAAAACCTTCCATCGTCAATGAAATACTTATAACGCACAAAATAAATTCACAAGTTGAGCAACAGTACATAATCATAATTTTTTTATTGTAAAAAAAAAAAAGAAGGGTACAACATTCGTTTTTTTAAATTCAGCTTACCATTCCATTTTGATCCACCAGCATCCTCGAGTATCCCTGCTTTAAAGTGAGTAGACAATGTCTTTCCAGCTCGAATTGGCTCTCCCCTTTTTCGCATAGTCCTACCGCGTGATTCAACGGTTCGTCGGAGAAGAAATTCCATTTCAGATGGTTAATTGCATCGTCGAAACGACTTTCTGGAACACCCACGACCTTTAAATCATCGGACGACATCTTTGGGGTGGTCACGGCACGAATTTTCCGCGCACTGAAAGGATTTTCTACGCGCGCACTACCCTTAGTAGGGAGAGCTGACTCATATGGGAAAAGCTCCATATATTGATTGACCCAGTTCAAGAAATTTACTGGCTATAATGATTATGCATCCTTTTTAATTATTTCTAATGTGAAATTCGCGCTGATCATGTTCCAATAGTACCCATACTTTTTGATAAAGAATAAGAAAATAAACATATTGGATTTATATTCTTGGGTATCACTGGAATACATTGTTAGGAAGAAACATGTGTTTATTGTTTAATGAAAACCAGTGATGTTTTTACAAATTATATGAAATTAACAGACAAGTATTTCTGATTATCATAGAGGGGATAGAGTATTGGTGAACAAAAGAATACAAACATAAAAATGAATATATATATATATATGTATATGAATATCTTTATTCTTCATAAATTTTTACTAGATAATTACTTCTATAATCTTTCGTAATGTCGATGTTGCAGCAAATTTTTCACGTAAAATTATATCTTTATCAATATAACAATATGAGTACATTGTATGCACCAAATACAGTTTCAACAAATATCGAGTCAATAATATACAACTGATAAAAAATATTAATAACATTTTTCATTTATTATACCATATTATGATATATTGTAATTAAAAAATGTTAGTAATACCATAAACACATTATCATCCGCTTGTATAGATGTTTCATATTTTTATAATACAATCTTCTGTATAATATAGCTATCTACTGTGAAATTAATATTGTCCAAGGATATTTGTGAAAGGACTAAATCTATTCTCATGCCTTGTTGGACTCATTCTTTAACACATTCATTCAGAATTAAAACATATTTTTTTAATACTTCAGAGTGTGAAAACATGTTGTGTACAGTGTTTAAAATAAAATATCATCATCTCCTTCATCTAGGATATTTGCAGTTTCTACATATTCTCTGCCAGATGCTATCATCTCTGCCCTAGCTGCTTCAGCCTGTGAAACAGTTTAAGCATTTTAAAAGATACTTGATCAAAAATGGTGAAGAATGGAATTATTTTTAGAATATAAATCTTACCTTTGCTTTTATTTGTTTCTTCTTATCCTGAATCTTTTTTAATCGATAGAACTCTTCTCTTTCCAATTCATCCAGCTCAGAAATTATATAAGCAAGAGTTTTTTCAATTCTTGGGATGATAACATGTTCAATAGCATTTACACGGCGGTTTGTGATTTTAATAACTTCATCCAAGGTTACAAAACTTGTTTGCAAAGATGCCAATTCCACCAATAACTTCACTGCTCTTTGATAATTCTTTTTCAATTTTGCCAATTGCTGGCCACCTCTTGCCAAACCTGCTAACTCATAGGTATCTGTACCATCTTGATAGGACTCAAACACTGGAAGATTAACACCAGCAACATTATCTTTCTTAGATCTAATTTTAATTTGAGCTTTTGTCACATTCTGAAGAACTACTTGATTGAAGTCTCCAGTTGCAAACTTGGCTTCAGCCAATGAGAAAGCTGCCTCTTTCATTACTTCTCCCATAAGAGTTTTTGTCTAGATATAGAGAAGAATAAAATTGTTATAAAAAATTAACAATTATTCATACAAATAAATATCTTTTTGTACCTCAATAATTTTACCCAGAATTAATCTAAAACGCATTTGCAATGCATCTGCTTTCTTTTTTAACAAACCATGACCCTTTTGTGCTCCATGTAAACGGGATTTCATTAACATTTGCGCTCTGAAAGAAAAAAAGATAAAAAAATATAAATTCTGTGTTATTATATTCACAGACATTATTACCAATATAATGAAAGAAGTAAACAATATGTACACTTGCTGCCCTTGTATAACAGTTAAAGACTACAATGTCGATTTATAAAAAAATACTTACATGTTAATAATACGAATATATGATAAGTATAATTTAAACGTTTTAAATAAATAGGAATAGGGTTACACCCATCTTATGATGGATGATAACAGACTCAGAAAATTTGGTAATAAAAGAGAAAAGATATCAAATAAGTGAATACTAAGATCCACTGAAAGAATAAAATAGACTCGTATAATTTGAAAGAGAAATACTTACCCCCGAGAAGGGAAAATCGCAAGTTTATCCTTTCCAGACATAGTTGAGAGAACTATCAAGCAGACAAGAATGAAACTGATCAGCTGACTCGTAGGACCGGAAGTTTGAAGTTGTATATATAGTTGCGCAAAAATTAGCGCGTAATTTTAAAATTAGTAAGAGGATGAAGAAAATGGAATATAATCAGATTGTTTGATACAGTGGGTATATGAAACAATTGAAAAGCAAAATGTTGCAACATTAACATTAGTACATAAGTTCGGAAGTATGTTTAATCAAAATTTATAATATCTTAAACTTAATTTAAACAAAGAATGAAATAAGGGGAATAGAAAACAAAAATCTTCAATGGAACATAAGTACCATACCTCCTATTCGTTTGAAGAAATGAAAGATTGTTTCATGCAACGATTAATAAAAGAAAATCGTTGTTTCCGTATTAGCGACAGTAAGTCAAATAACACGTTTAGAATAGACGTTTGCGCTGTCAATCCGCATAACGCACGTAGAAGTTGCTGGCAACCTGGAATAATAAGGAAAGCCTCCGAAGATATTCTTATGAGAATGAACATTAATCGTCTTTGGATATAGGTTTGTATATATTCGACGTAAGAACGAAAAATGAACGCTAAGTGGGAAATCCCTGTTCCAGGTCTACTTATTTTGGTAAATTACATTATTAATTTTATGAAAAAGAGAATGATTCATAAATCAGACATTTCTAAAGATTTTATACTAAATAAAGCAGTTCATGATGCTACGAATATTTTACTAAGACCATATAGGCCAGTGGAATCGACCTCAAATACCTATGAAAGTAGATATGAAGCAATCAATCACATCAAAGACAAATGGATAACACATTCACAAGATTTTTTATTAAGAATGGCAACAATTGCCTGGGACTTTTTGAATATTTTGAATATGTTCCAAAGTAATCTGGTAAACCGAAACATAGAAGAAGACAATCCAAATAATGATGTTTAAATATTAGAATCAATGTATTTTTATGGTGCAGCTTCTAGTACTGATGTGAATTGACAGCAATATAATGGGGAAGAAATAAGTATTAACTGCAATGTAATTAATATAAGTATTTTTAATAAAAATATACAAGTCGATTTTGTACAATATTTTACAACAGGGACAATTGTCCAGGTTTCAACACTTGTCTTACATTCATATTTATTCTAGCTTCAGAAATGTAAGTTTTTGCTTTGATCCAATCATCCTCATTCCATATACAGTGCTGATTATCATAATTTATTTCTAAGTCATCCCATGGTGCATCAATGGTTGGTAAAATTTTTGGTACGCCATGGTACCTTAGACGGGACTTTCCAGACATCACTATTATATCTCCACTGCGTAGAAACATTGCATTAGCTGCATCCTCTTGTGCAAGTCCGCCGATTAAAAATATTGCAGTTTGACCAAAACTTATAGAGAATAAGGGTGCTTCCACATTAACTTCAGAATGATCTGTATGACCCGCTAAAGTCGAATTCATTCTATAATAGTTAATAATTGCTGCTTCAGCCTTAAAATCCTTAAAACCTAATGTTTGTGCTAAAAATGAGGTCAACAAAGACATCTCAGTAGGCATTTTTGTCCTGGATGTTTCAGAATATAATTTTGTATCCCAGTTATGGTGGTACCCAAATGTTGCCCATCTTAATTTTGGTAATAATTCTTTACCTTTGTCAGAGTTTCTGCATTTAATATGGCAAACATATTATTATTATGGTATATGGTATACTACAAATATATTTTTTTCATATCATCATATTGTATCTTACCCAAAACATATATCCCACCAATTTTCGTCTTTGTTTAAAACATTATGAGCATCTAAGTTTAATTTATGTGGCTCTCTAGAGTACTCTTTCAAGCATTTTATAATCCAATATCGTTGTCCGTATGTCGTAAATGGATTTTTTATAAAAATAAGTCCTGGAATACTTCGAAGTTCAAAGATTTCCCAGTCCTTTACTGGTCTTAATCCCAATTCATATTCGCATTGTTCATCAAGTAACCTCTTCCTAAAATCAGTAACCTAAAAAATATTAAGAATTTATGTACGTAAAGAATAGGGTTCTCATAATTTGTTACATACTTTGTTATAATCGGGATTATTCAAATCGATTACATCTTTCAAATCTGGACAAGGTTTTCGACTTTTATAATATTTAAAACTATTTTTGAACATTACTTCGAATTTCGAATCATCGGCGCTGCCATGTTTGCTGGTTCGCACACGTGCCGATAGATGACGCTGCTTTATTCGTCAATTGGATCTGTGCAATTTGAAAGTAGATTTTAACGCAGATTCCTAAGCGAGATAGTACTAAATGCTTAGGATGTTTGAATAAGAATGTCATTTTGACCCGGTTCGCGATGGTGACAATCGAAGGTATCGGTTCTCCTATTCTAAATCACCAGATTGTAACTTTCTCTCGATGTTCACGAAAACAATGACGTTTTTACTACGACCAGCCCCGACGCATCTTGTCTAACCCACAAGTAAGCAATCGAAGATGAATCTATGATGTGACATGTGACTAATTGTAAGTACCGTGCAGAAACGATCGATGAGTGGACATGTGGACAGCGCATTCTGCATCACGATTATTCGACTCGTTTAGCATAATACCATCATCGTCGTATGGGCATTAATAGCCAGATACATATCGAAAATGTCTGAGCTTCGAGCAATCTTTTTTCTTACCGTGCCCAACCCCGTCCCCTATCTGTGTACGCACACGTTAATGGACTGTGACTAATTTTAGAGCGTAATTTTCGCATAATAACACTGCCGGGAAATCTATGATTTCATAGAAGCGAAGAGAGGCACGACAGCCGACTTCAAGGCTTTTCGAAAGCTTCGTGCAAATTAATAGTGCGCACCACGTTAATAATCGTCCATTACCATCGCTCCTATTCTCCATAAATTCCACCCACTCACCTAGCCCGGTCGCGAATAATTGTTCACCTGTATCTCAAAGAATACGAACGAACCTTGTTCCAGTTATTAAACTGGATCTTGGGTTCAACCACTTCACTGATCCTGCTGGATTACATGTCTACTTATCACGTTGACAACCACAGGGGTCACCGGTTAGACCGGGAATGTCAGAATTAATTAATATTAGATATTTCAGAATGGTTAAAATAACCAATTTGTTCTTTGTTTTTTTGTAGAAATTTTATATTTACAATGGTACATTTTGGGAATTTTCTGTGATAATTTGTAAAATAAATGGGCAAAGGCTTGTATCATATTTCATTTTGTATTCTTCGGTATAAGGGATAGTTCTAATGTTAAAGTATATAAATTAAAGAAAGTATCACATTCGAAAAATTCGTCACTTTTTATTATTATGGTAACGATATAGATTGTTATACATAAATGCAGCATAAAGCGATTAAACAACATTATTCTTTTACAAACACGTATATTATAAAAATTCACCCGGCAGTCAACGCGTTATCAGTCATTATCACACTATAATTATTTTATTTATAATATTATCAATTGTAGTTGGATTCAAAAATTGTAAGGGAGCATCTACAAAAGATTTGTATCATAGTAATAGATGAACAATGTTGAAAGTATAAATGAAAATGAACGGAAAGAATCGACATAGGTAGAGCGGTAACACGCGAATACGAATATACCGGTGCATTAAGGGCGCGCGTATTCTCTGACAGTTTCATGTCAACAAATGTCGTGCCCGCGAGTCGCGCCCAGCCGTAAGCCAGGCCTGTACCAAGCAATCGCGGCATATTCGCGAGATCGGCCAATCACGCACGTCTATCACGTCACCAACGACCAATCGCGAACGCTCCTCATGACGATAGTCGCTAAATATAGCTCGTATATATCTAGGCCGGTCGCAACCGCGAATTATCCATAGTCGTGCGTCGGCAGCCGACGGAGAAGGACGGTGTGGGGCGTATCGGGACGCTGCATAGTCGTTCGCAACTGTAAAGGTAGGACCCGTACACGCACCTAAAACAAACCGTCTTCTCTGCACGTGATAAAGCTCTTTGTAGGTCGAGTCGGCTATTCTTGTAATATAATTTGAGGGCTGCAATAAGGTGTATCGAGGCTGCGGTAGTAATTTCATTAGACCTCTTTTAAATTGTCAAGTATGTTCGAACCGGAGATACAGTTTACGTTGCAACGTTAGTGACATTTATTTGTCGATTTATCCGTTCTAATGCGTATTTTAAAGATATCTTTTTTGATAGGCCGGGTGTTTGCGAAAAGCCAAATATATTTAAAAGATCGTCGGTTGATTTCTTTATCATTGGAATTCGGAAGGAACGTTGCCATGAAACAGATGTCAAAATTATCAGTAATGTTCCAGTAATATCTTTCGAGGAATATAACGAAAATCGAGTTCGCGAGTAGCCAAGGTCGTGCGACTACCAAGTGGAGCTTTATTACGAACATGTTGCATTATTACGACAAGAGTCGAGAGAAGAATATGTTAAACGCGGTGAAACTGAATTTACGTTCTGTAAGAATATTTCTCTCAACTCTTGTACATTTTTTTCACATAGATACATATCATAAAGAACACATAAGATCGTGAGAAAGGTCGTTATAGTAACTTCCTTATATTTCTTTCTTTCTCGAATTCAATTCGAACGATTGAAATATCGCGGTAACGTTCGTGCATCGTGTTTCCACGAATATGAAGTTAGCTGTGAAGTCGATTATCGTTTACAGCGTCCACGCGATACGGATCGAAAGAGGTGCAGTAAGAATTGTTCGCAACGAAAGTTTAGTATGGTCGTGGTAGTAAAACGAAAAGTATGTCGTTTCTACGATTTGTCACGATACGATGGATCCGTTTCGAGAATTTTTCGACAGGCATGGGCTCATGACACCTGAGGATGCACTCGTAATAATGCATGATTAGTGTCACGGAGAACATCTGGTGTAGTGGGGAATCTTAAATATAGCAAAACAGAACATTGGCAACATTGTCACGAATCTAGTAAAGACTATATAGCATCCTCACACGGTACCAATGCTCCTGATTGCACAATACCTTGCGTCGAACTAAACATTCAAACTATATACGCTTCGTTTTTTATTCTCTTTATTTCTTTTTTATCCTTTTTCTTCAATACGTCGGTAAGAAAGAATCTTTGAGATTTCGCGATCGTTCGAGTATCTTTCGCACGTACGCGAATGAAAGTATAATGTTTATATTGGCATGTAAAGTGGAGTTAAGTAGGATCACAAATAACCGTAATCATAAAACCTCATATTACGACGGCTTAAATGGGGAGTGCGTTTATTATGAACGACTTAGTGTTTACTGGAAATGTATGCTCATAAGGGAACATATTTCTCCGTGGAAAAACAAACTTCACGAATACCTTAATAGTTCTGTAGTCGAATTGTTCCTTCTTTTTTTCCTTCTTTTACTCTACGAGTATTTTACAAAAAAATATTTTGTTTTTAAACGCGTTTTTATTAATTTCGGATTTTAAATTAAACATTGAAAATGAATTTACTAGAAGATCTATCGATTCTAGGATTTATGCCTTCGTGAATACCAATCATTTTTTCCCACCTTAATTGTTTACTTCTGCATTCGTATATTAAAAAATAATTATGAAACTTTTTTTCACGATTCATGCGTAAATAGGTTATCATTATCAATGAAAATTATTCATTACAAATAATTATTTCATAGTGTTGTTATATTTTATAAAAATATTAACAAACATAAAAAACAAGCATGAGCCGCATTTCCCAGCTAATATAGATGCACGAACTATTGCACAAACAATTTGTTACATAATATTCAAATAGCAAACAAAGCATATACGTTGGAATAAAATAAATATACGTCGTTATAAAATATATTTGATCGAAATACAATGTCGTGGACGATGGTAATTATGTGAATTTAAATTCAATTAAACCACGGAGAAGGAAAAGATTAAACCGCAGAAAGGAATAGTGAATGAAAAAACATATTTTGAATCGTATTTACAACCGATTCGAATCGTATCAAATGTAGAGATTCGCGTTCGTCAAGTCACGAATCTTAAATGTTTACTTTCGTTTGTAAACTTCCTTCGCGGCTGATAATCATTATACAATAATAATCTTATCTTTGCGTTCTCTATGCAAACGAGCCAATCTTCTCAAGGTGCAATCTGCTGGGTGTGTGATAATTAGCCGCAAGGTTGGACAGCGTAATAGTCGCATAACTTTTTGCACGTTGTTATATATTTTTTCAATTTTGTTTTTACCTTCTAATATTTAATGAATATTTTCACACGAGTCGACACATTAGCAACTTGTAATGAGAGAGTGTATTTTTCTACGTTACGACCTACGTTGAAAACCGGAAATCAGATCTTTTATCTTTTTTTATCTTTATTTTCGAATATTATATTTCTTTTACTTTCGAGAATGATCAACCTTCCCTTCAATTTGGCCTTTCTTGAAGCGGTAATTAAATGTTATATAAAAGTATTCGATAAGTACTAGTTAGCTAACTCTGCCACGATAAATTTTAACAAGGTTTTAGCGGTCGCCAATGTGTTAAGATCTTAGGAAAAATTCAAATTTTCTATTTTAATAAAAATTCAGACACCTACGTTATCTTGGGAATCATTGGCTTTAGGGAATCATCGAATATTAAATTAAAAGAGAAGATAAAAGATCCTGTTTTCTGGCCAACGTTCGAAATCGAACGCCTACGTTGTTTTCGTAATCCTGAATACGAGATAGTGGACTCGTTCAAAAGATAAACAAAAAATATTCGTTAGATTAGCTAAAAAATAAACATAGAAGCTATATATGCTTTTACAATATGCGCGCACCTATAACATATATGTTGGATCGGTGGAAAAATACTTTCAGTTTTCGATCGTATTATTGGCTTGGCAACTAAATGATTGCGGATTTTGTCAATACCGCCTAATGACAAAATCCGCAATCACTTAGTTGCCAACCCAGTAGAAAGACTAGTTTCAAACAGTTGATACAACAAAACATACATATTACAAGGATGACGTGTTGCATTTATCAAACGTTTGGCTTCCGTCGGAATTTTAAAATCAATATAAATCGAACAGTTTTAATAGTTAGATATGAAACACGACGAAATTATAGTAATATTAGTACAGTACATATAGCTAAAAAAAAAGACAAATTTCCCAAGAGATACAGCCGTGCATTATCGCGATATTTTTGAATAATTATCTCTGGTCGGTCGACAAAGATTCTTCGTTTCTTCGCGACCGTGACCTTACTGACATTTAATTCTTAGATCGTCGCCGACATCGAAACTCACCCATACAGGATCTACACGTGTGTCAGATAGCGTGCGCATTTCCATAACGCCGAAGGCCGTCAAATATTGCAACTAGACGAATACCTTTAGCTCTTCTGTTGTAGTTCGTCTATTTATCTCGCTTTCATCGAGCATTTCTTTTTCCCCCTAATCCTGTCGGCTTTAAATATAATTTCTCTTGCACGCGCACTCGCCATTTACATCGATTTTCTCATATCTTTGATCATTGTCTGGTATTATTTTCGTTGTGGAAATTGTTCATCGAAATTCCTCTAGTCTGACTTATAGCTTCGCTTTAGAATTCTCGACTGTGGTTCTCATCTAGGAATCGCGGAAAGAAAGTTCAAATTTCATGACGTTGATCTAGTTATCGCCAAATGTTTTCTCTTTAATTAGAAGATGTATATATTTCCGACGTTTTGAAAGCATATTTTGTAAACAGAACGTCCACTTACAGTTTGATCGTAGAATTTCCAACTATCGGTGCCCCGTTCGGAAATCACGAAACAAAATTTTATCAAATTCTATGACATTGATCGCCGAGATTCGAATCTTTTCTCTTCATCGAAAGATATATATTTCTTTGTATATTGTTGATCAACTGGGTCGTTTACGGTCAAACTGAATTCCTTTGCTCTTTCGAGTTGTCCAAAAATTTCGACAAAATTCACCAAACAACTTCTGCCTGTTTTATTATCTTCGATCGAATGTTTGAAGCTTTTGTCAATAAAAATAAAAATCTCGAGCTGTAAATCGAGGGGTGAAATGTCAAAGCAAAAGACAGACAAAGTAGGCCGAGTTTTTCTTTGTTCGAAGATCACTCTGGAAGTTCGTGTACATAGAATAGAGCGCGTCTTAATTGAATTTGCCGCGGTCAAGGGAAAACGTGTACTCGAATAAAAAGCTCTCGCGCGCGGTTGATTTATCGTCGAGGGATGCGCGCGCGCGCGCGTTCACGCCTAGAGGCCGCGAGTCACCTTTTTACACACAGCTGATTACAAAGTCGAGAGATGATATAACTGGATTTGCAAGTTGTCACGGTGAAAGAACGAGAGAGAGATTGGATGAGGGAAAAAAGGGGGGACCAGCGGGGGAGGCAGGCCATTATTGTTCAAGGGCGTCAATGTACCGATTGAATTTAAAATGCTAATGCGCATCGCAGAGAAATGGCAAGAGGAAGGATTTGCACGCGAAGAAAATAGCGCGCGAGCGTTCGAGTCGCGAATTATTTTTCCGTCTATCGAGATCGGTTAGCTGTCGCAATACGGTTTTATTAAAACTCGCGGGCAAACCAAATCGACCAACTTTACCCATACCAACTTTAACGATAATTCGTTTAGCTTAATCGTCGATGCTTAAGAGTTAAATAATAATCATGTATTCAAGGTCTTGTATAATAATTTATCAACTAATCGTCGATTAATGGTCTAGTCAATTAATCAATTAATCGGCTAATGAATAAACAAGTATATAACGAATTGTCGTTTATACGTTTCCATGGTTCTAGTGATTTTAGAACCGTGCGCGGTTCTAGTAACTTTTTACTATTTCATAGATCGCCGATCTCCTTTGCAATGTTTACAATTTAACAAATTTCATCCGTCGTCTAATTACGAAATTGTTAGGATTATCAGAAATTCTTGAAATTTCCATGAAAATGATCGCAATATCAAACCATATTGATCTTTCCTTAAAATGTTTGACATAAGAAAAGCTGTAGCACCGGCGTTTCGACGTCGACCAATCGCGAGTATATTCGTTCGTACACAGAGACAGGCGCGGAGCACTTCGGATCGCTCCGCGTTCCTTCTCGGATGAATGAATACATTGTTCGATTTGTTCCATTCGTGGGTGGGTTGGTTATCGATCTCTTTTACTCTTATCGCTGGCAGATACAATATTTCGCGCGATAAAAAGATTACACATTCTTGTCGACCGTACAAAATTATCTACATGCTTCGAATCGCGCGCTTTCTTCAATAACATACGTTTATTTACGTACGATTTTTCCCCATATCTTTCCTCCGATATATATTTCTGCTATTTTGTAAAACGTTCTTTTATCCGGTACAAGATTTTACGATCTTTTTTCAAACGCTTACTTTAATCGCTATATCTTTGTACGATATCCTCCAACGGTCTTTCTGCCAACGTAAATTTTTTACGATTTCTTTAAACATTTTTTTATTGACTAAGGTGTTGTTGCAGGCTGTGGAAAAACATCGCTTAAATGAATTCACATAGGTTGAACCTAAGTCGCGCATCCGTAGAAATGCAAAAATCCCGGTTACCTATTTACCACTCTAAAGTATTTTTGCCATTTACACGAATATTTGCATATGCGTGTGCGATGTCTAGCCCGATGAATCGACCACGCGATAGATAAGCGATTAGCGCAGCGAGCAAAAAGAGAAGAGGTGGGAGTATATTAGTTTAATGTATCTTATCGGGATCCATTGTCGACAATGTATTGTAATTATGATACGTATTATGCATTACATAAGCGTTTCCACGCCAACAAACGATATACAGTCTGGTTTCTTTGCCGTTGGACTTTCCGATCGGATCCATTGTATTCGTCATTTTTTCAAGATGATATAGTTTATTGAATCTCGTTTTTTAACACCATGATCGGAGGTATAGTTGCGCGTCGAAATACCGAGCTGATTAACAGCGCGAGATAAATTAGAGGCAATGGGAGTTTCACTGTGGAAAATTCAGCGCATTATAATCGCATAATATCGTAATCGGCGAAAAGATTGAAATACGGCGATCGAGTGGCACTGCACACGATTAAATTCGTAATAGGACGTTAAGAGGGTGAAAGTCGTAAAAACGTGGCAGTAAAAAGCGTCTCAATAATTTCGAACATAAACGTAAGTTAAAAAAGGAATATAAACGTGGAGTAAATTGAATATTTATGTGAATTTAAAGTTATCGCTATGTTAATTGTACTGCAGAATTATTAAAGACGGCCATGAGAATAGCATGTTAATTACGATGGAAGTTCCTATTTTAAGAAGCAGTCGTTTAGGTTACGTCGATGCCATATGTTATAAAACTCAATTACAACCAAGATTATTGGCAGTAATGCTGTACAATAGAAAGGAAAATCGAGAAACTTTGCGGAAAAAAGGCTCGCGTAAGACAGAATGACGCATCGAGTAAATTGTGTTGAAAGCTTTAGTTCTAAATTTGTTTTAATAACAACTAGCTTCGAATCAACAATTGTGAATATCTCTTAAAGAACTTTGCTCGGAATTTCATAATGCTAGGATCATTTGGCTAGAAAATTCTATGCTCGGAAAGAACATTTGCATATCATTGGGATTTCTTATGGTATTTACCGATTAATTCTATCAATTAATTAATATATTCGCAGTCAGTTTATAAGCGTTGAAATACTTTGATAAACAAGTGTATGGTCAACGGTATACTTAGCTAATGAAATTGCGAAATTTGCAAAAAGTGAAAGTCAAGCAGATTGACTCGAAGGAGCTTTGTATATTGTGCAACAAGCTAATATGTTCAAAGCGGGAAAAATGAACGATCACGCGAGTCGGCGGCTCTTTTAATGGGACAAATTCTACGAGGAATCGCGTTTCATCGGGGTAAGGGCAACGATGTACAATATTCTGCTCGTAATTCATCGCAAACGAGCGGCAACAAATCTGTGTCACTTTAGAGATCAAAGCGAGAAGTCGAATTCTTACAACGCGGCCGCTTCTTCTTAAATCGTATTTGTCGGAACGAGCACCCGGAACAGTTGTAAATAACTGCGTGTAACGCGCGACAACAATTCTAAGCAAAATTACCGGCCCCACATTTCGCACACGAATACACGTATCGCAGAAAGCGAGAGTAATTTATAATAGCAAAGAAACCACGATAACCCTAAAATCTTGACGTCTTTATCTCTGTGTTACGGAGTGCCGCGTCCACGACATTTACTAATTTCGTTTTGTTCTTTGCTTTCTGAAAAGGACGACGGACAGGTTTACGACGACCAGTGTGTTACGAGTCAATTGGATGTTTCTTGAATAACTGCAGAGTATTGCTGCTGCTGTTTTATCGTACGTTACGTTTCGGCAGATGAACGTAGGAAGTGGAAGCCCGTAGATGCGACAGACTCGCTTGTTGCTACGTTGTTTCATTTTCGCGGATGGACCGTGTTTCTTGTAATTATAAGATCGTGGATACTCGTAGAAATTCGTGTCTTTGTACGATTCGAAAAGAACTCAGTTATTTTCGTAAAATGTCAGGACGACACCTTTAAAGTTCATCTCCAGTTTGACCAGAATTTAGATATTAAGAAGATTTGTTAAAGCACGAACATTTTGAAAACCAGTATGGATTACGATAGAATCACGATGATAAATCGTTTTCGATGGAAGCCTGACTTTACAGAGGTAAATAATCGTCGTTACCATCGTTTTCGTTCTTCTTCGTCGTTCACCGCGGTGCCATAAAATATCGTCGACGTATGGAAGTCTGTAGGACTTCTGCCAGCGTCCATTACATAACCATCGATGGCTGAGAAGTCGAAAGAAGGAGGAGGATGGGAACACACATCCTTAGGATTTCAAAGGCTGGATCGCGCACGTGCTCAGCGATCCTAAATATTCGAGTTGGCTCTGTCGCCTGAATATTTCGCAGTTCCACGAAATTTCCCTCGGATTTAGGTCTTCAAATGAACCAGCTTGCTCGAAGAAAGACGAAGATACGACGGAGTTGCTGCATTCGTCGAGTTACAGGTCTTTCGTCTCGTCTCTCTCTCTCTCTCTCTCTCTCTCTTCTTTCGTAAATTTACACACCGCTGAAATCCGGTGCAAACGCGCTATCCGCTGTTTACGAGCGTCGAACGAACTGTTTTCTTCGATGCCTCGTCTCGTTTAAGTGGGTAATCGTTTCTGGGTGAAAACGAGAGACTCGTTCCAAGAAATAATCGCGTTCGAGTTCGTTGTATCCTTGTCGGCCAGCTTCTATCCGCGAGTTCTGTCCGCTTTCAAAGCGGAGATTGAAGATCGAAGCGCGTTTGATGATCCTCGTAGGTCATCGGCAACTATTTTTGGGCTAGGCTGTGGTACAGCTTGTTTTAAGTGTTTCCTGATACTGAACCGAGTAAATCGGGAATTTGTTAGCGAAGTTCAACGAGTATGATAAATATTGGTTTAGTTTGAGAAGAAGACGTTAGTTGTAGGTTGTGGAAGAGTTTTGGTCGAGAGGTAGTTGAGAAACGAGTGAGAAAAAATAACGAAGAATAACGGAGTGTTAAAACGAGTGGTATTATTCAACGTGTAGCGTACTATTATCGTTGAGGAATTATCTCACTGGAATGTTATATCGAAAGAAAGATAACGTAGAGGAATAGAAAAACTGGCTCGCTTAAGGAAAAGTGTATATGTTAAAGAATGGCAAGTGATTGAAGTAAAATATTATTAAAATAATATCTTATATTTTATATAACATTTATTTTATTTACCTTGGAACGTTGGAATAAAATATTGAACAAGATGGTAATCGATATTTTCTCTGTTATTAAACTTATGTAGCCGGTATTCTTTTCGAAAGAGATCTACAAATGCATCTACATTGGAATTCGAAGTGTCCGTCGAATCTCTCAATGCCAACAAATATCTCTCAATCTGCCATTAAATGTCTGCGCATAGAGGAGGCTTGTTAATCTTTAGTCTATGAACTTTTAACCACCGCTCGGTATCTATTCACTGTAGTCATCGACGGTAACTTTCCTCGCAATTAGCTTTATCTTAAAGTCGATCACCGACTCGTTCACTGCGACCAGAGAGTCAAACCGCGACCTGGAATCCCGCGTCCCTTGCGAATACCATTCTAAGAACGATTTTACGAATAATTTCCTCGTTGTTTCGTTAAAAATGGTTAAAAGGCTGCGCGCGTGACGCTTTTCATTTTTTCAGAAACGTCGCGGCTTTGTACACCTGATGAGCACTTTCAATATCTCTGGTTACGAAATAACGTGTTCAACTGTTATGACACAACGGGAAAATCTCGCGACGAATCGTCAAACAAACGCTGCAAGGGAATGCTGCTGTGATTCGTGCAGATTGACGAGAATCGTTGAAAACTTGACATTTTTGCGAATAAGTCGACGAATTTCTGATAGAAAAGCTAGACAGATAATTTTCCGTTATTCGCTCGAACGTATAGAAGAATTCTCTTCCGCAGAGGAGATTTCCGCAGACGGAATTTACGTTGAAATTTTTCAAACGAACATTAAGGAAGAATCCTTGTCTTTTGTCCATTTACACGAATGCAGGAAAGAATTGTCTCTTTAACGCGTTTGAACGTACGTTGAAAACTCGTAGTCGTCGCGAGAAATTCAAAGAATCGTTTCTCTACCAAATTTAGAACCATTTTTGCAATTTCGAGTTTGTAGCTTCTTAGAAGTTCTCTGTTAGGAGGTTCGACTCGTTCTTAAGATACAAATTTGCGCCCGTATGTCGAGAACGATTCTCCGAGAAGGGAGAACAGCATGCGGGTTCGAGAGGCATCAATCTCCATTAATTGTTCCTTACCCAACTGTTTCTTCGAAAGATCAGACAACGTGTGGCGATCGTTTAGAAAGGGAATCATGGTCTTCGAAAATTCCTCCGTTGCTTTCCAACCAGGAAAATCCACCAATGACACGTCTATTTGTTGCTTTAGGTGCACTACGTGCTCACTTTGTCCCGTGCAAATTATGATGTAACATTAGCGTCTTGCGATTCTTGATAGAACTTTTTCTAGGGAATACGATCAAGGTTACATTCTCGACACTGAAGATGCGTTCTTTGTATCGTCATTTTTCTATACATTGTAAGTTTTCTATATTTTTTTTTTTTTTTTATTTGGTCGCCAATTTACAAGCGATTCTCATTGAGAATTTTAAGTAACTTCATTTGGCGTGATACAGTAACTTGGATCATAATAGAGTCTTCTATATGAATTGAATTATAGGCGAAAGAATTTATCGAGTGTTTAACGTTTAGGATTTTAACGATAGAATTTATGGACAGATAGTACTTTAGACAATGCGTTTATGTTACAATATTTGTCTTTTATCGGGCTAAAGGAATTTTTCGAACGTTTGGAAACATTTCAAATTCTTGAAAAACTTCGTCATCAAACTACCTTAGTAGCCAAATACGAAACTACAGTAGTTACAGTAAATCACATAAACTCTCTATATTTTTTGAAAAACGATCAAGTGGAGACTAAAGCATTCTAATAATTTCTACCGTTATTTCGTTCCTTTTCTTCTCCATCGAATTTTTCAAGTAGAATCAAGGAATACTATGGAAAAAATTATCCACGAAACTAGAAAATCAGGATTAAACCTCTTGAAATAACTTTTAGAAATGTCACGAAGAAATTCAGATTTAGTTATCACGAATTTCTTTCGTTATTCTATTCTCTCTCCCTCTCGTAACGAAGTCTAATAAATTCCATTCGACAGGAATTGGCCAAAAAAGATGGAAGATTATTTAATAAGAAATAATAATCTGTTAAGAGCCTCGAATTCCATTTGTATTTCCTTAAATCGAGTTTCCTATTGAATAGCATATCGAAGAAGATATTTTTCAATTCAGCTGGTTTATCTCTATCGAACAAAGCAATAAACCAATCGGTCTAATAGTGACAAACGTGCGTGCACGCAGTACAGAAGCACGAAACGTAAATTCGTTTCGGCTCCTCTTTCCTCCTTGCGACGCGATCATAGACAAAGCGCGCGCAAACCGGCAGCGTATGTAAATTATATGGCCAGGCAACGAGCGTGTGGTCGCATTACGGTCGGACAGGAAGCATAAATTTCGTTACGAACGCCAAACATAGTGTGCGAGAAGAGCGTGCGTAGGAAACGCCAGGACCGTTCGGCGTTTTCAGCAATCAACTCGTTCGATTCGTCGAATCGTTTGAAACGTTCGGTTAGATACGTTCGACGATCGCTTTCGTAACTCGATTCGAGCTTTAGTGGCGGTTGGGCTAGGTGCTTGAATCACGTTCAAGCTGAAGTACTCTAATTTATACGCATTTTACTTCTTTGCAGTCGAATTTCTTATATGGAAAATTTTTGTTCTTTATTCAATCGAGGATCTTTCCGAAGGAAAGGCTCGCAAGTTATAAGTCTCTGTGGTAAATAGTAGCTTTTCCTATAGGCAATGCAATTTTCTTGACAGCCAAACTTGAGACATACGGTGGAAGTTGTTATATATGAAAGTTTCGCATAGTAAAAATATTGGATTGGCAACTAAGTGATTGCGGATTTTGTCAATACAACCTAATGACAAAATCCGCAATCACTTAGTTGCCAACTCAATAGAAGATTTACACGTTTATGCATAAACATTCGCAATTTATTATTATTACTGGTAGTTGGTAAAGTTGAAATGTTAAGCAAATGATATTACATATTACGGGAAGAAATATGGCAAATGTATACATTCGACTGTCCCAAAAATTTCTTTCGTTTTATGAAGAAATAATAGATGCGCAACATTTTTTGTTTTATTTTCCAATAGAACAAAATGGACCATACGTAATCCAATAAAATAATATAAAACAGAAAATATTGTGCGCGTATTATTTCCTAATGTATTTATGTAAAATATGCTTCCTTTTTATTTTTTTTTTTTTTTTTTTTTATTTGGTAGACTATTTACAATCAATTCTCGCTGAGAATTATAAATAAATTATGTAAAATATGCTGTATGCTTTTGCGTATGATTCTCAATCGTCGTGCGCAATTTAGTAATCTCGTGCGGTAAAATATTTTGTATAAAATAGAGTGTTAAGTTTCATTATGCATTATCGTATTTTTGCCTTCTTAGGTGTCCTCTGTATCTCTCGTGTTTTGCTCTTTTTCGTTTAATTATATAGAATACTGGGCGGACGTGAATCGTATGATTTCACCGGCGATTAATCGTAATAAGAAGGAACGTTTTAATTTACAAGGTTGTTTTCTATACGAAACACGATTCTCGCTCTTATCACGGAAAAGGAAAGCACGCTATCGTGACGGATAAAGTGATTTATACTGCCATGCTCGAAAGATTAAATCGCCCTCTGAACGTTCGACCACAAGGCTGCGAATCGATAAAAATAAAGAAAGTGGAGTACGTTTCTCTGAATCCTCGACTATTCGTAGAAACAAAGAGTCTAATTTCTTTCTTTATCTTCCCCTTAATTAAAACAATGTTAAGACAGATTTAATTGCCTGGTCACTTGGCATATTTAGCTACACTCAACGCGCAGACTTCGCTAACTTTTCAACATTTGCATATCTGCTGCATGGATTGACGATAGAAATGAAACTTTATGCGAAAACCTGCTGTTCTTTTCAATGTATACGGAGACATTTCGTACCGTATCACGAGTCCCATGTTGTTAGAAACGAAATGGCAACTCATTAAGACAACCGTATTATTATAACAACATTATAACAACATTAAAGTTGCGTAGATGCGATGGTACTAAAACATGCAAATGAAATAATTTATATGTCGTTTGAGCCGATTAAGTATAAAACACAGGAGTGGAGAAAGAACTGGTACAAAAATTATAAATTAATCTATTTCGTCATAGAATTGATAAATTTCCTCTTTGCAATAATAAGATTGAATTATACTGTAAAGTTTCATGGGATCTATATCTATATCCTAATCATAATGTTGAGAGACGATAACGTTCAAATTATTCAATAACGTCAAGTAATCGAAAAATAATTGCAAGTGGAATGTTACCTTGATGCAACCTGTAATGGAGGTTGAGACTATTTCCTGAGGAAGGTCTGCTCGTGGATCGATAAACAGCTTGTAAAAGTAAAACTATAGTCTAGCTTCGTGAGTAACTCATCGTGCCTCCTGGTAAAGTAATTTGCCGTAATTAAAGTCGTATAATTGGGACAGATAGCGTCGTAATATTCCCGTGTCCCTTCGTACACTGTGTTCCTCGTCGGAATCTACTTTCTCTCTGTGTGTAACGCTAATTTCGGACCTTTTTTTTTTTCGAACCGGCTCGTTTCGATCTTGATCACCCTCCTTCGATGTTCCGTTTAATTACGGGCTTAATTGTGCGACAACCAAGCCGTGCCGAAAGGTAAAACGAATCCGCAACGATTTTTCTTTCCGTTCGTCGATAAATTACCAGAGGAAATTGAATTTTTGTCCTTCTCCTTCTTTTGCTGTTATAGCGAGGCGGAAAAAGGATCTCGCGAGATCTTTTTATCCGGTTTAACAAGAGACAGGGGACTGATATCTGATTCGATATTACAGAGAGAATCGTTTGAGATTTTAAGTTTGTTCTTATCGAATTTAACTAATTCGAGAAGATTTTGCTTTAAGACAATTTCTATCTTTATTTGCAAAGTAGAGATATTAAGACAGAGAAAGTGAAAAATAGCACGACACCGTCGACACAACTAGAATTCTAGATTGTCATAGTCGACGCCTGATGTTGCGAAAGGCATAAAAAAATATATATACGCGAAAAATATATTTCGTACCCTAGTAGCCTCTCACGTTCCTTTGCTCTTCCAAAATAAACCTGATACGCGGATCTATGACTTTACAATTTTTTTGGAATCTTTAGAATCTTGACAAAGAGAGGCGCGTGATTATAATGTTTCATGTATCTAACCTTGGAATTTTTAAGATATTTATTCCGAAGCCTTCGGTGATGTTCGAGCGAAAGAAGTTGGTAAGAAGCAAGTTGGTCGGCCACGAAATTCGTGTCTTTAGAAAGTGATCGTGAGCAACAGTTTGACAAGCGCACAAAGTGCTCGGAGGCATTGACTTTTCGAACTCTTTTCTCCCGCGGCGACCTCTCACCTTCGCAACTAGTTGAAATCGCTTGGCCAACGTGTATTGTTCCATCCAACAGGTTCGTGCTTTATCGTCGTTTCCCCTCGTGCATTTTTTCTTTTACGACGGCCTTGCCTCGAATTTCACTATTCTTTCTATTTCTCGCGAAGTCCGTTAACTCGAAGCCTGGCTGAATGTTTATGAAAATGAGACTCGTAAACCGATGGAAATTGCCGCTGAACAGAATTTAGACGTTGAAACGTCCATCTCGAGATAGCTATCTCGAGATCATTCTGTTGCAACGATGAATTCGAGTATACAATCCTTTGCCATTTGAATTTTCTTCACTTACGAGATGTGATAATTATAATTTACAATAACAATAATCGATGCGGGTTTTTCAGTCTAACCCGTACTTATATGTCTATTATACACTGCCAGGTGGATGATCGCAGGATAATTCTTCTACTTATTCCGCGATTCTTAATAACATCGTCTGTATTTGTCTAATTATTCTTTTGCTTGCGTGGCTGAAATAATAAACAGCGATACAAAGTTGTTTTAACGATGTAGCTGTATTCGAGAATCTGTTGAAAGAACCTCTCTTGGAACGTTGGGTTGGCAAGCGATACTTTGATGATTGGATTAATTGGGCGTGGAAAATTGGAAGTATTACAGTGGCATTCCTAATTCCTTTGATTCTGATTTATACCTGCAGCAATATCTTCCATTAATCGCAAATATCGTTAATAAAATAGTATCTTTTTACGTTTTGGCCGGTGCTATCGTTAGTTTCGTCTGTTTTTATCAACTTCCAGTCTTTTTATCTGCGTCAGAATAAAATTTTTTATCGTTTATAACGTTAATCCGTTGGGCACGAACGCGCGTACGATATTGTTCAGTTATACCGTGCAGTTTCGAGAAGAATTTTGTAAAATACAGTGGTCTTCTATGTGTAAGCTCTCCCAGAGCTTAGCAATGAAAAGCCCGATTTACCAAGACGCTGTTAGGTTTATTATTATAGCAGATGATTCCATCAAAAACAGACTCGAATCTTGTCTGTTGCACGTCACACTGTCTCCTGTTAATGGAACTTCCAAACATCTCGATCTTCTGCTTACTTATTCTCACAGTCTTTCAACGTATCGCGGACTCTAGGACTCTCATACTCTCCAGATTGAAATTTTCACAGTTACAAATTCTTACACTTGCAAGATCGTAGATCCCAAGGTTTTTAGGTTCTACGGTTCCCCGGGTCGTAGGTTCAAATTTTGAAATATCCAAGTAGCCGGTGTCGCGCGTTTTCCAACCCTTCGATCCTCGAACCTAAGCAATACTACGCTACCGAACATCCAAATTTGTTCAATTCTCACGTTCCTCTGCTTTCACAACCCTTCGTTCCAATCTTTTTCTCTCTCTCTCTCTCGACGTCTTTTTTCCTGGCTGTTTGGAGGCTGGTTTCCACGGTTCCAGGGAATCGAGTCGCTCGTAAACTCGTGGACCGGTCGCATGTTTCGTAGGAGTTTCATGGGATTTCGATGGATGGAAGGGGTCGCCCCGATGGTCGTCTGTTCTGTCTATTGGCGGTCGAACGCGTATGTTGCAGAAACGACAGCCGTAGGAATTAGGCTGCCCACGCTTATGTCGACGACCGTACCGAAAAAGCACGATAAAAGCTTTCTGGCCAGATGGGCACCGGTTGCGCAAGCTCTCTCGCTCTCTCGTTAGAGACAGATTTCTCAACATCTCTTTCCTCGTCCCGTTCATCTACATACACGAGCTCTTCCTTTACCGAGACTTTCGACAAGCCACCATAAGATTTCTTTCGTGTTATCGTTACATCGTGCGCTGGCAATGGTGGAACGCAGAATAATTACGTAATATTGCAAAACGCACTCGGGCGATCGGTATTTATTTAACCACCAAGGATATTTGCGCTCCATTTTGGCTTCTTTTTGAAGCGAGTTTGTCGTAAGTTTGAGATCGAAGGAAATATCTCGTGCCACGTTAACACGCAAAGAGGATCTTTTTTAATTGTATATTTTTTTCAAAAGATCTTTCATACTTGTTGTTCTCTTCTTATTAACGCTGCAACTATTTTCACGCGTATTACGCGTGAAAATACAAAACGATCTCGAATTCACCGTAATTAGTAGACTCTTTATTCGTCGTTCGAATTTCTTTCCCGTCCAAATTAAAAGGCTCGGAACTTGGCGCGTGGAAGTTTCGTCACGCGCGACGGGATTTAGGGTGAGAACCGTGGCACATGTTCGAAGGAAAACGAGTCGACCGGAGGATCGTGGAAAGATTAATTGCCAGCTGGGTCCCGTGCACGCGAAAGACGATCGCGCGTAGCCAGGATTTTCGGCGCGTCTCGCCGCTTTTGAGGCAAAGCGGGGGCGAGGGGAGCCACCTTCGATATATATCGTTCCTGGTGTATTTATGACTCGTGCTCGTTACGTGCCGCTTCGATGCACCGTACGCTTTACTTAAGCTCCGTGGAAAATCATCGATAATACCTGGTTCTCGTCAAAGGCCGCAGAAACTTCTTTCTTCCACATTTTCTTTGATCTCTATTCGCGAATTCTCTGTGAAACCAGCGTTTATCTTTCCAACATATGACAATTCCCTAAATATTACGCAACAGACCTTGGAATAGGTTGCTAATAAATGGCCCACCATTTGTTCTGCCGCGTTTAGTATAAGTTTAGAAGATAAATAGGTGCACGGCTGTAGAACGCGCACGTTATAGTCTTAATTTATTGGATCTATCCGAAAGAAGGTTAAGGAAGAAGGTTGCAGAAGATGAGAGAACTCAATGGAAAACCATTTATATCTATAACGTAGCAATCGTCAGAGATACCGTAAAAGGAGCGATTAGAAGGAGGTTACAACTGTGAGAATAGTTTTGAGGCTTGTCAGATAACGCAGAACTCGAAGACAGACGAGATGCAATTTTAAAGATGAATTAATTAGAAAAAGAAAAAAAAAAATAAGAGAAAAAGAAAGAAAATCGGGGTTATGCAATCGTTGAAACGCAAGAAGCAAATTCGCGAGAATATAAATAGGAATGAAAAAAATAATATGGAGAAAGTTAGGTCGTTTAATCCGAATGAAATGTAACAGATAGATATACGAGATACGAATAAACATCATAAACAAAATAAAAAGGAGGAGTTTCGCTCGTTGAATTTTAATAATTACATTTAATTGCTACTATATCTCTTTTGTAGACGTTGGAAAAAGTGTTCGGTTCTTAAATAATCTCTACAAATGCGGAATAATTAAGAGAAAAGGAGCTCCAGTCTGCTGGAAACTGGCCTGAAATTTGCATACGTTCTTTATACGTGTCTCTCGAACGCTTTCGTGAATTTTTTTTACTTATAAATATTCTCGCACAGACTTCTGAATATTTTAACGATATCGGTTACATTTTTAGCATTATTTTTCGAGTTACTATTTTTGACTCCATCTTTTCAATGATCCATCGATATTTATCTTTACAATTGTTTTTCGAAATATCTTTTTCCTGTTCGACGAAGATCTGCGGGTTTGAGCCTGTAGCTAGAGATATCGATTCGAGCGACAGTGGAAGATAATAAATCACGTTCGGATTATCGAAGATTTACTCCGCTGCTATGTAGCTGGAAGATTTGATAGTTTCTAAAAATTTATCAGCCCGACAATTTTATGTTTTTCGTTGAAATATTTCCTATCCGTAGATCTCCGTTTTGTATCGTGTTTTTCGGATTACGATAGAAGAAGAAACATCGAATTTTGAGCCGCTCCGTCTACTCCTGTTATTCCTAAATCTTCCTCGTTAAATCTAATGTACGGAACAGGAAAAACTTATCAACGTGCACCCTATTTTCCCACCGTCTCATATATTCCAAACTAAATCTCGCAATCTTCGCTTCAGAACGTACACGGTCTGTGTACATGCCTCGTCCCTTCAACGAAATTTTCATTTGGAAAACGTCTCGAATAGATCTCCTTTACCACGTAATCATCTGCACCGCGTAAAGCAAACTTTATCAATTTGTAACATATACATTTCCTCTCGAAATCTCAAGTGCCCTTTTCTTTCATATTCGTAAATCACTCGCCGTTAAAGAGCCACGGAACTTCTTCAAACACGTGTACCTCCCCAATTTCGCCTCTCAAGCCAAACGACAGTTCCACGAATCATCATCGACGTCGGGATCAATCGCCGTAAACACGTTCGACGACTGGTTATCTTCATCCCAAAGCCTTTCGACTCCCCTCCTTTGTAACGTACCTTGGACGCGAACACCACGAATCCAGAAGACAACAATGGCCCATCTGTCCACTACGTGCCCTTCTCCGCGCTCCTCGCTGGCAGCCGAAGATAAAATCGATAAGATTTCTGGTGCAGAAAGAGGGAAAAGCGGCTTGTCCGTGGAAGCTGACGCGCGACAAGCGCATAATACACTCGCGGCGCTCTATGAATCGGAAGTGAGCTTATTATTAGGCCACGCTCTACGAATAGTCCGCACCTTGACGAGACGAAATAATAATGGCGCTTATAAATTCTGCAGCGTTCGAAGCGCGCCTCGACCGGATTCATCGAGGATTTTGATGCACCGCCAGTTGCTTTGAAAGTTGGTGCGGAGTTTTAAATTTAGAATATTATCATTTCAATCTTCCTCGTTTCGTCGTATTTGTCTGTACGTGATTTTGTAGATTTCGAACCGATCATTCGAATTTGATGTCGTTTGGGAACAGAGGCTGAGAGTTGGGTTTTAAATACTACGTTTCATGTTCTTTGTTTTTATTAGGTGTCGTACAGTGTATTTCAATGTCAACCATCTCTTTCCCCAAGTTTTTATCTAACTGTTCGATGATTCCTCGCTTTTATCAGATTCTCTTCGTATATTTGAGTGACGTTTCAAAAACAGTTGAACGCGATTTATAAGGTGGCAAGGATTTAGCGACGATTATTGACGAAAGTGAAATGGCCGGAGGAAGGGTTTTCGAAGAAACTTGCCGCGTGGCAACAATCGAAAGCATTGTCTCTCGAAAATGTTTCGGCGGGAGATCAGCCGAATACCGAGTTGTTCGTGGCATACATCAAAATCAAACGGTTTCTATTTATACGTTTTATAACAGCGTGCAACGGCGACGGCTTCGATCGGACACCTGTTTCCATTCAAACAAACTCGGTTCTTCGATTATTATTTCAATCCGTTGCATCGCCCCTCGAGCTTTACATAAGCGCGCACTGATTACGTATTCGATCGGTGTGTTGCACTCGACCGATTATTTTCAAGAGTTTGAAGAACGATTTTTACTGATCGTTACAGCTTTCCGTTGCATCTTAGGTTCTCGATTTTTTTGTTTCTTTTTCTTTTAAACTTTCGATGAAAATTCGTCGAGGATCTTCAAACCTTTAAAATAAATCTTCTACATTCTAATTTCTGAAATTCCTATCGTTCGATAATATCTGATATCTGTCGGACGTAGTTGTCTTTAAATTACAGCGAAATCTCACGCTATATATCTATATACGATAGATTTTTGAAAATGGAATGGAATAATAAAGCGGGAAAAGAAAGCTCTCCGACAGCTGAAAAATCGTAGAACGAACTTAACAGGAACGAAGATTAATTAGTATCGATTATTTGAAGTAGCATTTCGGTTAGACGAATCGCGTACTTGACGTAATTTAAAGGAAGATTTCTATGTCTTTCGTGCCATAATATCGTATTGTGCAGGTATTTTTACATCACGATATAGATTCTTGGAACGCTTGAAATTCTCTTGCAAAAATATATCAGTATAATAATAAAAAAAAAAAAAAAAAAAAAAAAAAAAAAAAAAAAAAAAAAAAAAAAAAAATTAAAAAAAAAAAAAAAAAAAAAAAAAAAAAAAAAAAAAAATAGGAAGAGAGAATCGTAGAATATTTTAGTGTCTCTTAATAAATAACTAGACGACGAGAAAAATAAACATTTAGAGAAATACACTCGTCGTTGTAATTTTTCTTAACAATTTTCAACGTTGTATATGAAAACGCTAAGGAAGAAAGAAAGAAAAATAACTATGTCTCGGGGAGCACCATTCGGCGAAGATCGTTTTTACATTTATTTAACACTGATTGAAGCGTAAAAATGGAAAAAGAGATACATACGTAGGTAGAAGTAGTTAATTAATGGAAATTCGGGCGTAACGCGCAGAATGTATCGCTTTGTTTCGCGATTCCACTCGGCCGACTATTTTCGTAGAGCTCAATTTCAAAATCTAAGCGTTCTTCCTCCTTCCGCTTCGTGGCCTCGATTCGCTGGATTCCTCCACATCCTCTCTATCATCTTCCCGTTTAATCGGTGTGAATAAATACGCGAGGGAAAATGACAAGAGGAAATTAGACCCACACACTCGTTTGTCATTCGTTTGAAATCGTCGTCCTTTGTTTCCACCATTTCTGGCTTTTATCTTCTCGTTAAAAGAAACACAGCGAATAGTTGGATTCTTAAAAATTAAATCGCTCACCTTCGTTCGTAAGTTCGTCCGTAGCAAGGAGACGAGACAGATCGCAGCAAATTCAAAGTTTTTACGCGTCTATAAGAAATCAGAGGATAACGAGCGAACAGATGAATAAAATATCCATACAATGGTTTCTGTAACAGTCGATAGGCGAAACGATCTTCCACCGAGGTTCTATCGTTTCAATTGTACTCTAAAAAATTACGAATTTCCATAAGAATTCACCATGTAGCTGTCACTTTTTTCCACCTTTCGATCTTTCAAGCTGTTCGACGTGACTTCTGAGTGGCTCGTGTGTATCCCTGACTCGTTTTCCCGCGGCAGCATATAGGTCAGTGGGTATATACGTTGCTCGGCTGGTTTGGCCACGGACCGACGAATCCGTAGGAGACCAGATCCGGTCCGAGGAAGCGGACTTTTTGGTCGGCGGATGCCAGGCCGAGGAGGCCAGCGAGGACCGCTTCGAAGATGGTAGAGTGGCGAAGGAACCGTAGAAGGTTGCGAAGGAGGAGTTGCAAGGGCATTAGGCTCCGAATACGGAACGATAAAATTCTTACGAAACGCGGCGTTATTTCCCTCTCTGTTCCGTCCTATCGTCTTTCATACTCTCGTGCATCGAACTGGCACTCTCACGAAACGAGAGGCAGAAACGTTGGAGGTAGAGGGAGGATCCTCGTGCGTTGTGGAGAGGAGGTTGAGCAACTGGAAACGAGCCGGTGGCCGAAGAATTCGACGCTCGAAAACAAACCTCCGCTGGAGGACGCGTTTCGTTTTAGAGGACACGCCAGACACACGACGCGGGGCCGTCCGCGCGTCAAAATGTATTTTTGACGGCCGTTTGACAAGCTTTTAACGTTCCCCTTCCTGTCCTCCTCTTCTTCTTCGTCCGCCTCCTTCCCGCCTCCACGCAACGATGGATTTTCGCGCGTCCTGCGAGCCGCTTCTGTGCCTCGTTATTTTTGCGAATCGTGTTACGTAATCGTGCTCTGCCTCTGGAAAGGTTACCGGAAAGTGACAGGTTCCGTGGCCGAGATAACGAGCGGGAGAACTGAAACTTTTTGAGGATATGCTAGCTGAAACGAGGCGCGAATACAATTCGCTTTGGAAGTTCCTGCCACGAGGTTTGTAGAGGCTTTTGCTTCGCATTTTCTTTCCATTTATGTGATTTTTTAGGAATATGAAATTTAGTTTAGAAACTGAAACTAAAGTCACTTGCTGCGACCAAGTTTGTGCAAGTTGACGTGCTGGAGATTCGGAGATAATCTTTTCGTATTTGCACGTTTCTCGTGTTCCGAGCGTATGCTATATTTGTCTTACATAGGTTTGGGAATATTTCGTGACTTTTAGAAATTTCTTAATTGATCATTTTCAGCGCGATTCACGATGAATGTCGAGTTAAAACACTGCATCCTCTGACAGCTGATCGAAAACTGGTCGCGCTTCAGCTAATCGATAAGGATCTCCAGCTTCCGGTTTCGTTATCAACGTTTCGCGATTCGGTTTGAATTCCTCTTTGTTCCCGCATTGATTCGAGCTCAATAGCCACGCTTTCAAGGACGTATCAATAAACTTCTCGTTCCCCGGAAAGAAGACTGCACAATAAGGGGAATAGAGATCCAGTTAGCTCCAGTAAATCATCGTTGAATCGTCGCTGAACGCGCGTGCAAATATGCTAATTCGTTTCTACAAATTAACCAACTATTATTTTACTTTTCCATGTATCGGCGAGTCACGTTGTTTGTTAAACTCTTAACGTTTACACGCGCACATCGCGAATATACGTGTTTCTCGAGCATTGCATCGTGAGTTCGGATACTTTGAATCATTTTTCCAAAAGGCTCTCGTGATAATCGTAAAACGAGGTAAAAGAGATCGCGAGTCCTTAATCATTTTCGTGACATTAATTTCGAATAAAAATTAAAAGTCGTTAGACAAATTTCCAGAATAATTCGTATGAAACGGTTGAAAAAATTCATGAACAAAAATTTCGTAATAATATACATAAAGTATATGAATAAAGAATTATATGAAAAAGAAAAAGTATAATAACTCGTATAAAGCGCATTGTATATAAAATTTCACCATACGAAGATAGATCTTGCGTGATATACGTGTTTGTTTGTATATATCATAACGGATAATGGAAATTCTGCGTGCATCTGACTGCGTTAAATTAATAATAAATTCGATTGTAAAAACCTTTCAAGATAATGGCAAGTTTCCGTTACCTCTGTTCTTTTCTAATTAATTGGAAGCCCGGGGAAAAACCGCAATCAAGGATGTTGCAGTTATCGGGCGTTCGAAATTGCCCAGAGAGTCGTAGAAAGCACTTAGCCTTAAACTGTTGAGATTTCGTTTCATTTTTGCCAAAACTCTCTCTTTCTCTCTCTCTCTCTCTCTCTCTCTCTCTCTCTCTCTCTCTGGAAATACATTCGATCAAAGATAAACCAGACAGAAATGAGAAACAATCGGATCTGATTTTTGTATTTTTGTGTTTCGTAGGTGTTCTCCTCGTTCTCTTTATTTTTCAATTATTCCATTGAATAATTCCACGAAATTACAACAAGACGGCGGACTTGTTTGTCGATCGAGCGTGAGAAAAAATTGCTTTTCTTTTGTTTCCGACGGAAATAATTATTTAAAGAACGAGCAGAGTCGTTAACGCCATAAGATCCTGCGATAATCTCTACATACACAAGTAACGTTTATTAAAAAGAACTGCTTCGAATTATTTCACGATTGTTTACGATTTCCAAAGAGAGGAAGGAAATTCTGAAATCCGCGTTCTGTCCTTGTTCGTTGTTAATCGTTCGATAGGATCTAGAATCGATAGGAAGAATAAATCTGTCGAAGAATAAACAGATTTTCGAAATCATTATGCGGATTATGATAAAACCGATATGTATCCATTTCATAGTATTCTCTAAGCATTCGACAAATTAGTATACTCGTCGACTTCGTCGTAACATAACGCTATCAGAAACTCGAATGCCACAAAGAGACTTCATTCGCTTCCAACCAGCTCGAACCATCAAACCGCACATCCGCACTCTTAATCTCTGTTCTTGTTCCAGGTTAAATGGTAATCTAAATCGACCATGTACAACCTGAATCTGAACGTGAACCCTAGTCCGACGGCTGCCGCGGGTCTTCTCGGTGTCGCGGCGGCCGAGGTCACACCAAGGACACCGGAAATCGTAAACTCCCTAATCGCCATGACCAATCCCTTCGAGGGTTACACGAACGAGAGGAGCAGGGACCGTACGGATTCGACTAGTAGCGGTGAGCCGAGCCCACCGAGCGTTCAGCACACCTGTAGTCAGCTCATTAAAGAAGGTAGCCATCCGGTGGTGGCCTTGATAATATATCCTACAGGGTCCTCTCTTGTTGCCGAATTTCTTCCTCTTCTTCTTTTCTTTTACCGTCGAAACTCGCTGTATGTCCAAGGTTATCCGGGATTCAGTAGCGATTCTGGTTTTCTAGGGACAAAATGGTAGTAGGGACAGTACCGTGCAGAAAGTCTTCAACTTTCTACGATTGTAATTTTAATAACGGCAATTAATCGTATTTTTAAGGGTCTTTAGATATTTCCTTCGTGATGCTACTCGGTCGCTGTCTTCCTCTGGTTTGCAAATTTTATGCAGATACTCGAACGAATAGGCTTGAGATAAATTACCTTGCGTTATAAAACATACGATGGACGATTTAAAAAATAGGCCGTCAGAAAGCTGCAAGTCAGAAAACGAAAATGAGTTGTTCGCAATGCTTAAAGCGGAACGGCAGATAATGCAAAAATACGGATCGCAGAAAATTGCAGAAAAAAGATTGTCGACAAAGTAGAGAGTGATATTCATAAGAACAAAACATTTTCGTTTGATGGATTTTTAGGAATGACTGGGGAAAAAAAAACAGAAAGATCGAAGGAACGTTCAGACGATCGATATTATTGTCAATAGTTAAAATTCTCAACATTGCAGTGGCTTTTACGTACGATAATGTTGAAAACTTCAAATATTGACAATGATACATTGATCGGTCGTACGCTCGTTGAGAATACTTCGGTGAGCGATACTTTATATTCCAAAAGCCTTATATTATCGTTTTTAGTAATGATTTAGGCGATTAACTGGTATTTGAACATCACAGGATTGAAGTTGACGCTGCAAACAAAAAGGAGAGCCAACGGGACCGGGGACGATACGAAAAAGAAGACAAAGAAGGAAGACGGGAGCGCAGACGACGAGGAAGAGGAGGAAGCGAGCAACAACAACAACCGCGGTGGAGTAAGAAACCTTCACATACTGTTCTCGTTAATACGATAAAGCAGTCGTGATGTTGGGCGATCCGCGCTGTAAGTCGCCGTTTCATCGATTTCACGGGTTTTCAAGTCAGACCGGATATATTCATTCCATCCAGTTCTCTATCAGTTACTGCTCTCATCAAGAACTCAAACGCTACACCATAAAATAAATTACTTTCATACAGCTGTTCTTTGTAAATGTATAAAGTACCGTGCAAAACTCTTAGGCTACTTGGCAAACGAAGATGCTTTGCTTTTAAAAATTAATGCAAAGATGTTCGATGTGATTACTTCTTAAGAAATATTTAATTTAAGTATTACGTATTAATAATTCAACCAGAAATATTGATTAATCTGTAGAAAAATAAAGAAAATATTTAAAGATTTAATCTTAAATCCTCGAGTTGTTCTTAACGTCATATGGAAATATTTCCTAGAATGATCAATTGCTATTGCGAGGTCTTTATCGTAAATAGCCTAAAACTTTTGCACATTGCTGTACTAAGAAGATTTCTAACGATAAGACAAGACTAGGATGGTTCTTAGAGATCTAAAATTTTTGTAGCTAACGCCAGAGGACGAGGAAAGGCGCCGAAGGAGACGCGAGAGGAACAAGATAGCCGCTACCAAATGTCGATTGAAGAAACGCGAGAAGACAGTGACCTTGGTGCAGGAATCAGAGATCCTCGAAACGCAGAACCACGACCTGAAGTCGCAGATTCAGGAGCTGGAAACGCAGAGGCGCAGGCTAGTAGACATGTTGAGTCTCCATGGACCAACTTGCTTGAAGCAAGGTGGCACAGATACCTCGTACCAACAGTTTGCAGAACCTTTGCAGCTGCCCAGTTACCAGGAGAACTTTGTGCAGCCTCCACCAGCATTGAATCAGCCTCAAAACTGTGTGACAGAATATCCGGTAAAGGTGGAAGAGTACGAGGGTGACTTTTATCGACAAGAAAGTCCCTTCGTGCCGACTTCAAACGCTGGTTGTACGGTTTAGTAGCTTTATCGACGTTCTAAAAACGTCTACCGCGCCATTTTCAGGAGTAGTCCTTGTGAAGATTCGGTTTACCGGTTGACGAATATGGTACGTTGTTCGGTTAAGAATCTAGGATCGTCTAACGATGAAAGAACAGTCGTATGCATTCCAAGAAGACGCAAGAAAGCGGAAATACCTGTGTCGGTTAGTGGAAACGTCGTCTGGAAGACGATATAGAAGTTTTGAACGAGATTTTGAGATTATTCTGGGTCCTTTTGCATCCTACTGAACTAGTATCATTAGAAGGATATTAAAAGTCACAAGTCACAAATTATCAATACCAAAATTGCTTTCCATCTGTAATTTATAAAGAAAATTTTATAAATTAGAGATTATTCGATTATTTTATTTGCGGAAAAAATTGTAAAATTATAAAGAAGAAATCTGTAACTGTAACTTATCATTTGTCATTTCATTAGTCGTCGATATTATTAGTTAGTAGATTATTACAAGAAACGACCCCGATCTCTTTCTTAGTACTTCCGGTAGACCGAATCTTCTGGATCTCCCTTCTCTGTTAATCGCAAGTCTGTAGTTCGTAAGTTGATTACTGTAATAACGGTGCGCTCCTGTCTTCTCCTTTCACCCTGTTTTCTTCTTCTTTCTTTTTTTAATATGTCCCTTTATACTCGAAGCGTTCGATGGAGAACGCTTGAAGACATTCCTTGAAAGTAACCCTTTCTTGAAAATAAGTAACCGATTCCTTGAACATAAGTACTGTGACATTCTAAGGTATAATTAATGTAATCGATAAATGTAAGGTAGAAACGAATCACCTTTGCGATACCCGATTCATTAATATCGATATATTTGTATCGAACGTTATACAAGGAGAGACTATAAATTCTTATTTTATTCTTTACCGTATTGTATGATTGTTTTCTAAACAAACATATTTGCGGATTATGAACATGATATAGTAAAAACGATTGAGCGTCGCAAAGGTGTTTCGTTGCTTTAGGTAAGAATCGAGAATTTCTTCTACAAATGGTAGTTCGCGTCAAGTGCCGTTATTTTTTACGCGACATCTCGATTCACCAGTGAGAACAGAAAAGTATAATTTGTAACTCAGCATAAAATAAGTCCTCTGATATTGATTACGACTATCTCACGTGCATTGGGACGCGACTACGAGACGCGTTCTCAAAGGATACTTATAATTATACGAATAATCGAAAACGATATATTTAATACTGTAAAACGTGCATATTTTATACAGTTTACGTATGTTATTGTATTTACACTCGCAGACACGCACATGTCAAATACGTATACGTCATTAACAGTTAACGAGAACACGATATACATGACGATTAATGACAATGACCGAACGACATACCTCAATTTCGTGGGTAGTTACCCTCCCTCAGTGCGTTTGCGTGGAAAAATTTGTTACAACCTAATTTTCTTTTATATTACAACTCTGATCGTTCATAATCGTTAAAATTTTTAATACACGAATGTATATGTAATAGTGACAAGGAGGAATGCCAAAGAACCATCAAAAATATCGATCAGAGAATATTTTTGTTTCTTTATAACAAGATTATCGGTGGAAAGAAATTAGTAAACGCACTCTGGGCTACGCTTACGCGTTCTTGCAATGTACGGAAGCTAGTTTAATTCTTAGCCGAAAGCTACTTTAAAATAGTGAAACGCTTTTTCGTGTCCACGGACTAAAAGATGCTTTTCATTCATTCGGAATGTTACCGCCGATTGATCTAACGAAAGAGAAGATTTTCCTTGCACTTCGTAAAACGGAAGTGAGACAAAGTCTTCCTCTTGTTCTTCTTTCACGAGATTAAGAAAAAAGCGTCCACGAGCATTAAGAATGATTTCTTTTTTTTTTACGCGTAGGACGAACACGTAACAGTCACACGTGTGGTGCTACATATATATATATATAGATATTATATATATTTGCTTTTTATATAAATTTTATTAAGTTGCCCGAAAAGAGTATTTAATAGTTTAATACACATGTTAAGCGTATATTATCGATGTCTATTTACTAATGCAGAGTTCTGAAAGTAATAGTATATCAGATATATTGAAACAGAGTTTATATTTATATACGAGATTTTTCTATCGTTGACACATTTAGAAAAGAATCCGAAAATAGTCGAAATAATTATTATTAATATGCTAAAAATGCACAATTGATTTTAATATGCAGGCTGTTCGAAAGTATTGCATTTTATTTTAAACGAAAAATATTCCGATGTTTACGGAATATACATATACACATACATTTGTCAAAAAATCACGGACAAAATTGACGATTCTTTAAAATAAAATATAGAGTGTATTTTCATATAATTACGTTTGCTATCCAATATATACTGCCATTATTAAAATCCCAGATACAGTCGCTTATAGTATCTGGCCTATAGGTTGGTTGTCTTCTTATTAGTAAAGTATATTAAAAACGAAGTCTTTCTAGAGGATAAGTGCAGAATAACTTTAATAACCAATAGCAAACAGTATATAGGATTTTATTCATTGTAACAAAATCGTACTATTGTCTTTTTATTACTGAGTACCTGGCCGTGGTTTTCCATGCGACAGCTATTTTTTCTTAGGAGAAATGCATTGAATTGAAACTAGAAAAATGGCTGACAAAATCTTATCGTTGTAACCCATGAGGGAAAATTTTATTCTTCAAATAAAAGTGCCTTCGATACTAATCATCTAATGTTTATTTTTGTTTCAAGTTACTCCATAAGTATTAAAAGAAAAGTCTAAATGTTAAAAAAAAACAAACAGTAAGAATATTACACACGCATTTTATTATAAAATTCAATATTAATATTATACACACACATTCTCAAGTCTCAATCACAATCAATTCGAAACAAAATACATAATTTCACCTTATAAATAAAGATACATAATGGGAGAAAACAGCGAGAATAATCTTATTGGATCTTAATTATACCTATTTAGTGTAAGCTTATGAACCCCTAAAAAGAAAAAAGATATATAAATATAATTATTTGAATAAGTGTAAACAGTATACAACTAAATCTACTTACACAATGATGTTATTAATTGGAATATGGATTAATTTAACAAAAAATCCTATAAATCCCATTATACAAAAACCAATGGCAGTGGCAATGGCAATTTTCTGAAATTCTAAAGATCATCGTACAATAAGTTACAGTTGAAACTCATTTGTCAATCAACTTTATTAAAAACCTACCCTTTCTATCAGGCTTCGTGCATCGTTTAATAAGACGAATACTGTCTTTCGCGAATTGACGTCCAGGTTCGGTGAGTTTCTTCACTTGATCCATTATGTTCGTGCAACTGAAAGTAAAATGTACGTGTAACGAAGCAACACATTGAGCGAGTCACAATTATGTCCGACTTTTATAATTAGAACAAACTAATAGATGTGCAAATTACATATGCTTTTGAATATATAGTACGCCTAATAATTTGTTATATCTCACTTGATCTAGATAGATTATATATATTCAATTTTGAATTCCTTAATAATAGAATTTGATTTATAGGTTACAACAAATGTTCTCTAGCGTATTATTAATATTTTTCTTAGTTTTCTTTAAAAAAATCGGAAAGTTGGTCTCCAAAATACTGTACTCACGTTGTGTAGTATTGGAGGACGATTCACAAAGTGTTATTTGACGTATACCGCGTGTACGGTTTACGTATAAAAAACTGCGCTCGTCAGAAGTTGAAGCGCTACGTGGACACTATGCTGTAGAAACGTCACTTCCTAGTCACTGACGTTGGAATTGAAGAACTGCAGCGGGAATTTATAATTATTCAAATTTATAAAAATTTTCTGAATGATTTTCTGAAAAATTGTAATTTGGATAACAGTACAAGGTAACGAATAAGTAATTTATGAATATAATTCACATGGATTCGCATAACTTTCTATCTCAAGAGAAAAAGTACAAATGATACGGAAGGAAAAGTTTTTCTAAATAAATCATTAAATGGAGGATAGATAAAAGAATGTTAATGCATGATATTGATTATCCATAATTTAATATACATAAATAAAGAAATTCATTTTATTATGAACTTTTTATTGAATAATATGACTTGAGAGCACCTTACGAATTGTGAAATGTCTGTTAGGGATTCCTACAATAGCGGTCACGATCATATAAACAGGTCTCGACATTCACTAGGGAAAACCATCCGAAAATTGAGTCGTGAAAAAACAATATGGAAGAAAATAGGTTCTCGTTTTTACGAGACAGACAGAGATGAGTATTTCTGTTTCTGTCTGAGACATTCATAACACGTCATACATGCGCAAAACGAGAACCTTTTTGTCTTCCATGTTGTTTTTTCAGGATTCAATTTTCGAATGATTTTCTCTAAGCTCCAGTATGAAATGTCGAAATGATAGTGGCTGATAATAGCCATAGGGTTTCCTAGAATATGAAATTTAGTTTTTTTTCTAATTTTGGTACGAAGCATGTTTTGTTGAATATAGTTATGTTCAGCCAGAGAGAAAATCTGGTTCGTCGTAACATTTAATAATATTAGCAAAGAATAACATTAACATTACAAATCGCAGGTAGTTGTAAAAAAACTTAGCGTATAAAAGAAAATGGTTTTAAAAAATTATTTGATTATATCATATTAATGTTAAATACATTCAATTTGTCTATCAGAATACGTTTGCAACATATATACTGTCACGAGTCGATTGTAGTATTGTATACTGTATAGATGTATAGGAACACATATATTAGCTTCGACTTTGAGTGAAATTTTCACATTATCAGCTACCTTTGACATTTACGATTGTGGTTAACCTGTCAAGCTGTCAGGGAATTATATTTAGAGATTGCACTTTGACCAAGGAAATTAAATATGCAGCTTGATCGAACCTAGTTCAAATTATCAAATTATTTTATTAGAAAATATTTTAATTATTACACGAAAAAAATATGGGTAATAGATCTAGTCTCCTTTTGCGTGAAGAAGAAATAGCACAAATTCAAGAAGCTACTGGATGTAAGTTTTATTTATAAGATACTTATGATATTTTAAAGTGATATCCATAATCATTGTTTTCTTTAAGAAATTCTTTTTTAAATTTATGCATATGTATCCAAATATTATATAAATTTGCGCATAAGCATTGTATCATTATTTTGACGTGATTATAGTTACACCAAACCAAATTGAACGCTTATATAGTCGTTTCACAAGTCTTGATCGTGGTGATTGTGGAACACTTAGCAGAGAAGATTTCCTGAGAATCCCAGAATTAGCAATAAATCCTCTTGGTGATAGAATTGTAAATGCTTTCTTTGAGGAAAGTGGTAACGATAGGGTGAATTTCTTACAATTTATGCAAGTGTTGGCACATTTCAGACCGATTAAAAAGAATAGCCCTAATAGATTAAATTCTAGACAAGAGAAATTGAAATGTAAGTCAATAATATGTTGTTGATTAAATCTAGTTAAAAAGTTCTTAATATATTATAAGTTTCTTATTATTTTCAGTTGCTTTCAAAATGTATGATTTAGATAACGATGATTTAATTTCGAAAGATGAACTTCTAGCTATTCTGCACATGATGGTTGGTGCAAATATTAGGTAAGAAAGTAGTTCTGATTTATCAGTTTCAATATAAAGTAACAATTACGTATTTGAACAATTTTTATTTATTTATTTTAGCGAAGAACAATTAACTAGCATTGCAGAGAGAACTATAGTAGAGGCTGATGAAAATGGTGATGGAATGATTTCATTTGAGGAGTTTTCTAAAGCACTAGAGAGGACAGATGTGGAGCAAAAAATGTCTATACGATTCCTTAGTTAATTTATTTATTTTTGTTTAGATGATGCACAATTTGCTGATGTGTTGAGCATATGTAAGAAGATTTATAATTAATATTAATGAATACAATTACCTTTTGTTACATCTGCCGGTTTGTAACAAGGTTGAATAACGTTTGGTGTTTAATGGTACAATAAAAGGAAAGATATCGTAAATTGCATTTCTTTCAAATTGTTATTAAAACAGCTGCAGTTTTAATTAATAAAAAATAGTACAATATTATATATTTTTATGATTCATAGTATACAAACTGGATTGCCATTTTGGTAACCTGTTGTTTACAATATCTAATCCATTATTCGTTCTGCTACACTGTTTACAATCTTCCAAAAGAAAAAGTGAAGGTGACCACATTTATAATAAAGAGCATTCTTGAAAAATAATTTATGATATTAATGACACATTAAAAAAAATGTAAACATGGATGTAAAATATGTATTACATTAATACTATGTATTTTATTTGTACATGAATTATATCTTGACTTCGGAAAAAATATTGAGGAATTATTATATATTTCATTAATCGTATATTTTCATTATAATGGAATTCTTACTGTATCTATTTTATCTTCCTTAATAGACTGCGACTATAGGTGTCAATTATCGTCATAGTGTCTGAGGCATTAAATTTTGCATATGCAAAACAATGAGAATATCTTTCGTATTGCTGCATTTTAAGCCGTAGATGATACAGCCAATTTTTTTAAATGCTCCATGAATACTTGTAAACTGACATCGTCAGTTAAGACAGGTGCTCCACTTTCCTAAATCATAACAATTAATTAGAAATTATAATTGATAATTGTAGAAGTAGAGAGGAATCAAAGAGTTTTATTCCCAAAACCATAGAAAAAAAAGAAAGAAAAAATATTAGAGTTAGTTACAATTGATAAAAATATATTTTAAGAAAGAAGATGTCTTGATGCCAACCACCAGTGAATTGTGATAATACTGCTACAAAAAACTGTTGAAGTGTGTAGAATTTTATGCTTGCTTTACAGCAACATGGAATTGTGTTAAATAATGTCAGATAAATTAAAACGACTCAATATTAATGTTCCTGTAAACTTTCGAAGTAACGATTAATATGTTAGTTATTTTACTACTGTTAAGAAACGTGTATGATAAAGAGAAAATAAATATTTTACTGCATAGATAGATATCAACTGTCTAGGACTGTAGATTTTTTCGATCAAATTCCATTACCAAAGCAGTGAAAGCAAATATAATGAAAGAAATATAATTATCAAATGAATGAAGAACACACCCCACTGGGTATCGGCATCCCCTGGTTGCAGGATCACGGTGATAAAAATGATGATAAAAAAAATTATTAGTTACGTATGATTGATTCATATTTAATGTTGTTGAAAGTGAACAACAAATAAAATAGTTTGATATAGAAAAAATTTATATTGTAAATGAAATGCATCATTAAGAATAAAAATGAAAAACAAGATATACTTACCGCTCCATAGGCGTACATATTATTGTGAGTTTGACTTGGATTTACTTTACTCAATAAAAATCTCGCTTGTGAACCACCTTGTTCAGTATCAATATATCTTGGTGCAGGAAACCGTTCAGCTAATATTTCAGCGGCATCATCAACAGGTGCTGCCAATAATTGTCTGAAATTCTCGTATTCCGGTAAATCTTGATATTTTAATTGGCGCCATTGTGCAATGGTCTGTAATAAATTAAACTCATTACGATCATATCATATATTATAAGTAATCATAAGTAATAGTAACAAATAACTACCTCTCCATGGAATATAAGGATTTGGAAGAAAGTATCCATCAATAAAATCCTGTCTGGTTGAATAGACGAAGTATCTAATAAAACTGGTTCTGGGGGACCACTAAATCCATAACTGTACAAAATTGGCTGCACCATTATTAAAGAATTTGTTAAATCTTCTCGCATGAGCATATGTCTGTAATATGTAAAATTCGATTAGTAACGAAGCGTTTCGATTGATCTGAACACAGAAGTACAACAGCTACTGACCTATAAAAACTAGTTTCATCGGGGGAATTATTAAACACTTGTAAGAATTGCGATCTACGCAAATGATACATAAATTGAGGATATAAAGAGAAGTTCTCTGCAAGTCTAAAACTGTTTGGATCATCTTTTGCGTATTCTCCGAATTTCTGGCACTATTACAGAAATCCTTAATGTTAAAAAAATTACGTATGCCATGTAAAGTATTAAATACTAATTTAGCAAAAAATACGAACCAGTCTGATAAGCATTCGATCGACCCATCTTAAAACATCTGGCCCGTCATCACTCTCTGCTTTAAATACCGCTAAACGTGACATAAGAACAGCTGCTGCTTCTTGATCAAAACCAGCACTTATATGATGCAAAGATGTTGATGCATCCGCCCAACTGTAATAAGGAATATTGTAATTTAAAATACAATAATATTTCACAATTGGATGATTATATTAACGTACTTTCTAGCGATCGTAGTAACTCTGATTCTTCGTTGACCACTACTATGTTGATACTGTGTGATGAACTGAATGCAGCCCCTTCCACCTTGAGGAATCGGCGCAGTATGTTGATTAACAACCTCGAAAAACAATGCTGTAGTAGTGGATGGCGTAAGGGAACAAAATTTCCACTGACACGTTCCACCTAATCCTACTTCCTGTTCTCCGACACTCGATCCTTTTACGCCTAGAGACACACAGGGTCCAATCGCACCCGAAACTTTGATCTCTCGCGATGTCTTTACTTCTAATGTCGCATTAAATGCCATTTTCAAGTCGCCTTTATGATCCTTAGCGAACACACGTTGGAACGTTTGTTTAAATAGAGATGAATTGAAAGAATCTCCCATGACCATGTGACCACCTGTTGAGTTACAACATTGTCTCATTTCTAACAAACCGGTTTGATCGAGAGCGCATGAGTATATATCTATTATGTGGCCATTGGTTGCGGCTCGTGACGCGAGAGAATCATAGTGTTTAGTCGCCTTTTTCATATGTTTGGCGTTATCTTTTTGAATATCATGGTGAGATCTAATAGGCTGTCTTAAGTCGTCTGTTACGACTTGACCTGGTCCTTGAGAACAAGGCCCACCGACAAATAACATTATTCTGAAAATAATAGTAAAATATACTCAAAACACTTAAATACAATGTTTACAAATGAAATGTGTACCTAGCTCCTGTATTAGCATAACTGGCTTCCAAAAGACCAGTAGCAACAGCTAGTGCGACACCCGTTGATCGCAATGGACGTTTTCCCGGACCGATCGGCCATGGATCGCGTTGTAATTCTCCCAGAAGGTCTGTTAAACTCATATCACACTTATGTACAGGCTGTAAAAAGCGATTAGCTGGCGGAAGTGGTTGTCCACTTGGTCCTCTTTGTTGATTTGGATTTTGACCCGGCATTGGTCTGCCTATACCTATAACACTCTATAATAAATATTTATTCTACATTGTTTTATTCTATTATAGAAAAATAAAAATATGTACCCAACATATCTTGGACCTGTTTTGGTTGTAAATCCTTAGTACCCCGAAAAACATAACTTTTACTACATCCTTCACAACCTAGTTCATGAACTTGGACCATTCTTCCAAATGTAATAAGACCAATTAGGGCATTAGGTGGGAGCAGAGAAAGTGACATTTGCAATGAATCTTTGAGGGAACCTAGTTCTTCATCATCCATACATGTATCAACGACCAACAAGAAAATAGGAGGTAAGCATTGTGCTCTCTGTATAAAAATAACAATCAATAAACTGTGGATCAATAAAAATACTACTTCATCTTGATTTATAGATATTATTTACCATTATGGTATATTCAATTGTCGAAAACTTCGGTATTAATTCAGCTGGCTGATGTTGTTCTGAAATAGCAGCATATTGTGGAGGAAACTGGAAAGATATTAAATATCAAAATATTATTTTATTTCTTAAGAGAAGAATTAATTTTGTTCAGTTCTCAAAACAAAATAACTTGGTTCTTACAGGATTTCTCTGAAAGCAAAGGTTGCACACCCATAGCTTAGCACGGTAATCCACCTGGCACAGTGGATTCAAAATTGCTCTACACGTAGATCTTGTACAAAGAACAGGATCATACTGTATTGGTGGAAGATCTGGTCTTTCTTTGATCGGTTGGTAAAGTGTTCCCAATGGCACAACAAGTCTGGTGGCATCTAAACGCGAAGAAGGCCAAACATTCCAAGTTATACGTACTCCATCGCGGTCTTCATTTTGTTGAATGAAATCTTCATAAGTAGTCATTTTTCTATGATTAAAGAATACCATATAATAACAAATTCAACTGATATTTAATTCCTACTATACATACGGTTTCTAAATATGTGACAAGTGTAATGGTGCAATCAGTAATTTTAGGTTAAACATACCTAATTAAATCAATGTTTAATTATCGTTTCACGACAATGAGTTTGAAAGGATCTTAAATAATTTCAATTATCAAATTCTCATAGTTACAGTATTATTTTACAATTGTATTAAAACGACACAATTTCACCGTAACAGCACAACTCGTGCCGTCATTGAAGCCACGTCACTTGGAAGCTTGGAAGAATTACTCTGACGCATGCGTGCAGCGCTTTAATATCACAGGCGGTATTCGAACGTGAATTTGTAAGTAAACAAAAATTTGGAATATTTAAAAAGATAGCTGTTTATAATGCTTTATATCATTCCTTTATTTTGTCGTTAGAACGAAAGATGCAAGCTAAATGTAAAGAGAACAATAAATGTGTCTAAGTACATTGACAACCTTACAATGCAATTATTTTTATTTTATGGAATTGCGAAGTTCCAAACTTAACAGAAATGTATATAGAAACTAAGGAGAATCGTGATATAATTTGTCAAGTACATCGATAAGATAGGTAATCTTTTTTTTAATAATAAATAATGTATGCAAATAATATTTTATTAAAGTCTCTGAAAATCCAAATTAGGTTATTAGCTAAGTTGTAAAAAGAAACAAATGTTTTCTTTGTTAAATGCTTGACCAGTTAATAATGTTCTATTTTAAATTGATCTCCTAAGAAATTTATTTTTCTTAGTTGTATCACTTTTTTAACAAACCAATGATATTTATGTTCTAGCATTTATTTCCAAATAAATGTGAAGATTTACATCGAAATGTACATGCACGTGGCAAGTTTGAAAGCGTGCACAAAAGTAATTATAAAAAGTGTAGCATAATTAGTATAATATAATACGATAATATGTTTTTAAAAACTAAAAAGTAAAGTTCGCGGTGTCATTCCAGAACTAATCATGTTTTGTGACAAAGAAATGGTAGGGACTCATTCAACCAATCAGCCACAAAGTGATAACGACCGATTCTGAATAGAGTAGAGCAGGCTGAGTGTTTACCGTCCTTAGTCATTATTTACTATCATCTATTATGCGCTACGACTTATGCTGTGACGTGAAGTAGCAAATTTAAGCTTTATACGAGTCAGGAAGTCGGTATTCCAGCGTACGCGTTACGATACGATATCTGTTTGAGTCTCCATGTCACGTACATTGCGAGTGTTGATCCACGGTTAACCTCTGAGACAGTGTATAATATCCCGTAAAAATGGATAAAAGGTAAGACGCGATGTTTCTCGTGATTCATAAGATACATGGTTGTCAATTTGTATAATTTTGATGAATCTTCAGCAGGTTAGACGCGTCGAGGTTAGAGAATCGTGAGGATGTTACTAGTCATTCCAAGAAGAACAAAAAACGATTCAGTAAGAAAAGCAGTATGCTTAACTCGTGGATGAACAACATACAAAACAATCAAAATAACGATATAGTACCTGGAATGGAGTATCCACATTTATTGTGGCAGTCTAACATGCCGCAAAACTTTCAGAACAATGGACAACGTCTCTTTACAACAACATCTGACCCTAGCATGTGTGGTTATACGCAGATGCCTATGACATATACCATGGAGCCTGTTTCACTACCAACCATGTATAGACTGTATCAGCCGGTGCCAGTCTCTGGTATAAGAGCCGTTCACAGTAGACCTCGACGACATTGTAATCAAAATCAACCATTGAACTTGAATATGAATTCTATGGCAAATGGTTACACGAGTTTACAAGAAAATGGGGGAGGATCTCCTGTCCCTCCTAACTATCAGAATGGAGATTACGCGAGTTTGCCACCTACCGCTAATAAGAATAACGGAATAAACGGAGATGAGGTAAATTCGGAGCATCGGAGGTATTCAGACCCTGGCCTTGGGTCTGCAGAAGCACCGGTACAGAGTCAGAGCGAAGATTCTGATAGCGCTGACAGCGGTAGCTCCATTACTACAGTTGGACGTAGCAATAAGTTAGTTCTATCCCTTATTGAACAGGTGAGTAGTTTTTCTTGATAAATAAACACAGATTATAGCCACATAAACACAGGTATATATTTAAGGCATTATAGAAATGTAATCAATAATCACGTAATTTTGTTTCCAGATGACAGAATTGAAAAAGAGCAATAATCAACTGTTTAAAGAGTTAAACGAAACAAAGTCTGAAATAGGTAGTATGAAGACAAAATTAGCAGTGTGTAGTTCTTCGGATTATCAACCAGGAATGTTATCAGGTAAATGTTAAGGGCAATCGTTATAGTATCTTATTATTAGTACCTCTATTTTACAATACATTTTTGTTACTCTACTCCTACGTTGTTACATTAAATCCGTATAATTAAAAAGAAATTAATCCCATAAATATTTTAATTGTTTCAGATTTTATTCGCGAAATCAGGCAAGCCAACAAAACATACGAGGAGGTACTAGTTTCAAAAGTAAAATTCATGATTGAGGAAAAGTTGAACCAAAGCTCGTTGGAGGTGGCAAATTTAAACGTACGTATTAAACTAACTTATACAAAATTAATTTCTATTAGTTGCTAATTAGTTTCTAAATCAAATTCTCTATCTACTAATCCGCGCCGCCCCATGCACTTACTCGTATCACAGTTATTCAAAATACCGACTGATAATCGTGATTCGGTAACGTAAAAGTTCTCCATAAACAAACACAATGTGTTATCGTTATACTAGTCCTCTCGATCGTAGACTCAAGTGTCGGTAGGTTTGTGAAAAAGTTGGTTCGGTGGAGAGAAGGCAGGAAACTTGGAAACAGGATAAAAATTCAGCGGATAGAAAACGTGGGAAGTGAAAACAAAGCGGATAAAGAGAAAGGAAGAGAAAGAATCTACTTTGCAGTTAGGCTACGGTAATGTGCCGCTCCGACCGACGCTTTCGGCATTTCCATGACATGGTCATGGACGTATTGTTTGCGTAGCATTCGTACGTTTTGTTTGATTAGGACGGCCAGGTGATCTTCGCTTCTCCCCTCTCTCACCTTTCCCCCTTTTTTCCTTTCTTACAATTTTCCTTCCTCGATTATCATCTGCGCGCGAATTTTCATCGATCAAGTTCGTCCATACGCGTTTCTCGAGTCCCCATCTTTTTCTGTTTGATTATTTATGTACGTTTGCGTTGGAATTTTTACACACCGTTCTTCAAATAAAGACTCCCCTGTTTTTCGTAATATTTATATCGACTGCGCATCTTGATATTAATAGAAAGAAATATCTAGAGCGTATTCATATTCATGTCTAGCAGAGAGTTAGCGATTGAAAAGAATAAGCCGCCTTTAAATATATACATAGTTTGTTGTTCTCGAGCAATTTTTCACAGCGATCTGTTTAATACGAAGCGTTTCACCGAAGTTAGTCAAACTATCGTCTATTATTTATGGCAGAGAACATAATTTCTTTTGTATTTCAATCAAGATTGGTATTCTCGTTCAATTAATTTCTTATTATCTAAGAAGGGGATCTGTATACCAAAGTAATCTTCAAATATATCCGCATTTATTCTATTCATGAGAAATAACGTTCGATTTGAATCTTTGCCTCTTCGTTATTTTATCAATAAAAAGTATCTGCTGCTATTCTATCTTTCATACTTTCACGTTAGGTGGTAGGTATTTTTTTCAACCAAAGAGGTATACGAGACAGAAGATCGGTATCCAATTGTATTAGGTCATCCTCTGATTAATGCAATATTTTTCACCGCGTATATTAGGCGAGAATAAACTGATAAATAATCGATCAGTATTTTGCATCATTTTTTAAAATTACTTTTCTCTATCGAGTCCATTAAATTATCGAGTTTCCTTTTGTGAGTTTTATTGTTTCCGATTCAACTCTCAGCAAAGTCACATTTAATTACATAAATCTACTCGACGTAACGTGTGAATCATACTTTACGTAAATGATATATTTCCTGATACGATCTATCTGAGAAATCTGATGCGTTCAAACGAGGACATCTCGTATAAAGAGCCTAATATCGTGACAAACGATGCTTCTAAAATTATTAGAAGGATGAAATAATATCTATATCTTCAGCTTCAAAGTCAAATGAAAAAATACAATATTAGTTGACACAAGAAAACAACCTTCTTCTTTTCTTCTTCTTCTTCTTGTAGACCCACAAAAAAAAAAAAAAAAAAAAACGAATCTCCATATTATAGCAGCCCCTTCGATTTAAAGACTCGAAACTTACTCTTACTCCAATTGCGTTCTCCTGCTGCCATCGCAGTAAAAATCGTCTTCATCCCCTAATTGGTCTCACCGAGGAAACGAAAGGCAGCTTCGTGTTCTCGATAAAAACCCAGCCTGATACCGGAGAACCTAATGTAGACGTAATACGAAATATCCGTGACGTTTGGTAAAAATGATTAGGTTTCACATGAGGGTGTCAGCTACGGGGGTAGAAAGGAAGATAGAGGAAGAGAACGCTTCGCCCCGTGTGTTACGATGCGTCGAGGGACGAGGAAGGGTGAAGGATGAGGCACTTAGCGGCTGTCACGGCCTCTCCCTTGGCCTCCTTCCTCCCCCTCTTTTCCTTTTCTGTCTTCTCGGGTTTCAACCATCCATTAGCCTCATCAGCCGAAGCGATGGCCGTCCGCGCCATGCTAGCCTCTCTTCGTCTCGTTGCCAATCTCCGTAATTGAACCTCCGGGACCTTCCACTTTCGACCATGTAAATTTCTGCCATGTTCGCTTTCTGGCATTTCGACGCGTTTTCACGCGGGCCAAGTGGCCGTCGCGACGATTCACGGAATCCTGTCCTTCGCACCGTCTCGGACATTTTCATTTTCTGCTGTTCACAAAAGGATTTTCTTTTACGTCGCCAATGAATTTTTATTGCCATCGAAGAGAGCGTTCACGATTGCAGGATAAAGGAGTGTTACTTCGGAGAAAACGAGTATTTTATAATTTCAGAATCCGATGTCTTGAAACGAACATTTCACACGAAGAACGCTCAATTGGTATTTTCGTTACATCTTCGAAAATTACGATCGAAGGACGTTCCCTGTGTTGCTTAATCCTTTAACTTTCATCGCGACTGGCGTTAGATGGAGAAATTTAAGCGGATTTTAAGGGATACCGTATAACGTACAATACGTACGTGCGTGCGTACTTGAAAATCAATTATCGTACCACGTGCAAACGAATATCGTAAATGCTTCTTTTCAAAAATATTATTTCTCTTCCACGGTACTTGGTAATTGCGAGCACGTTCTAGGGAATCGTACGAGCAAAGAGATCTAAGCCAGTAAAACGTTATCTCGTGAAAAATTGCAGGTTGCTATGTAAATTGTTTGATTTCTTTCGAAACGTGCCGAGCCATCTTATCTGTGCCGAGTATTATTGCCTCCCTTATCTTTTATCTTTATCCTCGTTTTCTTCCGACGGGAAGGAACATCGGGAAAGATTTCTTCCAGCCGACCGTCTTAGAATTCATTAAACCTGTGTACATCTTTATTTTTATATCTCTGTATCTCTAACAGATTCACAAATTTGCCAATAATTTTCAAATCGTTCCCAAATATAATAAAAACTGTCACGTTAACGAAAGAACATTTATGAACGCACGAATCGTCGAATCGTTTCAGAATCAAATAATGAAACTGACGGAGGAGAAAGAAGAAAGCGACAGGCGAATAGCAAAACTGGAGGAAGAAGTTGCCATGCTGAAGCTGAACGTAAAGTGAGTACCCAGTTATAGTTTGGCATGATTTTTGCAAATTCCTGTAATAAACTTTGCTACTTCTTCATCGTTTCTTCTTTTATCAAATACAGGTTTTGTGGATTGTTTTACACGTGGTTTTTCATCTAGTATACATTTCGCGGTGAATTTAAATCTTGTAAAATATCATCGATATCGATAGATGTTCCACATGGAATTTATATCGATCGAACGTTTTTCAAATTGCGCGATCACGAGCGATAAGCGTGGAGTTTCACGGGAAAGTAACTTTGTCGAAATAATTTATTTCCCTACGTTTGATTGGTGGAAGCAATTTTGAAATTTGATTTGCCGTCGCATATTGTGATATACTTTCCTTTTCTTTATTAGACATTTTTATTGGATCTTTTTCTTAACCAGGAGAAAAATTGTACAAGATCGTAGTCTTTTTCTTTTATTTTTTTCCAATTTTTTTCCATTCTCGCCCTCCGTTTCTTTCGCGTCGTTTTCCCGTTTAACTGCATTTTAGCAGGTCCAACGGAATTATGATATTTCTATTATTTACATCGTTTTATCTATTGTTAGATTTCTTTGCCGCCTGAAAGGAGCGTTTCGTTAATTAAAAATGTACTTTGCAATTTTACACGTGTTTTTATTTACTACTTGACATTTTTTATGGTAGTAGCAAGAATTTACTTCTAATTTGAGTAAAACATCTCGTTGCAATTTTTGTTGATTTAACGTAGAAGATTGGTCACCAACCGTGTTGCTAGAACTTTATTTCTTCCTTTCTGGTCTATAACATAGAAGATATATATACAATATATTCAATTTTCTTATAGGAAATCTCTGATCACCGAATTAATTACTTTGATCTATTACTAACAACCAGCATGCAATAACCCGCCTTTGTAGCTTTGTAATGTAGAAGCATTCATTTCTCTAAATAAAATATCACACGAACATTTAATAACCGAAACCATCCGAACTACAAAATTATTAAGCGCACTAACTAACACGTTAGCTAGAACTTCTCAGATAATCACTCGAGCTTCTACCACATTTTTCCGCTTTTCAGCCTGTTCTATGAAAGAAAAGTACTTTTAGACATTTTTCTTTAAGATCTTTTAAGAAACCAACCGCTAATTTCTGATCTCACGGAATGCTTGCGAGTTGCGATTTATCTCTTATTTTTCAAAACCACTAAATTAATTGCCTAGCTAAAATTGCTTTAACTTTCTTCTCTTAGATTTAAGTTTGAACTCGGAAAGTCGTTCCCTTTGCAAACTGGTATTCATCCCTCTTTCAAAAATCATTGTAAAAAACCAATCTTGAAACGTTCATCACTAAACAGCTATGTATCTAGCGTATTATCATACGGCCATACTATTCTTTCCTTTCTAAATGCGTTCAGAAAATCTAATATACACGTCGGTATAGAATTTACCTTCACAGACGTTAGTTACTTACCGAGTAATTATTTAATTTTATCGCAGTAACATTCTTTCAATTTAAATCGCCGAGCAAACGCTTAAACGAGTCGCCACTTGTTGCTTAAAAGCTATTCGAAGATCCTCTTAAAGATTTTTCTCGCTAAATGATTTCCAAACTAAATAGCATCTTGCGACACTGCTCTCTAACTCTAAAACCATCTAGCGAACGCTTACGAATCGTCATTTTAACGGAAAGCTTCTGCGAAAACACTCGCTGTTTGTAAGTGAATTAGTCGGAAATTATTGCAGATCACTTGGATATTTAGTAACTCGCTTGTCGCAAACCTTCATCCACTGAACCTGAATTTGAGAAATGCTATAATTCTGTCTTGAAATTCGAGAGAAACTTCACCCACTTAAAAACGAAAAAGAAAAAAGAAATGCACGATACCATCTCCCAGCTTTCTTATCCTTCCATCTTCTCTTTGCACCCGCACTTTCTCAATTATTTACACCCTGCACGTGAAAATGGGACCGCATGCACCAAACACCCACCCACAAAACGCAGAACCAACAAAACACAAATACGCCGTCTAATGGATAATACGCGCGCGCGATCTCCGCGTGCTGAACACATATGTATATATAAACATGGTGGAAATTGTGTGTTGATTGGCACGTAGCAACGAAGGCCGCGAGATCGCCGCGTTCGAGGAAGAGACTCTGGCGCTGAGACGGGAGCTGCAGGAGGCCCGGGCGTCCAAGTGCCTGGCCGAGAATCACGCGGCAAAGTGCGTAAACGCAAGATCAGTCACGCCTGTCGCTACTTTCGATACTACGCAATCCTACGTAACCAGCACCCCCGTGCGTACCGCTCTATCCGACACCTGTAGCCTGATCCCCGCACCATCGTCATCGACATCGTCGTTGTCCTCGATAGTCCCGCAACACATCACCTCGTTACTACGTTCCCGAACCGCGGACCTGGCTCAGCATTTCATCGTAGACAAGACGAACGTTTATCGAACGGCTGATTCTAGCAGTCCGACAACGTCCATCAATGCCTCGTGGTCGTTGGATGATCAGTGTCAGGTATCTAGCAGCGGTAACCAGTCGCTGCTGATAGTTACCTCTAGCAACAGTTCCGAACAACATCGCACGGATGCCAGTTTGGAGGAGAGCTCCAATTTCTCTGCTTCCGAGCTCGCGTTAGAGATCAGGAGTTCCGATCAACGCGAGGATCACGACCTTATCCTCGTCGAACATCGTTCGGACGAGAATCCGAGCTCGAAGAAGACGAAAGACGAGGATATGGCGCGAGACGACGAGCCTAAAACAGATTCGGCTACGACGAAGAGTCTTGCCGCGATATCCTCGAACGTGCAAGAGAGAAAGATAAGAGAGTCGAAGAAGGAGGTGGAATTGTCGCGTGGTCATCATCAGAGGGTAGGATCGAAGAAGTCGAGGAAGAAGAAGGGTAGTTCGGTGTCGAAGAGATCGTTCGTGGAAACGGACAAGGGTGGAACGGTCGCAGAGGGGAACGACAGTGGGACGAAAGACGTGCGGAGAACGGTGAGCGAGGACGAAGATCGGAGTCGTCTGAACGGCGGCGACGACGACGTCGACGACGACGACGACGACGAAACGAGCCGAGCCATCACCGAGATCCCGGAAGTGACCGTAGTCGGTGGTGGCTCCTTCGTGCCGAAAGATCTCTGCTCGACGGGAATCCTGACCTCCAGAGTCCTGACAGCACCTTCACGCGCTACCTACACCACCGCCTACATTTAGGCTACGTACGCGCGGGGCCCCTGCGAACCAAACGCGAACCAACGGTCGCCGTTGAGCGAGGGGGGCTTCAAGGGCTTGCTAGAGGCTACTACTATGTACATGTCGAATAGCACGTAGGTCTATCGTTGTACCACTCCTTTTCTCTCTGTGACTTTTTCTGTCTTTCTTCCTTTTTCTTCGTGGACACGCTTCGCGCTATTCCTTCGGGCCCGACGAACGACCTTTCGCTTGGTTCGCTGTGTTTACGGAATATTTAAACGAAGGTAGTTTCAGCGGCTACCTTCGAGTCGATATTTTAGGTATTTTGAGCGTATGCTCCAGTTTAAGAACGAGCGACGATTAAGAACAAAGATTAAGAAGAAAAATATCGATTTTAAAGAAGTATTTTATCAAGATATATGTCGTAGGTTTTTATCGTGGTATTTCGGCGATTTCGTCAATTGTTTATTCAGTTACTTGGACTAAGGGTTTTCTGTTCTAGCTTTTAAGAAAATATTTGTTACGATCTTTACGGACCGATTGTATAAAATGATTGTTTTATAGCTGGACAAAATGTTTTAGAGCATTATTTCTAGTACTTTGTTGCCTTTTCTTCTATTTTTATCGTGTTCTTCTAGTTGTATAAGAGAAAAGTAACACTCCTAAAGTATGTAGTATCATTTCTAATATAAACGAACCGATATACCAGGAATGAAACCTGCAACCAAGCGTAAGATCGTTCGAAAATATTAATAACTGTATGTTTCCCTCGATGGCTTTTGTTCGAAGTACGAGAAGAGTTAGAGTATTTCGTATTTCGAAAGAAATCTGTCTCTGTCTAATAATTCGCGTAAAGTTATTTATCCATTTTTGTATTTTCACGATCTGTCGATTTTCACTTTTCTGTACTCTTCTTCTACTTACTTATTGTACAGTTTTGATGTGTCCGAAGTGAAAATGAAAGAAACGAATAGATTTCCAATATTTTTATCGACATTAAAATTTACAGTTGAAAAATTCGCGAAAGAAGAAATGCGGGGAAAACAGTTTCAGAGTTTGCAGATTCTTTCACTTTCGCTTCGTAGCTGTAATTAATTATACGATAAGCGTGTGTACATTTAAATAACGTAAATTACTATGTTGGCATGGCTTTTTTGCAGCTTGTCTAGCATGCGTTTGATTTCTCGATTCTTTGTTTATCATTTTCAATATCGAGTGTACATTGTCTTCCAAGCCTGTATCATATTTTTAGTTTAATTCCCCTTGAACTTTTCAACTGGTTCGATTTTTGTCAATTTAGATCGATCATTTTTAAATCAACTTAAATCAGCGTTAGGTATAAGTTTAGTATTCTTATATAATTTTTATAAAAGTGATTTTGAGAATCTCTTACGTTTTTATATCGATATCGTAAATATTATTTTAAGTAATATCCTCAAGTAAATACGCTTTTCTTTTTAGACGTAAGTTCGAGACAATCGACCCTGCTACGTAATAATTTTAATATCTTTACATTTTATATAAATAATTATGCAATTATGTTGTATATTTCATTTTTAATTTAATAAGTTTCTAAGGATTGTCGCGTAATGTGATTAGTATTTTATTAAAAAAAAAAAAAAAAAAACAATTGGAATGCATCGGACAGAAATTAAAGACGCTAAAATATTCTCTTGCTATCTCGAAGAGAGAGACGAACATGAAATAGGCATTGATATCGTTCGTGATTTTTTTCAATAATTTTCAGTCTGCGAAAAATATCAGAAAATGTTTGTCGAGACGTGCGATTTTTCGTTTCGATTCTACGCTGAAATTTTCTCGTAAGCTACGGCAAGCTTTTCTGCTTGCCAAAACGAGAGTGAGACTGGAACATATATATACATAAAAATTGGAGGATCGTAGCAGGGTTAAGACTGACTAAATAGCAAGAGTATAATACGTATTTCGACCTATCGAACAGTGCCAGTTAAAAAGTTCCGACGATACCCCCGAACATGTTAACCTTGTTACACGTTTTCGAGCGTCAATATTTTCGATGTTACGCAACTTCCCTTCCAGGAACGAAAATAGAAAAATAAAATAAAAAAAAAAAAAGGAAAAAAAGGTAGGAAAAATAATGGTTTTCATCGATGGTCGAGGACGGGATCGAAAGAATCAACGTATCATTATCGATTATACTCGTTGCATCCACGTCGTTTCGCTCAAACATCATAAAAGTCCCGGTGTGTACAGTTTAAACAAGCAAAGTCAATTTTTATCTTTCGATCTGTTCGTTCGGTGGAAATAACGACCGCCACCGATACACGTTTCTCCATTTTTCTCTTCCTCTTACCCATTCTTTCTCTTTTTTCTTCCCCTCTCTCGATATTCCTCTGCAATTCTCTGTTTCGTTGCATCGAGTTTGTACGCGGCAATTTAATAAATGATCAAATATTATATTAATTTAATGTTTTCAAGCCGGCGCTCGCGTTGCGTGTGGCGTGTGCGTGTGTGTGTTTGCGCGAGCGCGCACAAAATTGATATTTTCTTTCTTCTACAATTTCCACGGCAAACAGCCGCCGTAGAATCCCCGTCAACAACGGCAAACAACAAATTAATTCGTTGTTTAAACAGTTCCAGAGGCCGGCTGTTTGTCGCTGGCAAACGCGTTTAACGCCACCGACAAGGAACGATCCTGCTAAATTCCAAAGGAACTTCTTAATACATATATTCCGAATTTCCCTTATTATTTTTATGTATAATGTAGTCTCTATTTACCATGCGAGAAGTATCTTTTGCGAAATGTCATTTAGGACTTGTAGGGTGGATGGCACTCTGTTCGCTGTTGAGACTGTTTGGCGAACAGAAGATTGAAAAATCAACTGTTCGTTCGATGTTGGTAATACGAGTGATTTGCCTCGGCTCATATTTATCTTACACGGAGACAAGATAATCTCGTCTTTTCATTGTCGATTCACTTTCTGTCATGAGAGGAATGGCGGAAAATCTGTCAACAATTTTTAGATCTTAACGTTTGACGGATTTCCAGGTCTCAGAATTTAAACGTTTTACAAATATTTTACGTTCGCCAGTTTATAATTCCTCTACGGTGCTATAAAATAATTGTTTTTCCTATTATATTTCGCAAAAGTCAGTAGATAGAAATTCCGACGTCGAACGCTGTTTTTAATCGCAACAGAGTTGATTTTTCCAACCACGTTCGTCAAATGATCCGGTAGAAATTATCTGACGAACGCGATGCGAAGCGGAATCTTCTAAATTAGGAAATTTGAACGTTCGAAACGAGCAGAAACAAATTTACGAAGGAACATCTTTAATCGATTATATCAACGAGCGCCATCCACCTGAAAAATCCTGATAGAAAGATTTCACGTTGCAAACACCTTGTGTATATATTCCTTCCATATCAAGCGTATTCCACACTATATACAGTCCTCCATACCTCAAAGACAACCCCGCAAGACGCCAATGGACGAGGGTAAACCGCGAGTGACCGGTTTTGGTCGTGTGTATTCTTTTTCTGTTCTTCTAGCTGGTAGCATGGCTTTCAGCTGACCTCACTGTTGCTTTTGCCGCTTCTAAAGAGAGCATTACAGAGATTTCTTTGGGCCGAGTAGTGGATGATAGGCGAACGAACGCATGTAACGTTCATTGACTCGTGATTTGTCAGACGGGAGAAGCTGCTGGACATTCTGCGTAATAAGATGATCGATCCCGCCGACCAAGGGGGAACCATTCCGAGCTTGGTGAACGTGAAACGCTCGAGGAACGCTTCCTCCTCGTCCGAGGATCAAGAGGATGACGAAGAGGAAGGGGGTGAGAAGAATAATCAGGAGGGAAGGCAGCGAAAGGACGAAGAGGACGATGGCAAAGTGGACGAGCAAGGAGGAACAGCGTACAGAGAGAAGAATCCTGAATGGTTGTCGATGATCGAGTATGGTGTTAAGCTGTCCGGACCTGTTACCGATCTTTAGATCATAATTTTTGGGAATATTCGAAATTTCCGATTAGAGTTTAAGCGAAGAAACAGGGTGATTTGATGTGTTTGCACGGTATGAGATAATCTGAAGTGGTTTGAAAAGGTTTGCGATGAGTAGGGATTGGAAGGAAGTGTGTCAGAGTATTTCGTATATGAACTCGTTGATGATCTTGGATGGAGTATTGGAAATTCTAGACGAAACTCTCAAGAGTAGAAAGATTTGGCGCGTGGAGAGTGGAGATGTTTGTGAAGGTTTATGATAATTAGTAGTAGCGTGTTTGAAATGTCGATAATCTTTGAAGTACTGGAAATTTCAAGTTAAAATTTGACAAATAGGAGGATGCCAGGGGAAACGATAGTTTTGCAAAGATTTGGAAAGGTTTGTAGAAATTTGAGATTTAAAAAAGTAGTATTAGACTATTTGGATTTTTCGATGATCCTTCGAGTACTGGAGATTAAGTACATTAAGGTGTAGGAAACGAGGATACTTGAAGCGTTAGAATGGTTTGGAAGAGTTTGCGAACGTTTATGGCGATCGGAGATTGAAGAAACTGGCAACAGAGTATTTAGACTCCTTGATAATCTCTGGAATTGAATTTTTTGAGTATTGCAGATGTGATTGAACGATTGTGTGAAAGTGTTCACGAATTTGACGAATGTGAACGCTTCGATTGGAGCGTAATGAATGACAGAATCGAAATTGTTAAGTCCACGACATTAGATTAACTCTTCCAAAAATTGTCAAAGTTTTATCAAGTAAAGTATCAAGCTCTCTATCTGTGTCACCTTAGGCCATAGTTAAAAAAAAAGATTTTGAAACAAGTAACAAATATTTTAGAATAAGTTTGAAGTTGTTTGATAATCGAAAACAAATGCTTATCAATTCTTTTAAATCAATTTGTTTGTTTTATTAATATCACTCGAGTTTGAAAGATCTTGACGAAATTTTCTTTCAATAATAAGAAACATAGTGTGTGACAAGCGTTCGATCAAACGATTTCTACAATTGCCTGTTTGTTTGAACGTCATAAAATGACAAACTTTTGCGTTGATTACTGTGAAGAACGTGGATTGCAATGAAACGAAGAAGACGACAATTTCTGCAATTCTACAAAGCTTAATAACTTTTTCTTTTTTATGGTTTAAGCAATATTGTACATACAGTTAGCGTTGGGAAAAGAAATCGAGGGAACCTCATTGTTTCAACCCTCGGAGAATCTCGATTTATTTATAATCTTACACTCTTTTTCTACTTTTCTCGTGTCATAAATTTCATCGGAGATTAACGCTTTAAGGTTACGCGAGGATAATCTCTCGATTATTCGAGAGTTAGTAACGAGGTTTGATAAAACTGATTCGCAACCTTACCTGTGATCGTTCATTCGTCCCAATTTTTTTTAGAAGACGGTTCCTCGAGATTTTTATTATACCGTCGAACGTGCCTGAAAGTTTGCTAGATTTGTTAAACGATTTGAATGAGTTTTCGCTGAAAAAACGCGCACTCTTATCCCTCGCGATTTATTCCCAGATCGGGAACGAAAAATAAGATAAAATAGAAATCAAAGTCATATTGTTAGATTAATAAATTCTAATTAAGAGCAGAATTCTATTTTAATTAAAATCGGTAAAAGCGATATCGCATAATATCAAAGTATTGGATGCCTTAAAAAAATTTCTCTTTTGCACGCAAATATTCCAATTTCCAAATTTCCAAGTGTTTCATAGTTTCAGTCACTTGGAGAAAAATTCTCAATTTCTTTCTGAAATTGTCGATTGCATCGAAACGCATCGATTTCAGAATCGCGAGGGATGAAACTATCGCGCGATCGTTCGCAGAGTTATATTTTTCGCTGATTAGCCTTCGCAATGGAGGATGCTGATCGATAAGCTTGCGTGTTCTGTTCATGGATCGAAGATCAGCGACGCTGGTGTTTGTCCTAAGAACGAAGTTGACGTAATCGGGTTAATACGTTGATTTCTTTCCCGTTTCGAGTCGAATCAACGGTGCACCGAGTATTTTTTGGAATTTTCCCTCCTAAAGAGTTTCTCGATGATCCAGAATGGTAGCTGGGACTAGAACAGTTGGTTGTTCTGTGAGAAACGTAGGTTTGAAAATGAATTTTTATTATATTCTTCGAACATCGATCCCTCCATTCGATGAAGTTTTATCAATTTTCCGGGAAAGTTGAATGTCTAGTATTATTATGTTAATTATTCTTCGCGCATTGTTATTTGTCGAAGCTGGTCTTTTTCTCGCTTTTGTCGATGTTTCGCCAAAATTATCTCGATTGCAGAAAGCCAAGAGAGCGCAATGTTCTCTCGTTGAATTTCCACATCGTGTATGGACGTTATTAAAGATCGTGTTATCAATTTTTGTACAGGTATTCTGCAATTTTCGGGAAAGCCTCGTTCGAGAATTGGTAGTTTGTAATAGCGGAAATATATATTTTTTTATGAACAATGTAGATACAGCATTGTACATAGTGACGCGTAACGATTAATCTCTTTGCTGTGATTTTAATTGTCCTGTATATTTTTTTTTCAATGTCGTGGTACATATAAATTGATTTTAATGGGCGAAACAAAATTTCTACTTTTCCCCTTTAATTTCTCCTCCGTGATTTCCTATTGTCTCGGCAAAGGGATTAAACGAACGATTTCTGCGATTGAATCTCTGTCTACTTAGAAATTAGCGTTCTTCTTGTACACGGCAGTTAATAGCTACAAATTAATCAATTAACGACTTATATTACGATCTACGGAGATTCTGTCTCTCGTCTTATCTATTTCCCATGAAACAAATATATTATAACACACATATATACACATACTATGCACGTAAAATAGTTTAAGGGCCGAAGCTCGTCGTAAAAGCAGTATTTTCATAAACGAAGTGATATCACTTTCATCACCGAGCATTCATCGATATTTCGTGAAACTTACTTTCTATTTTTCGATATCGTATATATATAGAAATGAAAGAATCTGTCGTTTGCGATGAGCCAACCGTGACAATTGAACAATTTCAGTGCTCAAAATAATTAGAAAATTAATCCATCTTTCAATCATTTTTACGGTCGACTCATTTCTGATACAAAAAGGAACAATCGAAGTGTCCTTTATCATTTTTCAGTTTGAATTTTCGTTTTCGAGGCAAGTATGATCGAAGTTGAATGAGAGAACGTGCATATTCTCGCGTTACACTCCGAAATTTTGATCATTCGTATCTGATAAACGAAAGATCGGATTAAAATGCGATATAGAATTATTCGATTCGCTTCTTTTTTTTATCAAGAATGTATCTATCGCAATTTGTTTCGTAATTTCGCATAACGAGTCAGGAATTCGATGACAAATATCTAATTTTTTCATATCATCTATCCGGTCCTTTCTGTTAGATTACAGGCGTAAGCGATTTTCTAATTGTTTTAAGCATTTTAATTCCCATTTGTGCGACACAATATTGTAAATAAATTGTATCATCGATTATTACTTTTAGTATCTTCTCGAGTGGACAGCGTATATGGTCCTCCGTGTCTAAGACATTGAACTCGGATCGCTCGAACTTGCAATAGCGCGTTCTATTTTCGTAAATAGATTTACCAATTCGATCGGAACATGTAAAGACTATAGTTCTTACAGTTAGATTCGTAAGACAGAAATCCGTGCGATTTGACGAATCGTCGAACAATCTGCAATGTCGTAAGCCGATTCGTATTTAACGATGGCGTGTGATGTTTGAATGGGAAACAATTGATCATTATGAATGTATCTAGCATTAACCAATAGCAACACGAGTGATCAATATCTTTTATTTTCTTTCTCTGCGTGTGTGTATTGCATGAATTGTTACCGATTTAGTTTGCGCAAACTTATCGATACGCGAAATTTGATCAGATTAAAATGGCGGGAATTCGCAGTCGATCTTTTATTCAAATTCGCACGAATTCGATTCACGGTAATCGATGGCTGTTTTTTCCGGACGAAATTCCCATTTCAATTGCACCTTCTCGATGAACAATTTTTTTTCTTTTTTTTTTTGGCAAACGCTATTCTACTCTCTTCTATCGTATTCACTCGGTAATTTCAGAGTATCGTTTATTATTATTTTCTTTTCCGTTATTTTTTTTATGCAGTAATTTTCATTCCATTTTTAGGAATTCGTTCGCCAAGCATTGCGTCTATTGTCGCGCTCGTTTCGAGGATATTTCAAACGTATATATTTATAGAAAAATATGCTCCACGATTCGACACGATTGAGGCTCTCTGTAATTCGAAATATCATTAAAACAATGCAAATATTTCTCATACAAAATATATACAGGGTGGTGCACGATATTTCCACCATTTCCAGTAATATGACGCAAAAATGTTTCGAACGAATGTCGATCAGCTTTCAATCGGCTACAAACCGCGATCAAAGGAACTTTGAAGCCGATTGAAAGCTGATCGATTTTCTTGTCAGCTCATCGGTAGTGTTTGAAAAATCGTGGCGACCAATTCGTGGGTCAGCCTGTATATTTATGTATAGGTATATATAAACTATCTGAAAGTTTTGTTATTTAATTTTTAAGCAACTTTCATTTGGAATTTACGTAGCACGATGCTTGTCCCATTGTTAGCCCTTTCGCTTCGGCAGTCCAGTCCGCCTAAGTGTTCTCCCTGTACGGAGGCACGCGCCGCAAATACGCACAGTGACGTGATTGTTGTATAAATGCTTTCCTAAGTCTTAAATAACAACTGTGCTGAATAAAACAACAATAAAACGATCTTTGCTCCAATATGATAAGTATAATTTACATCTTTAATATGAAAAGGCTTAGAAAATTACAGCTAATATATTACGTATTTACATATTTACGATAAAATGTTTAATATAATTAATTACGAAGAGTAAATTAGTTGATACATTAATATGTAAAGATTAGCAACATCATTCTGAATGATATATTTTGAAACATAATGAAGGATCTATACGTAAGCCAACATTGCAATCTTTACACTCATATCGTGATATATGGGGTGCCGATCGTCGCGTGGTCGCCGCCTATAAGCGGCACCCGTACCCACAGGTCATCTGGCCGGCGCCGCCTATAAGCGGCACCCGAAGCGAAAGGGTTAATGAGTATAGAAAAAGTTCCAACGAACGAATCGAGAAAAAGAAGGGAAGAAATAGATCACAGGGGGTGGTAGGGTAATTCAAGTAGAGATAGACCTGGTAAATGTCCGTGAAATTGTAACAAATCGTATCTGTAAATTTTACATTATACTTTTATCAAATTTGGACGAAATTTTGGATTTTGCATTTTCATTTAAAAATCATCTTTTTCCTGCGATAGCGAGAGTTACGTAGATACAAGTCATTTTATTCAAGATGTTTCAATTATTATATCGATATTTTACTATTATTACTGTTCTATGTTTAGATGTTCATTCCCATGGAATAAGTTTCAATGGCACGCGGCCATCATTGTAACTTATAACGATAATTTCGAATCTAATTTATATAACGGAAAAGTTTCTAAAAACCAGGTCTATCTCATTTGCTAATTACTTTATACATAGTAAAAAGACAAAAATATATATATATATATAGTAAGTGTAATTCACGTACACCTAAATAGAGTACTTAACGATCGCACGAATCAACGTAATCACGATGTTTACATCAGATGTATAATCAGATAGTACGAGCCATGATATAGCAAAGTTATAATGATCGTGTTTCGAGTGTCAGTACAATGAAGTTGACAGAAAAATACAGCTATGCGTATAAGAATCTAAAAGCTCGGTTAAGTGTGCACAAGGACATTTTTAATATCGTCATCCTTCATGTAACGCATCAAAATACAAATTTATATTTATATTACGATCCGTCTTTTATTTTTCAATTTGCTTTAACAATGGTTAACATATTTGTAGCTTCTCGATCTGTAAATGAAATAGCATCGATCATTTTCTGTTTCACTATGTGGAATTCGAAAATAAAATATACATAGTGAATTCAATGTTTCTTCGATATCTAAGTCTCGATAAATTTCCACGTAATTCCTAACATGTAACTCTTACCGCGGGAAAGTTTAGACGCGATGTTAATCGTCGGAAACGGATTTTTCACCCGTTTTTTCTCACCCCTAATTTCTCTGTACAGAAAACGCTTTCAGTTTCAAGGACACTGCAGACGAAGAATTAATTTACAGCCTGGCTATATCGTGGCCTGTATTATACACCGTGTGCATGATCGAAACGCACTGCGCATCCGTAATCACTCGATCAAATAATTCTCGAAGTGCCATTAAGATCGTGCCGAACGCTCAGGTTTCCATTGTATTTTTTAATCGGACAACCGATCGGAGGGTAATTTTCGCATTAAAAGTGACCTTTTTACTGGATGCCCCTAACACTTAAGCTAAGAATAACCGCTGTCCGTAATCGTTAAGAATAACCCTAGCCTGATAATAATAGCGCGTCAAATTTTCCGTTAAAGGTACTAAACAGAACCCTCACGATTTTTTCACCTCTATACGTACATACTTCACCTGTGGCTAAATTATTGTCACGGTTTTATACGTCGAGTTAGAAAATACACAAAGCGTTATACATACACAAAGAGGATGATTATCAGATAGTTCAGTGTCACACATTTTCGGATCGATTTTTAATACATAATCATATGTATACGTATATTCTTGAGACTTTAATAAAAGAAAATGTACACGAAGAAAACTGTCCGATGGATGATTTGTCTGTCTATTTGTTAAGATATTACAGAATCCCTGTAGGACTGTGGTACTCGTGTTTGGTAAATTTATTATTCGCAACGTCGTTTTATTTTGCAAATCGCTGTATTAAAATAGTAATAGTATTACGAAAATTATAATTGTATATATATGGGATTAACCGTAAACTATTCAATTCCAATTATCAAAGAGGAAAAAAAAAAGAAAAAAAAAAAGAAAAGAAAGGGAAGAATAGATGAGAATTAAAATAGTATGGATTTTTATTTGTAATTACGTTCGTATGTTTTGAACAAAAATAATTCTCGCGCGTAGGCCACTTCATTAACCCGCCGATAGAAGCGGTGCTTTTTCCATCGGCTCGAACGACGAGCGCGCTATGTTTTTCCATCGTCGTCTCTACGTCTGTGTACAGGCAGCACCAAGTGTTGTGATTAGCGAAACGCGAAAGATGTTATTCTTGTGTATGGCTGTTTGTCTTCGGTGCACAGCCTCCCACGAAGATCGTCTGAAACAGTAAAAGGCTCGATATATGGATACCATCGGTGTAGGCGATGATAGCAAAACATTGTTTCGATCGAAGCTTAGGTAGAAACCGAGAAATGTGTTACGATTAAACGATCCGTTGCTACGAATCGAATCTTTTCTCGCTCTAGTCTCGATGCTTCTCCCTTCGCGTGATGCGTTTTTTTCTTACGAGAACGATTCATGAAATTCGTACGAAAGAATTAAAAATGTATATAACAAAAACATTCTGCACAAATTGCTGCATCGTAAATTTCGAAAATTTCTCAACCATTTGTAATTCCAGCGATTTACTATAATTCTGTATCAATGGTTTCTTCGTATTCTCTACGTCTCATCGAACAATTTATCAGGGAAATTTCCTGTTAATTGTAATAATTCCAATTCTCGTCCATGCGACCATAAAAATTACTACTAAGCTCTTTGTATGGTAGTCGTTCGATGGTCGGTTCGGTTTACCGTCTTTCCAATAGTAAAAAAAAAAAAAAAAACAGAAAGGAAAGACAAAAGAGAGGAAAAAAATCTACATCTGGGACTATCCATCCCTTTTTTCCCCGCTTTTTCTACCGTCTCTTTGGAATACGTTAGAGCCAAAGTACCGCTGTTGTAAGTCGATTATCGTTTTATGGTAAGATTTTAGGTTTCCTCTCGCACGTTTCCCTCTAAAAGAAATCGTTTCTTCTTCCTACCTGACACGCGGGTTTTTCCAACGTTTTATTATACGGCGACGGAGTTCAGTGAAACTTATCTTCCGCGCGAGTTCTCATGGCAATTACCTGCGAACCAACATGGTAACCTCGACCGAATACGCGTGGTTAGGGTCGATCTGTATTATTTTCCCTTCTACGCATTTCATTTACGATACTCCTCATTTACGATATTTCCCTGGCCTTTTTAATTTTCTTTTAAAACGGTTGCGTTCGTAGATCTATCGCACATGTTCTTCCTTCGTTTCAAGGACGTTGGACGACCGCGGATATTTATAAATTTGTAACCGATTTAAAGGCAAACGAACGTAACACACAGAAATATAGGAAACATCGAAAGCATAGCGTTTATCGTAATTCAGATTGGACGAAATAAATTTTTATTTCAACTCCGTCTATCCGATCGAGTCTGTAAAAATAAGAATTCGCGTAGGCGCTAGCGGTTTATTCATGCCGATAAACTTCTTCCACGTTGTTCCAAATAAATTTTTTCTACCTTTATGACGCACAAGTACGATCTGGAAAAGTGCAGCGACGATTATCGTCGAGTCTCGCCTCCGTAACGTAATTCCTCGTTCCACCCACTTCCGGCAGCCACGCAGTCGAGAGCACGAGGATCGATATTTCGCGAGGGCAGCGGCCCGTGGGAGTATGGTTCCCCGGATAATTGAAAGCCGTCGTAAAATCGTGCGAGTCATCGTGCACGAAGGCGTACAGAACGGGCTGATATTATTAAAATTGACTGATACAAGAAGGGGGTGAGTTGTCAGTCGAGAAATCGCTGCCAATTCGAGCCGTTTGATCGGCCACGCTCATCCAACACCTGCTGTCTCTTTCGACGTGCTCATCGATCGTTCTTTGCTTCGTGTTACACCCTTAACAATTTTCACGTTACGTAACGAAAGTCTGATTCGTCCGGTTTCTTAAGACACACGTTCAGGTATCGAGATTTTTCGCCAGATCTCAGAGAAACTCTCAGGCTTACTCTTTAAGGCGATAAAAGATGGAAATTTGATCTTCTATTGATGGTAAATGACCGTTGCGATGATTGGTAACGTTAATTAAATCGCGGCTACCGATTGACGCGACGTCGAGGGTTGGCAACTAAGTGATTGCGTATTTTGAATAAGGAAAATTCCAAATTTTTGCTTAAAAACATAGCTTTATTCAATTAGGTATCGTTCGATTTTGTCGATGACCTTTTGCCATTTGTCACGCAGTGTCATAATTCCATGTTCATAAAACTTCTGGTTTTTGCCAGCAGGAAACTGAATTAAATGTGATTTTACATCATCAGCGTCATGAAAAATTTTACCGGGATGGTGAGAACGACCGATTTCAGTCGCCAAAGAATATCACGCAGCGTTTCCCGTTTGGTAAAAGCACGTAAATGCAGGAATTAATGGATATTCCTAAAAATAGCGTTGATGAAAATTTCTTCCTACGCTTTCCGTTTCGATTAAAAACGTTTCTCTCTAGCTGTCCTGATCTTAAAAAATCTTACAACGAAGTTGAAGAAAATCAGACAAATGAAGATAAACCTCGTCTCGTCTAATCTAACTGCGTGTAAGAAAATATTCTCAAAAGATACAGAATGAAATATCTTTTGAGGACGAAATGGTATTCGCAGTGAAATCCAATCGGAACAACCAGAAATGCCGTCAATTCGACAACGATGATCTATTCATTATGCGGTAAGAAAAGTTCGAATGAAAAGCGCAAATAGATGGAATTAGGTTGTCGGAAAATTTTCTTTCGTTTTATGAGCAAATAAACAAACAATGTTTTTTGTTTTATATTATTTTGTCGAATTACGTACGATCCGTTTTGTTCCGTTGAGATAAACACCGCGACATTTCACAAACTTGCTTTCTCGTTTGTATAAAAATGCACTGTCGCGAAGAACGCGTTTGAGAGAGAAAGAGACTTTTCGGACAACCTTGGACTAACACTTGGACTATATTCGATGACGACAGCGATACCACGGGACATAGAATAGCTGTAACGAGTGAAACACGGAGTGAAACTTGGAAGGAAGAAGAAAGATAAAAAGGTGGAAAATAAACGAGAGGAAGGAAGCTTTCACGTTTCGTTTCCACCCATTCCTCGTCAATTAAATAGAAATGTGTTTTCCACCGGTCGTTCGTAGGAAGTATCGGTGTGTTCGAGAAGGGGGGCATGGGAATGAGTAACGAGGCAGAGGAACGACGAAAATCAAACGTTTTTCAGGTTTGGCCTGATGGCCTGCTTAAAACTTTTACCTTTCGCGGTACGTTTGCACGGAAACGATGAAACGGAAATTTAACGAAAGATCGGCACCCAGGGGCTGAGGGTGCGCGCATACACACACACACACATACACTACCGACGTTCTTGTTTGTACAATCGATTCCGAAGCGTGCTGCTTTTATACACGCGCCCCGCGACACAGGATCGCCCTTTCTCGTTGGAAAATATCGAAAAATCTTCGGCCGTTCGTTTCCTCGAACAAAAACTTTGTTGTACCACGAATTTAATTAGACTTATCGCCGGTAGTTATCTCATTTGCTTTTCTCCGTTATTTGAACCAATGGACGGGGTGATAGCCGCGAGGATAGCTGCCTATAATTTTTATCCAAATTACTTGCAATTTAAAAACGATAACAGTTTACCGTATGATCTTTTTATTAGCAAAAAAAAAGAAAAACGTGTTTTGCGATGTATTTTTTTATGTTGTTTAATAGACGGAACTTTTATAGACGGTAAGTTTAATAGACGGAAAAGGGTTAACCCCGTGGAAAAATTCTTGTTGGCAAATTACTTGGTTCTTGGGAATGTAGATTCATAAAGCTTCTACCGGAGGTTAAGATTTTTATTGTCATTGAAAAAATACAAACGGGATATTGTAGGATAATATGGGAATGTCGTTTAATAAGTGTTCCTTCGTGTCTATAGCTACTATAGGTTGATGGAGTAATTACATGGAGGAGAAACAAAAGGAAATGGTAATAATAGTGAAAACGTAGCGAGGGACAGGATCGTAAAAGAAGTAAAACTTCTATCAATATTTTTGTATTTGTGATAATATTTTTGTGGTTTGTAAGCAGATGATGAATTACTCGTTGAAAATTGTAAATAATACCAGCGGTGCAAATATTAGACGAATCTTGTAGGCTGGTCGATTAAAAGTGCTTGCAAGACTCGTGGAAATAAAAGCGCACAACTAATGAAGATGGAACATTAAACATGTTCAATATTAGCGATCAAATATTTATAAAGAAATGTTTACTGGAACGTATGTACAGATTCTCTGAATCGATGTTTGCGTTAGTGTAGACCTGTTTTCTCAACGTGTTAGGAAATATCGTCGCAGTGTTCGTACTTACTTGTTTTATATATTTTTCCAGCTAATACCTGTACGATTTGTTTTAATTAGTTCTTAACTCGATACTTCCACTAATCACACGTGCTCATAACCGATACCGCTGACAAATATTAATCGTCGAGTTAACATAGAAAATTATATTCCCATCGTAGAAAATTACGAAATTACGAAACTTTAAGATTACTTGAAGTTTACGTACGAATTACGACTACAGATTGCATAAAAATAACTAATATAAAATAATCTCGAATACCAGAAAATTTTCCGTTATCCGTAATATAAAATAAAAAACCTTGTGCGTCTATCATCTCCTCGTAAAACGAAAGAAACTTTTCTCACAACCTAATACTACTCCCCTTTCCCATGCAAGATATTAAGAAACAATTTACTGTATTATTTCCAATCCGTTGCAAAAATTATCACTGCTATCTTACCGTAAAAAGAAAAAGAAAAAAGCAAAATATTCTACATTTCCTACGCGATGTAACAAATTATTCTCAGGTTAAAAACTTCTTCGTTATAGTCAGCTTCGACGCTCGTCCATCGGTAGTCAGTCGATGATTAGCAATTCGATTCAGGGAATAACAAATTCGAAAGACTGAAAAGTACAAAGTGTATGTATACTCAGTAACTGAGTTTCCAGGAAATCGATAATAAAATAGGGAAAACATAAACAAAAGTGTTTGTTACATGACTAATGTCTCCCGTGGTAATTTGACGTTAAATAAGATAATATCATTTACGAAGAATAGTAAGATTTTGGCCCTTATTTGTCACTTGGTCATCCAGTCTAATAATAGGATCATAAAACAAAATGTTCGTTACTTTCAACAGGTTACTCTACCAGTCACAACCTTTGGTCTCTTTGAATCACTCACCTTTCGTTGTATATTGGAGCCCATGGCACCCTAATGAGTCATACTTTTCGTTACACTATGGTCCACCGTCATATTGTTTATCGTCTACTTTATTTACTTGCCTGTCGAACTTTCAACTGCGATGATTCATAGAGTGTGAGTCTTTTCAACAGCTGCAATTTATCCTCTTACTTGATAGTAGGCGAGAAATTGCTTTTCATGCGAGCAGTATTTTTGGTTGGGTTTATACGAGTTTGTAAAACTTTATCATTTTATGACATTCATTGAGTTTCTTTTTCAATTTGCCTGATTTGTTTTTGTATCGAAGACGCACAAAAAATAAAATTGCCTGTCTCTTCCACTATATCAAATTCGATAATACTCTTCGTCCGTAATAAATTTTTTTTCAAACCTCATCTGTCTTTTATTTCACAACGACGAAATACGAAAATCAGTTTATGACTGGACAAATAAAACTACAAACCTGGTTTCTTAGACGCTTTCAAACTCTCCGAAAAAGGGCCACTCCGACACAAAGTGGACTTTCATCTTGTTCGTCGAACTTGCTTTTCTCATCTCAGTGACAAAGAGAAAGAAAGAAAGAAAGAAAGGAAGGAAGAAAGAAAGAAAGAAAGAAAGAAAGAAAGAAAGAAAGAAAGAAAAAAAGAAAGAAAGAAGACAAATCGTTGGAATAATTCTATTCAGTGTAGAGCTGTGGAATACATCGTTTACAGGTTAAAAAGTTTGCGCAAACGATTCGAGGGTACGAGATGCCGATGCCTGGCAGACGTCGTCGAGCAATTGTGCTCTATTGATCCTTTCAGCGACTCGGTTATTACTTGCAAATATTTACCGATTTCCCGCAATGACAAACAACCGACTAGCGCCGCGATTTTCGACGAGCTTTGCCCGCGCTTTCCAGCTATTTATACTTTCTGCACCGAGAGACATATCGCTCACGTCGTATTGAAACTAAGATAATAATGGGGAAGATAAGGCGGCGTAGATAAAACCGAATTATCGTGATATTTTTGTTCCGTGAATATCAATAGGTTCGAAGTTCTTCGGGATAGGTACATACGTGTAACATAATTGTATCAGTCCGATAGTTCACGGAGTAAAAGTGTTTCACTTCGAAGAATATTAACCTCGTGACGTTCTTTCGGCTGCTTTCATTATTTTCTATTCAATCGGGTTTTCGTATTGTTACAAAATTTCTTCGGTTTAAAAATAGTACGGAAGAATTGAGTTTATCGATTTTATATCGAGCTCTGTTTGAAACGTTCAAAGTTCTGGTATTTTAATGAAACGAAAGCGCGACGATTGGAATAAAAATTCAGAGGGTTGCGAAAATGTATAAATCGATGAAAGATCGATTCGACTGAAAGCGATATTTATCATGATTTTACGCGGAATTAGTTTTAATGAATTTTTAATGTTAAGTAAATTTTGTTAAATACAGAAGCATTTTATTCAAGTAGATTAAAATCTCGTTTTATCAATAAACTGTATTAAAATTAAATATACGATACATCGATTACTTGTCGGCATGTGTTTAGCATATTTTTCTACATATACTTCCTCAACTTTAACCAATATTACCAATACTATATTATTATAATATCGTTACAATTATTAATACAAACCAAAATACACTTTAATTAGTCTTTTAACTGGCTCTTGCCAAGAAATTTCTATAATCATTCGACGAAAGATCGACGGAGATGAATAAATTCTAGCGACAAATCTGTCGTTTATTTGCTACAGGAAACAAATAATGCGAAAGAAAAGAAATGACAGCGTCCAAAAAAAAAAAAAAAAAAAAAAAAGAACGCGCAGATAAATAAATAATTGCTTTATTTCTATTAATTACAACAGAAAATATCAGCAGTTCACCGAGGTAATTCCTCTCCAACGATTATTCTAATTCTTTCGAGTAGTTCGATCAACGGTCACATGCATGTAATAACGCGACACGCGTGTCTATTCCCACAAAACGCGACGAGAACAGTATCATTCTCGACCATAAGCGTCGTTTGCAAAGGCCCTGGAGCCCCGATGAAATTACACGGGGATGAAAACAGTGTGGAAGAACGATCGGAGGAAGGGCAGACGTAAGTGGATGCAGGACGAAATTGAGTCACTTAAAAAACGATACACCGCGTGTGCTTTATCGTGGTCGAGGCGGCGCAGACCGAGCCCTCGAAGGAGTCACGTGCTGTGCGTGCCTCGTCGAGCTTTTGCCAGATTTGCGGCCCTCGAGATCGACCGTCGGCCTATCTACGACCAGGACGAGCCGAGCTACCCCCCGGATTCGGCCCCTGGCAAAAATAATAGACTCGTCGCACGTTCTCGAGGATCGTGCTGCCGCGAAGAATCGTGCAACGAGGATGAATCTTGGTTAAAGCGAATCGTCCAAGTGATTGGAAAATTGCTTCTTTTTTATGGGGATGTTGGCACCGGCCGAAGGCAATGAGTTTATATAACAGCGTGCAAGGTACACAGACACGAATGGAGCTTTTGCACGATGGTTCATCAAGATGAGCGATGAAAAGAAAAGAAAATACGAAGGTATTTAATCGAATCCTTCGAAGAATGATGATAATTACCATTTCTGGTAGAAGGTCTGTCTTTTTATCACCTTTTTACGATCTCTTTTTAATCGAATCTTTTCGGGAATAATATCGTACGTTGGAAGCGTAACGTTGACGCGAATTTATATTTTACGAACTGGTCCAACGTGAGAATATGGTTTTTGAAAGATGACTTTTATTTATCTTCTACACGTCGCTTATATTCCTATCGATGTTTCACGCGAGTATAAAGTGAAAATTGCGAGTAACGATTGTAACAATAAAATTTGTATGTATCGCGAACGAGCAAACGTGTGAACAGCAACGTAGTAAAAAGAACAATGAAACGATGGAATCGACGGAAAAGAAATAAGGAATCTTTTCGCTATCTAAAAAAGCATCTGTATGATACTGAGAAATTATCAAGTTTATCTTCGTTCGATCGATTCGATCGATATGCCCCTTAAGAATTTTTTGACTATCAACAAATTCCACGCTGTGCGTTCACGATGCGTTCAGAGAAGCAAAGGATCGCCTAAACTCGAAATGTACGTAGAACTGGGCTTTCCCCAGGCCAAGAAAATTGCTTTTGCCCTGATTATGCCGGTGCTTAATGCGGTTCACGCTCTTCTCTCGCGCAAATGTTGTGACAACGATTTACGAAGTCACAGGTTAAGATTTGTACGGACTTAACGGCGTTCAGCCACGGTCCACAAGCTTCTTGTTCGGTCGTTCGCATTCAGAGACACGGATTTGTCGATCTGCTACCCACAACTACGAATAAGATCTCCTGCGAGTTAGTTTTAGACTGACTTCTGTTCATCGGGTTGGTTCCTTGTTTTTCTAGGCGATAAGTAAGTAAGAACGTGGAATATTCAACTAGGCAGAAAGGAGGAATATTTGAGAGGAAAAATATTCAGAGTACGAATGTGACTTAGTCTCGTCTCTTTTCGTTCAGCTGACAAAGCTCCGGTTGGTTAGTTCAAGTACGCATTAGCCACGATGTTTGTTGGAAATTTGGCCGCAGCTTTTTATTATTTATTTTATAATAATAGGAATTTCGCTAATTTGCAAGTTAAAACGATATTATGAGTTGACGCGGTAAAACGAATAATTTTAAATCGCGTTTCAAGCATCAGCAGACTTTTGGTGTCTCCAAAGGTTTCTCGATGATCGTTCTGGTTTTACGCTCGTACGATGGATCTGTATTTTTGGAAATTTGCCATCGATCAATAAGATTATATTTTGGCTAGAAACCTTCGGCAAGCTAAACATTTTATTGTAGCTCTGTTTTTCCTTGCTTTTCTTCTTTTGGCCTGACGAAATTGAATTTCCATCCTGCTTTATGCCGAAACACGCGAAACATTTACGAGACGCGTCTGCCATTCACGCGTGTTCGTGTCTCGTATCGTGATTTTTACGATTGTCCACTCGGCAGACAAAAATGACCGGTGTTTTTCGGACGTGACCCAACCGCGAACGCACCTGATTTTCCTTTCGCTCCGCGATACATTGACTTCTCGGCGGTGCGACGGTTTGTTGTTTCGCAAAGCCTTGAAACAACAAATCTCGTGCCACTCGTCCTATGCCCGATGACAGGTATTTAGGTTGCCGCATGCTCGTCCAGATATTTTTCTAGGCCGAGCTGAAGAAGAAAGAGTCCGAGGCTGGAGAAATCGGTGGTTGGTGGATTTTCAGCGAAACTCGTTGGTCTTTTACGTGGAACACTTTATTTTTCCATTGTTCGTAGATGTAAGAGCAAGATCGAAGTCAAAATATCGAGAAGAGAGATATTTTCGCGAATCGTAAGATGGAACAGCGATGGATAAGGTAGAATAAAAATGATCGTCGACGGTGAAGATCATCGCTGAGCTGATCATTGGAATCGAGCGGATAGCGGAATGAAATTGAATTTTATATTCAGGAATTATGTACAATTATATGCAAATTATTTTCATCGTGTTTGTAGCAGTTGCTTCGTGATTCGATATTTCGTTAACGAAAATAAACGGATTTTGATTTTGGAAAATCGACGATGACGTGGCGTTGACGAGTTTTATCTTAAGAAATTATCTAAAGTAATAATCAAATTATTATTTTCAACTTCTTTAATACGTTTCTTTATGATGTACGTTTCTTCTGGGAAAGAAGTCGACAAGTTTTTCGCGTTTCTTTGGCTTGGCGCACCACGTTCTGTGTGCCAACAAGCTATCAACGGTGTTAATAGAAAGAAAAACAGGAGTGGACCACCCACGTGGACCAGGTAGCCATTCTTCAGGATCCGTAGCCCGTTCTTCCATCTGTCTACCCTCGTGGCATCCCTCTTACTTTCGTATAAAAATGACAAAACACTTTTATCGAGTCGAAGGATCTTGACTCGCGCGTTTCGGTGCTTCAAACGAAGTCAAACACCGTTTGGCTCGTAGGACGTTTTGAAGCTTTCAATGTGTGGGAGAAATTAGGGGAGAATCGACGACGTTTCGTTTAGTTTGTAAAAACGAATTAATTTGTAAAACTGTGATATCTTTTTTCTTATGATTAATTTTTAAGAAAAGTTTTTGAACAAAATTCAGATAAAAGCGTATTTTTCGCCTCCTCTCCGATCTCAATCAAATCGAAAATGATACGAAAAATGCAGCGACACTGGATATTTTACAATATGAGAAAATAATTTTAATTTAATCTAGAATTCTTTTTCTATTTTTCTTTGTTAATTTATAATTTGTCTGCTTAATTAGATTTGTAAGGAAGATGCAGTTAAAGATTAATTAGGGAACGAACGAACGATTCGCTTTTAATTCATAATATTCAGCTTTAATCAGGCTAATTTCCGTTTATCCAAAGAACTCGCCTTCTTTCCACGATCCTGACGAATTTCTGCCTCTGTGTCGCCTTTTTATCACGCGCAAATAAGTTTGTTAAAATTCCTTGCAATAAAACCGACTGTTACCAAGTATGACGTTCGGACTGAGAATAAAGCAGCGGATAATTGAGGCAAAAATGCCGCTGCGACAAGCCGGGTCTCTGTCTTTTCAGACTGATTCCCATTTTTTCACAACCGCGATTACGTTTCTTCCTAAAAAATTCTTACTTGACACGCGAAACGCTTATCGAGTTAAATCAAATTACCCGATAAATTACCACGACAATAATCGATACAATAAATTGGATACAATAAACGATTCCTACGTAACATATTTCCTCATAGCGTCGTTAACAGTCCTTTCGTAAAATATACAAAAAGTTAACAACAAACAAGCGGAAAGAAATGAGAGGCCGAATCAGCGCGTCAACCTCGCCGTTCAAACGGAAACTAAGAAAAGAGATCTTTCTGCACTCGATTATTCCAATAAAACTGTTTCCATGTCATCGTGATCAAGCAACCTATGTCGATAATTACAAGAAACAAACAAGGCGAAGGAACAAAACGTTGTACAGTTGTACACCCCAGGGGACACGCTAAGCAGAAGAGTCGGCGGTAGCCGCGTAGCGTCGGTAGATCGTCGGTAGCGAGCATCGACGAGAGAGTAGAATCGATCGCGGTCCGTGATACGATGTAATCTAGGTCAAATAGCAAATCGTTATTTAATCGTAGATCGAGGATCGGTACTAATCGAAACAAACAGTACTCGATTGCGCACTTGTGTCGTACTTGGCGGGCGGCGGCGGCTGCGGATGCACGAGGCGGAGGAGGCACCGAGGAGAGGGAGTGATTTGTTGTAACGAAGAACGCCGCGCGCGCTTGGCACAATGTAGCCACTTGTTTACAGGGACAATATTTTCATTCCGCAAACAATTGGTGGCTCGATAAAGACCCGGCGTACAGGTGGGTGCTCTCGGATCTAATGTTGGAACGCGCCGCCCGTTCGTGAATGCCTCTCCTCCTCCTCTTTCTCCTCCTCCTCCTCCTCCGCCTCCTCCTCCTCCTCCTCATCCCTCTACATATGTGTGTGTTTACGAATCTCTCGAGTAAAGTATTAGCCGACTCTAAACGCTTGAATCATCGAGTTGTATGCCTTCGATTCGTCGGCCCGTCACGCCCGGCAACTCTACCGATATTTCTCTCGCTTTTCCTTTTCTTTCCCTGCGCTAGAAGCTTCTTCTATTATTCTTCTATTATATACGCACTAGTTACGTCGGATTGAATTTTAACAGCGGTTAATCGCGGCAAGCATTTGCTTTTCCAATCTTCTTCAGTTTCCTTTCGGATCATTGACGAAAGTATCGAGAGGGAACAGGAGGTTGGATAGCGGGAAACTTCTGATTTTGATGTTTTAAACTTGGACCGGCTACTGCGTAGCTTGGTAACGAGCAGACGTACGAAGATGTTTCCTTTGCTCGAGAAATTTGACGGGAACGTTAATCGCATCGTAAGGGGTTGATAACGAGCGGAGACACGTACATCTTCCTTCTACGTTCGAATTCTTCCCTCCTATCGACAAGTTGTCCGGCTGCTGGTCTTCGTGGAATTTTCCTAACCGTAATCTCTTATACTTTGGTTTTATGGAGCATTCGACAAGTTTTACGCAATAGCAGCTACTACGGTAGGCGTTATGCGAGATTGTAATGCAATCAATCGTGTAAACATCGGTGTTCGTCAAATTCCTTCCTCATCTATGATAAACGATAGATAACGCATATGATCGTGCTATCACTAAGCAATCATCAATAAATATCGTATGTATCGCCTGATACATATGATCCTGAGATGATCGTTGATCAACGATAGTTTCGTATTCGATCGCGTAACAGGATTATTGAAACCTTTTGAACGTGTTGGAGCGACATTGCATGGAAACGGAGAATTATAAAACGCGGAGGAAACCTCACGGACATTCCTTTCACGTTTAAGGGTTGGCAACGAGGAAAGAAACGATGGTAATGTTGTACAGTAAAGATAATCCTGTGGTGTTCACGATCGAGCAACCGCAAGTTCTTACACGCAAACGACGGTATGTCTCATCGGGGCCAAAGTCCAGCGGGAGTTTGCTGAGGATAATGAGCGGAACTACAGTGACAGTAAACGGAGATTTGCTGGTTGCCAGATGAAAAGCGCGTGGTCGATTTTCGTGCCCCATGTTCTTCGAGTTTACAGAGTTTGGATTTTTAGTACTCTTTATCCTCTTTAGTTTTTGCGCGATCCTCCCTCCTATATCATTTGTTTGACGATCGAGAAACGAAGTTTGATTATGTTGACCGAGGTTGAGATAGCACATTGTTTTCTTGAACTGTCATATAACATATTGTAGGGTCTTTCAAGTTTGAAATGTTCAACATGTAAAACATTCTGCGGTAATTCGTTGGAATACTTTCAGGTATGTAGCTTAGAATTGCGCGAAATTCGAGCGTTTGAGAAAGTTTAAGAATCTTTCCGTTTGAAGTTATTTTGTCATTGTTTGAAAGTATATTCGTGTTGCCGGATTCACGAAAACCAATAATTTGGAATCCAGTACAGTTCTTGTCTTTACGATTAATAGCGGAACATCAGTTGGAATAACGTGGTTGTAGAAAGTTTGACGATGTTGCAAGTTTTAAATTCACCTCCTTTCAGGCGCGCCAATGCTTCGATCTTGCCATACTTTAAGACTTTTCTTTGCTGGATAAGAAATACGTATAGTTTGATGATGTTTGTCGGTGTTTGGAAATGATCGAAGCGTGAATATCTACCGATAAGTTGGCCGTAGATAATGATTTTTAGCAACTCTGCTCGGATTATTCTCTTAGCTTATTTCTCTTTTTATAAATTAAACGATTGATAATTGTTCGTTCGGTGATCTCGATTACTCTTTCCTCAATAAGAAATGTATTTTAATGGCGCCAGTAATTATATAGAAACGAAAAATTACCTGTTTGTCAAGACAGACTTTGAATTTTCACATCTTTTACTTCTTCGCGCTGTTACATACTTTTCAATTGTGTCTTCCTTTCGTTTTGGTAGCGATAGGAATTGTATTGTAATAGCGTAGATAGATATTTAGACGTGGTTTTGTCATGACAGAGGGGACTGTTAATCGGTGGTCAGTGGACAAGATACAAGGGCCGACGGACAGGCAATCGATAAAACGACGGAGCCCGTTCGTAATCGACTCTGCCTTTTGTGACTTTGTCCAACGGTGGACACCATTTTGTCGTTTACTTTTTCGCAACGAGTCTCGGAAAGCAGTTAATCTCAGAAACTCCTTTCTCCAATTTGCGAACTATCGGAGAAATCAAATTTTATATTTTTCACGCCGACGTGTAAATAAGGGCCTTGTGCCCTAGAATTCGGCGCCAATGTAACCGATAAGCGATACTTGCTGATAACAGGCGTGCGCGTCGATCGAAAAGCAACGTCTCTGATCGTTTATTGAAACGTTGCTTAAATTCTCACGTCTGTGAGAAGGTAGAAGAAACGAGAAATAGTAGGATAGTAGGTAAATGCTTATGTTCTTTTTGTATTTCCTTTCGAAAATTGAAGAAGGACGGCCGATGCTTGCTGGAAGAGCGAAACACCTATAGATTATTAACAATTAGTAAATGGTGAGGCGAACGTGTCAAGCACAGAGACGGCTGAGGTGAAAATGTCGTCTCGAAGCTGTTGATCGATGGCAAACAACGTTCCCTAACCGATCGTGCAAAGATTTTTCCGCTCGATCCAAGTTTTTGCGTTAAAATCTATTCCGCGGAATATTTGATCTGCGCGGTGAGCCTTCTGAGAGGGAATAAAGCAAGAAGAGAGAGAGAAAAAATAGGAAATATTCCTATCGCGTGACGAAAGAAACGTGGTAGTTTGACCAAATCGTTTGAAAATACTCGGCCGTCATTTTTCTTACGAAGCGAGGAACGAAATTACGCGAATGATAATAAAAGTCGTTGCTAGATTTACCAGTTTCGAATGTTGCTCCCTCGAAGGAGCAAAAGGAGAAGAGAAAAGGAAGTTAAAGAAAAACGAAGCAAGAGAACAATATCAAAGTAGGTAAAATGAGAACGTGTTCGTCAGGATGATTTCACAGGGATGGATTAATTAAAATTGGTTTAATTTGAAAAATAAAAAAGCGGAAATATCGTTTCTCGTTTTTGGAATAAATAAGCAGGATCTTCGAACGATGAATGGAAATTCTCAGCGGATTTTCTACATTGTAATAATCGTAAGGAATTTCTAGGCGTAGAATAAAAGTTTTGAGAATATCACGTATTTTATAACGATCGTAATAAGATATCATTTTCATTCGGATCTATTTTCGTAACTAGGAGATGTAATTTACGTAAACCTGTCGCGATCACGAAGTTTCACAGGTTCCATTATTCGCGCGAGAAACCAGCAGCAAATTAATCGGCTAACACGGTATTTAATTCATCGTTAACACGCATGCACGCGTTCTAGGGCCATCATATTGTGCACGATATTGTGACAAACCTGTCAAACTCGCTATTTATCATAAATAAAATAATGTCGCGTTCACTCGCAACCTGGAAATCTGTATTGCCTACACACTTACAAAGTTGATCGATCGTTTAAAAGAATTAACGCGTTAAAGCGATCTTTTAGCCACGCGCTTCATCTTCTTTATCCCGGTCATAAATATAAATATCTGATCATTTTTATTAATTTTTTGACGTTTCATTGCGCGTTTCTAACGCGACTGTGAAACTGCAAAGGAGGTTTCTCGTTCGTGGCGAGCAAAATGGGTCACCATTCGGTGATTTACACGACGGGGAACGTGTTAAGTCGTTGAATAAATGCTACACATCGACCACCCTTCGATGCTTTCTTCTTCGTCGCGTTCCCTTCACATTTCCAATCGTCCGCGTCGGACACATTAGACCGTACTTCGCACTTGCTCGAAAAACAGCTAGCCACGTGAACGAATCGCCGATTCCATCTCGGTTCGAGAACGATCGCAAATTTACAGGTAGTCATTTCTCAACCGCTCATTATCGATTCGTCTTGTTAATTTTGTTCAATTTCTACCGGACTCGACACGGCCATAAAGATCGTGAAAATAAGATGCCGCAATATGTTTGTAGGCGTAGCAATATGAAAAAAGGTTTTGCATATGAAAGAATCGCAACGTGAAACACGTGAGAAGATCACGCTGAATGAAAATACATGAAACTTGTCGAAGTATGAAATTTTATACAGGCGGCATAAGACGTCGGCGATACGTTCAATTTATTTGGCAATTTATTTCATTTTATTTATAATTTGAAAGAAATCAAAGTCCTTCGTTCGATAATTTGGAATTATCGGATTTTTTGACATTTTTGATACTTTGCGCGTTGATGGTATTGTTGCACTTTCCGTCGGAAGAAATAGTTGGTTGCAATGCTAGGTACTTCACGTCGTGTAAAGCATCAGGAATTATTTAAATAGAGGAAATTGTCGGTCATTAATCGGTCGTTTTAATATCGACGCTTGAAATAAAATCGTAATTACGAGAGAATCGATGGATAATCGCGAAATAATGACGAGGAAATCGGTCGACTTGCGAGCTTCGAGGCGTCGAATCGACGGAGGGAGCGACAGAGGAAACCGCGCGACCGGATCGAGTTAAGCTAACCGAATTATCCGCCGAAAATCCGATCTCTTTTTATTACGCGCGTTTAATATTCATGGGCCACGGACGGTTAATTATTCGAGACGCGATAAACGATTAATCGACGCTGATCGAGCGACGCGACGCGTCGGAAAAGCGGAAAATTCGATTGCAAAACTCGATTGTCTCATGGTGATGTCGTATTTTTATCGATTTCCTCTATGAAATTATATTCCAACAATTGTTGGTTGCCTTCTCCGAGAAACAAAATTTGCGAATATTTGTCGCGAATAAAATATTCTTCTTGAAAAAAGAAATTTCTATTTTTCGTTTTAGTTATCTTTGCGCGTGTGTGTTTTTTTTTTAATCATTTCAAAAGTAAAAGTCGACAAGTCAATATCACGTACACGTGTAATTTCATTGTACTTGTTAAAATAATTCTCGTTTCTCTCCACAAATTTCCTAAAGTTGCTCGCAAATTTATGTTCGATTCGACTTTTTATTTCTCTCCTATTCGTTAAAACAAGAATATCATTGACACGTAAACGTTCAATGACTGCGACGGGATTACGAAATTATCGCGACGTGGAAAAGAAGCGTTTGAAAAATGTCAGAGAATAATCGACTGAAGAATATTTATATAGCTACGTTGTATCTGATTTCTTTATTGTCAAAAAGTTAATAAGTGCTTGTTTTTTAATTTGTTCTCTCTCTTTTATTCGTTAAAACAAGAATATCATTGACAGGTAAACGTTCAATGACTGCGACGGGATTATGAAATTATCGCGACGTGGAAAAGAAGCGTTTGAAAATAGTCGGAGAATAATCGACTGAAGAATATTTATATAGCTACGTTGTATCTGATTTCTTTATTGTCAAAAAGTTAATAAGTGCTTGTTTTTTAATTTGTTCTCTCTCTTTTATTCGTTAAAACAAGAATATCATTGACAGGTAAACGTTCAATGACTGCGACGGGATTATGAAATCATCGCGACGTGGAAAAGAAGCGTTTGAAAATAGTCGGAGAATAGTCGACTGAAGAATATTTATATAGCTACGTTGTATCTGATTTCTTTATTGTCAAAAAGTTAATAAGTGCTTGTTTTTTAATTTGTTCTCTCTCTTTTATTCGTTAAAACAAGAATATCATTGACAGGTAAACGTTCAATGACTGCGACAGGATTATGAAATTATCGCGACGTGGAAAAGAAGCGTTTGAAAAATGTCGGAGAATAGTCGGCTGTATCTGATTTCTTTATTGTTAAAAAGTTAATAAGTGCTTGTTTTGTAATTTGTTCTCTCTCTCTCTAAAAAAAAAAAAAAAAAAAAAAATTCGAGTGTGCCTACTTGTAGTAGAAGAGGTTTAACTCAATCGTAAATATCGACAAATTTACGTTGGATGTTTAGAGTTATCAGTGTGTTATACGGATATAGATAAATATTATGCGTGTATATTTGTTGTTGTAATTAAATGTTATCGGTAACTGTTTGAGTTATCTAGCTTTGACATAGGTAATGAAAGCAGCGGTATTCTTATGTAAGTTGATTGAGCCAGTCCAAACTCCCTGTAATTTGCCATACTTCAATATTTATGTTGTTAGATTTAAGTGATCTATTTTCCAAGCTAAATGATTCTAACAGTACACTCGTACAATTTGACGAATCTATTATCCGTCAATATTTACTCCCCTCATTTACTGTTGCCAAACTCTACTTAACGAGGTTCCATTTTTCCCCCAAAAATTCTTTATTTCCAGATGATCCGGAGAGAACATTCGTGTTTTTCTTTCTGATAAAATTAAACATTTGCAACGGCACGTTACATTCCAAGCTGCATGCACGTACGTACATTGCCTGCATTTTATTCTATTTGCTTTTATAGGGTCGGCCTTTGTCAGCTGAGTTTCTTCTATTTTACTACCTTACCATCGTAAAAACGATCTGTTTGACGCTCTTGTACTTACGTACATCATTTTCTTTTCTCCAGAACCAAATAATCGTTTCGTAATTTACTACGGTCATTGATAATTCTACTATCAAACATACTGCAAGCTAATCAGAATTTTCACCAGGATGTTGTTGTGTTTACCGGATCTTCGAGCATCGAGGTAACTCGAGAACAAGTGGGCGTTTGATTAATTTAAACAAGTTCTATGTCGCTAGCTGCGTGTTATTAGTTTCAATATTTGATGCTTGTTCGCGCATCCAATTCGTTTGATTTGCTCAAGCTGTAACGGGCCATAAAAGGAAGACATCTACCTACCACACGACGTTCAAAATAAAACGACCGATTCATCGAATCCAAATTTCACGATCTTTCAGTCGCAACCACTCGAATTTTCTGGATAATCTAATTTAGCGAGTAATTCAAGATCCGTCGACGAATAGAACTTGATAACGAGCTATTCTTAATTAATTCAAATATCGTTTTAACATTTGTTCAAATAGCAAAAAATCAATAAAAGGTCGAAAAAATAAATAATTTTGTATCGAGGATTTGATATAGAATATCGCTCTAGAAAGTATCGTATAGTACACGATAGTTATCGCAGGCTAATTTTATTCATCGATAAGAGGTTTCTGCGATGATTCAACGTACGTACAGAGGAAAGTAACGAACGCGTAACTAGCGATAGCGCGAACGAGTGAGAAGCGTCGTGAACGCGTGAAAAATCTACTGTAACAAACGGATCTACGAACCTGTACTGCATCAGAAACGTAGCTTCGTTTTTCCTCTTCTCGCAGCACCGTCGTGAACCTCCGGAGATCACAAAATTGCCACGAGTTTGAGAAACACAGTTCAAACATTCTTTTGGGAACTATCTCCAAAAACTGAACTTATGCATCGATTCACTGAACCAAATAACATATTCGAACAAAGCAAAAGAAGAAGAATAAGAAGACGAAGAAGAAGAAGAAGAAGAAGAAGAAAACACAAAGAGAAAGGAAAGTGAAATAGAAGAAATTGTAAATCAACCGATCGACTTAAAATAAAATAAAAAGAAAAAAGAATAAGAACATGTACGAAAAGGAGGCGTATCCAAAGATAGGAGGAAAAAATCGAAAGGAAGAAAATAAGGAAAGAAAGAAATGGAAGAAAATCAGCCCGTCGCGTGACACGCGCCGATAGGTGTCAAACGTGTGGCAGACAGACAGTTGACATGACATGAGAGAGGAGCATCGGGACGCGGCCGTCGGGACGTGGTGGTCGGGCGCCGTGGCCCGGCATCCTGCGGGATATTGCGCAAGCGGCGTATTTCGCAGCTGCGCTCTTCGTATTTCGTTGAACGCTCGAAGGTCTGACTGTTTCCCCGCTCGCATTATCGCGGCGCTGATTCACGCGATACAAAGGGGACACGTTGAACACCCTCCGTTGCACTCTCATTGGTGTAATCGCCAGATAGTAGGGAGACGTGGACGGTAATTGGTCGGCGAACATGAAACAGGCGTGACAGACGTAGTACGGAGTAGGGAGTGTTTGAACAAGATCGGCAGACTCAAGAGTAGCGGAGTACACTCGCTGACCGGCCTCCATCCACACGGCACACAGAGAGACAGAGAGACAGTGAGAGACAACGAGACTGGTGAATGAGGGAGAGTGGAGGTGAGGCGGCTCGAGCACACAGAACCCCGCTCAAACAACGTCGATCGCTGCTCGCCGTGTGTTCTCAGCTCGTGCTTGGTGCTGGCCGTGCGCGACCAGCCCGCGCGTACAATTTCATACCGTGCGTTATTCGCAACGTGTTGACGAAGTGATCGAGCGATCGTGAACTTTTTCGGACATATCGACGCTCGTTTACGGTGTACTTTAAAGGATTGTTGGTGGTGGAAGAAAGGAGATACTATAAATCGTGGGGATAATATCGTGGAATTTCTTCCGAAGATTCTGTGAATTTTTCCAAAGAGGATAATTGCTCGAGTGCGCGAATTGTGTTTTAAACATCGTATCACGGAAATTGGAGAAGCCGTAGAAAACGAAGGTGAAGTTTCTGTTTGTCGACGTACGAATCAGATTATCGTGGACAGTGAAGTAGTATCAGTGATATTGACGCATGTAACTCGATAATAATCGCAGTCGTATGTAGGATATAAAGGATCGCGAGGAATTGAAATAACCGTGTGTCGACTAGAGGTGTCAAGCATTTTCGTCACCGAGGAGAAGATTCGGGAACCGTCGCATTATCAACAGCAGCCGTGGTACCGCGGTTTTCATGATTCTCGTTTGACAAGCAGACAGCAGCCCGCCACTCCGGCACCGGTTAGCTCTATGACCATGCTCCAGTCGCAGAAGCTGTACAGCGATGCTGGTAGCCTCGGCGGCGCGATGACCAGCGCCGCGATGTCCACGATGGGCAGCATGGCGCCGACGTACAGCTCGATCAACTCGGTAGGATGTATGCCTATGGGTATGTCAATGGGTGTCGGTGTCGGACCAAGTTGCAGTCCTCAGGGTGCCGGCGGTTTCAACATGAGCACCATGAGTTCGGCAATGGGGATGGCATCGATGGGCGGTGGTGCTATGGGTGGTTACGGGAGTGCCTCGATGGGAGGCGGTGGCGCGTGTATGAGCGCCGTCGGCTATGGTCCTCTAACGCCAGGCGGCGGCGCCGGTGTCACCAGGGATCCTCTTTCCCTTACCGAGCCGGATTCGCCTAATTCCGCTTTGCAACGCGCCAGAACAGACAAGTCTTACCGCAGAAGTTACACTCACGCGAAACCGCCCTATTCTTACATCAGCCTGATCACAATGGCTATCCAGAACGCGCCCAGCAAGATGCTTACGTTGTCGGAGATCTACCAGTTCATCATGGACCTGTTCCCGTTCTACAGACAAAATCAGCAACGCTGGCAGAATTCCATCAGGCACTCGCTCAGCTTCAACGATTGTTTCGTGAAAGTGGCGCGAACTCCGGACAAGCCTGGCAAGGGCTCCTTTTGGACCTTGCACCCAGAGAGTGGGAACATGTTCGAAAACGGATGCTATCTACGTCGACAGAAGAGGTTCAAAGACGAGAAGAAGGAATTAACCAGACAGAACAACAAGCATCAACAACATCATACCGGAGCCGCGGCAGCAGCTGCCGCGGCAGCCGCCGCAGCCGCCGCCGGACACAACAGTCCGACCTCTCACGAGTTGGCTCACGCAGCTAAAAAGACAACGTCTTCTCTCCACCACGGACCCCAGCAACAGGACGACAAGGATCTTCATTCTCTGGTGTCCTCGCACCATCATCACCACGCAGCCAGTCTCCATCAACATCACGCCTCGTTAAAAAGCGATACAGCGGACATAGGCGGCCTCCTAGGACCCGAACTAGGCGCTACTCACGACGAATTGACCGCGATGGTCAGTCGAAGTCTTCATCCCCACTTGATCTCCGAACCTACGGCTCTGCATCATGGAATGACCGGTACTTTGAAACAAGAGCCACCGTACACCGCTGCCAGTCATCCTTTCAGCATCACCAGGTTATTGCCGGGCGCGACGGCGGGCACATCGCCAGGCGCGCAAGACATCAAGCCACCGGAGATGAAAATGTACGAGCAGCTGCATCAGAGCTACGCCAACTTCGGCTCGCCTCATCATCCTCACGCGCACTCCGCGCCACCGAGTCATCATCATCACAACGGCATGCACACGGGCTCGAACGCGGCCGGTCCAATGCACAACATGACCAATCACCATCACCAGGAGTATTACCAGAGTCCGCTGTACCATCACGCGACCAGCGTGGCTAGTAGCAGCGCGCCCCCGCCGTCCTCCGTCGCCACCGCGGCTCCGGGCTTGTGACATCACGCTACCCACCCCTACGCCCTGGCCTGAGTCGCTGCAGCCGCGGCATACGCCGCCACCGCAGCCGCGAGCAATCCCTCGACCACGGCGAACATCGTTCTCCCTGCCCTCGATCAGGATCACCAGGCCCATCATCATCAACCACCCTCCTCTTCGACCTCCTTGTCGTCCTCGTCATCGTCTTCTTCGTCCTCGTCGTCGGCACCCTCGCAGCCGCCGGCTGCCGTCTCACAGTCGGCGTCGTTGCGAGTCTCAGCGTCGATACAATCGCCGCAACAGCGACGTCGGCGACGCTGCGAGGACAACGAGGTGGAGGCTTGCTGGCCCGTCGCCCACGAGGACGATTACGACGAGGAGGAGGAGGAAGACGACGAGGACGATATGGTGTGAGAAGATGTTAGAACGGAGGAGATTAGACCGGATATCGTAGGAGGTGAGAGTCGCGCGGCTGGATTCGGAGTTGATCGTTGTCAAAAAGGCGATGGTGTGGTGCGAACGGTGCGGGTGCGAAGGGGCGTTTCGAGACACGGAGGACGACAACTGGAGGACGCTTAGGAAATCGTCGAGCTGGGCAGGTGCGAATTTTGCGGTTTCTTTTTGTGGAAAGTGTGATCTCGAAAGGTTCGATCGTGATACACGGTTCTGGTCTGGCTGGTCGTGAGTTCACTTAGATCATTTTTGCATACAATGGCTTTTAATCGGCTGTTGTCTCGATGTTTAAAGGATAGCAGGCTCCTTCGCGAGGCAATCTTTTAATCTCGCGTGACTTTTAAGTCGTATTAAGTCGTTGCACAATAAATTTCGAAAGTTTTGACGAGAGATGCCAGTGACGTTAAATCAATATTTCTTCATCTGAAGTAAAAATTAAGTAATAACTCGAAGCTAAAATCACTCGAATCGATACATTTTTGTTGATTTTATTTTTGTAAAAACTGTGTTCTTGTTGCTTTGTTGTGTTTTTATTTATAAAGTAAAATGATCCGATAATCTGGCTTTTGTATGCTGTACTTTGAAACGTGTAAAATACGTAATTGTTTCGACAAGCGTATTAAACTATCGAGGAAGATGCTGAAATCGAAATCTTGCGCGGTACGTCGTACGTATGTTCGCGATTTAAAAATGTCTGACGGAAAAGTTTTATTGAAATAAGAAATTTATAATGCAACGATCTATGTTTATTAGTTTTATGAATGTTCGAGTTGTAATGGCAAATAAGTACGATGTCGATCTTATTTTAGAATTAAACACGTGTTTTAGGTAGCTGATATTGAACTTTGAATTAGTGCCAGTCGTTAACGAATCTTCCATTCGAATAATTAGAAGATCGATTTGAAAGATTGTGCGGCGATTCGGATAATATCCTCGCCGATGTTGATTATACGTAGTTTAATATAAAAATCCTCCTCCATTTTCGACCATTTCTCTCGTAGTTTTTTCATTTACAAATTCGGAACCGTCGATGTTTCAGCGGGATCTTGTTTTACAATTAAATTGATATCGTCAGCGAAGCTTTACAACTATCGAGTTTCCAGTATCGATAAATTCTCTTGCGCGGCATAGTAACAAGTTTGATAAAATACGTAGAGTTCTAGAAGTTTCTGAAAGTGAATTTTACAAATTACAAGAACCAGCCGAAGATATCTGACATAAAATTATAAAATTGTAAAGATTATTCGTCCAGTAAAAGTTCATAATCGACGATTTATCGTTTTTCAACTCGGTAATATCACGTCTTATTTACTAGTTATCTACACGCGTTTATGCAAACGAGTATTTTTGTGAACGTAACTAAAGAAGCCAAGCAAAAGTTTGTTTCGCCTGCTAAATTTCCCAACGTGTATTTTCAATATTTTTTCGCCTACTTTGCGTATATTTCTTCTCAAAGTTATCCATAAACGCATGAATATTCATAGCATTCTCTATTAATCGCGATTCGCTGATATCATTAATACTTTACAAGAAAATCGAAGCATTCGAGTGTTATAAATCGCAGCCAGTTTTCATCGATTTATTTATTGCTCTGGGAGAATCAGTTAAAATTCGTCGTTCGTTGTCCCATTCCCGATCTCTTGAACCTAACTTGTCCGCTTGTAAACGTACAATCTCTATCAACGCGTTTGTTCATTCCTGCTAAATATCAATTCTACAAAAGTCTGAGATTAATTTGTTCGAATAAATTTTTGCTTTCAGGATCAATAGAAATTTTTGGTTAGAGAAACACGTGTGTTTCGAAACTCACGGGTCGACATCGTACGAACGCTTCGTCGCCGGATTATCGCTTTGCTCTTCATCGTTACGCGACGCGATCGACGTTGAAAAAGGAAAATATGTCAAGACGACGATTAAGCTGTACTCGAATCGTGACATACGGCCGCGAGACCAGATATACGATTGCGATGTAAAGGAGAAAATAAAAGGAAGAAATTCGTAGATGCTCGACGAGTTCTCCATGGACTTCCGGTTCGCGACCTTTTTCGACTGACGTTCACCACGATACGCATAGGTTTTTTTCTGTGATACGCGACAACGATGCGTTCCTCCGGCTGCGCCGCACTTGCCTCGACCGTCAGCCGTTCTCTCGTTCCTTTCTTAACACGGAAACATAATCGTCGATTCGTTCGAACGATTCGTTTCTAGTCGCAATAGACGTGTGCAATTTCCTTCTTGTCGGAGGGAAGTTGATCGGGCGAGATCGAGTCGAATATTTTCGCATTTCGAGACACGAATGTGAACCTTGGTTTTCCTTTATTTTCTTTTATTTTGTTGCTGATTATTGTGCGGAATATTAACTCGAATATATATTATGTTGCAATCTCATTTTCGTTTTAACAGGACGACAAATTTTTAATGTTCTCAAACTGTTTTAGGCTAGGGTTTTTAAGGTAGGCGAAGGGAAAATTTCACATTTTCCTCGATCTTAAGTTACTTTGATTATAGAAAGATAAGATTGCGTGGAGAATAACGCAAGGGATACGACGAGATTCAATAGTTGAAATTTTTATACAGAGCTACGTGGCTGGTTCTCTTTGATTCGATGATTTTGACGTTTTTCAAGATTATCGTCGTTGAATAAAACCGAGCTTGAAGATGTCGTATGCTCAATTAGCAAATAAAATAAAAATAATCGAAACTTGTTATCTATGAATTATATATATATATATATATATATATATTCTTTTAAATTTGTTTAAACACAATCTCAATACGTTAACCGAATTCAGCATCGTTCCTTAGACTTTATAACATAATTATTTATTATATTATTTTGCAATTTAATTACGTTGTAACATGGTAAATAATATTTGACGAGAACGTGTGTTTGATATAAGTAAAAAAAAAAAAAAGATACATGTTAAATAAGTATAACAATTTTTAAGTTTTATCTTTACACGGTAATGTAACTACTAAGATATTTATAATTCAAATAATTGCAAGATATTTCTTTATAAAGTAATTATAATTTTTTCTTTTTTTATATATTTATAACGTTTATTTCAGAGAGATATGTTGAACGATATATTCAGATAAATATCTTCAAACTCTGTGTTTTATTGCGATTGTTTCTAGTTAACATTTGTTTAATGATAATTCATTCGTTTGACAATGCATCAAGCAGCATGTTATAGATTGAGACAAAGATTTCAGATTCTCCATTTAGATAACGTCAAATTTAATTTCTTCAAGATAATACCGAATTGAACCTCTTAGGTACAAAACGACAGTATCGTGGCTTTCGCGGATGTCATTTTATATTACGTTACGACGCGCCACTATAGCGATTCACCCCACCGACCCATTTGCTCATCGTTCGAACTAAATGATCTCTTTCATTTGTTTTACGTCACACTTTTCTTGTTCTCGTAATGTTCTATAACAGTGTTGTTGTTATTTCTATACTCAGAGATAGGATCACAACGGCTATTGTTATGTAGAATGGATAAATCTATCACACCGTTCTGAGCCAAAAAAAGAACCTTTATTGCACTATATTATAACTAGAAGTATCTTCCAGTTACCATTCCTTGTAACTAACGCGTCTGCGTATGGATGGCGAGCGCGAACTCACGTTGTCATTTTCAACGAGCGTTAACAATATACAGGCAAAAATCGATTGTTGCTTTTCGTTAAATATACCATTAGTGGATGCTCTTTTTAACTCTTTGCTCTTTTATCCTTATAACTTTGAAGAATCTTCAACCTGAAAATGTGAAAGCTTGAAAATAGAAAATTAAGAGCAATTTGAAAAACACTATCGCGCTATGAGCGTGAAAATCGTGACGTTGGTCTATGTGTCGTAGCGTGTTTTAAAATATATCGCACTCAATTGTATCATTAATTATTACAGTAAATTATTCAGCTTGAAGTATATGCGTCATATCTCCGAGAAAAATTAAAATATAATTATCAAAAACTTCGTTGCAATGTGGTTAATGGTAGAGAACAGCATTATTCGTCACACGTCGCAGCGCTGTATCGTTTACGCGTAATTCGCGTGAAACTGTGAACAGAGAAACAACCCCGTACCTAATTCAGCAAAATTCAGCTGTACCTAAGAGGTTTAACGCGAAACTTTAATCTTGGAAATTCGTTTCGTTATAGCAAGTTTCTGACTCAACTGTTGTACTTCTTCGAGAAACAAAGAGCAGAATCGACGATCAACAGACGATTGTTTACCGAGTATAGATTGCGATACTAGAAAGCGATAGCGAAGGATTTTTGTAGGATTATCTGTACCTTCGACGATATATGCCTATTTTCAGCCGGTCGTTGATCTCGATCCTTCTGCTCTTCTCTGTTTCTGTAATTTATCGTTCCAATACAATTGGACAGGCCTGCATATCAAACATCTTGTTAATTCGACTATTAAAGTTTATCAGAAATCAAGATCTGTCGATAAATATATAGCAGAGGAAGTTTGATTTTGAACCAAAGAACCAGTGACTTATTGCGTTTTTCCCTTCTAGATTTTAGATATTTATCGAATATTATTCGAATATTATTCGAATATAGCGCGAGTTTTGTTAACGTCAGTTTCCTCTTCATTGACAAAGTCAACCGACAGAAGCTTCGAAGATGTTCGAAAAATTGTTTTGGCACGTGAATAGTTAAGTTTTCTATATTTTCATAGATGGAAGCACATATGATGTGTGAAAGTTGAACAAGTTGCACGTATAAATGACGAATCGCCTTCTGGGAAATGATGAGAAAATAGTTGTCTGTGGAAAGGATTAATTTATAGGAAAATGACGAATAATTCGACAAGTGTGTGATAGATCGTCATTCTTCGTGAACATAGACACAGTTCTTAGAACTCACAGCTGTATCGGCTAGACAAGATTATACGCAGTCGTGTTTAATCGTGTTACGATTACAATCATTAAATTGCAGTCGTCTTTAGAATGTTTCTACGTTTCGTCCATTTTCATTTGTTTCTTCTTGTTTCCAATCAATAAACGATATACAAACGATCTTGATCGCTATGCTTTTTCTATCTATTTATATTTCTCCTTTCTTTTATCAACCAGCGATGGAATAAATGTCGACGACTATGACCAACTACAATCGCAAACGTTACGATCAATCTCGCGAATTCTTAAGGATCCAAGATCTGACGATTCGTGTCTCGAATCTGAGCGAAGATTTCGAAGGCAAAGAAAGCCCCCGTTCGATGGCTGGCTCGAACCCGCGTGAGCGCCGGCGTAGAGCGAAAAATGTGATAACCCGCGAAAATAAATCTAAATTAATGAACGTAGGCTTGCAAGAGACGCCTGTGTATTTCCCCTTGTAGAGGTGCGCGTTCGTACGCAACGTTATACTCGAAAATCCTCGTGCTGCGGCACATTCGAAACACACAAGATACAGCGCGATATGCACAGACATACACATGCACATTCTTATTCATACAACGTACGACAGAGAGAGAGAGAGAGAGAGAGAGAGAGAGAGAGAGAGAGAGAGAGAGAGAGAGAGAGAGAGAGAGAGAGAGCGAAGAATTCTTGTTTAAAAGCGTCGAAAGCAGGACACGTCCAGTGTTTTTTGTATGATACGTGTAGATAGCGGCACAAGCGTAACGTGTACGATGTACAATATTATATATGTTACAGGGAGCTATATATATATATATATATATACATATAAATATAAATATAAATATAAATATTATAAATACAAAATATAAATATATAAATAAATGGAGTCTAATGATATACTATTAGGTATATACATATTATATATATATATATGTTTATGTATATATATATATAATATTATATATATATATATAATGTGCAAAGGAGCGAATGTGCGAGCGAATGATAGCATGAGAGAGGCAGAAGCGTGAGCATTGTACAGCGCGTTTCAAAAGCAACGCTCGTAAAAAGCGTGGCAGCTGATGCCACGGTTCGAGCCTCCGCCACCCTAGTCGATTCAACGACCGCTGCTGACTGGGGGTTGCTTTTGAAACACGCCCCTCCACGAAACGCCCTGTAAATAGAAGATATGAAAGCCAGGAAGCAGCGAGCATCGCGAATCGCTACGATCACTTAGCGAGAAAGAAAATAATATCGTCGGATCCGAGTGTGTTTCTAGGTTTCCTTCTATCGACATGTGCTCTCCGTTCATTTTTCTCGCCGTTCGAGACTCGTCGAACGGTGATTACCGCGACCGAAGGCAACGCACCTACACGAGTAAAACAGAGACGAAAAAAGAAAAAAAAAAAAAATAATAATACTAATGATAATAAAAGAAAGAAGATATAAAAGAAAACACGAAGAAAAGTCATTCCTCCTTTCTCGTTCGTCATTCAATCTGTTACACGAATACGTAGAATGGTAGATCTCGATCGATTTCGGAGGTTGAACGATGCTACCGCGAAAGTTGCGGATGCGTTCGCGTTTGCGTACGAAATGAAAGGAAAAGTCTCGAAATCACGAAATCTCGTCGCCATGTTTACGCTTTCATTGTTCCTGTGCATTCCGGCATTTCTCCACGCTTATCCATGAGACGTAACCTCGATGTATCAGAATCAAGAAACGAAATCACTCCTTCCTTCTGTCCTCTCTTGCTCCCCACACCCCAACCTCCGTCGAACCTTCTGAATAACTTCCTAACTTCGTCCACTTCCACGACAACACCTTCTATTTACTTGTTCGAATCGCCGCTTCGGAGAAGTTTTTCAGTGTCGTTTCTGACCGGGGATTCTTAAGAATCAGGTCGTTCGATGACGATCCAGCGGTGATTCTGTGGTTCATGTACATAACACGCACAAGCCACAGCAGCGGAAATGACGTCCACGGCCCTCGCGAGTTTAAGGGCCGCGGACAGAGAAGAAACGACGCGAGCAAACGAGGTTGTAAATGTTTCAATAAATCCACGTATTTCTACGAAAATTCGCCTGATTTTTACACGTTCTTATTTTATTCCGAATATACCCGACTATATCCTCTTTTCTTCCTTTCGATATCTACGAGAAACGCGCAGTGTTTATGATTAATTGGAATTATTTCGCTCTGAAATTGAAACATCTTGAAATGATGCTTCTATCATTCGTTCCATTTTCTTCGAATTTCACATATCTTTTGCACGGTTCGCGTCAATTTCTAGCCACGAATCGCCATGCTCGTGTATCACACGTAACCGTTATCGATTGCATTATGAAACTAATTTATGAAATCGACTTCAAAGTCATCGTTGGTAGACTAGAATCAGTGTAGTTACGCGTTATTAAAGCTTATTCTACGAGATGATATATTCTCAAACAAAAGAATGATAACATGTACTTAAGATATAATAGTACTTACGATCAGATAAAAAGTTATTATCGCGAGTTAAAATTTAATAGAAATACATGATGTAATATTCATAGATATACTCGATTACAATCGCTGTAACATTGACGTATTGCACATATTTGGCAGATAATATATTTCTCACAAATGTTTGTTCAGCGATGTTCACGAATATTTGTTTACTAACATTCGTAAATATTTACCCGTTTAGTAGCGATAGTAAAAATTTCTTCGCCTTGGTATTTTATAAGTAGAATAATACGCGTATAGAAAACAATTGCCGTGCAATGTTTTACAACAGTAACCGACGATACTATCGTAGTATCAGTATTGGTATTTCGGTAACAGAAGAAAACGGGAAAAGTTAAATAATTTTATTGCGCCGATACTGTTTGCAACGAGCAAACGGAAATTCCGATGTTTCCTCTGAAGAAAGTTGTTGCAGGTTTCTTCTCGTTTCCTCGCGCTTGCCTATCTCCCGCGTACAGACACGCCAGTGATTTCTTAGCCTTGTTTCTTTACCTTTTTCCTCTTTTCATTCGCGAGTCCGTTAAACATCGCTCCTTTCGATAGCTCGCAGACTTCGTGTACTCGATAACATTCACCAAGGATATAATATTTTTGAATAGGAAAGCTGTTAATTAATTCACGACTCTAACCATGTCCGTAAGCAGAATGCCTATTCGCGATATTCAGTCTGCGAATTCACAGTATCTTTCAACGTCGTACGAAGATAGCAAAGTTACACAAAGTTTTCACCAAGAAGCATCACGGCTTCTTGCATATTCATTACCAGTGTCTTTGCTAATTGATTTTTAGCTAACCACATTGGCTGGCAACGGTTACAAAAAATTCCATTTTCGCTCGAATCTTTCAAAAGCAACGCGACCAGAGCCTTGCCATTAGTTAGAGCATTTAATGCTGCAAAGACACGCTAGAACATCTCGACGAATTAATCTTTTACAAATTTAAACAACGTCCGCGAGAACTTCCATTTTTATTTCCTGTCTTCCGGAAGCTGAAAGGACGAACCATCAAATTGAAATTTTCAGTGAATTCATTCGCAGAAAATTTATTAATGGGTAATCGCTAAATTTCGTTAAGGTACAAATGTCTACAACTTTCAGATTTCATGGCCTCGTTGCAAGGTTAAAGTGGGCCACTCGAATAAAGATTAACTCTATCGATTATATTGCAGATAAAATTCCAAAAATATACATCATCGTTGTATATCATTTTGAACGCTTACATGATTATGCGGAAACCAGTGTCATGACACGATGATTTTCACGATCGAAGAAACAATTATTCGAAAGAGTTCTTCGGTTATTATGCTATGTAGATCGCGGATTCATCATCGCCGGCGTTATCATACGATCATCGGTAGACGGCCGATTCCGAGGAATCGCTGTATATTGTAATCGTGAAATTTCAATTACGATAGCGCGCGTGTAGCGTCCAATTGGAACAAGTGGACGAAAATAAAATGATGAGGTAGCAACCGTGTCAATGCTCCTTTCGTAGTTCACCAAGGTATAATTTCTCTTGGACTTTTTTTTAATTTGCATAGCTCGTTATTATTGGGAATTAAAACGTTACCAGCTAAAAGTGTAATTTATACAATTTATCAACTATATACCTACTATCCGTGAACAAAATAGTTAACTTCATTGTACTCGCAAATCTACAGATTACGTCGAAAATCGATATTTTATTAACTTGTTCGTGTTAAACGGCTTAATTTAGAAAGTTCGCGGTGATAAATTCTATGATAAACGGAGGAATGATAACGTGTTTCTCTGGTAGTATCATCGAAGTGATACCTAAAATCGTGTCATTGTCAGTCGTAATCTGTCACAATCTAAGATTGCCAAATCATGAAACGAATTAGATAAGCAATTCGTGTAACTGTGCATAAATTCTTCCATAACTATAACTCAATTTCTTTTATAATAGAGTAAAAAGAAAATAATTGATCATATCTTAATACGATAATTCTTTATCATTAATCCTTAAATCTAACGATTAATAACAACCCTCGATTAGTAATAAATAAATCAACGTTGTACATTATACATATACGTAAAACCAACATTAGACAAATTAAATCTAATAAAGTAAATTATTTACAAAATTATGAATTATTCGATCACCCTGCTAAACATAAAATTATCAAAATAAATGTATTTGCAAAAGGGAGTTGATAAGATGATGTCAAATTGTAAAATTATAGAGAAGAAATCTATGAAATCTGCGACTTGTCGCTTGACAATAGTCGTTAATGTTATTAGTTACAACAAATTATTTTCGTGCACGTATAAAGGACAACTGAGTGACAGAAATTAAACCCTACGCCTCTACGCCATATTTTATCCAAATCCGAGCTGCCGTCTATTACTCTTCGATTCTATGGAATCGTTTCATCGCAGCCCCGCTTCACAAGCTTTATTCCATCAACGAGAAAGAAAAAACGAGGCCGTGGAGTTTTCCGCGATATAAGAGCATTAACAAATTCGCCCGATAATATTTGACTTTCATCCAGGAAGCACGTTCGCGTTCATTGACTCTTTGCCCCCCTCCCTCCTTTTTTTTTTTATTTCATCTCGCCTTTTATTTCCGGTTCCGCTACTCTCTCCTCGAATCTCCTAATCTGTGTATGCAATCGATACGCGCTCATTAATTACGGATTCGACGGGCGACTCCGGCGAGAACGGCCGTAAAAATTCGGCCGATTGTATTATCGACAGGCTTCCGCCAGACAATGTTGCCTCGATACGGATCTCGTGATGCAATCGATCCTCATCGACACGGTAACGGGGGATTATAACGCGGTCGATCGCAGCTACGTGCCGATCATCGAAATCATCCGGTAACTGAATCGCTGTACGTCGAACCTTCGAGCGCCAGAAGAAACCTATCAACTTGGCAACAAAATGATTTTGTTAGATTTTAGAGGGACAGCGAAATAAGTCCGAATGGAGGGTAGTTTTTTTTTCTTTTTTGAATAAGTTTAAATTTGAGAAAACGGAACTGATTACATGGTTTTATAAAAGTTGTTGGTATCGAGTAACGTGTGTTTTTTATCTGTTTCTTTTGCTATTCAAAGTCACGTTAATTGCCACGATTGCTGGCGGCGTGTCCTTTCGATCGAATTACGTGGAATTTTCTTGTGAGATATTTCAGGAAAAATTGCTTAATTAATTATAAATTGGATTAGATATTGGTACACGGTAGGCTTTCAGTCGTTTGCGATTTAATCGAGCAACATTTTTTTGAACGACGTTATGGAGAATACAAAAGTATGCTGGGTCTTGAACATTGTATTAGGTCGTCCGAAAAGTTTCCTTCGTTTTGTAAGGAAATAATAGACGCTATGTTTTTTGTTTTATATTAGTTTGTTGAATTATGCACGAACATAATAATAGAAATAGAACGAAATGGATCATGCCTGATTCGATAAAATAATATAAAACAGAAATTCTTGTTCGTCTATTATCACCTTATGGAACGAAAGAAACTTTTCGGACAACCTAACACGAGGAACGTTCGTGCGATAGGATGATTTACTGTGATTTCTTTCTTTTCTTTCCGACGTGTTCTATGGAGGTTTCCGGGATGAAAGGATCGACAAGACCGGATAACTCGGTCGAAAGAGTTCCCTGACATATTGATTTTCCTTTAGCAGATACCGTTGGCCGAATTTACTGCCGTGGTGTTTTTATTATCTTATCTGCCCCTTTTACGTCAAGCATTAAAAGTTCCTATTACACCTATCTCGCCTTTATTGCTCTTAAATTGACCCCTAAATTGAACGTCACCTTGATGACCACGTGTTTTAATATGGCGAAAAGAAAATCGATCAAGAAACCATCCATAATGAATTGGAAAAATTAATTTTCAAATTATCATATATCTCTGTGTATTGCACTAGCATATTATTCTGTACAGGATATATTACTATTTTTCATTTCTCTATTACTCTACCTATGTACTAGCGCACGCGTTATCATGTGCACTAACATTATCTCGTATCGTCTCATTTCTCACTTTGTTTCTATCCGTGCATTCTCTGTAACTTCAATATCCCTTTCGAACATCGTATTGTCCATTTCATATTACAATTGTACCGTGAAAGCAAAATGAAAATATAGCCTCGTTCTACGATTAGTATTAATTACCACTGTTATCTCTAACCAAAACCAAGTGTCCACGATTGTAAATAATTCATTATTGCTGATACCACATAGTACAAATAGCAATTTACAACGTGGAGCGACTATGAAATCCGAGAACAGCGTTACATTATCTCATCCGCGTGTTCTCAAACACGTTACAATAGAATTGCCCGACTGTTCCGCTTGTAATACAAATACAATAATACGCTATAGACGTAGCTAATCATACGGTAAACAGGTTGCAGGTACCAAAAACAGTGGAATTTAACACGTGCATTTTCTCCAACGTTTTCTAACAGCCAAGTCTCGTAAAACATGGTCGGACACGTTAACGACTATCGAACGATCAACAACAACTATAACGGTAGAAAGACGAGAGAATGGACGCGGAGCCGGGCGTCGCGAGTCCGGGTAAGCGTAACGAGTCTTAGTTAACGGGTGGACAATCGAGGTGCAATCTCCCGCGGATTATTCAGCATGATACACAGGCAGATATACATTGAGAGGTACTACAAACCTGTGTATCTCGCCAATATTTGACTAAATCATGAACAATGTTTGATTGTACACATGCGCGCGGCCGCGCGCGCTCATACCGCGCGCACACACGCGCCGGCTCGCGCGTACCTATTCCTCGTTCGATATAGGCCCGCCGTGCCGTGAAACGAGACGCTATATATCCTTCTGTATACCTATACGTATATATACTTATACGCGAATGTATGTGTCGGAGAGCGAAAGAAAGGGGTGGGGGAGGGGACGCGACGTGCAAGCGAGCGGAAGCGAGACGAATCGGGTAGCACGCGAGTTGAAGCGAGACACGGTGAAAGTACAGCGGAGGTTGATGGGAGCGGAGCAGAAAGGGTGAATCGTGGTCGTGAGAGGGACAAAGAGGGAGAAGCAGTAAGACACGAGCGAAAAGAGGTGGAAAAATGGACACAAGAAGGCAAGGCAAAAAAGAGTCGGCGTACGGTGAAGAACGGTACAGCAGCGGGGCGAAGAGTTGCTGGAATGGAGGGGAGAGAGAGAGCGTCGAAAGACACCAACGAAGGGAGAAAGAGTCGCGCTGGAGAACGCGCTGGATGAAAGGTGGAGTAACGAAGAAGCGGAGGGGACGCGACGGAGACGCGAAAGAGTGGGGGAAAAAGCGGGGAACGCGAAAGAGGGCGAACGAACGGTTGCGCGAGAGTGGGGGAAGCTATGGTGTAGCGATGCGAAAGTGGAGAGACGAACGGGACAACGGCGCTGAAGTGGGGGAAGGTATAGCGTAGCGGCGCGGGAGTGGGAAGAGTCGCGATATCGTAGGTCGACGTGGTGGGGAGCGTGTGACGTTACAGTGGAGCAGTGGGGGTTGGAGGGCCGTCGTGTACAGCGCGAGAGGGGAGGCGACGCCGATATCGACGAGGAGAGGAAAGTCGTGTGCGTGCTACGAATTTACCCTGCTCTCTTGTAACCTCGCTTCTTCTCTCTCGCTCACCAACGTGGAAAGTCCGCGCGAGGGTTGCTGCGAAGGAGGATACGAAGGACAGAAGCCCCCTCGCATGGAATTTAACGCTTCATCGACGGGTTTTATCAGCGGCTCGCTCTCGGGACACGGCGATAAGCGGCGTCGTTAATTCGAGGGCATTAAACGGAACTCTGACGGACACGCTGTATATGGATGAGACGTGACAGGTATAGTTCGTCGATAATGTTGGTACTCTTGGGAGTGCGGCGGTGGTTACGGTTGGCTACGGTTAACGATGTTTTCTGGAGTGGTATGGTAGCATCGATAGTAGCGTAATTGTAATAGGTTGATGTTTGATGGCATACCGGATCAATCGAATACTTGATATTACAGCTAGCAAGAGGTATATTGGTATTTAATAACGCGATGGATCAATATTACGTTGTATCTAACATCGTGTCGCTTAGAAGTCATACCGGTTAATTCCATTAAATTAAAAGTGTAAATGTTATTTTTCAGATTTTACCTTGGAATTTATCATAAAACATACCTATTTATAGAGATATAAGCCATTATGTTTTTTGAGAAGTTAGACGCTAATTATGTACATGTGTAATGAAGTTGAAAGATTTACGCAAAGTTGAGTCGACCAGTTTAACTTGTGCGAAGCTCATTTATAGCTGTTCCAAGAAATCTGTCCGTATCCGGTAATATAACAGTATGATATCTCGAAACGATGAAAAATTACAATAAACCGAAGTCGCTATATTTCGATATTCGGTTACAGCGAACAAAATGAAAACAACCGACCACGTAATTGCAAATATATCGTTCAATTATACTCTATTATCTCGTAAATACTATGTATCGTGGCGATTTTGTGACCGTGAATTTACAATGGTACTACCAAATATTTTGTGATATCGTGTACCAAGTATTATATTCGCGTAACGCGAACTCGATGCGAGTATAGTTACTCGATCGTACCGATACCGATATCCCGTTTTACGTTGGTCGCGTGGTGTGCACGGCTGCATTGCATCGCCTGTATGCAGATATTTGCACGGCCGTACATATGCACGCGGTGTTAGTCAGGGTAATTTGCAGCTTCGTTAATTTATGGTTGCGCAAGCGTGAATTTCGCGTCGTTGGCAAAGGCGAGGAGTCAAGGTTCGCGGAGAATCAGTGACAAGATGTCTGACCGGAGACGCAGCGATGCACATCCACTGCTACGAGGAATATTTTCTCTGTCAACGCCGCGTCAAATATTACGTTTCGCCAGTTCATTTTTCGAAAAATTAAATTCCCTATATATCTACGGTGTTTAATCGACTATAAAATTAGTACAAATTAACGATAAATACACTACTGATCGAATAATCGAAGAAACGAAACGGAGATATCTTCGTGATTTGTATTATCTAGTATTATCTTCTAGAAAGTTCGTAGCATCGAAGCATTCGAGTATAGATAGACTGGTAACGGCGTTTTAATTCGATTTTTACGTACTATGATTTATAATTTCTAGGATCGTGCGTCATATTATCGTACTGCGTCTGATCAACAATTTACGCGATAATCACACGCAATCGCTACTTGCACAGTCACGTAATAGCAACGCGTGCAATCGTAATTCACGCGATTGAATCTAGTACGTTTGAGGCTCGCACGGTAATTTCTATGCTGTGTTTTTACAGCTCGATTCAATAATTCGTAAAATTGTTCGATTTGATATGGCCAGATGGTAAAAATCGACGATAACTTCGATTCCAACGTAGTTGGTATTAAGAAAGTGGAACTACGATCTGCAAATTTCGCCTTACGCGTCATTGTTTTTAGAAAGCTGTTCGATTATAATTTACCATAATTCATCGATATTCTTTGTTTGTTAACAAAGTGACGGAAGAGGGCCGAGGATTTAGAAAATTACAAGATAAACGGATCTTTAACTCGTACTTCTTTCGCATTTGCACGTTTCCCCTTAGAAAAACTCGAGTCCGATGGAATGTCAATATAGCTTTATCGAATTTATTGCAGTTTCTCTTTTAATTAGCGTTGTCATAATTAACCGACGACGTCGTGGACAGGGCAAATATTTGAGGCAAGGTAGTAACCTCGTATCTTGAGCTGCTATTAGAACACCTTTCCGCCACCGAATGTTCCCGTATTTGTCGTGAAATAGTTTTCCAACGACGCGTTAATAAAACGCAAACAACAGACAGAAAAGTATTAATGTTGCTCTGATTCCTTCTATCGGCGGCAAATATTTGACCAGCGATCGAACAATATTTTTATCTTCCCTTTTATTTTTTATTATTAGTCGCGTGACAGGCCCGGTCTTTGTTGTTCGTATGAAAATGCATACTCGAATTGTAGCGAAGCACGCTATCCGCGTTGCTCGAAATAATTAAAAGAATCAGCTAAACGAATGAATCAAACAGAAACGAAAATGATCGTCGCATGTCTTCTCGCGTTTGTTTAACTCGTTAAGAGGTGTTTTTAAAGTGTTGATCGCTCATTTCACTTGATAGCCAGCCAGTCGTTGGTTCCGAGTATCGTGTTTCGACTTAAAAATTCTTCTTCGCAACTTTTCTTTCGTACGCCAGGAACAAAATATTCGTGTTGACGCACTAATTTTGATAATTATTGGACAGACTGGATCTGGTTGTTTAATTTTAATTTATAATTTGTATCTTGAACGCTAGATATCATTAATAGCCAATATTATATAAAGTATAAGATAAAAAATAAAATTCTTTTGTACGCCAGGAACAAAATATTCGTGTTGACGCACTAATTTTGATAATTATTGGACAGATTGGATCTGGTTTTTTAACTTTAATTTATAATTTGTATCTTGAACCTTAGATATCATTAATAGCCATATTACGTAAAATATAAGATAAAAAATAAAATTCTTTTGTACATCAGGAACAAAATGTTCGTGTTAACGCACTAATTTTGATAATTATTGGACAGACTGGATCTGGTTGTTTAACTTTAGTTTATAGTTTCTATCTTGAACCTTAGATATCATTAATAGCCAATATTATGTAAAGTATAAGATAGAAAATAAAATTAATCGTCTGTAATGTACTTTGTATTGAATTAAAGATTCTCTGTTTCAGTGGCAAATATCGCACTTGTATCAGTGAAAACGTTTAGTTTTCAATCGAGTCTCGTTGCATTTTAAAAAATTAGCAAGAATAAATTACAAGTTTCTGACGAATCGTAGGTAGCTGTACAATGTAAAATCTTCGAGCCGAGTAATCGACGTCGGGAACGTTCGTTGACGAAAAATTGTGCATCGAATGTTTCCATCGTTCGATAAACGTGAAATTTACAAGATGTCGTGAATAGCTCGTCGCCTCGTAGATGATTGAATAATATCAGATAAGAGATATCTACTTAACTTCTTCTTCACTTCAGATTCTCGCATAAATGAAACCTGCGCAAACGTCTTTCCACGTAACTGCGTTATCGGGCGTAATTTCCCTGATGCATTTTCCACGGCGGATTCCTATCGAATCTTCGCGATCGTGATTACGCGACGGTGATAAACATTCGGGAAATTTCGTTTCTTACGACGAAGCCGATAATCTGACTGTATTTGTCAACTTTACAGATTTTCATTTGCAACGTGTTTTTAAGGCGCAGAGAACACGATGTAAAATACACCGGAGGAAAGCCAGGTCAGACACTGAAAATAATAAAAAGCTTATAGCTGCAGGGGAAATTTTTATATCACAATTTTCAAGCAAATTTTCACATCACGTTGCTTAAAAATGTAATGTGTCTATAATACGAAAGTTATACTCAACAAATACTACGAGAATAGAAATAAAAATTAAAAGAAATAAGCTCATATCGAAAATGTGTTTCATATATATATATATATATGTCTATCGCGTATGTATCTATAAAAGATTACTATACAGACTATTAAAATATTGATTTCGATTTTTATTTGCCTTCGTATTATTATGATTAACAGTTGCGTTAATGGCTATGATACATTTTGAGATATTTAATCTGCCAATAGGATTGTCGTTTAATTAAAAATCTCTACGCATCATCGCTTAATTAAAAGTTAATAAGGATACGTGAATTTCAATTTGGTCGGTTTTTGTTCTTGCAAGCGTAAATACGATACGATTTATTTTTAACAGAAATGAAATAACACGTGAAAAAGTTATATCATGGCGAAGATATATTAATAAACAAAGATATATCGTATCACATATAGATATAATATGCAAGAGATTTATAATTAGGACGACGAGTTAACTGGTAAACGTATTACTTTTCACCGCGTGTATCTACCCTATGTATTTGAAAGAAAAGCGTTTCAATTAAATTATTTCACATTTTCGTTCAGCTATATAAATTACGAAGTGATTAAACATTGGCAAGAGGAAAACAAAATTATCAGAATTATACAATTGAAACGAATTAATATTTGTCGGTTGAAATATCAGTTGCAAAATCGGTTTGTCGAATTTATTTATTTTTTCGAAGATGATCGAACGATAAAACAATAATGAAAAATCGACTTCGTCGCGTGGCCATCTGTTAAGCATAAAAAATATAATTTCAAGCCGGGTATCGGGCTACAATAAATGCGTAATAAACAAAAAGTTTACGCGTGTACACGCGATCGATTAGCGTCCAGCTGCGAATTTCATTTTAATGGAGTGTAATGGCTTTATGGAAATACGATATAATAATTCGCTGGCACGGCAAACATGATAAAAACTGCAAACAATTTTGATACATTTCACGCATCGTGTATGGCACACGCTGGCCCGTATAATTTTCGATTTAATTTTATAACTGGATCGCGAACGCGTGCGCTCTATCGTTCTCTTCCTCGTTCATCCCTCGTTGTTTCGTTCAAATTAATTAGAACGCAAAGTAGCTCTCTGTCTGTAAAAAATTAAAATTTATAATTTTATACATGACTCGATTATCGAACACGAGCAATCTCTTCCCTCTTTTATATTTTCGTTTCGATCGATAAACAATCGATAAACGTGGCAACGAGTCGAAGAGTAAGAATGAATTGTTCCTCTGTCTGCAAAAGCGACCACGAGTCGCTAGAAAAAGCCGAAAAAGAGGATGAAAAGAAGGGAAACGATTATTATGGATCGGCGAATAAGTGGAAAACAAGAGCGTAGGATTCGTCTGTTTTTCTACACGAAGATTTAAGCAAGCAAATGTTATTCCATTCTGTTTCACGCGTGACATAATACCAGCAGCTCCCCTTTTAATTAACGTTACTACAATTAACCAACACTCTCGCGGATGGGACAAATATTTGACGCGAGGTTACTTATCTCTATCTACCGGCCTCTTCACTGCAAATTTCCTCTTATTCGGTTTGAAATACGCTTTCTCTTTTTTCACTCGATTCTATTTTATCGCGTTTTCGCCTACCAGAAGGCAAACGAGGCGTTAATATAGCGAGACGAAGTTAACACACCCTCTACGATTTTTGCAACGTTAACGTTTCACGCAGCTGAGAAACGTGTAACCGTCATCGAAAGCTCGTTCATCCATTTTTTCGTTATGATTCGTAGCATATTTCCTATATTCCGTATGCATTCGAAAATTTCAGAATTCAATTTACACAGTAGACTAATTACAGAGATATAGTCGATACAATAGATTTAACGAAGCATCGTATAATTTTATATTACGTTGTCCGAAAAGTTTCTTTCCCTTTACGACGAAATGATAGACGCGCAACGGTTTTTCTTTTATATTATTTCTTTTATATTTATTTATATTTTATATTAATTCATCGAATTTCACAGACTTGCTTTCACGTTTGTACGAAGGTGCGTTGTTGTAAGAAAACACGTTTGCGAAAGAAACACACTTTTCGGACAACGTAATATTTCGTCGTTTAATCTACCTTACGCAACTGAATCGGTACTTTTCGTGAAAATGGGATACCAGTTTTGTTACATAAGCGTTACCAGCGTTGACGTTTAATATTAGAAACATAATAAAATTATATTCATATATTTTAACACTGGCATAATAAATATAATCGTAAAATTTCAACAAGAATAGATATTAGTTTCAACAGCTTAGTGTTAAATTGAACAGCGTGAGGTAGGCTAGATGATAAAAAAGTAGAGTACCTTTTTACGCTTCGCGATATTTTGTCGAGTCTGTCAACTATCACTGTACTTTAGACGGCGTAATTGTTGACTGTCGGTCATAATTGATTCAGCTGACCAAAGTGACATGGAGTGCGCGTTGAACGGCAGTTAACGTCAAGCGGACGCGCGTTGCGTCGGCCACGTCGTTTACTTGTTAGATTATTCTCGTAAGAGGGGAGTTCACCCCCTTCGGATTTCGACGTGGACGTTTAAGCACGTCGGTGTTGTCTGCCTGTACGCGTTAATGCATTTGTACGTAAAGTGGCTGACAAAGTATAATAGCAATTATGCTAGCAAGCTCAAGTCAGTCGCACAAACTAACAGAGGTGCGTCTATGACGTGTTTCTCGTAGCAATTTATGAGCCGCAAAATTATTTCACACGACCGGCAACTCGAAATTGATTCTTTTTAATATCCAATCTATAATATTATTTTCATCCGTAGCAGGAAATGAACATTTCATCGTGAGAAGTCGATATTTCATTTAACCTTATTTTAATTTCCCTAAAATTTTATTGTAATACTTGCCTTTCGGCTTAGGATGGCTTCCGGCTTACGTCGTATTTACTTATCACTACCTTATATCATATTCTTTATCATACCTATATCATTCTAATCTATACACAAACAAAGAACGTTATGATACACATCGTTTATCGCTTTATTAGGAAAATTTCAATCGGAATAAAAATCACGTAATAAACATAACATTGTCTCTCCTCGCGTTTGTTCTATTTCCAGAGATACTAAGCGTAAAAATCGCCATAGAAATCTAAACGTCGGATCCGATTTTATAATAAACCTCGGTTTCCCCGTTTCAAATCCTCCACCGCTCGGCCGAAGAGATCAACCCTCGAACACATCGAGAAAATTCGAAGAAACATCGTCGCGATCGCAAACCTTTCTACCTTCCGGTTTCTCGTGTTCGTAATTTCTTGATCGCGGAAAGGATTACCGCTCCAGGGATTTCTGTATATACTCACGATGCCGAGACGAAAGGCAAAGTCTGTGGAGGGTTAGCGCATTTGCGCGCGCGCGCACACCAGCGTGTGTGTCCGAAGGTAGAACGCGGTTTACTTAGGTGCGGCCGAGAAATTGAAATTTTCGTAAACGGATTAGGGGGCCCCGGCCGCACGACAAACTCCTTGTTAATTAGAATGTAATCCGCCGCTTAATGGGACGTCCGCTAATAAAATCAGCCGGCACATGTCGGTCGCGATCTGAGACACCCGTTGGCCAATTTCGCGCGGAGGATCGGCCAGGAAATTGAAAGCACCCGCGTCTGGAGAACACCGACACCCCCGTCCGCTGATTGCATCGCGGCACGAGTTTAAGGATCGTGCTCGAGAAAGATACACAGCCCACGGATCGTTTTAATCCTCGTTCGTGTGAATGGCGAAATGTGGCGGAGATTTCGTCTTCCGCCTTCCTTTCGTCAAGCGCCGTGTTACTATGTATATAAGCTCGCAGTCGTCGTTCTCTACAATTTTTTTGGGGAAAAAAATAATAATTCTTCGAGCGAAACGTACTCTGTGTAAATTGTGTTCGTACGTTGGGCGGATGGGGGCGGAGGGGCGAGGGGGTTAAAATCGTTGCAATTAAATCGAACGTTACCGTGTCAATGCGAAGATGCGTGTTACAAGCGTTGCGTTCCGTGGAGGATATTTTTTTGGACGAACAGGGTGAGCGAGATAGGATGTACAGGGATGGAAATTGATAATTCGACTTTGCAAGAACTATTGGAGTTGTGAGAAAATTGTTAGATAAATAAATATTTTTCTAACGATAGGTTAAAAGTGATGTGCCTTTATGGTCTTTTTTCGTGCGATAGGAATTCTAGAATGTTTCATCGGAACGTTGAATATTTCGTATTTTTAGTTTCATGAAATCTTCGAAATCCATCGTAATTTATACGATTGGTCTTGAATTTAATGATTAAAGGCCGATTGTAAGTTTAAACGGAGTCTATCGTTCGATCATTGATTTTATTTTACTGAAAAACTATTCGTTGAATTCTATTTAGTGAATTCTTGTACGTATTTCGATATTACGTACGACGTGCTCTTGTTCCCCAATATGAATTTAAATAATGTTTCTGCGATTAAGTTTACAGAAAGCGCAAGAGCTAATGTAACTGGTAAATTTCCAGACGTCCAGACGTATATTCAGTAAAATGTTTACACTTTGTAGGAGAAAAAATTACGTAACGCGGTTGAAAAGTATCAGAGAACATTTTTCTTCGATAAAAGCGTATTTTCCTTGGAACGAGACCGGCACTTTCCTTTCCCGAGAAGAGCACAAGCGTGGGAAAGGAATCGATTCCGTTCTCTATTTGGTTATCGTTACGTAACGCTTGTAATCTCGCGTTGTAAATCCTCCCGTAATTTCCCCATACGCCGCCATGACGTAGCCGTGTCAGTGTAAAAGTCTCTCGGGTCTCGAAATAACGCGTTTCACATTCCTGGAAAATGTCCAACCAAGTAAGACCAAAGTAAATTGGCAAAAATATACGTCAGTATACGTACAAAACGGTTGTATCGAGGAACAAAAGTATAAAGTTCCAAGAAAATTCGCATCAAAATCGCGAACAATCTCGTAAAATTCCCATCAAAGCGTAAACAGAGAGCTACGATCCAGCTCGTCCCCGGCACAGAGTTCCCGCAAACGGAACACCGAGAACCATTTTAAACGTCGCGATAAAACTACCCCTCTCTAGGGAAACTATATAGAAAAGAAAGCTATATGGGAGAGAACCGAAAGACTATCTTAAAACCAAAAATCCAAAGAAGACTTCTGCTGAGAAACAAGACGAAATAAAAGGAAGAGGGAGAAAATCGAGGCGGAGCAGGGTGAATCGAGCGGAGCTGGGAAAAGAGACTCGCAGAATCTCAAGCTACTACAAAAAAGCTTGGAGTGCAAGGAGCCAGCAGGAGGAAGGAAGAACGCGGCGAGTGAGAGGAACGAGGCGAAGAGGAGGGAAAGACGCGACTGCTGACGCGTGTGGGAGCGGCTATCAGCGAATATGAGCACGTTTATCAGCGTGGGGGGTTACCCGAAGCGTCGGCCATGTTGAACGAGCCTGCGTTCTGGCTCGTTCCTGCTCCCTACTGTGCTCTCTCCCACTCTGCCGTTTCCTCTCCTCTTCATCCGTCCCTCTTTATCCTACGTTTTCACCCTTTCACTTTGTCACTTTCCTCTTTCCTCTCCGTTCATCCTCTTCTTCTTCGCCATTTCCACCTATACGTTCGTCTTCGTCCGAACCATCGGTACCCAAAGTTTCCTCTTTCCTTCTCACCTATCCTTTCCTCTTCCACGATTTCCATCCATAAGCCTGTCCTTGTTCAAGCTGTCGCTGCCTGGTTCTCTCGCTCTCGTTCCCCTTGCTCCGTCCTCTCTGTTCGTTTTACGGCCACTGCATATACGGTTTGTTCACTCTTCGTCTGGCTCTGGTTCACTCTCCGCTGATCTCTCCCTCTGCCAGCACCCTGTGTTCGTCCCTCTCAGTCGGACACGAAGGCGCGTCAATACCTCGGCCAAGCGTGCTTTGCACCCTGCGAAGTCTCATGGGCCGCGTTCGCTCGGGCCAACCAGAAGGCAAGCTGATACCCAGGCGTAGCGATGGCAACGCTTTCCTCGCTCGACCGCCGCCGCCACCGCCGCCGCCACCGCCGCCGCCGCCGGGCAGCCGGCTCTCTCCACTCTCTCCGCGCCGCTCCTCTCGTCCACAACCTCCGCCTAGCCCCGTTGTCACGCTTCGAATCTCACTCTCTTTTCTCTCTTCCTTCCTCCCCGTCGATCTCGCGGAAAATCACGGGCAAAACCAAGGAGAACGTCGAGAGATTTGCCGGCTATCCCTAGAGGATAGATAGTAGCAGATTCACGGCAGGTTCACTGGGCTACCAGGCTCACGGCGATCGAAATTTTCGCCCGCTCAACGGATGCAGCGGAGAATCGTCCGACTCGGCAGCCTGCGTTCTTGAGAATCGCATTTTTTGACGATTTGCAGGGAGCAGGTTGATTTCGTGGCGGAGATCGCAATGGAGGTCGAGCGAACATGGTTCGTCAGATCGATCGGGTCGACGATCGCACCAAGTAGATGTGATTCTACGTTTCGATTATTTCTCCGTGTTTCTCTATTTACGATCTCGTTATTTGAGAATGAAAGGAATTTGGGAGCGTGGATTTTTGAGAACGATGTTCTACAAGTTTCGTGAGACGGAAGTTGGTTTGAGAAGATCGAGTTGGAAGTCGCGCGAACTAAGTTGTAGGATTGTTTCACTCGCCACCAGATCCATTGGTTCGAAGATTGTTTATGTGAGAATTTGGTGCGAGACAGCGATGGTAAGCAAGTGTTTGATACTTCTGCAGTTGCGCGTTCGTTAGTTTGTTAAATGGAAACGGATACTCGTAGTCAGTCGCTGTAACGTTATAGTAGTTTCATCTGAGACTCGGTACTTTTGGACTCGGGAAAGCTGGCACTTTTCAGAACGAGATGATTTAAACGTGAAATGTACGACGGCGCGTCATACAGTTTGATAAGTAGAAACGGATGATCATAGTCAGTCAGGGAGTATAATAGTTTTACGTCAGCCTTGAAACTCGGATTCCATAGAGAGCTGTAAGGTTTGTTACAGATTTCCTTGTACCATTTTTCTCTCTTCTTCGTATATCCTTTTCCCATCTTGTACGTATGTAACTGCCTTGTACCTGTTTTCTTGTATTTTTATACTTTCCATTCTCCTCTCTCAATTTACTTTTTCCAACTCAGCGGATGTTTTCTATTCTTTCAAATTTTTTATTAAAGCTTTCTCTTTCGATCTTCTCTTTCTCACGCTATCCTTTAATTCCCTTTAAAGAGCAGATACACTTTAATTCAGACTTTTCCTATTTAGTTCCATTTATTCGGTTGAATTTTGCTAAAGAGAGAATTATATGGCTTTGTTACTTCTGACAAACTCGTAGACCTTCCGCAACTTGTAGCTCCTTCTTCCATAATTGCTATTTATGTTTCCTTTGTTTCTTTTCATTTAAAGCGAGAAACGATTGTCAGAAAATGATATTGGCCAATTTGCTTTCCCAACTGCTTATATCTCTATCTTTTATCGTTTATTTTTACTACTTTTGCATTTCCATTCATCACCGTCTCTTCCATCTTGCCGAACCATCTTCAAGCTTCAAACTCTTTCGCCTATTCTCTCCAAGTCTTTCAATTTCTCCGTTTCCCTGTGTTTCCTACGATATCGATGAATTCACAGAAAAATGAAAACTGCACGAATCCCAATCCTACCCACTCTCGACTCCAATTCTCGTACATTTTCGCGATCTGGGTTACGTCACGATGTATTCGGGACTTTCTGCCGATCCCGCTGCTAATTGAAATGCACGAGTTAATGTCCCGAGGATAGCGGCCGGTTGAGATATTCCACGACGCCGCGTATTCACGCGCGGAGGTCGGAATTCGCGAAGACGTCGTTTCGCCGGAACGACGAGAGGTAGCGGCCTATGAAATATTAAAACACCCGGTGAGACAGGGGTTACGCGTTCCCCGAGTCTCTCGTCGAAATGAATTCCAGCCGGAAGCCCGTGAACCGGCTCCTCGCTTCCAGAGAGGACTGTACTCGATAATTCCGGGCCACCGGCAAGAAATCAACTCCAGACCATCGTTCTCTCGCCCCGTTCTCGTGTTTGCGCGTTCATTAAACGCGTCCAAGTTGTTGCTCGGTTTTACGGCGCGCGATAAATATTCAAATATTTCGAAGATATTTTTTCTTCGTGTCCGAGTAAGTTTTATCTTTTGAGCGAGCGTTTAACTTATTAACCCTTAGAGTGCTGAATACTCGGAGCCTATGCCATGCCTACGGACGGCACGCTGCCAGCGCTGACGATCGCTGTGCACTGAATACTTTTTCGCTATACTGAACTCTGTTGATTGACTATTCGAAGCGCAAATCGTAATAAGTTATAGTAATTCTTTTGCACGAGATTAAATGATCCAAGAGCGTTATTTTTTAGTATTAATTATTTATTATAAACATTGAAATTTACAATAAACTAGAATTTGGGTAGTAAACTAGAAAACAATAAACTAGAAAACTAAATTTAGTAAATATAACGCAAGTTAATAATTCAGTTGTGCATGAAAAATTTCAAAACAATCATCGATACATAATCCGACATCGCATTTTCTGTCGTTCCTTCTCTTATTTTTCACACAAACGACACATTTTCTTCTTGACAATTGTGTTGTGCCGGCACGATTATTCTACCAAATGTCCAAATTGGACAAATTGCGAATGCAAAGTATTAAATAAAAAAAAAAAAAAAAGAAAAGACAGTTTCTTCGAACGCGGCATTAACATTGAAATGCATTTATATTTATCTCACACAAACCTAATAGTATTACTTCTGCGTAGGTGTTCGGAAAAATTGACAAACGCATATATACGTCCTTAGTCCACACCGATGACTTTCGCCAGACGCATATATGCATCCATAGCACTCTAAGGGTTAATCTTAACTGTATTACATTTCGTTTTAACCTCGGTTGTCTATACTTTAAATCGCTTTCTCGCTCGTTTTTTATTCTTCTTTTTAATTTCTTATATCACAGATATATGTTACGCGATATTCACGAGATATTCTTTCTCAAAGACGTGGATTTAACAGAGGTGTCCTTGTTTGTGTTTCAACAAACTATTCGTTATTTCGTAAGCAAAACGTCTAGAATATATTGTTGAAACGTGTAGAAGATATTAGTAAACAGTATTATGATTATTTTTATGATTTCGACGAAACATTCGTCTGAAATGGTCCGGAAAAAAATGATGTTTGTGATAAAGCAACGGTAGTGGTAGATTACAAGAGAGAAAAATGTGCTGTAGATTTATCAGATCAAACGATAGCATATTCTACAGCACATAGAAGAACCCTCAAGTGGTATATAAAATTAGCTTTGGAGTTATTGTCAGATACATCAGTTTCCTACCCGATGATATTCTACAAACAAGCAACAAAAAGAAAAATCAACGTATCAGATTTTAGAACGGCACTCGCAATGCGCTTTACACGGTGCCATTCACCAGAGCAGTCAAAGATTGCCACACGAAATGCAGAAGAAAGAGGGGCAAGCGTATCTGACACGAAAATATTGCAGAGTATGCTATAAAAAGAATGTTAAACAGTTAGGGTAAAAAATTGCTAAGAATCGGACCAAAAAGGTGACCACCTATCGTCCAGATTGTATCGACGAGCCACATTTATGTTTAAAGTGTTTAAACACAGTGCACCGCTAGATGCAAAATTTATTCTCAATATTTTTTTATCGATGTTCTAATAAAAATGTCTAATCGTTCAATGGGGCACTTTTTATTTCAAAGTATCTTCTATTTATCGGTTATATTCAAAATGCCCTGACTGTCAATCTTCATTCAATTTTTACAATTGTAAGAAGTCCAGCCAGCAATGACCACCGTGGCGTCACAGGAGAAACTGACCAACGTGGCAGTCGAAGCGTCAACTGGATGATCCTAGGATCGCGCTAGAAGAATTCACGAAGAATTAGAAGCTGATGGATGATCAATGTCGGTTGGATCTGTTTTAATTCTTGCGTACTAGCGGCGAAAAATTTGCGATCGTTGTACCCAGTTGTATAATGTCCTTGACGATACCAGGAGGCGACCAAGCCAGCAGAAGACGAAGCCTTTCGAGGGAAAACTGATAACTCTACGAGATACCTATACCCTAAGCTGAAACTAGCGCGACACTGTTCGATCTGTATGGATTGTGCAAGCCATTCGAAAGAATTCTATAACTTTTATTGCGCTATCTCCGATCATGCGAATAATCTTAGCTTTATAAATACACAGAAGCCCTTTTCGATGAGCGCTATGGCGCCACGATCGATGCTTAATGCCGTTTTAATGGCGCTGCGTTTCCAATTTCGCACTTCACTGTCTATCCCCTGCCTCTACCCTCGTGTCCCTCTAAATCGATTCAGCATCGCCTCTAAAAATTCCTTCTCGTTGGACACCTGGAAATCGAGCGAGCAAGCGAATTTAAAACCGTTGGACGTCGAACGCTTTTTCTCTAATTGTACGAGAAACAAAATTTGACATCGAATCGAGGGTTTACTCTCCGCGAAACTCGTTCCAACTCTCTCGTCGTCTCTTGGTGCTCCGCCTATTCTTTTTTTCCCCCTCGTCTTTCTATTTTCACGCTCGTGACGCTCAGGTGTTTGTTCTCGAGATTCGAGAGCCTCGGTACGATAGAAAATTCGAAGAATAGTTTTGCCATCGGATTAGCCGACCATTGGAAGGTACAATTTCTCGTTGTTGAGGTTATCAGACGTATGAACAGAGGAACGCGTGGACAGATTGTAAAGTAGAAAATATATTTTAATACAGAAGTGTAAGTACAACTAGGAATATAATTTGAGCTGGTGCAGATCCGCACGCTGGTGTCGCACGTTCAAGAGGGCCACGCGCTCAGAAATAGTAATCAAGTAGACGAAACATGCTGCATGCCACAGCTAGCGAGATAATAACAAAAGAGTAGTCGAATAGCCGCCTCTGATACACATCCGACGATGAACCCCTCCAAAGGGACTGAAAGCTCGCTTTAAAAAGCCTCCTAAATTAGCGCTCGAGACCTTATTCCTTATTATTGTAACGCTTTGAACCGTCACTCTGTTGGATTTATATGATAAAATTTCCATCGTCTTATACGAAGTTCAATTTCTTCACCTTATTCGTGAAACGTTCGAACTGCGACGCGAGGAGATCACCGGCGATCTATCGGTTTAGTGATTTCTTGTGTTTCCGACGTGACACTAACAGTGTTACCCTATAACTGAAAACCCCGAAGCCGTCGTCGCCTGTCTATGGTTTGCCTTCGTCCCGGTCCATTGTCTATACGCTGTCGATGGCTTCGATGCTTGAGAAAACTAAAAAGACCCGATGTAGAGTTTTCTTAGAACTGGTGACCGCTTCAACAGTCGTATTTCGCCTTTTAATTAACAATTCGCAAGAGACGATTTTTCTCGTACGTAGGCAAAACACGTATCTACGTGTTAGAGGATATTGCAGCCGACAGGGTTGACCGTGTTAATTTGTTAATTTAATCGATATTTCATCGACGCCGGAACACGATGACGATTTATGCTTGCGTGAATAACGCGACTAATATTACACGGTGTGCAGGGGGTGTAAAAAGGGTAAAAGAGCGAGAGAGAGGGGTAAAATGGTGACGAGCTGGTTGGATGTATTGACAGTGAATTGGCTCGATATATTCACGCTAATTATTCCTAGGCTATAGTGCTTCACGTTTAGCTCTATTCGCCTATAATGAAGTGCAAAGGGTAAGCTTGATAATAACTGTATCGTAGGGGCGTGACTGTAGGGTGGTTCGGGGTTGCCAGCTTATGGGGGTTCACGCGTATTAGACTTTCATTCAGATCATCTAATATTTAGTAAATCTCGTTACGTCGTGAAAGTAACGAGTTACGTGTGTGTTTTTTTTGTTTTCCTTTTTTTAATTTCACGATCGATGGAAGATCGAGAGACTTTCGTAACTGCACATCCGATTTTCTTCAAATTTTAAAAAATTAACGCACGTAAGATTTCTTGGATATTTTAATTCTTCGATATTTTTTACGAACGTTTAAAGTCGATGTCTGTCCGGTAAACAATTTCCTTCTTTTCCTCAAATTAGCATTTTTTTCGAGAAATCTTACGCTACATTCTCCATGCAATAGATTTTAATTTATGAATATCTCCTTTTGAAAATTTCAGTTCACGTAAAACACGGAGGCCAACTACCGGCGTTACAGAGACAGAAGTTACAGACATAGCAAGTAGTTTAGCTATTTTTTACTATTTTCATCTAAAAGAAATTGGACAATAACGCTGTGAGCTACGGGTCTCTTGCAATATACGAAAAACCAGACAAGATGTAAAATATTGTACGGAAATGCATGCAAAGAAATAAAAATTCTCAAATTCTACCTATTTTTAAACGCCTCGGGGTATCATTGGACAATAACGCTGTGAGCTACGGGTCTCTTGCAATATACGAAAAACTAGACAAGATGTAAAATATTGTACGGAAATGCATGCAAAGAAATAAAAATTCTCAAATTCTACCTATTTTTAAACGCCTATCCTATCTTGTTCCAATAGAACAAAAAAAGAAAAAAAGAGAGCAGCGAGGAAAAAAAGAAAAAGGGAAAAGATCCGTGGAAATTTGCCGTTTCGACGCAATATTTGCGAAGAATCGTTACGAGCGTTCGAATTCGGTTCGGCCGATTTGCAGAAGCGGCCGCAGCGGACCCGCTGATCAGCGTTTCGAAATCGGCCGGCTATCGACGAGCCTGGCAAAGGACGAGCGTTCGGAACGATGATCGCGACGCTTGTTTGGATTTACCAATAACAAACAGCCAGAATCGCGGAACAAAGTCGGCCCCGATTACAACGCGCACTATACACCTTCGACAAACACGTCTATACGTCCGGGCCTGATCATCGGCCCTTTGATCGTCATCGACGCGTCATCGGCGTAACAAAAGGATCAGCTGGTTTAAAACAATCGACAAATTGTCCACCGGTTTAATCGTATTAAGGATAATGGCGCATAATCAGCCGAGCCGTGAGCGAACCGCGAGAACGAACATGTGCGGTCGCCTTTCGTTCCACACACCTGATTTCACCCTGTCAGTTAGTGCGAATGTTTTTTCAGGCAGGGGTGAATTTGATCGAGAAAAAGTGGATTAGTATGGTATGAGGTCCGAAGGCCAGGCGAGAATTATGCACTGGTTAAGGTGGCGGAGGGTGGATTTTCTGCAATCTGTTTGACGAGTTTATCGTTAGGGTGGCTGCTTCGAGTGAATAGGCTGTTTACGGATTAGCATTTCTGGTGTTTCGCGAGCTGTCGGATTTTTTGGCCAGGCGATCGTAGGAAATTTCCGAAAGCGAAGATCGCCTGTAGAAAATTATTGTTTTAAAGTCGATGGTTATGAGCCTAAGTTTTGTAATTGCGAAGGGATGTGGGAGGGGGATGGAAGTGGGAGAAAAGAAGAGAAAAGTAGAAGTGGGAAGTAGTTAAACGAGTATATTTGTAATTGCGCGAAGGGTGAGAATTTGTAACGTTTAATAAATTCGAAGATTTGTTGGAATCTGGCAAATTTTTTCTCCGAGCTACCACGAATTGATAAAATGTAGCTGCATAAGGAGCGAGAAATGAAAAATCCTTTAAAAAATTGACCAGTGCGATGCAAACAGCAAATTCCTCGACTAACATCAAAAATGGAATAGAATTTATCAGATTTTACTACTAAATCAAATTTCGGATTCTCTGCTATTTTCTATGTTCGAACAAGATTTAATTATACGAATTAACGATTTAGTTACATCCATCACATTTTCAACTACAAATAACAAACTCTTCGAATGGCGGAGAAAAATTTCATCGAATTCGTAATCAGTGATGACAAACGATTCATCGAAGCTTTTTCCATCTTCAAAAGGCTAGTGTCAAACTTGATAAAATTGATAAAATTTAGCCGCGTAAGGAGCGAGAAATGAAAAATCCTTTAAAAAATTGACCAGTGCGATGCAACGTAACATCAAATTATTTGTCCAGCATCAAAGATTGAATAGAATTTATCGGATTTTCATTTCTAAATCAAATTTCGGATTCTCTGCTATTTCCTATGTTCGAACAAGATTTAATTATACGAATTAACGATTTAGTTACATCCATTACATTTTCAACTACAAATAACAAACTCTTCGAATGGCGGAGAAAAATTTCATCGAATTCGTAATCAGCGATGACAAGCATTTCACTTTTTCATTTTCAAAAGGCTAGTGCCAAACTTAAAAACTACCTTTTGTTTCTCGAACAACCTCTACAAAGGAATAAATCGAGCAAGCTGCATCGTACTCGAACATTTTCGAACGCTATAAAGCTATCGCTACGCGGATCCTTCCATCAAGCATCGAATCGATCGCGTCGTTTGGCTCTTGCTCATTGTGATCCGCTGGAGTGACCATCGACGTAATGATCGCTGACCATGGTCATCCCTCGATTATCCTCGTGCAAATCCACGCGCTATACCGACAGGCACGTCTCGCCACGACAACGCCATTTGCAGACGACCACGTATTTCATATGCGCGTTTCGAAATCGATTCGTTCAACGTCTCATTCTTTCAACGAGACGATTGTTTCTTATTTCTAGATTTCGATACGATATTGACAATGTTCGATCAACGGGAGGTCGAAATTTTGAACGGTCGGTTAGTTCGCGGTTTGCGTGGTCGGTAGAATTTTAATAGCTTTTTAATGGCAATTAAAATATTCTCAAATTCGATTAATTTACATTGCAACAAAGAATCTTGTAGGTTTGAAAGAGACAAATTTCCGAGATAATCATCAAGTGAATCATCGACTGAAGATGTCGAATCTCTTATATTAAATGTATATATTGCTTTTATAACAAACAGCGAAAAATGTTATTATTAGTTACAATTCAACGTTTAATTAGTTTTATAAGCAACTCACCGAGAAGAAAACAGCATAGGAACGCGAAATACGCTATTAAGATTTTTTAGAAAATCGTTACGTATATTATGTGTTGTATAAAACATTTCGAAATGTTATTCTCGATGAAAGAAGGCATAGTTGAGATTATATTGTTATTTCAAGTAATTAGAAATTTTCCCTATCGCGGTTCTTCAACGGCACTGTGTCCTCCGAAGAACATAAAACGATCGTATGATCGGTAAATTTGAAACGATTCGAAGATTGGATGCAATTTTCTGGAAAATCTATAGGGTTAACGAGATCTTCGAGGCTGTTTGCGCAGTTCCTTACGCGGCTAAAGGACGATCGATCGCAATTTGCCAGTTAACCTGATTGCCTCGAGTAACCATTTCCGTAATTGTAGCGGACCACGGTCATCTCTTGATCATTGTCTCGTAAATCCACACTCCGCGCTGTCCGGCACGTCGCGAGCGCAACCGATCGAATTGTTTGCGTGATTCCTGCGTTCCGTTGCGCTTTTGTAAAATATTCGTTTCAGCAAACCCCGAAAAGAATTTTCTCATTTCCCATGCCTATCTTACCACTTGGACTCGAACATTCGCGAGAAAAAGTTGCTGAAAATTTCAACGTACGCACCGCGAGTTACGTCTGACGAAGACGTCGTTCTACTTGCACCGCAACTGTTTCCTTTATGATTTTACAATAATCGGCGAGAAAAACGAGAAGCTTATAGCGTACCAGTCATTCAGCTATGCGATACGTCACGCAAAGTACTCGGAATTTCGTCCATCTTTCGCGCAATTTCTCTAACCATCGACCGATACGAAAGGATGCGTTATCGCGTAACAGGCACGTCCACTCGATCCCTGGACGTGGTGAAATCTATTATCGTGGTGAAGTGACCAGGACGTCAGAGATGCTTGATGGATGAGCGGTGATTAATTATACAACGTCCACCCCCTTCGTCCTCCCTGTAACCGCTGGTCCGTCCTCGGGTTTTCCCGATGGTAAACACTCGCTGGACGATCCTTCGTTCACGTTGTCTCTTCTCGGGCCAAGAACTACCACCGTCGTCGGACGACGGTCGTTCGAATTGACGTATTAATTTTCTAAAGTGGATACACGCGGAGGCGTATATTCGCTCGGCCATACCGGGAATCGATCGAGAAACCTCGTTAATTTCGATAATGGAGACCGTGCGCCGGATTTTTCTTCATTTTCAAACTTCTTAGAACCGTTCGTTCGATTTTTAGTGGATGACAAAGTTCAAGACGAAAGTTCGGAATTTTATGGAACAAGTGGAATGAACGTCTGTGGAACAGGGGAACTTTGTGAAAAATTAAATCGGACGAATGTGAGCGAGAAATAACGAGGCAGTTGGAAAAGTGTATTTTATAGCCATCGATGTAAAAGTATTTCAGCACTGTATAAGTATAAATTACGATTAAAATGCACACATCCGGACGTTACGACACTACGTACATATCGCAATGAGCACGCGTGTAATTTTCTCCTGTACGTCGATGCTGTTTCTATTGAGCTGGTAACTAAGTGATTGCGGATTTTGTCAATACCACCTAATGACAAATTCCGCAATCACTTAGTTGCCAATCCAATAGATCGAAATTTTTTCCCGTCTGCTATATCGCGCACGAATTTTGTTTCGACGCGATCTCGAAGAAGCGCGTCAAAGTTGAAAATTCCCGTTACGATTCGAATAATCGACGCCACGAATAGATCGATTCCCTATTTCGATTAGGATAATAGGGATGGCTGAGTGAGTATAACGCTGATTTTAACAGGTTATAATATATATGTCGGAGAAGAATTCTAGCCGATCGTTATGGGTACCGAGGTGATGATTACAAAAGGTTACAGATAAGGACGGCAGTCGGACAAACGAGAGGTCGATAACAATGAATTTAGGTTCGATACGAATCCATGGCCACGGGAAGACGAATCCGATATGATACACGATCCTGGTGTGACTCGACGTAGGAGTCGTGATGACTCTCCCACTAACTAACTCCATAACTTTCTCGATATCTAACTAACTGCCGGTACAAATGGAACTGTCCTTATATAATCCTCTCCCCACCTCTCGGGTCAATCTTTGTTTTTAAGGAGAGCTGCATAATTATTCCATATCTTTGTTGTTACATGTCCATTCCGTGACCGCAGCTACGTTCGGCGACTCATTATGTCCCTTCGAGCCCAAGCCCATCATCATAAACTCTGAGTACACATAATCGGATTAGGGTCTTACAACTATTTCTTATCTTTATTGCTTAAGGGTAGCTACAATGAAAGTCCGGGCTAAGGTTATTGGGAATTTTCCCGATCACTGCAAAAGAAAGGCCCCGATGTCCTTTCACCTCCGACATATATATTTCCAACAATTAAATAACTCCATTATTGGATACAACTGTGTGTATGTTGACTGGCAAACTACGAGCGAGTACAGCCTGAGACTCTTTTCGTGTTGGCGACTGCGTTTTGACTTTCACTGTTGTCGAGATTTGACTCTTACTTAGCCGATATTGCGATCTGACTACTGTCGACTTGACTTTGTTCTCGACTTGGCTATTGTGTTGACTGATTTTGACCGACTCATCGCTCTCGTGTCATTACGGGGGAAATTGTGACTGTGCTAGGTACAAAGAAAACGGATCCGTTGCTCGCAATTTTCATTAGGAAAGCGAAGGCAACGGTCCGTGACGCCATTGATTATGATCTTAGAGGAAGCCTCCTACGTTCACACGAAAATCTGCTTTTACCGCTACGTAATTATCCGCAATTCTTCGTAATTTGTAAGCGAACACAATAAACCTAGGCACTGTTCATTTCTAAAGCAAAACATTTATAGGATTATCGATTCTGTGAAGTTAAAAGGATTATATCAAAAAGATTAACCTCAAAATGTATATGATTTATGGCTAGCCCTTGGATTTATTGAGGGTTTGAATGATGGTACATGGATCGTTGGCAGCCAGACAACGAGGGATGGCGTTCGAATTATTTCACGCGGCGCAACAAATCTCGTTAATCAAAGGAGGAAGAAGAGGAACACCGCTTGTATTCGAAGCTACGAGCCTCGTAATTTTCCATCGGATTTTCCATTCGGAACTCGGCAACGTATTCCGCGAGATATCGCGATAAAAACTTGCGTTCGTTCGTTGGATTGGTACGAGCAGCGTTTCATAAGCGACGATTAATCAAAGTCGCATTTAGTAATTATCAGCCGCGACATTATGCCGGATGCCTCCGATTCGTCGGTGAATTTGCGTTGCGCGGCCGCGAAATCGGACGATTTTGCGCTTCGCGTTCGGTAATTTATGCGCGCTAAGTAAATACGCCGGCCGGGCCGGGTTACCGGTTAAAATAATCCGGAAGTTCCGGTGATTATTCGCCAAGCGAGAAATTCCCGGGGCCGATGATTCGAAACGAACGAACGGGGACGATCGTTAAAAACATGGCTGTTTACATTTAATAAACGACTCCGCCTCTCCCTCTCCACCTTGCCGCCCTCGCCAGTTCCACTGGCTTTTAATCGTGCTCGTTAACGGTAATTATTCCTAATCAATGGCGAGCGTGCCGTTTTAATTCGCCGAATCGTAACGATGTGTGTTTCGGCTAATTTTCAAAGTATCTCGATGCCTCGCGCGAAAGTGTGTCGCTTTTTCTGAATTTTTGATCGACGAGCTGGTCATTAAGACGATTTTCGATTGAATTTTAAAGACTGTTTTGTACAGAGTTATCGGAATTATTCTGGTCGAGTGATCGTTCCGTTTACAGATATCGAAAGGTGATCTGGCATTTTTCAAAGAGGGGGTCCCATAAGACAAAACATAATGTGAATTGTATGCAAAGTTTTAGATGTTTTCGATGTTAGTTACGTTTGAATTAATAATTATAATTGAAACCGATGATTGTAACGCGATTGGAAGATAAGGTCGATATTTACGATGGTTGGGAGTAATTGGCAAGTGTTCGACGCGAAGAAATAACTACTAGCCACTAGCCATGGAATAGCGATGAAATGTCCGATTGATTAAACGAAGATAAAAACTTTCTGCGTAATAATGGAGCCGATATTGGGTAAATTGAGTTAAAAATTCAAGCTGCATATATAAATATCGATAATTTGAAATTACCGACGGCAGATATGAAGCATATAGCAAACGTTCAATATATAAATTTCAATCGTTAAATTAAATTCATACATTCAACGTCTACAAAAAGACACAATTATCAAATTACGATGGAAAAATAATAAAGAGGGGAAAAAGTAAATCTACAAACAAATATAGAAATAAATATTTTCCATTCAATGAAATTAAACTAATTACTTTACCAGGCATCGATATAGCTCATTCTACCATTTCAAAATTTACTATTCGTAGAATGCACGCGTTTAGGGTTACACGAAGAAATAGATTCAATTAAGACATTCACTCGTCGCTTATTCCTTTCTTCGGTCAATGATCCTCAGTTTCAGGATAACCCTTCGTTATATCCTTACATCAACAACGATATAAATATAAATATATTCGGCTATCGCTATGAAAGGGTTATCCCGAAGAAATTCCCGAAGAAATAAACTTGGCAACGTTCGCGAAGCGTGCAACGTTACGAAGCGAAATGTACGTAACGCGGTTGACAACCTGAACACCAGTCACGATGAATTACGAAGAAATAAATTTGACCAGGCCACGATCTATTCGATGTTCATCGCCTGGTGAAAACAATTCAGCAACCGTATCGGAGAAACGAGGAGCTTGCACCCTTTTATCCGGCTGGAAACAAATAACGAGATCATTGCTCGCGTGGAAAATGTCCTGTATGTATATGGCTGTTCGACAAACAGGGGCGATTCGGTGGATTCTGTGCTGTTCGCTCTACTAAATGCTGCTATATTCCTGCTAATTCCCCGGCCAATCCCTTGGGATCCCCCTTTGCGCGTACCTTGCACCCCTTCGGAGACTCATTCGCGATAAACTGGGCCGTATGCGCCCTGTCGACAACTGCATCTTTCTACGCTCTAAATCTTCGATTTCGATCGTATTCGAAAGCAAAAGTCTTTGCCGCGATGGCCGGAGTTGTATAAAACTGATGGCTCGTGTTGATGTTTGTCGAGGATGGATTTAATTGCTGCTTTGGGTGCGTTTGGGCGTTTGGAACTTTACCGTAAGGGAGAGTATGGGTAGGATATAAATTAGCTATGGTTTCTTTGCTTTGTTCTTTGATAAGTTTGATGTTTGTTAGTATACTACTGAACAAACATTTAGAATCATGTTTGCGCTGGTGTCTATATCGGATCTGCCGTTAATTTGATGGCTGATTCGAAATTAGTGCTTCACGTACCAACAGAAACCTCGTATTTTGATAGATTCTTTATTAGAGAATTTTACAAGGCAATGAAAATTTGTAGTCACTCTCGTAGTTGTATTTATACCAAACTTCCTAATTATGCTAATTCTCCGATCAATCCGAATTTTGTTCCAGATTTTCGATAAAGGAACGTTGAAGCGACAAAATTCCAAATTTACTCTTCTAAAGAATTCTAGTCTTTCACGATATACGTATGCAACGATCTCACACGTTTGACCAACAACACGCATAAACTTTTCTTCTGAAAAATTGTACACATCGTTCGAAATACTTGCGGAACGAAGACGCAGCAGATAACGAATGCACATGGCACGTAAAAATTCTGGCGAAAGTTAATTCAGTTGGCAAAAATACTAAAGCAATTGGATCTGTGAAATTTAATCGATCCATGGTACGTATTGATCAGTAACAGCCCCATAATAAGGGGTGTAAGTGCATAGGTCGAAGGGTGCAAGCCGCAACGCGTATAGTTGCCGTTTCATGGGGTGTTTTATTGACGGGTGTCGCGCTGCAGGGGTTCAGCCGCGTTAAACGGCGTGATCTTAAGCCGGATTCCCCATTGAACAGCATCTGCACCCCCGAATTTGTCGCAGGACAGTTTAGGCGGATTCTCGTGCTATGGTGAACAGGTCTATTAGTCGGGCCTTTCCATTCATTGTGCGATTCTTGCTCTTTTAAACGGTCCGCCGACACGTTTCACGCGTGGGAGTGATGTTTGGCTAAGTTTGATTATCGCAACGGTTTCGAACTTAGATCAGACCGTTAGACTCGCCTTAATTGGTAGTTTTCCGAATTTTCCGAGTACGCGAAAGAAGATTCAAAGGATCTTCTTTACGTTTGGAGAAATTTTTAGGAAGATGTTTGACGTCGTTTGAAGACGTTGGTGTATTAAACAGAAATGTTAGAATTTTCTTTTACGAAAGGAAAAATGCTAATGTAGCGTATAGTAAATAGTTTTTATAACAGCAAGCTTTGAAATGTTTGTTTAAAAATATTAATTCACGAGAAGGTTAAGTAATGTTTATAATTAGACAAGCTATTAGAGTAATTAATTAAAATTTGGAGCTCTTCCACCTTTGTCCCTTCCATCTCTTCTATCTTGCTTTCACTTTCTTCTCTTCCTTTTCTTCTTTCTCTTCGTTATCCCTCCCCTTCTCTTCGTGTTTACCCACTTTCTATATTTCTGTATTTTTATTCTCCTTCTTCATTGAGAAACGCCGAAGAAGCGCCTATGCCAGTTTGGTTTTCAGCTACGGAAACAATATCAATAAATAATGAAGAAAGACAATATTATGCAGTCTCGTGTGATACTATCTGTGCAGAAAAACTGCTATTGTACCAAAGGATCAGCGTTCCGGAAAAATTCGTCAGAGCTGGATGCATGTTGAAGGAAGTAAACAAAGCGTAATTCAAGGTACGCCTGGTAAGAATCACAATGTTGCAAATGTAGGCCCTTTTGTTACACGTTTGCCACTGTATTTAGTAGGATGAACCAGGCTTTAGATTTACTCGACCACTGTTGGCAGCTTTATTATTATGCCTTCTTCGTACAGGAGACACACATCTGTCCCACCCTCTATGTTGTATTCTATATAGATTTCCCAAAGATAGGACCTAAATCATCGGGAAATCGCGAGGAAATAAAGAAATATTCTAATGACTAAACAAATACATCTAACGAAGGGGATTTCTCTTCTTCTTAGTTGAAACCGTAGTCTTCACAGGTGATAGCCTCTGTGAGTTTGAAAATAAAATAGTTTATACAGTTTAACGGAATATTAATTAAAGGAAGAAATATTAGACGTACAAACTAATTTAGTATTTTTCGCATACAGCGTAAAACGTTCGTCTACAGAAAAAAGACATTACGATTTTCGAAACAGACAGCAATTTGTATGGTGTTTTTTAAAGGATAGGATAGAAAGCGTAGAACTTTAATTCGAAACAGAATTATAATTACTTAAATATACGAAGCAATTAATTTGTACGTCTGAAATGTTTGCACGAGTGAGAATTCAGCATCCTTCGTCTCAGGGTCAAGATCGTTTCTTTTTGTAAAAGAATAATTAAGAATATTTCAAACGAATATTTGTTTCCAACACGATGTTCCATGAAATCGTCTGGTTTTCACGCACAAAAAGACGCAAGACTCAAAGGATAAATGTTATCAAGACACGGCACGCAGAAGACGGGCTATAAATTTTAGGGAGCTTAATAGCGTCTTGGCGCGGTCTAAGTTCTTATTTTTCCGCTCCAGATTAAAAAAACCTTGAGACAATTCTCTTTTTGAAAGAGAAAAGAAATTCGTAATTCTCCCGATCGCTCGATTTATGGTTTATTTTCCAATCGTAAACCACTCTGGTCGAAGGATAATTATTTTTGGTAGGAATTTAAATCAGAAACCTCGCAACAGTTTATCGATACGATGTGGAACACAATTTTTGTACAAACGAAGATAGACGCTTTCTATATTGGATATCACAAATTTTTCGAATGCAGAGTTCACGGAAATGTTCGAAGAAGCGATAGCAACGACGAAGGAATATGTGGTTGATAAGAAATCGTGGGCCGCGCCATTCCGGGCAACTGTCGAAGAAAGAAGATGAGAGAAAATGGAAGGCGGTGACCCGTGAGATGGAATTTTACAGCAAATGGAATATTCCTCGATATTGGTTTACATTTTACTTTTGTATCTATAATAATACTTCGTTTTAATCTCGAATACAGTTTTAATCTGCAGCACTTTATTCGCCGATCTATTCGCTTCAATCGTTAAATAATAATTTTAGAAGTAAATTTTCCTAAAGAGATTGTTTTCGATCAATCTACAACGAGCAATAAATAGCAACAAGACATTTTTACGTAAATTGTTACATTTGATCCCCCAACGAGATACGTGGTTCGAATAATACTACAGTGTTGTATTTTGTCTTAAATATACAGCCGAGATCAAAGAGAAAGAACAAAGTAAATATACCAACGATATATTTATTTCGATACCGATTACCAAACTACTCAAATTCATTTCTCAGTTTCTTCTTTCATGTAGAGGTAAACCCACCCTAAGCGAGTTATTATTGTCGCGTACACTTTGATAGCGGTGCTATATAAAATTTTCTTACATTTCGTAAAATTTATGTGACACAGGTAAACCCGAGTTCTCTGATTTCGCTTCACGCAAGAAGATAACGAGGCCAACGATCGAGGAGGCGCGAGTTCATCCCAGAATTCCTAGCGGAATAGTCGTAACGCGACGATACCAGTTCGCACGACGATAGCGCGTGTTTGCACAACGATAAATTGACTTGTACCTGGCGCCCGTCTCCTTAGCCATCCCGTCATCTTGGCCCGCGCGTCTGTGCCAGAAATAAGGCGTTCATTGTTTTCTCGCAACCTCCAGCCACCTCGTATACTGTAATTTAACTTGTTCTATTAGACAAAGGATACGTTTTACGAACCTGTTTGTCTGGTTGCCGTAAAAAGCGTAATCGGGTTAGCAGAATTCAAATATTTAATAAAAATATTTAATAAAAATCTTTCGTTTATTCGATTCCTTCATTCTACCGTTACTTCCATCCCTTAAATACATAGAAAAAAAAAAATGGAATACGATAATTTTCCAATGATCGTGTCATTATACCATCACACTATCCTCTAATTTCTTATCTTATAACGTTAAACAAAAATTAAATTCCACGCATGTAGATCTATGCGTTAATTTCACCATTCTTTCGATCGCAGAATATTATACCACCTGTTATACCATTTTGTCTGCTATAGCGTTCCAACAGCGTGGCCTTGGAAGTTAGAACTGGAGTTTTAACGAACGATCGCGTACACTTACAAAAATCAGTACATCGACGTACTGAGTTCGCGAGAACGTCGATTCCACGGCGATGTTCGTATCACTAGCGGCGTTTCAAAATAAGATCTCTATGTCTAGCACGGCCAGCAGAAAACAAATCTTAACCAACTTCGCTATTTTACATGTTGGACGTGTCTTTCGAACGGCGTTGCCGAAACGCATGGCGCAACAGCGTGTACCAAGAAGAAGAGTCGCGCGTCGAGTCTGCGGTGAAAGCCGCGGTTTTTTCAGGTAAATGGTAAACGCCCCGAGGTACCAACGTGGTACCTTTCCCCAGGTATCGTACGTGGGGACGACGTGGAAACCGGCCGCGATCCGATGTTTGACCCTCGGCCGCTTGGGCAAACAGCGGCACGCTCAGGATTTCGTCGAAAGGGCCCGATAGAAGCTCTTGAGCCGGCGGGCCCTCCACTTCCGTCGCCATCTCCATCACGTCCTTCTTCCTCGAAGAGGCGTAAAAGCCTCGAGTGCCGCCGTTTTTTGGCCCCGCAGTGTTTTCTCTGCTCCTCCGTATTCTTCTTGCGGCGTCGGAGGATCAGGTTTCGTGGCCCTGGCGACCACGGTGAGAATGGAAATGAGGACCACTCTCGTCAACCTTTTCGTAACAACACGGTTTTTCGATGGGTTCTGGGAGCGCTGAGGATCGGTGTTGAGGTTGTATCCTGATACTGGGAAGGTGCACCAGCTTCGGAGTCATTTTCAAGGTAAGTTGCCGAAGAGGAATTAAATTCAGTTAACGCTACGATGTATGTACGCAGGTATAGGTTGGCTAATTTGTATTATTCAGTGTTGCTTTTATAGGACTGCGCTTATGGAAGGAAATTCAATGAAAAATATCGATGTTTCTTTCTTCATTCAGATCGTACGATTTTATGAAGCTCGAAGAAGTTGAAGATATATATATGTAGTATGTATGTGGTAAACAATTTCTTGTCAATTCTGGAGACTTATTTCGTGTGTCTAGTCTGTGTAGCGGGCTTCTCAAGAATTTCTATTACGCTAATAAGTTTCTTATATCTCAGGGAAGAATGTGTCCAAGTTATTAGTCCATCATCGACAGGGACTACACTTGGTCAAATTCGTGTGCTGTTACTACAGTCGACGAGAGCGTACAGACGATAGTTCGCAAGCAATATCAATGGTAATAAGAATATCGATAGAATCGTTGGTTCCAATGTTCCAATGTTCCTGATGTTCCAATTCTGCGGTGCATATAACGCATTTAAAGGCACAATGAGATATAAAATTCGATTATTAAATTCTTTTCATACACGTTGAAGGGTTTGAAATGGAGTAACTGGGAAAATAGAAGATTGAAACGTAACGTGAACGCTATCGATACTCTCGGAGGCGGCACTCGATTCCCCAGGTCAGGAACTTTCTCCTGGCGAAGATCGATTGGCCGATTTGTCGAGAGACACGGAGTTCCGGCACGCTTCCTTTGTTTTACGTAATTTCCGCGCCAATATTAGCACGCTGCGTTCCGTCGGCGTGTTCCGTTCTCTCTCTCTCTCTCTCTCTCTCTCATCGTGTATTGGCTTGTGTGTTCTTCGCAAACAAACCAATCAATGCCGATGCCTTAACTCTCTCTCTCTCTCTTTCTCCCCTTTTCTCTTGTACGCGCGAGCTTTTCTCGTTTCAAAGCAGCCATGAAAAAAGTTTTACTTTATTCTGTGTGTTTCCTTCCTTTTCTCCTTTTGTATCGTTGTTTATATATCGTCGCGTATATACAGTGGCTACAAAAGCTATTTGTACACATTGTATGCTTGCGCACGTATCATTTCGCTTATACACCAGTTATTTAGATCCAACTATAATAAATTTTCTATCGTTTAATAGTACTCTCGCACGATCACGGTAATTGAATACCATGGAAATGAAACGTCGAATTTAAGAAGGAAACGCTTCATTGGGAAATAAATATTTTTCCAAGCCACTGTACGATCAATGCATAGACAAGTGTGCGTATCCAGATTATTCAGCAGCAAAAATGCACGCGAGAGAGTAAAGAGACAGACAACGATTGAAACAAATTATCGAACATTCTACGCAGCACAGCTGTTTTTAAACATTGTTATTCTCTCTATTGCGTGCTCCTTTCCTCTAAGAATTTGAAAGTAATTTCTGTTCGACGAAGGGATATTCCAGTGAACGATTGTATCGTTTGGACGGAAACGAGATCAAATTTATGCCAAATCTACCTACCGCAGCATATTATCAATCGGACGACATCGAACCGAGGAATTTGGTTAAAAAACATCATCGTACGACGCGACGAGCGAGTCAAGACACCGCGAAACGGTTCAAAGGAGGCCAAGGCAGGTGTGTCGGCCATGGGGACACGGAAACGAGCGGAGAAACGACGGAGACAAGCAACGACGAGAGACCAGGAACGTTAAAAGGCTTCGTGGGCGTCTATTTGCGTAGATCCAAGAGATCGGACAAGTGGCCAGGCCTTTGTCGGACTCTCCGTGGGTGGTTCCCTTTTTTTCTCGCCTCCTCTTCGTCCTTTCTACGCGTTTCTCCTATAAACCAGTCCACTCGAGCCACCACCCATCCACCCCCGTTGAGTTAGCGTCAGCCTCGTAAACTGTCGCCCACCCTCTATCGGTTTCGTAGACGTCGTCGTCGTCGTCGTACACTCTTTATCCTTTTCCAGGATTCGTTTGCCTGCTGGTAATCAAGCGGTGGTGGAGGTTACGACGCCATTTTCACGTCGTGACAAGGTGGTGTTTGTTACACAGATGAATCGTGTAATGCTGGTTTTAATCTATCAACCCTTATCTAGGCAGTCTCTAATTATAAATTTGTTTCGCTGTGAATGATCGATAAAAAAGGATCGTTAAACATTCCTTTCGTACAGGTCACTAGGCATTTCGCTATTATCATAGTCCAATGTCCTAAATCGTTTCGAATCTAAATTATCGTGTAAATTATTTAGATCGGAAATCGCTCGTATAATCGCGAATGACGTTGGTATAAGTTAAGTTATCTTCTCAGTTACGAGGGAATAATATAAACTACTGCCCCTAATTATTGGAACAACTTCGATTAACGTCGCTCGAGTAACTTGGAACGAGATCGTTTGAATAATTTATGCTCTAAACGCGTACGATTGTATTCCACGTACGTTAAAGGATGTGTTCGTTCTTGTAACGATAATGACAGACCATTCATTAGCTGTGATAATAAAAAATCAGATGAAATATAAGAAAGAAATACTATGAAATATTTTGTAGAGTAAAGGTATGCAAAGTGGATGTATATTAAAGAGGCACGAGCGAGTATTATATCCTGTACTACTTTTCAAGTAAGTCGTTCGATAGGCACTTTTCCCTCTTTCTATCGACGTCGGATTCCGCGAATAAGGGTTGCACGACTCGCAATCGAGCATCAGGATTCTCCTGATTCCAGAGCATATTTAGAGAGGCCTCCGTTCTATTTGTTGGCTTTAAAAACATCCCCGGCGGTAAGCCGCATTATTTCACCCCCTGGTTCGCTGCATATCGGGCATTAGGAGAATATCGAACGGTGATCGTATGATATTTCAAATTGTATTATTTACTGAAAACGCTAATAAGCTGTCCACGTTGTCTGGATTAGCCATAAAAATATATACGCCGAAGAATAATGTAATAATTGCTCCATCCTGTATCTTTGTTCGAAATTCGTTACAATCAAAATTAATTAACTGGAATTAATTCGCTAAGATTCCGTTTACCTATCATTGCTGTTATTTTCGAAGACGTGAAAGTAACGATACATTTTAGAGAAAATTTTAAAGAATACAAACTGATAGTTGTAAATTTCTAAGTATTAATTTTGTCCAAGTTCGAGATATCGTTCACAGTAGAACTACCATACCAGTCAAATTGACTGGTTTTACAATTTTATTTTAAAATTCCTACTTCATGATGTAATTCCGCAATGATGTAATGAATTTCGCAACGATAACTAAAAGAATAATATAATGAATTTTATTTCGTTTTTTGTGTATTCAAACTGAAAATAATTTTGTATCGAGGCTACTTATACCAATACTAGTCAAAATGATTGGTACTTGTCAAAGTGTAAAAGGGTGCTGCAATCTGTTTATCGAACCCCAATCAACCAGTTTCCTCGTTTTCTACAACTTGTCACACGTTTTTCAAATTTTTACCGCGTATCGTTCCATATGATGATATCAGTTATCAGAAAATTCCGGATCGCTAACACTAGAAATACCACAGCAATCAAAATACGTGTCAACCCTCGTTTAGGAATCCCAGATGGATCAATAATACCAAAAATGTACTGTATAACGTGGAGTTGCTTCTGTAAGAAGGTAATAAATCAATAAATATAAAAATATTCTATCTTTAAAGACCAGTCATTTTCACTGATTTTGGTAGAAATAGCTTCGTGCCAACTATCGGTAGTTCTAGCGTTGAACGCAAGGTCCGTTTCTTATCCGAGATTTCTCTCGTATCAAAGAACCGCGCGTTATCCTCAAAGCGACATCTTTCCTTCTTCCTTTCCTTATTCACGCTTTACGTACTTGCCAGCTTCGTACGTTCACCGCTTATAAACAGGCATCGAGTATTTGCCAAGGAATGGAAAATTGACTCGCGGGCACAAATTCGACGCGTCGAGGGGGCTTGTGCAAGAATTTCGACGCCTTCGAGTGTGTAACAGTGGCTTGTCGAGGGACGAGAGGGTGCATGGGGGTGAACGAAGGTGGCGGCTGGCGAAATCACGTTTCCGGAACGGCGGCTAGACGCGTTCAACGATTTCCGAATGTTTCCCCGGAAATTCTCGCCTCGCTTCCTGGATTCGACACGCTTCCGTTGGTTTGTACATATCGTCGCGCCTCCCTTTGTCGTCCACTGGCGGGGGTGGATTTGCACGCGCCCCCTGACCCCGCGATTCACGCTCGTTTCCGCGTCTGATCGACGACCGAGCACGCTCCCCGACCCTTTGCTCTCTCTCTCCTTGCCTCGTCCAACCGGCTATATAACCTTGTTTGTTGGAGTTTTAGAATTTTCAATCGACTACCCTCGTGCTTTATAAGATTTTTTAGTAGCTTGAACGTTTTCAAGAATAATTTATCGCATATCGTGTACTCTTGCATGTAGTCCGCCTCCAATTAACAAAATTTTCATCGGTGTTCTGGATCAAATCTATTTTGCCAATTGAATCCACGAAAACGTGCACTTTTGTTAGGTCGCCCGAACGAAAAATAACAGGCGACGAAGAGGATCAACGAATTCTCATTATATCAGATTGTCCGAAAAGTTTCTTTCGTTTTATAAGAAAATAATAGACTCACGATTCTTTTTTGTTTTATATCAGTTTATTGAATTATGCACGAACATGATAATAGAAATAGAACGAAATGGATCGTATCTAATTCAATAAAATAATATAAAGCAGAAATTGTTCATCTATTATCGCCTTATGAAACGAAAGAGACCTAATATAAACTCCAATCATATACAGGGTGCGACCGAATAACATGTACCAATCATGTATCTACGCACGAATTACTCGTCTTTCGATAGATTCAGATGCAAGTTTTAAACGGTACATTGAAATTTGTCGTTAAACGCGCGAATATCAGCAGCCTCGTCCGAAATAATCTTCCTACACAACAGAAAGACCGAAACGAATGGAAAGCAAAGAAGGAAGAGCAACGTGGTGGTTCGGCTGAAGGAAAGCTTCAACCCCCGTTTCCCGAGTTAGCCAAATATTATCGTTCTCATCGAGCCATGTTCTGAAAACGATTGCGCCCCGGCGCAGTCACGTAAGAGCGTCATTATCGCAATGTAATGTAGGTCGGTGGCAAACAGACCGCTTTTTTCCATCGATTAATTATCGGTGAAAACTATTCCCGCGGTATCTCCACGATTACTCGATCGTTCGTGGTAAGGTGGTGTGCTGGTTTTTATCTGAAGGGGGTCGAGGACCCATTATCGGCCGCCGCGGAATTGCGAGTAAATACAGCAGCCGATGTTTCGCGACATCTCCATTCGCGAACGCGATCGACGATCCATCGTCGAATTATGAGCAATTTTGTGCGATTTATTTCGGCGACAGAGTTACGCAGTTACGGAAAGAGTTCTGGAGTTTTTGGAAGGTAGGAAAGATCGAGTTGCGTCAGACGGCGATGGTAGGGTGACAAGTTTTCTTACGAAGAAATTCGTTCCAGTTGTTTGCGTATTTCCGTGTATTTCTTATCGTTGTACTTGAAATAAGAAGGAAATTATATCCGAAGCATGTTTTGAATAACAGCAGGTTTTGTTTTCTTGTTTCGACGTTCAACGTTGCAGTAACGTTGAAAGTTAAACATCTAAAGCTTAAATAACGATTCTTTTTGTCAAAAGTTCGAATTCTACGCGCGTATTGCTTCAGTTGATTTCTTCTTATCGTACGCGAAGAAGAAGAAAAAGCCATTGGCTCGAAAAACGAGCGCCGATGGCAACGGTGGCAATCTTCGCAGGTGTTATTTCATTCTTCGAACGAAAAAGAAAAAAAAAAAAGAGAAAAAGAGAAGAAAAAAGTGGAAAAGAAGTTAGATATACGGACAGATAGGTGGATTACCCAACTACACGGTGAGAATCGAACACGCTCGGTTTGTTTGCTTGTCGTTAGCATGAACATACTTTTCGATGTAATGTTGCAGACCAGCGTGCGCGTCGAAACGCGGATCGATAAGCGTTTCGTTAAAATGGGGCAGATTATGGACAACTCGAAACGTTTATTAAGCCGACACGTAATATATGTATATAGTTTTTGCGTACTTGCGTGAAATTTCAAGATACAAAAACGTAAACAGTATGCATATAATACGTAAGAATATATAAAGTATCCTACTTACTTTAACGATTCATATATAAATAACAAATAACAAAAGAAATAACATCCTAATTACTTTAACAAGCGTTAACAATTTTTAACGAGTAGAACGAATCTCTATTTAAGATATAAACTTCCGTAAGAATACGTAGACTGAACCAACGTTTCTCATAAGCTCGCCGATCACTTTGGAAACGATCTTCTTGTCGGCGATACTTTAACCGGTGGAAAAACTCGTGTAAACAGGACACCGTAGGAGCGAATTGAATAACGATCGGGGATGGCCAGTTTTTAGGGTTAATAAGCGAGCAATATACGTATAGAGGGACGTGGGACCAACGAGGAAAAGGGGAGGACACGTCGCTAATTAGTCGTGCAGCGGGTCGCGCAAAATTTGCCAGAGAAATCTGAATGAACGTGCCTTGAATCGTGCTACGCGGTTAATACAAATGTGTATTACCGTGCAAATAAATAAATATTTGGTCATGAGCGGAGCAACTCAAATATGTTCAAGCAATGTCAGCAGCATCTCTGTCGACGCTCTCTTTCTCCCTCTCTTTCCTCCTCCTGTTCCTCTTTCTCCGACGACTGTGCGCACGTACGTGTACGTATGCGCGTATATGAGTACGTGCAGGATCATGTTAATACATATATAGCGTGTGGAAAATAGGTGTATTACGTATACGTGTGTGCACGTATAGGTATAATGTATGCGCGTTGAAAGTACGTGGCCAGTACACGCGTTGACGTTTGTATGCACGCGTATGCGTGGAGAATATGTGTCCAAACACACGTGTGAGCGCGTATATGTGCGTGTGTGTGTGGGTGTAAAATACGTAAGCAGCACGTGTGGGTGTATGTACGTTTGTGTGGTGAGAATATCTAGCTAATACACGTGTGTGATGGCGTGCATATACATACACGATTAAATATACGTATGGGTGTATATATAACGTGTGTGGAAAATATTTACGTGAAAATACGTAGACGCGTGCGTGGAAATATAGGGTAAAAAGGAAACACAACCAGGCACAAACGACGTGTGTATATGTGTTCATTGGCGCCCACAGCTTTGATTTTCCCCGTTTCTCTCCCCTCTCTGCCTTGCTTTTCCACCTCGCTTTTCTCTGCTCATTTCCGCGACGTTTCATTCTCGGTCTGCCTCGTTTTCTACCGTTTTTCCCCCCTTTTGTTTTTCAGAGATTCTTTCTTGTTTCGTTGTCTTTTCCTGGTGAACGTAGTTTTATGTACGCGGTTCCTTTTCTGGCGATTTCGCGCTTAGATTTTTTAGAAGCACGACGCGAGAGTTTCTTTTGGTCGTTGCTTCTCTCTTCAGCATCTATTCTATGCTGTTTATATTTCCCGTTTTCTTCATTTCAATTGCTCATATTCCGCTACATATAGATACTTTTATTATCCGTCCCTTATGCTCCTCTTTCCACTTATTTCATCGCGAACGGTCAATTTATCTAAAATCCCATCCATTCCGTTCATCTCCATCTTTCTGCTCTTCCACCTCCTCCTCCTTTCTTCTCCTCTCCTTCCTTATTCTTTACTTTACCCACAAATTTTTCCACTGCCTGTCTCTCTGCCCCCTCCCTACATCTCTATATACATGTATCTTTCCATTTTCTCCTTCTCCGAGTTTTGCTCAACCTTCTCCTCCTCGTTCGTTCGCGTTCCTCGCTTTTTCTTCGCTCTTGCATCGTGGCACCTCCTCGCCTCTCTTCGTCCACTTTACCTTGGCCCACTCCTCTTCGATTCTTCTCTTCATTTTCTCACTTCAACCACCCCCCATCCAGCAAACCTTCTTTCTCCGCTTCCCTTCCAGGTCCTCTTCCGCTGTTTGCGCGTTCGTACGTGTGCGTCTGCCATTATACCGTCGTTATACACGCCAGCACGTACACAGAGGGAAAGCAGAGTACGCGTATCCGTATCCACGTAGGACGGCCGGCGATAGCGTTCGGGTACAATATGTACTCAGTCTACCCCACGGTTGACTCTTGGTATTTGATTCTTGAATCATTTTGTGTACGAGAGGAGTGGTTAATCGTAGGTTAAATATTTTGGCCGCTCGGAGTGCGACCTGGCGACGACGCCGACGCCGACGCCGACGCCGACACCACTGGACACGCGCGACTTTCTCCACGTGTCTCCCGCGCTTTTAGTGACTTTGTCCTTTTCTTCCAATTAGAATGTGGATTTTTATGTTTCTGATGAGAAACTCATCATCGTCATCATCATGGTGGGACATTTTAAGGCGCAAACGTAAATAGAAAATGCATATAGTATAGCGTAAAAACATAGAAAAATATTCAACGAGGATATTGTAATAAATTTTTAATAAGCGAAACAAATTTCTATTTAAGTTCTATCTCTGTACGTTGCAAATGAAAATAACATATTTCTCTGTTGGTAAAAATATAAATTTGTATAAAAATTCGCGGATTATTCTTACGATTCTTCGTAATCGACTCGATGGGGCAGCGATTTGACGGAAACTGGAAAGCTGTTTTAGGTTTCGGAGATTTCGATTTTGAGCAGTTTGAAAAGCATTCGATCGATCGTTGCTATTACTCGACGAGTATCGATTACTTTTTACGCTTGTCTTTGCTGTACTTTGCGGTGGATATTAATATTTGTTATATTCCTTTTAGTAAATGTTTGGTCAAACACTTATACGATTCTTATTTCACCTGTCGCGGTTTTCAGTGTGTGGTTTTAAAATTAGTTTCCAATTGTTTTAAGAAGAAATATTATTATTTGACGTTTGTGAGTTTCTTTTCTTCGAGAAGTTGACATTATCGTTATATTATTTTATACAAAGATTGATATTTGTTATATTCCTTTGATAGACGTTTGATCAAGAAATTATTAAGTCCCTGTTCCCCTTCCAGTTTCTTAAGTGTGTAATTTTCAAATTAGATCGGCTTGTAGTTTTACACAGAGTCGGCTGTTCGGCCATCTCCGATGTTTTTTAGGATTATCTTCCAATTGTTTCTTGCTTTAAAACGCGGATGTCAATACTCGTTCCTAATTGACACTTCAAACTCGAATCTCAAACGTTTCAATATTTAATCGTACACTTAATACGTTATAATATTTGTTATGCATTTGATTCGATCTCTCTCTCTCTCTCTCTTCCTTATAATTCTATTTCGGTTCATCTTTTTCATCAACATTTGACAGCGACGGAATTAAAAATAGCTCGCGGATATTTATGCATCTACGAAAAATATAGTCTCTAAAAATACGTAGAATTTGAGACGGATCTTTACGTAAATCCTCAGTTTCCAGCAGTAAATTATAAATTCGTGTAAACAGATAAGCGATCTAGATATACGCGTAAAAATGTTAGTAAATAAGTATGAGAGTGGAATTATTTTGATACATAGGCTATTTTATTTTATTTACAGAATCGTTATCGGCGAAACCTTCTACCATAATTAGTCTTCGAGCTCTCCAAGATTTCGGTGTGCCATTTCGTTCTCGAACAGATATGTAAAGCATACAAATGTACGAAAGATTTTATCTCTTTACGCAAAGAACGATTATGCAGGGACTTGTATCTAATCGCGTTGCTGTTTGTTGGAAACGGAAGGTCATCCTCTGAATAAAGATACAATTTTTCTTTCCTACGTTTGACCACTTTCGACATCACGAATAATTTTTTGATAATATTCCACGCTAATTCACGCGTTGCTCTTTGTATTTTCCGTGCTTTTCATATTTTACAAATTTCTCGCCTTCTCTGTTTTTCCTTCGTCTTTCTATATTCTCCAGATTTCCTAATCCTTTTATTATTTCTATATTTCTTTCCTTTCCTCTGTCTCGCTTCGATATCGTTCGATCGGTGAAATTTTTGCTGCAAGCCATTTTCCAAATTATTAACGTTGTCGGAAAACCGGATCGTTCGAACCTGGCGATCCTTGCATCCTGGAAACTCGTCGTTGAAACTGTCGAGCCCGTACATCGTACGGATATGTGGAAAAATATAAACTGTAAGACTCGTAATTCTTACGACGACACAAGCAAGTATTCCCTGTTGTAAAATCTCTCGCGCGAGCAGCGCATCTTAACCAATAGGTAAATAACTGTGCAAGGAAGATAACATTTCCACATAAGATAATATTTTGTTATGTATTGCAGCACGTTGTCGGTCGATCAACAGTCAAAGGGTTAAACGAGGTAGAGTTTCTTATATTTAGGTGGCCTGATATTCGTGGCTAGTTTCTGCATGTCAGAAATCGGACGTGGAAATTTCTAGAAAAACGATCACCCTTCGTGTAGATCGCCAACCAACAGGCACACGCATGTGCACCATCGATAAAATGTACAGAAGACGATAAAATGAAGGAGAAACAGAGCGATTTGATTGGTGTATCGAGGAACGCTTGATTACAATCTCGCGGCTCGCACACAGGCGAGCATGGATAATTAAGAAACGCGTGTATCGGAATTAACTTTAATTAAAGTTCCTCTCGGTCGATCGTACACAAGACCTGTTATAATTCCCCTCCGCCCGATGCGAATCGACGATGCGGGATTGAAAAGCGCCGGTGCTCGTCCAAGTAACGAAACAAAATTTATTAGCATCCGTTCGACGAGGGGCCAATTAACAAGACACCGAACACTTGTGCAAACTACGCGCGGTCGTCATCGTGACGTAAAGATCGACAAATCGACGGCCACGAATTTCCAAGTGCTCGAAAACCAACGATTGTTTAAATAGATCGACGTTCGTTTTGTTTTTCAACGTTTATCAACTCTTTTCCTACGGCCATCCACGCATCTAATGTCGAAATTGAGAAGCAGTTGCGTGGTCCTCTGTACATTGCATCGACTTGTGCTATTTTGAATTATTTTTAACTATATTGAATTGTACAGATTTGTAATTTCATTGATTCGACTAATCGACAATCCAATCGATCGTACACACAGCGAGTACGTGTTGCTATTTTCTATGTAAAATTTGATTTTAACTTTGCACGGAATATTACGAGACACGTAAGTTAGTCTCTTTAACGAAACGACGAGAAAACACGGTGCAGTTTAAGTCCAGCAAGGAAATATATGAAAAACGAATAACGATGAGATTATTTGAGACAGCGAGGAGATATTATTCGTAATTATGTTTTATGCTTCCTTTTTCAAATTTCTTTCATTCTTATATGGATATTCGTGTTCCTGCCACGGAACGTCATCTTGTATTTTATTTCTTTACCTTTTTACATTTTTTTTTTTTTTTCACCTTTTTTCCTCTTTAGAAGAGTCGCACGAACGTTTCTTCTCGTCGTGTATCTTATCGTCGCCGGAACGTTCGTTATCAGCTAATGTATTTATAGGGCGGGATATGAAGCCGAAGATTGGATAGATATCGTCAGTAAGGCTGGTACATTTAGAGGAACGAGTGCACGTACCGTGCGACATGCGCATGTTTGTACGTGAAATCCAGGGACAAGTAGAATTATTTTATTACGATTTCTCCATGGCGTGTTACCGCCACGACCGATCCAATCGCTTTTACGCCAACAGATTATATTAGGTGGATTCTCGCGTGTCATTGGCTGCTTCCACGCTGATTCACTCGAGATTCTCTTTTCCTTTCAACGTGTCTGTTCATCGAAATATAATTTCACCCAAGATATGGATAATAAAGAAAGAATGAAAGAAAAGAAAAATAGAATATTTTATAGCATCGATAGCTAGTTTCGAGAATCGTCTCATACAATTCAATGTCTTCGACTTCTTCGATCTCTCTCTTCTTTGTTTCAACTCTCGCGAAATTCTTATACTTCGCATCTTTCCTCGTTTGATTCTTCTAATTAAAGTACACCTACTTTCGTCAATTTCTTAAATTTCAACGAATTCCTAATGCGAAATGTTAGTTTGTCCGAAAAGTTCCTTTCGTTTTACGCGCAACATTTTTTGTTTTATATTATTTTGTCGAATTTTCACAGACTTGCTTTCACGTTTGTAAAAAAACACGTTCGCGAAGGGAAGACACTTTTCGGACAACCTAATACAATTTTCTCAACATCGCCGCGGTCATGGAGTCTTCTTACGTCCCAATTTTATTCCTGTTTCCACGAACAGAACGATTTCTCGTATTCCAAGAGATGCATCAGAGTCTTTCTTGAAACAAGGTGCGAAATTTACCCATTATAATCACGATGATCGCGTTTCGCTAGGTACAGCGTTAACGAAATTTCAAAAAACTATACATATTCACACTATATATATATATATTAGATTGTCCGGAAAGTGTGTTTCTTTCGCAAACGTGTTTTCTACAACAGTGCACCTTCGTGTAAACGTGAAATGTCTGTGAAATGTCGCGGTGTTTATCTCAACAAAATAAAATGGATCCTCATAAAGCGAAAGAAATTTTCCGGACAACCTAATATATACAGGATACATATTCGTAAAAAATTCCTATAGTAAATGGTGGAATACTTTCGCGGAGCCATTGTAAGTCGAACGATATATCTCTGTCTATCTATAGAAAGTTCTCGCAAAGATTGCCAAGAATCGCTCCGAAGAATTGTGAAGAATTTCGAACGCGTAGCCATTTTCTCGAATGTCCGATCGAATTAACAGGACGACAGCGTCGTTTTGCAGAAAATAGTCCTTATAGAAGAATATTCAGTATGTAATTAAACGTGCAATTTGAGAAGGTGCGGCGCAGTTTTTCCACGGCTACTGGCGCGCGTCGTGCTGGAATCATGGATGGGAACAATGACGCGGCAGCGCGTGACTGTAATTAAGTTCCTCGTGATTAATAGCACCGGGCAACGGGGCTGGTTCGCTCGGCTGCTGCTGCATTAATTTACAACTCTGTTTAAGGCCGGGACCGGCCGGAGCCGAAGCGCCCGAGAGTACACCGGTTCCGCCATAATTTTCTGTCGAGCTACGCCACTGTTTACACACCTGATAAAGTATACACTTTTTGCCCCGGTCGACGCGTATCGCCGCGGAGACCCCGACATAATCGTCCGCGCCTCCAACGATTTCCTATCGCGATCGATTCCGCTACGAACGATCTTTCACAGAGGGTGCAGCACACAGGCAACAGCGCCGCGATTATCACGTACGATTTCCGCTCGATCCACGACCGTCTATCTTCGTTGATTTTTTTCAATTTTTTCCTTTCTTCTTGATAGCGATTGATTATCTTTGCAGCATCTTCGGCGGCGAATTAATCGGAGTTAGCAATTAGTCGACTGTGAATTTTTCCGTCAATTCGTGCGTTTGAGAATGTAACGAAAAATGTAGGATCTCGGTGAAAATAGAACGTAGGACCAGCTGAGAATGTTCATTCGCAATAACGTCGTCTTGGAATTCTTCTTGAACCTTGAAGAGAAACTACAGTCGGTGATAGGCGGCGGTATCTTTGAAAAAGCGAATTTACAATCGTCTTACGATCGATGAATCATCGAGATTCCACTAGCGAGTTCTGTTCCATCGGTACCATGCAGCTTTTCCGGGAAAAACAGTTATCTGTTCGTTAGACACGCTCGTCTTATCGTCCTGCGTGAACCAAGTAAGTCAACACGCGCGCTTCTCAAGCTCTTACCCGCGGAGGAAAAACGTCGTCGCCAGACTGCACACTCGTCCGATCCTCTGCATCCTTTCGCGATCTATAAAATCGTCGTTCTCGCTAAACATTACGCGATACGATAATATCGTAGAATCCCAACGACGTTTCACGTTGAACAATTTACTCGGCCAGGCTTGCAGCCTAATCGAGAATTAAGAAAACGAATCGAGCCAATTCTGGCGAAGATAATCATGGAAGAGGAAAAGAAAAGAAACGCGCGGTGGACTGACAGAAAGAAATTCGAAAGGGGATGAGTAGGTCGTCAGTTTAAGAATCTGCCTCGTTAGTCAAATCGTGTTCACCTCGTTGGCCCTGCACCGGTTGATACAATTCATTAAGCAGTTCGTCGGTATTGCAAGCTTCGCGAAATTTGATTAGAAGCGACGGGGAAAGCGATTCTGTCTCTCTTGCTGCTTGACGATTCTCGTTTCTTCCGGATATCGATGCCCATTAACACGACGATTAGTCAATGAGTATACTTTTTAAATCGTTCCTCTTCTTTTAAGGCTCGTTTATTCCAGAGGAAACGATTAAACGAATTCTTATTTCATTCTAAGATATAATTTTCAACAGCGTTTATTATACTCTTTAAATTTTACTCGAACGAATCAAATTAAACGTAAGAGCTTAAAATTGTTTGCGAGAGACATGGATCGATCGAAAAATAGAGGACGAAGAGTGGCAGAATTAAATACTTAAACGCACGGGAAACTACTTGCATTTTCCGCCTGTCTACTATTTATTATTAACTATTTGCCACGAGCTAATACTCTCTATAGTGGTAACATAAATTGCCTGTAAGGAGTATGAGTTTCTAGATTCCAGATCGAAGTAAAATGAACCATAAGCGAATAAAATGTTGATTATACGAGGTTAATAACAATCGTTTAGACGGGAAAGATTTAATCGGTGGTTCTTTTGTCGGCATCGACGATCCACACTGTCTCGAACGTGATGCCATTGTTCCGATGCGGGACAAATCGTTAATTTTGCAGTGTGTTCCACGATTTGCGCCAGTCGGTCGTTCGCTCGCGAGAACAGTCACAACTATGTGGCCAGTAAATTAGAACGAGCAGCTGGACCATCGAAGTTTATCAAAATGCACATAGAAACTTTTCAACGAGTTTAAACAATGTATAAAACTTGACAGATGAAAAATAGAAAGAATTTTTCTACTTGGAGTTTTCGGTAGCGAGCTTCGTCTTTTCACGATGACTTTCGAGTCGTTGCAACGTACGAGCACTCGCAGTGGTATCAGCTTTGCAGCAGCGCTGGACGTATCGGTATCGTTCGACTTCTGTTATCCAAAAATCGTAACCCTATTGCCATCTTCGATCCTCAAATTTTTTATATCGTAATCCTCTTCTCGTTTCAATTTAAAAAAAAAAAAGTGATTTTAATCTTTTAGACAAATCTACGGCGTAAGATTGAAAGGACAAATCATTCGTATCGATTCATTTTTATTTCGCTCGAACTTAAGAAATTGTCCAATAGAATAGGAAAATACGATTCGAATAAAAATGGAGAAAACTGTCAATTTTAGTAATTACGTGATACCGCGTCGCGAAAACCTCTGGTCGCAACTACCGTCTTTCGTATTTACAGTTCCAGCTATTTCATTTTACGTCTATTTCACTAGTTGATATAACTTGTATTGCAAGAAAGAGGGAAAAATACATTGCGCGGGAATATTGTAAGGATATCCAGACAATGTAGAAATATCGTATATCGAGGCACGAGCATTGAAACTGCAAATCCGGGAAGAACAAGTATGCAAGTAGATATTTTAAGCGGCGTCGCAGGAAAAGAGAGAGAGAGAGAGGAAGCGGAGGAACGTTGGGTTTCTAGAAAGTCGGCTTTTACGAGGCGTTGAATGGGCTGTAATTAAATCTTCTCCGTGAAGGATGAGCTTCGTTCTTTCAGAATCGATCTCTCTCCTGTGTTTCCTCCGTTGTATCCTCGCTATCTGTTTCTCTCGCTCGATGCTTCTTCGAGCGTGCAAAGAATCGTACGTTACGACCGTGTTCCACAGGATCATCGTCACTCGGTTCACTCGTTCGTCTTTTCACGCGAAACGTGCGAAAATATGCGACGAATAATTTCAGGGAAGAAATAAAACGCGATCGAATCCGCGCGAAGATAACATTTCCTCTCATTTTATGAAATTTCTGAAATTCTAATGCCAAATCACCTGTGTGTACGTGTCCGGTTGTTGTTGTTGTTGCGTCGTCTCACACTTGTCTCGTATAATCTCTTCAGGTTTCTCTATTTTGTCTTTCGCAGTGTGAACCGATTTGACAAATAGGCGGTTCGTGTAATAGCTGGAGAATGTAAATAAACAAGCGAGAAATGTAAACAAACGAATCGAAAATAAGCAAATAAACAAATCAGATTGTATGGTTTCACGATGTATCTGTTATATTATTACTGACGTTTTGAACGCTGCCTGAAATTATAGATCCCTCGTAAGACCGATAACTCTGCTGTTAAACGATTTCGATAGATTTGTTCGATTAACATTACGGAACGATAAATTGATTTTTCAAGTACGAACCAAGTAATTTCTAAGAAATTATTTTGCTTTCTTTCTGACTACGGGAAAGAACATTCTCGGTGTTTGTACGATAAATAAACAAGCACCTACCTATCTTGCATTTATCTTTGACGCCTGCTTCTATTATCTGTACATTTCATTGCAACGCAAGGGACTTCGACTAACATTTTTCTATCAGAAAGAAACAGAATTTCCAAATGGATCAAAATTCGCTACAACGTGTACACAAAGTATTGCAAACCCATTCACCACAAGAATTATATTACAACCATTTACCACATGAATCACAGTCACAAATCATACAAAATCGTTACCAAATGGTTTTAAAGGTGTCATCGATAAATCGATAAATAACAACGAAGAATACTATGGAAAGAATAAGAAGCGGATAATGCATTTTTGTCAACGATTACTACGACGATTACTCGTATTAAGAGAACCCACGGTGTTTCCTTTGCACGTTACGTCTTCTATCATGAACGAAGCGGAGCCACGAGGCAGAGTTCGCGAGATCGAGAGGGCAGGTAATTACACGGGTTCACGATCGATTCCTCGGCCGAGTAATGAATTTTTTACGACGCACCGCCGAAGAAGATCCATCGGATCGTTGGACGACGAGGCCCGTGTCCGATCGGCCAAGGCATCGGCCCGAATTGAAACGACGTGCACGTGAAACCTCTCTCACGCTATTCGTCCCTGTTCGAGCTGACAGAAAGAATGCGTGTAGCTGTATAGTTGGCCGTGCTCTGCTGATTCAACAAAAATTTATTAATTTCACGCGTCTGCGGTAGACGTTTATATCGCCGTTGAATCGTTCCCTTATGATTGCTGCGAATCGTTGATGGCTGATATCGTTTTGTGAAACAAGTGGGAATTATTACCTGCATATTAATAATACAGAGATAAAATAGTATAATTTATGGAAATTATTACGTGTAATCGTTGGTGAAATTTTCAATGTAATCCTTTTATTACGCTATGTGAATTGGAGATTACGCACGATTGCGCATACTTTTATTTTCTTTCCTTTTTGTTTCTCGATACATTTTACTTGCTCAATATCGTGCCGCTATGTTTCATCGCAATATTATAGCATTGTATTTTTTGTAGGTTCCAAATGAAAACGTTTGTGATTAACTGTAACTTTTTATCTTGCACGAATGGCAACTAAAATACTGAGTCTGCGGAGTTGGGATTTCGATATTTTTGAGATTGTGGTATTTTAATTGTACAGGTATCCGTAATGATTATATGGACAAAGTGCATTCAATTTTTAGCTTTTAATTTCCTATTTCTTGATCGATCGCCAAGTACGTAAACGCATATTAGAGAGAACTCGTTGCTCGATCGATAATTGTCGCTTCGTTGGCCAGCAGGTTGACTAACTGGCATGTGTACCGTACAGAGTACCTCATTATGAAATTACCATGACGCAACCACGTCCTTCGTAATTAATGCGTTCGTAAAGATCTCTTATTTTTCACATTGCGTCGTTCCATTTTCTCGGAAGAAAAAGGTCGAGTTTTCGAAATCCAGTTTTAAAATTCATTTCTCTCCATTCAATCGCAAGCAATTGTTCTTTTATCAAGACTGAGCTGATTACAATTTATTTCTCCGCGTCCAATCGTTCAAAGTATCAAAATTATTACAATTATTAACGATGTTTCTTATTAACCCTTAGAGTGCTGAATACTCGGAGCCTATGCCATGCCTACGGACGGCACGCTGCCAGCGCTGACGATCGCTGTGCACTGAATACTTTTTCGCTATACTGAACTCTGTTGATTGACTATTCGAAGCGCAAATCGTAATAAGTTATAGTAATTCTTTTGCACGAGATTAAATGATTCAAGAGCGTTATTTTTTAGTATTAATTATTTATTATAAACATTGAAATTTACAATAATCTAGAATTTGGGTAGTAAACTAGAAAACAATAGACTAGAAAACTAAATTTAGTAAATATAACGCAAGTTAATAATTCAGTTGTGCATGAAAAATTTCAAAACAATCATCGATACGTAATTCGACATCGCATTTTCTGTCGTTCCTTCTCTTATTTTTCACACAAACGACACATTTTCTTCTTGACAATTGTGTTGTACCGGCACGATTATTCTACCAAATGTCCAAATTGGACAAATTGCGAATGCAAAGTATTAAATAAAAAAAAAAAAAGAAAAGACAGTTTCTTCGAACGCGGCATTAACATTGAAATGCATTTATATTTATCTCACACAAACCTAATAGTATTACTTCTGCGTAGGTGTTCGGAAAAATTGACAAACGCATATATGCGTCCTTAGTCCACACCGATGACTTTCGCCAGACGCATATATGCATCCATAGCACTCTAGGGGTTAATCTTAACTGTATTACATTTCGTTTTAACCTAAGTTGTCTATACTTTAAATCGCTTTCTCGCTCGTTTTTTATTCTTCTTTTTAATTTCTTATATCACAAATATATGTTACGCGATATCCACGAGATATTCTTTCTCAAAGACGTGGATTTAACAGAGGTGTCCTTGTTTAAAATCCCAATGTCCTGCGGAGGTGGTCGAGTGCAAGCGAGAGCAAAGGGTAGGCAGTTTGCCTGACGCAGACTTTTTCAGTCTCGGTGTCAACCCTCCCGGTTGTTTCACCCTGCGACTCACCCGATTCCTTCTACACATCTCTCTTAACGTGACTTTTCTTCGTACAGGAACTTGCTTAAATAGGACCAGCAGGAACTCGATTTAGTTCATAGACAAACCTTACAGCTGCACATACAGTGGTCACAAAAATGTATTCGTACATCACTGTGCCTGTTATGACACGTATATAATAATCGATCAAATCCAAGGACACTAAATTTCGCGTCACCCGGTAGCATTAGATTGTCGGAAAAGTGTCTTTACAACGACGCATCTTCATACAAACATGAAACCTAATCTGTCGAACATCGTGATCTTTGCTTTGATAGAACAAAATGGATCATACGTAATTCGATAAAATAATATAAAATGGAAAATGTTGTGCATCCATTGTTTCCTTATAAAACGAGAGAAACTTTTCGGACCTAATGCTTTGATATGGCTAGAAAAATTTAACATTACGAAAGTGAAATATATTGAAAAATACGTACAAATACTTTTCGTAGCCTCTTCGATATCTCTTCAAGCGCAGAGGTGCAACGAGGGTTACGCGCAAAGTTAAAAACGCAGAACGAGAAATTTTGTAACCTGTCTAAATATCGTGCACCGTGGTGAGTAAGGTGGGCGAATAAAACGGCTTTTTATAGGCGATCGTTATCGGCGGCTTGATTTCGACGCGGGTTAATTGCGATAACCCGAGCCGGTTAGATACAGGGGGATGGCGACATATGCTTTCCACGGGGTTAAATAATCCGGCCGTGACTCGTCGGATACACACGTCGACGTGACGAGCTTTCGTGCAGCTCGTCGGCTCGTAAAAACGCTTGACACGCTACGCCCACGCAACCTGCACGCTCTTTCACCATATGTCTAACTTTCTGCCGGCGATTCGCGACTCATTTAATCGTACAGCGGCACCAAATTCGAGGAAACAGGCGATTTTGTGGGTTTTTTTTCAAAAGGCTACAGATCGTTTCTTGCTACCCGTCGTCCTTTTCTCTCTCTTTTTTTTTTTTTAATTAGCTTCTTTCGACGGGTCGGTTTTGTAAGCCGGTTTTGATACAGGAAATTAGCGGTGTGTATTTTTAGAGGAAAATGTCTCGTCGACACATTGTCAGAATTTTTTCCACAGTTTGTTTAATCTAACATTCGAATGGAACCAAATTCAGACAAATAGAATCAGAATCCAAGAGCATACAAACCTGCGTACTTTCGCAGGAAGACTTACTTTACATTCACGAAGAAAGTTATCGTTGCAAGTTAAAATTACTCGAATGCACGGATACGTAACCGATCTATTCGACTTCCAAGTAGTTCAGATGGAAGCAAATTCGTAGAAACGCGGCCAAAAGCCAAGAACATGTAAACCTACTTCCACAAAGAGGCTTATCTTACATCAACGAAGAGAAAGTCTTCGTAACTTAAAATTAATCAGTTGCACGGACGAGTAACCGGTTGCCGGGCCTATGAGTCGATATCCGCGTCGATAAGAACGCGTGTTCCCATCGACGTAAACGTTGCGCTTTGGTAAACGTTCGAAGGGGCAGAAAATCCCGTGGCCCGGCCAGGCTGCACGCAAGTTTCAGTGCTTTCGAGCAGTTATGGAGGGCGCATGCCTGCATATTTCATGAGCAAACAGACTTCAACCCCTCGTGGCATGCGCTGCAACCATCCCCCTCGCGTCTCCTCTTTCTCTCGCTCGCTCGCTCTAACCTTTTCGTCAAGAACAGGCGAGCTTCGACGAGACCGGGCCCGCTTCAAAAAGACTTTACCGAGAGGAAAGCGCGCGGGGGTCGAATTATTAACGAACTTCCGCCTGGTCAACGCTAAGTCCTAACCTCCTACCTCTTTCTACTTACTCTGCTCGTATTTTCTGCCCGTGCTATCGTTTCATCGAGCTATTAATTATCGCGGCGCCGAATGGATCGTGGGCCGAGTTTACGATGGAATATTTGAAAATTTCTCTGCTTTCGTGGCTGGTTCGAGGAGATACGTTTATCGACGATGACAGGACGACAGCGAAGGTGCTTGTTTTTATTCACGAGAGAACGATGCAGCGTACGAATGCGTATGAGGATAAACGATGGGTACGCGTGCGTGTAGATGCGTGGAATTTTGCGCCGATGAGAGAACAAACGAAGGTGCGAAAACGAACGAACGGGGATCGGATGGCTGACGAGTTAATGACAAAAAGGAAGCGGAGACATCGTTTTATCGAATCATTGGCAGACTGCGGATTTGTACGTATTTATTTATCGAAAATTTCAAAGTGCAAAAAGGTGCAGAGAGTGCGTATAACGAGCGTATAACGATATATAAAGTATGCAAAGCAAGGTGTTTGTTACAAGGTTTTCAAAGCAGACGAAAAATTCTCCGTTTAGATTTTATAAAATATAAATTTGCATAAAAATCCGCAGTCTAATCGTTAGGTCACGTTACGGTGCTAACGATGCTTCAAAAGCGTTGGAATACTTTCGTGCCACTTGAAATCTAATAATATATCACTATACGTAGACTAGAATGTTTTCAGAAAGATTCTCAAGCATTTCTCTCGTTCAAATAAATAGCCATTTCCTGGAAAACCTGATCAAACTGGCACAGCATCGTTCCGCGAGATAGACATTCAGCTTGAAAATGGCAAGGAACTTTACGGCGCCGTGGCACGGTAGACGCAAAAATCGGCTGTTTGCATAGCGCTGTTTTTCATCAGGCGGCGCAACATTATCGTCTTTCAATCGGATCGGTTGATGCCCGATAATATCGCGACGCGTATTTGCCCTGTCTTGTTTCACACCGCGTTTCTTCCGATATCTCGCTCTCGCAACTCGTACCTATCGTTGGAAAAACGAGACGTTTTTCCGTTTTAGACGAAAGACTGGCGAATGGAAATTATGCAAATAGAACGATCGCAGCGTGCGACCAAAATCTAATACGAAAGAAGAGATTTTCATTTGTAGCCTGTAGCCTTCTATGAAAGAATTCTTCCAACGATATCGTTAATCGTTGGTCGATAAAATTGTTTGTATTATCGGCGAGGAGTTCACGGAGACGATGAAAAATATGTATATTGTTTAATTTGTTGACACTGATTATTGGATTTCTTAGCAATGTCGTCTTAGTCTGAGAGATTTTTATTAAAGACTTTTTATCTCACGCAGAAACGTTCAAAATGGTAATTTCTGTATTTCCTGTGTTCCCCTGTATTCGTATCTTCGACGCAACCTACATTTTTCCATAGAAAAATATTATCTATACCAACAAATGATTTTTCAAAGTACCCCTTCAAGTTTTCCTTCCAAAAAGAAATTGCACATGTAAAATGACAAGAAAAGCAAACGAATGAAACGAAAAAGAAACTATTATGAATTTCTTTCCGTATAAACTACCAAAAGCAACTTGAAGCTTGTAAAAATTTACTTTCTAAAAAGTTTCCATCTTTAAAGGAAAATCCTCGCAAGGAAAAATCACAGAAATCATATTACTACGTAAATGAAATTCAAAAATCTTCCTGCTTAATCCAGTCCGCTGAAATGTTCCTCCCTTTCTCTCTTCCTCTTATTGTTTAACCCCCGGTATCGCTGCAAGGGAATTAATTTCAATTAGATTATCGGCAGCGGAGAAACAAAATCACGGCGTTGCGTCTCGCCTGGCCAACAATGCCGTATCATTGCTCTCTCGAGCCGCAACAATGCGAACAATAGATCGTCACGTGGCGGTGCTGCTGCTTAATATCGCCGCGATAAAGGAGCCGGCGATGTTTTACAAACACAAGCCCGCCACGTGACCAGCCACCCCCTGTCAAAACATTCGAAATACTAGCCCAGATATTCGTACCCCCGTCCAACGGGGTAACCTGTCCCCTTCTTTCTTTCTCTTCGAATTTGTTTCGTGCTTGAACGACGCTACGTCGTGGTCTTTCGCGTGGTGCGTGCACGTGGTCCACGTGGACCACGATATCGAGCTATGAGAACATCGTGGATGGATGCACGAGTTTAGAGACGAAGGTTTAATCGCGCGGTAATTCGTCGTTCGATAGTTTCAGCCGGAATAGGTGGAAACGCGTCACTGCGTTTGGGTGCACTGAATGACGAGATTCGCGAGCAGTTAGTATCGAAGTATTAGGTTGTCCGAGAAGTTTCTTTCGTTTTACCAGGAAATAATAAACGCACAAGGTTTTTTGTTTTACATTATTTTGTCGAATTACGTGCGATCCATTTTGTTCTGTTGTGATAAACACCGCGACATTTCACAGACTAGTTTTCACGTTCGTATGAAGGTGCACTGTTGTAGAAAACACGTTTGCGAAAGAAACGCACTTTCCGGACAACCTAATACTATAGAATTAGAAATACCGATTCGATTAAACTTAGATATAGCAGCTATGAGGTAGAATATCTGGTGAAATATCAAGTCACTGAGAAAGTAAGTTCGTTACATCGAATAATAGTCGATTTAATTATTTAATTTGGACATAACGTTTAACTAAGAAGGCATTATATTTGAGAGTTACAAACTGTGTGATAATTTGTCGTTGGATAGTTCAGACGAATATTCTAAAACAGTTCAAAATTCGTATCCTCGGTATGTAAATGAAGCAATGAAAGTCACGAAGGCGGCGTAAATTGATAATTCAAGGTTCGTAGGAAGTTGGAAATTAATTAACGATAAACTATCGACTATCAATGGCAAGAAATAGAAGAAGAATAGAAGAAACAGGAGTGTTAAAGACATCCAGCTTGAACTCCCCTAAAAAATGTATAATTTTTTAAGCCACTCTTTGTGGTGTCTAGTACACGAGACAAATTTTTCTCTGGTTTCTGTTTCTCTAGTTGTGCTCATAAAAATATGCATCTACAGAGACGTCGACAGAGTCCCCTAATCGTACATCGAGTATCTGCGAGTCATAAATCGAGAAGTTTGACTTTCAAGAGGTTCGTATCGAAATTGATCGAACATAGCATTTGATCATTTAGAATACAGAATAGCGAGGAAGGTAATTCAGGATCGATCGTCGAGCGTTTCGAAGAACGCGCGTAACACGAGGTGAATTCGTATATGTATACCCTGTGAATAACACGCACGAGTAGAACGCATGGGAAATTATGGGAGTAACGCAGGGGATGCGTTGGTCGCTTCGGGGAATTGGTTCGACGTCGATGGACTTAGAAGCATCATCGAGAGGTTGTTTACATCGGCTAGTACCCGCGTCGCGATTAACTTCTCCGACGCTCGAAGGCGATTGCTTTTTAAATAGATGCCAGCTCGATCGTGGGAAACCGTGCCAACCACGATTGACCAGAGAGAGTTGCAAGAAGAGACGGTTTTCTCTTGAGAAATCGCACTGGCACGTGACAGGTCCTCGGTTTTAAAACTCGAGATGAGAACGTAATAAAAAGAGAAACGATAGTATTCTACGTACACTCTCGTTTGAAAATCTTCGTACACCTTTCATTTTTAACGTCGCTGCGACCCAAGTTTTAATAAAATTAAAAACACTGCTGATATTTTGAGAAATACTTCGAGCGAAGATCGTGCGTATCAACAAGAATCCTGCCGTATTTTTTCTTTTTTCAACCTTAAATAATCTGCTGGCAATTAAAAAGCACGATTGTCTCTAAAATGACCCAACGAACTCAACTGTGTTAGTAACGTTTCAGTATTTAACGTACATTTGTTTATAAGTATTATTAACACACATTATCAGATAAGATTCGATCTGGACCAAGATAACTGTGGTGGAATATTAAACGTGTTGATTTATATAATTGCGATAGTCGGATATGTCGAAGGTCATCGCTTTTAAGAAAACTCTACATTTGGTCTTTTTAGCTTTCTAAAGCATTGAAGCCATCGACAGCGCATAGACAAAAGGCTGCGACGAAGGCAGACCATAAACAGTCGACAGGCGACGTTGGCTTCGGGGTTTTTTCAGTTATAGAGTAAACACTGCTAGCGTGCGGATCTGCACCAGCTCATATTATTATTTCAATTTTTTGTACTTTTCACTTCCGTATTTCAAATATATTTTTCTACCTTATAATTTATCCACGCGTCTCTCTCATTATACATCTAATAACCTCAACAGGATATATTTAAAAATCACTCCAAGTATAAAAATACAGAGTTAGTATAATACGTCGTAATCGTCGCTCGCACAATGCTACTCGCTACAACGATACTAATTATGATCGTCCTAGAGAGCATGTTCGTCTATTTGTTGACGGTTACGCGTAGCGCGATATTGTTTTGTCCGTTTGTTTGTTTACTTTTAAATCTTGTACATCGAAAACGGCGTTGATACTGCGAGGCAAAACAATAACACGAGACTTTCGATTCGAATCGTCCTATGACTCATGTGTAGCTACATAACGATCTAACGATATTCATCGATCGTTCCAATTGTCAGATTTTCTTCTTTCTAAGACACTCGACTGTCTGTTGCAACTCGCTCAGCTGACGATGCACGTACTGAGCGAAATTGTCATCTACGATACGAAAACACCTAGTTCTTCTTTCATAGCAACAATTATTTCCTATTATCGCAAACTCCTTTCGTTGTTGCAAGATAATTAGAAAAACCTTACCTTTGTATTCACAACGGTGTATCATTGCGAATATTTCCAGGAACAATTAAGTACAATTCATGGAATCGTATCAGGAGCGATAGCCAGAAGTCGGATAATCGTGGCAAGGGATTGGAAGCTGTGCGACGCGCAGAATTTTACTTGGAGACTCGATTATGACAGGATGGGACGAACGGCCCGAGCTCCTAGTTGACAGAACAAACAGGTGATGGTTCCAGCGATCGTAAGACTGGTAAACATATATGCTGGCCCGCCGCAGCGCGTTACCAAGCAAACAGGCAGCATCAAAATGCATTAGCCGATTCTGATAATTCCGATTTACGATGCGCTTATGGCCGCTAATTGTCTGATTTATCGGCGATGTTGGCGCTAATGCGATTAACAAGCGTTATACTAGGCAGATTCGTTTCAAGCCAGGCTACGTATTCGCTTCAAAGGCGACGTCTCGGCTGTCATAACCGATCTGACACGAATGGTCTACGGTTTAAAGATTCAAACGATCGTAGGTAGCGGCAAGTCTATATATTTGTTTCTTTTAGATCATTTCTTGCGACTTATGGGGTGTACTGGTGTTTGTGGTATCGCGTTGATGTTTGTAAATATTTTTACGCGATATTGACCGATGGTATATGGTGGCAGAATTTTAGAAGGATCTATGAAAGGATCTTTGTTTGACGTGGTTGTTTCCTTTGGATAGTTCATCTTGATAACTTTGATAAATAAATAATTGATCATTTTCTAGTTTTCTATCGTTGATAATGTCGCGTAAAATTCGCGATAAAAAGAAAGAACTGAGCGATAGCTCAACTTGACTGTCCTTTTATAATTTCATATGCTTTTACAAAGCTTTTTAAGTCACAAAGTATTAAAATATTTGTTCAAATCGCGGCCAAGACTGTAGCCAAGGCTAGTCTCGTGGTCGAATGCTGGCAATTTTATATGTAGGAGTTGAGGGCCAAGGAGAGGATCCTGAGTGCTCTACGTGAAAATTTGGTATTGGACCATGTGCAAAGGTGAGGTCAAAGTCTAAAGGTTCATTGTCAGGTAGTGTGGAATGACGTGGATTCGGGTATGTTCGCTGTCACGATAGCTTCGTTTCTCGCTAATGCATTGCGTATTTCGTATTACCATTGACAGTTCTTTAATCGTCCTGAATTCTCAGCGATGCTGCACAATTTTTAATGATCTTCGTTAACGGAAAAAACGAAAGCCGTGTTTCACTATCAACTGGCACGATAATCTTTCTTTTAATCACTCTAATCACTGCTTCCACAAAAAGCAAACAAAGGATGGGAATTATTGGCCCGTGGCGAGAGAAACGTGGCTTGTAATCCCTCCGTAAAACCAAACGAGAGGAATCATCGACTCGACGAGCGACAAATATTTTATTCCTGAAAGTGTATAGTCCTCGTATTTATACATTCCGCCGATGTATATTTTGTACATATTTACACTCGGCCGGAGTATTTGTACGAAAGCGGTTACACGGGAGGATCTTTAAATATTAAAAGAATATTTGCGCGTGCAACGAGCGATCGAATCATCCCGGCGTATCGCCGAGAGAGAAGGGATAAATAATAACGCAACCAGCGATCTTTATTATTTCTAATCGTTCGACGATGATTGCTGAATAAATGGCTACGATATTTTGAATCAACAGGGGAACGGCTCTACGCGAAAGCTCGCTGGAAGCACGAGCAAATATATACAATGTATACAACGATAAATGTCTGGCTGTGTTCAATGCGGCCTCCCGCTTAAAGTGTCACCGTCGAAATGTGCAAACACGCCGTGTCGTTTCTCGCTATTATAGTTTTGACTTACGAAATTACCCGAGCCCAACCGATACCCGGCAGTCGATCGACACGCGAGAAATTCCTTCTCCTCGTTATTGATCGACATTCTACATATGGAAAACACATGGAAGATTGAATGGAATTCAACTTATAACGTATACACGCGGCAAGGATAATTACGCGACTAAATACTCTGTTAGGCTATTATTGAATAAAAGATTTATATAACCGTTTGCAACATAGCGTCTACGGTATAGCATTTAAGCGCGATGATTCTCCTCTAAGTGCGTGATTCTCCTCTGCAGACAAATGTTCCCTTTTGCTTAAAGTATTGGGTTGTCGGGAAAGTGTCTTTCTTTTACGGACACGTCTTTTACGACGATGCATCTTTATACAAACACGAGATCTAATCTATCAAACGTTGTGATCTTTATCTTGATAGAACAAAATGGATCATACGTAATTCGATAAAATAATGTAAAACGGAAAATGTTGTGAATCCATTATTTCCTTATAAAACGAAAGAAACTTATCGGACGACCTAATACAACTGTTGAGAATTGTGAATCTTGTTAACCGAAATAAAGTTATAGAAACACTAAATTTACACTTGGAATTGATATTAGAATAATTATATATTTATTTTATGGACGATTTCTAAGATATCCATCGATACACACTTGCACGCGTCTCACCACTTTCTTCCATAGCCGACTGTTAACCGACTGAACTGTTTACATTCATCTGTTTTTCAGACGCCACGCACACACACACTTCCACACACTGATACTCACATACAAGTATCTCTACTACCCATCTAACCTAGTCCAGGACATAAAATTATACATATCTCAATAACAACATACTTTGTGTTTTAAAACGTTGTTCCACATTAATAGTTTATTGTCATCGTGACTTTATAGCTCAAGAAGAACCCACGATTCTAACACGCCCTGAAAAAATCACGACTCACCCTCTGAAAACACAAGCTCGAAACACAAACAGCCGAGAACCGATTACAAATTAAATCTCGTAACAACCGTTAGCGACAAACCGCCTCCAAAAATCCGACACCCTAATCCACCCCTAAGAACACTGTCCCAAAACGCGAACGTGCCACAAAATTAATTAGAAGCGAAAAGACCGTGTCCAGTCTCCATGAAGTAATAACCACGTAGAAATCTGAAAACCACGGATGGGACAAACGAATCAACCCCTTGAACGTTCTAGGGGGCGCGTGTCCTCTTTCAATCGGTTCGAAAGGAGCATGAAGTGCGGTGGCCATGGTTGTCGGGGGTTAAGCAGCTACACGGCGCCCAGCTGTGGCCCCATGGTGTCTGGTGTTGCGCACGGGATTTACCACGGGGGTGGTTTGACGTGCGCCTACCCCACGCTGCGCGCTTACCACCTGTTCCGCGGCTCCTCAAAAGGGGATTTGCTGGCTCGTTTGATCGCCCTATACGCGAGATGCCGCGATAAAACAAAAGCGACTAAGCTCGAGTGTTCGTAGCACCATAGGAGGGACAGCTTTGAGAAAGTTTCCAGCAAGTGGTTGCACGAGGATCGTTTTTTGCATGAAGTTTCTAGCTGATGTCTTTGCAGAGATTTCGGCGTTTCGAACGCTTCAACGAGTGAATGGCAATGTTTATAGTCGGTATAATGCGAATGTCGATGCGTTTTGTGGAGATTTAGGGGAGCAAGAATCTAGAGAATAAGCGTAATATATAGGAATAATACAGAGTATAATATATAATAATAATAAATAATAGGAAATTTTAATAATAAATGGGCATTCAATGATAATTTACCGGAGGAACCCCACAAACCAAATTGAATCCCAGTACCATTGTCAATTCAATTCGCTGTTCTATGATCCTACTGTTTGACGTTCAGTTGTATCGGATTACACACCATCACGGAATATTACGTCTCAGCCAATTATCTGTTTATCGGTACTTCCAGGTCTCTAGAAGATCGATCGATTTCGTCGACCCACCTTTGTGTGAATATGATATCCGCTAAGAGTTTTGATATAATTAAGTCCTCGTAATCGACTAAGTTTTTAATACCTACGAGGTATATTTCAGAAATTTTACGTGCCTTCTATAACGAATAAGATTTTCTTCTTGTAATCGTATCGACCACTATAGTAAATTATCAGTAAACTCCAGATATTTATGCGTTTATAGAAAATTAATTCGGTTACTATTGGATTTATCTTTCATTTCTGTGACGATTTCCGAAACCTCTGCACATCGAAAACTGTCTACAATTTGTTAGTTGACCCTCACCTGGAATATACCTGTATCATACTTATTGAAAGAAGACAACGTAAATTCCTGCGAGTTGTATCACGTGCACATATTCGTCGAATTCAGAGTCGAGGCTACAACTATGACCCTGTACTCCGTACGTTGCATACGTTAACACCGAAGGACCAGATAAAGGATGCTGCGTGTTTATTTAAAATCATCAATAATCATATTGACAGTCCTCTGTTATTTCAACCTGTTAATTTTCATGCTTGCTTATGTTCTTTACGCGATATTATAGTCTTCCGCGTTGGCTTATTCTCGAGCAATCTTGAATTTCGCGATCCCTTCGCCAGAATATGCAACTTTATAAATATTGGGTTGGCAACTAAGTGATTGCGGATTTTGTCATTACCGCCCAATGAAAAAGTCCGCAATCACTTAGTTGCCAAGCCAATAGTATCTCGGAAATCTTCGATCGAGCCGATCTCTTCTCTGAGTGTTGCAACGATCGGCGTTGCAATTATCCAACTCCTAACGCGTTATTGTAATTCATAAGTTTATTTATCCGTCTTTTCTTTCTTATATGCATATCTATACCTTTTTATTTTTTTATATTTCTTTTCGTTTTCTTCGCTGTGTAATACATCGTTGTAACTTCCTTCCTTCCTTGCACCATTTGTTAAATAAATGAACGAATAAAATGTAGAAATCTTCATTTAGATGTGTATACGTCGTTCATCGGATTCACGGACCGACCAATCGTAGAATTTATAGTTGGAGCTAACAGACAGCTTGTCATAATTCGATAGGAAGGTTGTAGAATATCGGAACAACTTTGTATCGATATTCCTCGCTGAGGTATATCGAATTAATAGTTTGTACATACGTTGTAAATCGAGGGCCTTGTGTTTCGAGCATACTCAAGGGGACGCCTATTGAAACTCGATAAAACATCGTCGAATATTGCCAATAGGCCAAACAATTTGATTATTGTATTTTGTTTGGCGAATACGTTGACAGATTTGTCATTTCGATCGAATTTATTCGCAACGATAAATTGTTGAAGCGATATCATAATCGGAATCGTCGTCAATCACTATACTCGAAATTTACAAAAATATTCCAAGTCGCCGAATTCATATAGTCGTAACAAAATTATTGGATATTACCAGACATTATTAATCTTCGATATGATAACGAAAGAACGAGAGAATATCGTGTACTTTACGTTGGACAGGACGATATGTCAAAAACGAGAAACTAAACTGGAGATACCAAGGTGCTAGGATTATTTGATTCAACAAAGAGACCATCTACTCACGTCGAATCAGAATTTCAGTCTTAACAGTAGAACTACCACACCGGCTAAATTGACTGGTTTTACAATTTTATTTTAAAATTCTCATTTCGTGTTATATTTTTTCCGCAATGATGTAATGACTTTCGCAACGATAACTAAAAGAACAATATAACGAATTTTATTTTGTTTTTTGTGTATTCAAACTGAAAATAATTTTGTATCGAGGCTACTTATAACGATAGCAGTCAAAATGATTGGTACTTGTCAAAGTGTAAAAGGGTGCTGCAATCTGTTTATCGAACCCCAATCGACCAGTTTCCTCGTTTTCTACAACTCGCCACACGTTTTTCAAATTTTTACCGCGTATCGTTCCATATGATGATATCAGCTATCAGGAAAATTCCGGATCGCTAACACTAGAAATACCACAGCAATCAAAATGATTGGTTCTACACTTTTACAAACGTGTCAACCCTCCTTTAGGAATCCCAGATGGATTAATAATACGAAAAATGTACTACATAACATGGAATTGCTTCTGTAAGAAGATAATAAATTAATAAATGTAAAAATATTCTACTATTACGTATCTTTTAAAGACCAGTCATTTTCACTGGTTTTGGTAAAAATGGCTTCGTGTTAACTATCGGTAGTTTTAGCGTTAAATGAAAAAACATATTGTACAAATGTTGAATTGTAGGCTGCGTTAATTACAGAACAAAATATATATATATACCGTACTATAACGAAACGATAAAAATAATGCGATAATCGACCTCAATAACTGGCAAGTATTTACACAATATGATCAAGTATGCACATTCATAAGTACAGACACTTTGGTCGATTTATACCAACAGAAGATATGTACATAGATATTACTAAAATATGTAAATTGACGACAGATTAATGACTAAAACAACACTTGTTGCCTTCTTATACAGACAAAAGATTATAAATTTAAATTGCTCTCCGAGTAGTTCAGCAATAGTGCACGAAAGCTAAATGGATGGTTCGTCGATGTACTCATCGGATTTAGATATCGATGCTTGAATTAATTGAGGTAAATCTTAGTATCAGTTTGCAAGGAAGTTCCTTATCTGGCCCGTGGCTTAGGAGTTAAACAAACTGCAGATAAGGAATTTAGTTTCAAATACTTAAAAAATGTTTCCGTAGGATCGAACACGTTGATTACGTTTCTGTATATTAATTTTATCGTATCATCGCAATCTACTACGCGTAAATCCATTTTGTACGATTTATGGTATCTTCTTTCTATGGTACTTTCTTTTATCCGCTCGTTTAGTTTAGACGCGCCTCGACAAACCCCCATCTTCTCCATCATCGAGTGTTAACAAACAAATCAAACTTCTACTTCTTCTAATCTTCGCGCAAGCTTACACGCATAGCCTATACACACATCGTAAAAACGAATATTCGTCGCAGAAAATCGTGAAACGGGATATCGTGAGTGCCATTTAAGGGTTCTCAACGAGGTCCATTTCGCGGAATCGGCACGTGGTCGGTTCACCAGGTACCGTGACGACGTTCTACCGTCCGTTTCTGCGCCATCTTTCGCGACTTCGGGGACATTGTATTCCCGTTCGGTGGAATTTTTCGTCACGGCGACACCTCGATCAATATTTGCGCAGCCGGGAGTGGAGACCACGTCACGCTCGACCTTCCGCGGCCATATGCGAACACGCGGCTGCATACGCGCGCCGGCTCGCGCGTGTAGAAGCGCGTACGCGAGCTTCGTTATGCACTTACTTCGCGATCCACACACCTTCTGCAACCATTACGTTTCGTAAAAAGGATCGTTGAAAGGAACGAAGTTTTCGAATGGTTAACCCGTGGTTTTACAGGCTATTACGGGTGAAAGTTCAAGGCGGTGTATTTCTTTATAACCGGAAAATCAACAACAAGTTAAAAGCAACTGTCAATAGCTCGTTAAGCGAGCGGAATTAAACGTTTTATCATCGTTCGATATGAGACGAAGAGTGAAGAATGTTTTCGCGCTGATTGTAAGGAACAACATTGCCATGGAATATATTATCACAGGGAAGATACGAGGGACGAGATACTAATGGGGTGAAATTTCACTGATGATAGTCTTTAAGCCTTTACGTTAATAGAATTAACATATTAATAAAAACATGAAATTGTATGGCATTGTTAATTTTGTTCGTATATACGAGATTACGTATTTATTTCGTGTAACTACGAATTGCAAAGATAATCGTGTTTGAAAGTAATTTACTAATTACCAATATTTGTGTTCTTTTTGTTGGGACAAGGGAAGTGGGACACGAGATATCTTATAATCGGGTAGCGATACGTTAATTATTGACAATTTAATTTTGTAACAATTTATATCGCTGTATATAAATAAAAGATAAATGTTACGTTATTGGCGATAAAAATACCCGAAGAAAGAAACAAACATCAAGTTGCTAAAACGTGAAAAGAATCGTTGCAGCTCGTAAACAAGGTCCTAACCATAAGTAAACTGACAGAAAATTATCTGTTATGAATCAGCATCCTAATTAAACCTCTAAAACAATTGAAGATTCCATTTAATTACCATGACTGTCGCAAATATGAGCAGATAATGAGAGATAATACGAAAGATCGACGAGGATTCTGATGATTCATGTTGTTTTATTTCCTCGGTAAATTATAACATTTGGACAGTAACGAAGATTCGAACAAAATACGTAGTGATTACAGAGGCGATTACGAAATTTATTAAATTTTTATGCACCAGGTATATTATATTTGCATAATAGAATCATCAATGCCTGAATAAAATCATAATTAATTAGCTCGTCCGCGTTCTTGTTTGTTCATAAATAACCGGAAATTATTGAAACTCGTAAATTGAAGCATTTCGATAATTTTTAAAGCACTCATTTCACATTGCGTTAACTTTTTAACATCGTTCTATATCAACGTATCGATAAAGTAAATCATCATGCAATAAAATAATTGCGTACACAATTTATAACAGCGCGGTCGGCAAATAAATTTTCCCCGTTTAAGTCAACGAAAATCCTGCGCATTTTTAATCCAACCGCCGCTCTCCCGTTTCCTCTGCCCGTGGTCCCGAAATATCCTGGCAAATATTAGTTCGACTCATAATTATCAGCGATAACTTAATGAAAATCGTGCTCCCTGTAATTACAGATTCTCTCGCGATTCGTCGATAAAAATCGTGTATAATCGCGATTAAAAATTCAATCCAATCGTTAACAATCATTAATTAAGGTAACCGCTCGCGTATCCTCCATTTTTATACCATATACGTAATTATCGACGTGTCTCGATCTATTTAATTTCCTAATGAGCTTTCTTTGCCTTTGAACTCGAGCAGTTCTTTCCAACTTCGAAGTTAATAAATTCTCGCAAGAATATCTCCAACCGTGTAAAATTCGAATGCTTTGTCTATCAAGTTCCAAATCGTGGAAACTTGGAAGAATAATCACCGCACAAAATTCTACGGCACAAAAATTCCAACTAACTTCTCGTTATTTGCCGGGGACTCGAATTCGTCGCCTCTGCAGATTACGATTAAATTCTGTTGCTATCGAAATAATTATGGATTATTTCCCGCAACTCAGGATTAAATTCTAGACAAGATTTTCGGTTTTAGAGACATCTCGCCTTTAAACCGTCTCGTGCACACACGTAGCCGGCAACGTGAAATTTTCGAACAATGGACGAACCTTCGAGAAGGATGGTCGATTCCAAGGACAGTTTCCCGGAAGTGTAGATCTCCGTTGTCGCGACACTCGCTAAAAGAAGAAATAGATCGGTGGTCTAAGCAGAACAACGGGGTTCGCGTGTTTGCCGCGCGAGTTATTTCTACTTTAACGACGTCCAATCGTGCGACGAGAACACCTCGGTCCTTGGCCACGCTAAACGCTCGTAATGAGTGATTATCTTGGTTAGCCTGGTTAACACGCGGTCCCAAGGTAGCTGCGAGCGTGCAACGTTTATTTGTTCGCCGCGACACGTGCCCGAACACAACCGGATACCTCGCCACTTACGCAATTGCGTGCACAGAGAGGACGATCTAACGGTTCTGTGGGCTCGCGAGTCATCCTCGTGAACCATGTTGCTCGTGATTCTCGCAGAATCTAAACCTTTCTACCTTCGTTTATCTTTGTCTTCCTTTATTTCTCTCCTCCAAAGAATCTGTATTCCATTTTTGGATTGTGCGATGGTTTTCAGACGATTGGAAGACGACGTGAAAGTAGACAAGCCTCGTCCATTCGTGAACTTTTTCATTGGCTACGTAGGTACGTAATTGATGTTCGATTCTCGAGGAATAAATGATCTAACAAATAACATTGCATAAATTCGCTCATCACAAGAGAGCGAATTTACGAAATAACAATATTTGTTGCGTCGTCATTTCACTCGGATTTTCAATTTACAAAGTTGATCAGTGCGACGGTTGTACGGCCGAATCGTACGAAATTCTGTTACTCGAGAAACCTTGGTAGTAGGTTGTCCGAAAAGTTTCTTTCGTTTTATAAGCAAATAATAGACGCACAATGTTTCTTTGTTTTATATCAGTTTATTGAATTACGCACGAAAATAATAATAGAAATAGAACGAAATGGATCATACCTAATTCATAATAAAATAATATAAAACAGAAATTGTTCTTCATCTATTATCACCTTATGAAACGAAAGAAACTTTTCGGACAACCTAATATATAAAGATGAGAACTAAAACTGAGATAACTCGGAACATAGAGGATTGCGTTATCTTTTAAATTTCTCTATGGCGCATCGATCGATGAAAGTTGCGAATGCTGCGAAGGAAATCAGAAGCTACGAATCGTAAATTTTGTGTCGCGATCCGAGCTATGACGGTCGTACGACGTTTAGTACGGATTTAACCTCCGCTCTGCTGAAACACGAATGCACGACGAATGACAGAACTGGAAGACGCAATACCGTATTCGTTGGTGTATATACGCGACTTGTTAAATTGTCAGCAGCGCGTTAGAAACGTTACACAGCGCCTTGTCGTCGGCGCAACAGTTACAAACCGGCGGTGTGTTCTAGTCGGGCAAACAACAGTTCCGTTGTTCCGGCGACGTTATTGCGACTGTACGCGCATCAAAGCAACCATTTGAACAATGTTCCAAATCGTCGTTAAGACACGCCATGTTAAATATCGCTGAGCGTCAACAGTAATTGCCGCGGTTCTCCACGTCGCCGATTTGTACAACCCTCCTCGTCGTGACAGCGGAAATCAAACGGAGAGCATCCGCGTTTACGATCCTTCCACGCGTGTACAACGTATACGCGAGACACAGTGTTAGCCCAGTGTTCTCTTATTCTGTCAATCGTTTGGCGAGGGAATTCGACATGGATTGCTTGAGAAACAGAATAGGAGGGCGAAGGGGTGAACGTTGAAAGACATTGGAAGTTTGTCAGAGAAGAAAGTGAGAGGAGAGACGATCGAGTATCTGTTATGCAAGGAATTTTCTAGCAAATAGAAATTTCTCGAAGCAACGTTGAAAATAGTCGAGTAGCCATAACGATGGAAGAGATTGCGCGAAGGTTCTCACCATCTCCGTGTAAGAACAAACGTCGTTCTTGATCATAAATCTTTCTAACTTACGAATAATCTGGAAATTTTTGAAGCTTCCACGATGTGGTAATTATAAATTCGGGAACAACAAGCAGTTCGGTCTCGTTGCATTCTGCGAGTCGATCAAGAACATTCTTCCTCAATTTTCCTCCTTGCGATTATTTGGAATTTATATTTCTGTGGATGGATATCACCGCGCTTATTTAAACGAATATTTGTCGATTGATTCATAAGCAAAGAGCAGAACATTGTCTGAAATTATTCCTTATCCTATGGCATATTAAGGAAAAGAAGAAAAAAGATCGATGTCGAAAGGCGAAACGCGTGTTCTAGGGTGAGCGTGCGACCCGATTTTAGCAAACGCTCGCGAAACGCTTTGTATTAGCCCTGCACATATAGACACGCTGATTCCGCGCGAAACAGAAGTTTGATGACAAAATATTTGTCGTTCAAACAGCCGACCAGGTCCTGCGAGTCCCTCGCGTCACGCGTTCCACTCGCGATTCCGATCTCTTCATCGAATTAAGTGGCGCGTCCCCGAATCAGCCGTGACCTACCTCAACGTCCAGCTGTTGCTACTCAGACGACGCGCGTCTGCCACGATATAATTGAATTCTTTCTTGTTTGGTGGCCGGTTCGACAGTGTCGAAAGGAATTGTTAACTGGGTCGGTGTGGATGATAGATCGATATCAAGACGTGCGATTTTCAGCTTGGTCAATTAGGTATTTATAGAACTTGTTTGTTTATTGGTGTTAATAAATGTTGTAGTATGGTGGACGAGGAGCCTGGGGGGTGTCGTGCGAATTATAAACAAGCGTTTGTTGAGAATGTGCGTGGTGGGGCCGAGACAAAAGGTACGGGGCTAGGACAAAAGACAAGGAGTTGCTAAGGGACATAAACGAATTAATGCGAAGAGAGTGCGAATTGCGTTGTCGAGAGAGTGTTGCCAGCGTTGTCGAGAGATAGTTGAATCCGTGGTAACGAGAGTTGCTAATTAATTATCTAGTTGTCTTAATTATGATACGTTATTGCGATTGGTTCACGTTAAACAACCATCGTTTCATGTCTAATCAACATCTGTTTAATCCATTTATTGTAAATAAATTAATTGTAGTCCAAGATACTACAATATCGATGTATTCGTCGATTCGTACATGCTTTACTCGGTTCTAAGTATCTAAGAGTGGTAGAAATACATTGAGAGATAATGCAAGAATGGGAAGAAGAGGAATGCGGATTATATTATTCGATATAATCATTCGCAACGTTTGTACGAATTAGTAACGATATCTGGAAAATAAATTCGTAACTACTGGTTTGCGAATTTGCAAATCATCGCGGATAATTTACCGCGATCTTAAGATTCCCTAGGTAGAATTCTGCTGACCAGAAGATAGATATTCGTGAAACTACACGTCCCAGTGTATTGTAAATCCACATTTTCTATCGCGACTCGTCCGTGTTACTCAACGTTGCCAGCCCACGGGCAAAATCTTGCGCCGTCCACTTATATAACTTATATTGATGCATTAACGTCTCCAAGGACGTACGATTCTGTGTGCTCTTTACTTCGAAGCTTGTACAAGGCGGACAGCCTTTGATCGCTTATTGGCGAAGATAGTAAAACGGAAAATCCGTGGTTGAAGTCTGACAAACAGAATCGCTTCTTTCGTTTTAAAAACGAATTTTAAGGTGGAAATTCATATTCATTGTTAATATTTTGAAGAAATTTATCGAGATCGAGGAGAGAAGATTTTTACGAACGACGTCTCAGAGATTTTGAGATTCCAGTTGAAGATCACAGGCGGATAATATAAGTCGCAGTTCCTATTTTTTGAAATATTTGAAAAATTGAAAGTTGAAAGTTAAATCGATAAAAACGTATTTATCGCATTTTCCTCCTGTGATTTTTATTCCATAGAAATATTTCGAACGTAATTTTATTTGTTCTCATAGCTACAATTCGTCATTTCTGGGACGCACACAGAGAAACATTTTTGAGAGTAACTGTAACTCGAATGTTCGACGGTCTGCTCAATTAGCACGTCCTATTCTCGCGTGCATAATTTTATCGTCCTTCTCGAAGACAAGACTGATGTTTCTCTTTTTTATTTCTTCGTGTCGACGACGACACTTTATTACCGATCTTACAAAGAATTATCGAACGTTTCGTACCAAACATCTTTTCCATTATTACAAAATATTCCATAAATCATGAATTGCGACGAATGTGTTGGAGAAACTAATAATAGAGAAAATAATAATCATATTAATTTTCCTTCATTCGAGTTATGTAACAAGCTACGTTCAACAAATATCACACCTCATAAATTTTCGTACTTTTCCATCTAAATCCCTTCTTTAAAATATTTTAATTAATGGATTTTCAAGAAAATCTAGGATCTTATAAATCTCCATATATCTCTGGCCGAATCTGGTCTTTAAAAAAATTTGGATTATTCAATTTTCAAGAAAATCGCGAATCTCTCTCGCGTCTTCCTACCCAAATACGTGCTTTCTCGAAAAATTCTAATTGACAAAATTTTCAAGAAATCCAACGTTTCCTATCCACTCGGCTACCAAATAAAAGATTTCTCCGTCTACTCTCCGGTTTTCCATTCCCACGATGTCCACGATCGGTAGCCAAGCAATGCCATAACAGCCAGCAGTTCTCCGAAAGAAAAGAATCAAAAGCCCAGGCTCGAATAAAATAATAAAGTTGTAGCCGCGTAGACGTATCGTCTCCTTTTTCCACCGTTATTTTTCTTCCTTGCGTTTCTTGTTCTTTTTCCTTTTTTTTTTTTTTCCTTCCATGCCGGACACGTCGTACGATTTTACTCCGGCGAGGTGGCTCGCTACGCGAGGTAGTTCTCTACTTGTTAGCACTTAATTAACTACCACCGGCTCGACCAGTCGACGACGTCCAGACGAGAAATTCCTTCTTTCTCCGATCCATCGACCGACGACGGAATATTCTCTCTTCTCTAGCCTGTGCGGCCCGTCTGTCTTTCTTTTTCCTTCGTTGGTAAGCCGCCATCTTTGTTCGTCGTTGAAAACATCGACGCCTCCGCGTACACAAGGCCCCGAGCCTCGCTTTTCCAGGAATCTTCTCTCGCTGGAATATTAATGAAATATTAATGTCGCCGTCTACTCCTTTCGTAACCGTGCACGCGAAAACACGGCGAACCAATGGGCAAAGTTCAACGGACGTGCGCACACGATTCCTGGAAGCCGATGCATTTTTCCATATCGTTTCGTTCATTCTACTTTAACTTAGGTGCGATGCGTTCACGTTGATCAAGGTACGAGAGAATTTTTGGAATAAAACGCGTTTCCTCGAATCGCTGTGATAAAGTACTTTCGAGAAATTGTGCGGTTCCTGGATTTTGTTCTTCGTGAGATCTCGTTGAATCTCGACGAAGATTCGAAGAGTTTGTGCCAAGTTTCATCTCGAACGATTGTACATTATCAAAACGATATTCATAAACGCGTAGAAATCCGCGATACAGTCGATCGTTGATATTACGCGCAACACGTCATCTGTCGGTCCACCCCCAATTCGTCTCACCAAATTACAACCTGTTAAACGATCGAGCTTAGCCTCATTATCCATGGGGAGCAAAACGGGTGGAGATACTAACGGGGTTAAAAAGATGGGGACGGTGGACGCGTTGGATAAAAAGTCGACTTTGGAGGGTCGACTGGGTTCCGTTCACGCGGAACTCTCGTGTCGGGGATGATTTCCGTGGCGCGACTTCGTGAGTGGGCCCCTAACTCGTCCCGTTCCTTTGTTTTCGAGGAGCCAGCGATAATTCCGCCATGAATTTTAATTCGACGCTGCTCGAAGCGTTCATGAATTTTAATTCGCCTCTTTTCGCTCGCCACCGCCCCTCGTGCCGCCCTCCTTCGCAACTGCTGTCTTCGTTTTCGGTTTCAGGCAGGGGAAAAGAAGCGTGGAGAAGCAGCAAAGGGTGGCGAACACCCCTAACGACACTCGCGACGCGTCTCGACTCGTTCGCAGGTTCGTAGGCGAATGTGAAAACGTTACGGGGCTCGAGGGTTCCTTCGAGTTGTCTGCCACGTGAGAAATGGACGCGTGAGTGGAAGAAAGAGGAAGATCGATTCCCGGTCGAATCCGAGTGAATCGTGTGGAAAGGAAAGTCGTCTTGTAGTGGAAAAGTAGGATTTTATTTTTGGTGTTTGGCCAGATGCAAATGAAGATAAATTGCGGTGAAGCGTGGGAAATTCGTCGTTTCTGGATTTTTAAATACTTCTTTGAGGGAAGGTTAACATAATCAAAGAATACCGCGTCGTTCGTGTGCTGTGTGTAAGTGTAGCGGCACATGAATCAGAGGGCAATTCAAATCATGTTGTTGTTTTGCCTCGGAGTATCAAGATCGTTAGGATACACGTAATGTAAGAATAAACAAACTCCAGGCAAAGCAATGTCGCTGCTACGTGCAACCGTCGAACAAAGGCGAATTTGAATCTTCCGATCGTCTCCCGACCAGTATAAATAAACGGACGCGAGCGAAACAGTTATTAGCAGTTATTATACGAGTTATACGAGTTATCGATTAATATCTCCGAGTTATCTGCGAGCGATTACACTGTATTTGCGAATACGTTTGTACGAGCGACTTTGGACACTGTCTATAATTATTTATAATTTATTTCAAATATATTTGACGGGTTGCAACAGCAAGTTCTCGTTACCGTTTTATCAATCCTCTACAATTCCACCACATAAATCATTTTTAATTAAGCTTATTAAGCCCGGAAACTTCCTCTAAAATAATAGACAATAGACAAATTTATTGATTGCGTCAAATGTAAATCAAGATCCAATTACTAACGTATCGCCTACAATATTCAAACGTTGTAACAATTCCTACACCCAGGTATGATATCTCCATTAAAATCATTATACATCATATTCCTGTAACAGTTTATTTCAGCGTATTCTCGTTAAAACTACGTTATACACAAACAAACCGCGAGCCACCACAAATCTCGCTTTTCCGCAGGACCGTTCGAAGCAAAACCGCACGAGCCGAAAACAAGCGTTTCATGGACCCGTCCACGAAATTATCACCGTGCAACCCCCACCGCGACCGTAAAAGGGACGCACGTGATATCGAAGGAGCCGGGCGACAAATCGTTATTCAAATCCCCAAGCTAAATTCCGGCCTAGCCGAGCAATATGTAGCATTTAACAGGCATTATTCGCGACCCTTGATCGCAACGGGGTTACCGATGCCAAGGATCCGCGCCAGGGGGTGTGTCGGGCCAGTGTTCGCCCGTAATCGCACGTACAACCGCGCACAATACTCGGAAACAGGGTGCAGGCTACCCTTCCTTCGCCACCCTCGCCACCATTTCCAGGAGGGCGCTAAGCTTCCCTGTCGCTCAGGATTACCGACTCTGATTTGCTGGTCGAACGTATCGCTCGTTTCTGCGTCCGGGACCCGGCCACAGCCACCCCCTGGGGCCACTTGGACGGAAAGACTGCGCCACCCCGTTTGTCTACTCCGTGACAACCCCTCGTCGCTTTCGCGGCCACGATACTTGCTACGATGACGACTGTGTATAGTTGAAACGGAGACTGCTACGTGGGGTGGTTTTTATTGGGTTCTTTTCTCGAGATTCAGCTCGTTCGTTGTTTTGTTCGGTTCGATGGTGTGCGCGCAACGGGTCGATTGGGGTTAATCGCGTGATACAGAAACCGAGGTTTTTAGATTTCGGCTGATAGATAGCGAGGTGGCGACGAGTCGCGATGTATTTATTCGGCTACCGTGTTGGGTGCATTCGTTTTTTTGGGATCTTCCGCGAGTGTTTTTCTTGGTTTCCCTTTTAATTAGTTCATTTCTTGAAGATTGTGTGTTGTTTCTGTGAATTATCAGTTATGCATCATTTCGTTTTCGCTGTAAATAAAGTAGGTTTCCTAGGAAATGCAATTTTATTGCGCTACAGACTTGCTACATCGTAGCTGTTTGAAGGGTTATGTGTGTTTCGCTCATTGCTGAATTTTATATTATTTTTTCTTTATTCTCTGTCGTTGTTGCCTTTGCAAGATCTCTTTAGATAGATTGGTCGAATACGAGATGAAATATATTATCTTTCGCAGGCGCAAGTAATCGTCGGTCATGAAATATCAGCGAGCAAGCGGATACAAGCTTCGTGTGAAACACGATGGAACCTAGGTTTATTGGTCGCTCGAACGAATACACTGACGGTATTCGCGAATAATCGCACAAAATCACAAATGAATGTGGAAAATCCACTAACACGAAGAAGCTTCAGACAACACAATCTATATCCATCCGTCCATCAAAGAATCTACATAGTAGCAAATATTCATAGAAAGCGCATAAAAATTCATATCCACACTCTAGTCCATACACAATACCATCAAATCCCCCAAAAACCTATCCTACGAAAATAAAAATATAAAAGAGAAAAACGAAACGTTCAACATCGAAAAACCCAGAGAGAAATGAAAATACAAAGTGTCGACGTTCGTCCCTCGATACCTACAGCGTGGAAACGAAGGCGTGAATAATGGCCAGGCGACAGGAAAATGTATCAATGGGAGCACTCGAATTCTGATGTAAAACCGCAGCTTGTCCTGACAGCGAATTACTCGCAGCTTTCGTATCGACGCGTGTTGCGCGCGCGTGAAGCAACGAAAAGCAGGCAGCGGGGATCCCCGCGTGGCCGGTCGAGGGTCCTCGATGTCACCGTTACAGAGACGTTACTTTCGTCTCTCGATCGGACTCGAAGCGTTTTCCAGACACATGGTATCCGGCGGTCCCTCGAGTGTCTCCAGCTTTTCCACGTTTTCGTTCGTTTCACGCGTTGGTTACACGCGTCTGATTGCGGTCTTCGCACCATTGCTGCGTCTTTACAGTTGCATTTTTAAATATCGACCCGCAGTCACCACGTTCATCGACCGTATTTAATGCGAACAAATGATACTTTAACCCTAGTTTCAATTTTTTTACGAGATTCATTCATCAAGAAGTATCATTCTCGTCGCGGTATTAGGTCGTCCGAAAAGTGTCTTTCTTTCGCAAACGTGTTTCTTACAACGGTGCATCTTTGTACAAACGAGAAACCAAGTCTGTAAAACGTCACGGTGTTTATCTCGGCGGAACAAAATGGATCGTACGTGATTCGACAAAATAATATAAAACAAAAAACGTTGTTTATTTCCTCATAAAACGGAAGAAACTTTTCAACGTTCTCTTTCAATCGTTGCAGAGAATTTCTAGTTCACCGATGACCACCGTGGCAGTCGTCGTGTTAGCAACGAACCACAAACAGGAAGACGCGGCTATGTACGAAGCGACGACGCAGAAAGTAGTTAGATGACAGCGCTATAAGGAAGAGGCACAAGGCGATGGATGATGGTAAACGAAGGAAGAAGATAGCAGCAGAGTCTGACGCGAGCAGAGCCCGCAAACTTTCCCACAGAGTCTCGAGGGTAGAGTTTCAGTCGCATTAGACTGGTAAATTCCGAATCCATCTTTCTACCGTGAGGAACAGCCTCACCCTTGCCAACGAAGACTTGGAAACTCCTTTTCCATCCCTCTCCTTCGCCCATTTCTCGTCCAGCCTCAAAGAGGTGGGTTCTTCGAGACTTGGAAGAGCAATATAACAAGAGGGACCAAGCAAGGGTATCGAGGAGGGTTGGAACGGGGGGTGTAAGAGCTTGGGACGGGCAAGGGACGGGAGTTTTATTAATTTCGAAAGTTCCGAAACTGATAATTAGATCCCTACGGAGCCGGCCCGCCAAAGGCGAAGAAACTCAATTTCTGGGTCGGCACGGTTTTACGTTTAATTTTCTTTAATGTCGCTTCCTTGTCGCTTCCGGCTATTCTACTTCCGTTTCCTTCTTCCCGTTGCTTCCTGGTGTTATTGTATCCTTGCGGCACAGATAAAGGGAAAGAAGGCGGTGTAAGTAGTTTCTGCGAAGCTTATTGGAAAATCGCGCGTATTTCTTCATCGTTTCTTGTTGTTTCTTCGGTTTTCTTTGCAGCGAAGATATCGAGTTTGTTAAATATGATTGGAGCGCCATTGAGGTAATAACAGAAACAATGAATTTCATAGCAGCTTTTGTAATAAGCTGGCTCGGGTTTCTTGTTCGATACGAAGAAATATATAACATACTTTTGGTTGGAAAATTTCTCGAAATCGACTGTATCGTTCGATTACAACGATTGCAAATTTGCGTTAAAATATTTAATTTTATATATATATGTAAACTCCCTAGAGAGTTCAAGGGTGATTAGGACTTTCTCTGTTTCACGGACAGCACGACTTTCTTTGTTTCACGAACAGACCGACTTTCCTTCTGTTTTACGGACAGCCATTTTCAGAGACGCTCATTTCCCAAACGGGCGGACAGAGAGCAACATCAGAGATAGACAAGACCGTAGTAGAAAAAGTAATTGTTCAAAACATTGAAGATCGACGAAGAAAGATCGGTAGCTCAGGACGTTGGAAATCGATTCTCGATTTTCAAGTAGACACTGTACAAAACTTGTTATTTATTGTTTACCGTTATTAATTGGTTGCTGTTTATTTAATTATTACTGTTATTAATCGTTGTTCATTATTAATCGTTATTTTGAATTACCACGTGATAAACGATCTTACATATATTGTTACGTCGCGTGGGACATCTGCACGCCATTCCTCGCTACCTGGCAGCCACCGACCAACCTACAGTGTTCTCGATTCTCAATGGACCCACGGACCCACCATAAGACGCTAACTTTCAGCTTCATTGTTTCCGCACATGCTTGCCAGTCAAATTGCATGTCTGGAGAATTCTCTAATTCTAGAAGTATTTTCAGTTTATGGCTGGGTCTTGGAAAAGTCCTTGAGTTTATTAGGCGCTCTTAAGAATCACGGAGAAAGCGGACAGTCACCAGATGGGAAAAGCTAACACATGTCCATCGGAAAAGGCTGTTTCTTTCGTCAGGAGCAAAGTCCACCCCCGCTCTACGTTGGTGGGAGACTTCTGCATATCTTGTTCATCAGAATGGGTCATAACCAATCGGCATCGCTGATCGTTACCCTCACTTCCTGGACGAAAAGTGTGAACAACGAATCCGCGTTCTTCGGTCAAAGGGCACACCCACACCAAGCTTTCCTCCGAGACACCTTAAGGGAAGTCCAGCTCTCTCGAGCAAGTGCTCAAGCAGTCATCAACAGTTCTACACTTTTTCGAGCAAGTGGTCAAGCAGTCAACATCACGCAATTCTCGGTCAAGTGATCACCAACTCTCGATCAAGTCGTCAAGTCGTCAATAAGTGTTCGGTCGATCTCCCGCGAATAGAGTCTGTCGATATCATCATACGAAACGACACGCAAAAGGTCTTACGTCGTACTAACTCGTCGCTGTACGGTAAAACATTCACTTTTGTATAACACCGAAGTTGTTGGATCGATTAAATATATAGTAACCTGTTAATCGCAGCGTTCTTTCAATTAATCACCCTTATTATCCCACAAGAAATAAGGGATCGTACGATTCGTGGCGTCGATTAGTCAATCGTAACGGGAATTTACGTTGGCGCGCTTCTTCGAGATCGCGTCTCCCCGCGAACGTGCGAAAATTCATATATAAGTATCTTTGTATGTATAACTTTAAGCGAAGCTTATCGATAGGCTTCACGATATAAAGTGTAAAACACAAAGTAAAATTAAGTAAAAGTTTGCAAGTTGAAAAACGTTAAAACGAAGTACAAGAGCAGAGATAATGATCGAAAATTGTGTGAAAATGACGGTGAAAGCGTCGGTCGTTTCTTCGTATAATTTTGAAATAGCGAGAAGGTGGCACGTCGCTTTGTCCTGTCGTGAAAATTGCGTAGCACGACGCTACTTTCCCTTCCTACGTTTAAGCACACACAACGTGTGCAACGTCAAACACGAGGTCCCTCGCGGCGACTAATAAGCAACTGTATTCTTAACCTATTTGCATATGTCGCTGGAGCAGCAGCACGAATCAGATTTCACTGCGAAATTGATCACGGTCGTTAGCGTGTTGACTGCCGCGGCAATTATCGACCCTCGTCGAACTTAATTGCATTACGTCCCACACTTTTGTTATAAATAAACTCTGCTACTATCTCGTTAAGTTTCAAACGCTCAATTTTTCCCATTGACGTTTTCCAAACCTCATCCGCATATCCCATCGAGAAACTTCAAATTTTTTACATTAGCGATAATGAAATATAGAACAGTTGGAAAATTCGAAGGCTCGATGTTTCGCCCGATTTTTCCCAAAATCCATCCATACACCACCAGCAACAAAATACTCTCGGTACTTGAATAAAAATATTCCCAAACTCGGGCGCTCAATATTTTCTTCTATTTTTCGTTCAACTTTTCGCAGAACGAACCTACGCGTTCATCAAAGGAAACTGCAATTTATTATATTTCTGAGAATCGAATAGAACAGTTTCAAAATTCGGATTTTCCTCGAATTCAGCTCGTAGAATTCCTCAAAGAAAATAAGAAATTCAACTTCTAGCGGTAAGATAAGACAGTTGGAAAATTCGAACGTCGGATTTTCCTCGAATTTAACTTACTGATTCTTAACATAATCGCCCGAAGGAAATTAAAAACGAAGCTATTTCTTGTCCTTCTTCGCGAGGTGTCACGTACGTCGTAAGAATTCAATACACGCACAAAACGCTGTCGAAAGCCTACCCTTGCTCTCTTTTTTCATCCCTCGTCCCTCTGATTTCTGTCAGGGCCGTCCGGCAGTGAACACAATCAGACGTCGCGTAGCTGTATTCGGTATATCGCGAATGTTGACTCGGAGTATATTTGTCCAGCAATGGAAGAGCGTCGGTGCTGGTGGTCGAGGGAGGGTGGTGGCTCGATTCAAATATTGTGCCGCTTCGTTCGGCGCCGCGACGATCATAGACGCATTATTCCAGCGCCGTGAAACACGGCTGCCGCGCGTCCAAAGGTGGACGAGCTTTCGCGAAATCAAAAATCGAGATACGAAAATACTGGAGCGTGGGGTTGGAGGATCGATGTACACTCTCGTGATCTCGAAACCGAGCAGGAATTAGTTGGATGGTGCTCGGTACCACTCTCTGTGATTTTTCGATCAACTGTGATTCCTTTTTACTTCAGACTTTTTACGCGAAGAAGATTTATTCACGATCTTAACGTTTTGTATTACACGGAATTACTTCGTTTTACGATAATTTAGGTAAACACGACGATTGTTAATCAACTTCTGTTAAAATGAACCTATCGATCGAATTAAATTCTTTTTCATATTCTCTCGTCAATATTTGACGAATATTAATAGTTGTTATTCTACTGGTGCTAGAACAACACCGCTAATCGGACAAAAATCTACATAAAGGCAAGAGCAATTGTTGCAATTTATTTTCTTCCATTCGATTCGTACAATTTTCTGTTCGCTCGGATAAGACATATCGCTAAGAAACCTTAATAATAATTATTATAAAATGTGGCTAATGAGCCAGGAAAATTAACGAAAGCCAGGAAAATAATTCGCTTACAAATCGCACAAAATCCTGATAACAGATAAATGTGCACAAATAACTGAAAGGTTACTTTATACCAATGAAAAGATGTTTTGCTAATTTCGTCACATCTTGCACAATGGAATGGCGAAGAATATATGTTTATTGAACGATATTCAAGAGTGGATGTTTCTTTAGAGAAGGCAGAGATAGGAGAATAACAGCAAACAGAGTAGCTACTCGTCGAGCGTCGAATTACGATTGTCAATAGGTGGCCGTTCGTAATTACACACCCGTTAGAGAAGCTGGCGAGCGAGGCGGCCGAGAAGCAGATATCACTTGGCGAATCAATAAAACGTGTTTGGCTCAGTCAAACTGCGTGTCATCGCGTATCCATCTCGAACGCCAAACAAGTACACTGGCTATCATTTATCTCGATAATTATATGACCACTGATTACCGGTTCATTTTCTAGTAAATATTTGGCCGCCTCGAAACGGGATACCCTGCCTCTCTGCCGTATCCAACCCTGGGAAATATAGCGAATCTTAGCCAAACGATCGGCCATCTATTTGTTTCTAATACAAAACTTTCGATCGAAATCTTCGATAATCGTCGTTTTAACACTAAACCTACCGACACTTTGTGTATACCTGTTCCTACCTATCCGTGTCCGGTCAAAGCAAATTAGAAGAAAATACCAAAAAAAATATATTGTATGCATGTTTTATGAAAAGTCAGAAATTATGAAGCGATATGATAACGTTTAACCCTTTCGCTTCGGCAGTCCAATCCGCCTAAGCGCTCTCCCTGTACGGAGACGCGCGCTACGAATGCGCACAGTGGCGTGATTGTTGTATAAATGTTTTCCTTAAGTCTTAAATAACAACTGTGCTGAATAAAACAATAATAAAACGATCTTTGCTCCAATATGATAAGTATAATCTACATCTTTAATATGAAAAGGCTTAGAAAATTACAGGTAATATATTACGTATTTACATATTTACGATAAAATGTTTAATGTAATTAATTACGAAAAGTAAATTAGATGATATATTAATATGTAAGGATTAGTAACATCATTCTGAATGATATATTTTGAAACATAATGAAGGATCTATACGTAAGCCAACATTGCAATCTTTACACTCATATCGTGATATATGGGGTGCCGATCGTCGCGTGGTCGCCGCCTATAAGCGGCACCCGAAGCGGAAGGGTTAAATATGCTTAAATTTGTGTAGAAGTTTGAAAGCGGTCAATTTGGTCAGCAGTGGTAGGCTTAGTGTTAAGGATTTCAAGAAAATTTCGAGACAAATCTGTCTGCTTTGGATTCTAATCTCCGCCAGATGATCGTACGACAGCTTTCTTACAAATATTTTAACATTTTGACTGCCACGTTGCTCTTGAACTTACAGTTGTAAAAATTGAATGAAAATTGACAGTTAGGGCATTTTGAACATAACCGATAAATAGAAGATACTTTGAAATAAAAATTGCCCCATTGAACGACTAAACATTTTTATTAGAACATCAATAAAAAAAAAAGATCTTGCATCTAATAGGTGCACTGTGTTTGCATCCATATCTTTGAGGAGTAATCTACGAATATTATTATAAACACAGCTTAAAAAATAATCGTAAATGCTGCTTTATAATCATATAATTGAAGTTAGAAGTGTGAACGTACCTTACTATTATATATAGAATGAGCAAATACCGTTTACCAATATCTTCTACACGTTTCGACAATATATTCTGCACGTTTTGCTTACGAGGAAATAACGAATGCGAATGGTTCGTTGAAATAAACGAAGCCTTGTTATAATAAGTCGCTATCAACTGTTATCAAGGCGTCACGGTGGTCACCCGTGACCACCAATAAGATAAACGGTCCATTGGGGAAGAATGTTGTCTTACATCATCAATTTATTATTATTTTCCCATTATATGCTTTGAATAATAAAAATACTGTCGTGGCGTCCTGGGCGAAACACGTGATTTCGGCGTGGCAGTCAAAATGTTAACAATGAAAAGCCACGAATGTACAGAGGATGGTTGAAAGAAACAAGAGAAAATCGAAAGTACAGATATACAAGTGAAACATTGGAAAATAGGTGGTGAAATGCATTGTAAAGAGATTCGGACTCGACACGGATGTATAGTATGCCCCTTGTGTGTTTAACGTTGTAAATCGAGCAAGATACACAAAGTTTGAAACGCTAGATTCTCGAATTAAGCTACATGGATAAACGGAGCAGCTTGTTTCGAGTGTCGACCACGTAATTCTCACGTCAGGATTACTTGCCACTGTGCAAATCCATAACAGGACCTGCAGCTTGCTTCTATTTTATCAAACTATCTGTATCAAAAGAAAACTACTATCAATGGTACGTGATTCTCTTACGTTCTAATTTTTTCCAATCCCTCGAAGCTGACTAAGATATTTAAAATATTTAGAATTCCTCTGAGATGTAGAAAATTCTAAGCGGAACCAAACTTTTCCTCCGCTTAATGCCACTGACTCTTAAAAATATTTCTAAAAAAGAAAAAGAAGTATTCCTTAAATGTAGTTGAAACAAGAGATATTTTAGTTATCGCAAACATTAAGATTATTTTCAAATCATCGTAGACATTAAAATTATTTGCCAAGAAACAAGACGCGCGATGGCGTCACTGTGATATTCGAGGCGTATGTGGTGACTTAACTTTCCATCTCAAAATACTTGAAATGCTTAAAACAGCTTGTCCAAGTTGAAGTTATTACAACATAAGAATCTGTTCGCTCAACGCCTTATTTCGCCGAATCTCCTTGCATGAAGGAACCTGTAGGTCGAAAGACTCCTATTACAAGGTAGTACGAACCAACGTGAGAGTATACGTATCTACTTAAACGGCAGGATGTAACACACATAACGGCGGGATGGCAAGGATGAAAGGCGGAGCCAGCCGCAGCCAACCAGCGGCTAGGATTTCCATTCCAGCTCGTCTCGCAGGACTAACCGTGCCACGTTCAACCTCATAAAAGTCCTGCAGCTACCATTAATCCATCACAAGTCCGTTCGCGCGTTATACCGGTTACTTCTGCGCGAAATTCCTGTCAGATTCAGAAATACCGAACTCTGATCCGTGGACAAGCGACAAAATTTATAGTTCCAGGGATATCGTTGATTTGTCCCTCGCAGGAATATCAGAGAATAGACGAACTTTTTAGAAATTTTTGGGTTAGCGGAATTTCTTGAAAAAGAATCCTTTAGCTTCCACCGAGATCAAATTTCCTGTACGAAGAAAGAATTTGTAAAAAAATATTTTCATCAAGAACATCCTTTCTTTTCTTCGATAACGCTTCTTTCTAAAATTTCTAAAATATCATTTCTTCTAACGTCGCGAATGAATTCCTAGAGAAATTCTTCCGGACGTTTCATTCCGATCGTCGGAAATCAAATTAGAAACGCGTTACCACGTTCTTGCGGAAGATATACTTAAACGTAGATCCGTGATTTGCGCGAGATACGTATGTAAACTCCCTAGAGAGGCGATAGGGACTTTCTTTGTTTCACGGACATCCATTTTGAGAGACGCTCATTTCCCAAACGGATGGACAGAGAGCAACATCAGAGATAGACAAGACCATAGTAGAAAGAGTAGTTGTTTAAAACATCGAAGATCGACGGAGAAAGATCGGCAGCTCAGGACGTTGAAAATCGATTCTCACAAAACTTGTTACTTATTTAATTATTACTGTTATTAATTGTTATTTTCTCCTGTATTTTATTTAAGTATTTTCACAATAAACTCGATTTTCACACTTGAGAATCGATCGTCTGAATTACCACGTGATAAACGATCTTACACGTATACGAGAGAAGAACGTGTAACGTAGACGTAAAAGTTGCGAAAAACCGAAGCTCCGATATTCGACAATATTACACGCGATAGCGTTTCAAGCATCTAGTGAATTTTCACGGGCGATCCGTTCGTTCTACGTGATGGAGAATAATGAACCATCGAGCCGCGTACAGTTTTTGACCACTTTGATTCGTGGCGATCGAAAAAATGTGGATAGTACGCCTTCGTTTTTCAGTTTGCACGTAGATCGTGTTTGCTCGGATATTAAGAGTTGCAGAGAGGCTGCAAAAAGGTATAACAACCTAGTAGCGTAAGAAAACGATTGTAACCGTGGCTTTGATTGCAATTATAATTCGTCTTGTAATAACGTGCAACATATCGCAGAATAATCTGGTCAAGAAAGATATTTAAATTGCTTCAATAATAAAAGAAAGAAGAGAAAACGTTCATTTTCTCTATTTTTCAATTTCTCAAGTTGTTCAATGTGTGGCTTTTCAGCGATTCGAACGCAACGACGATTTAGATATTATAAAAAGATCGGAAAATATTCTCCGTCGAGTGTTTTAAGTGTCCGCTGTTTATCAGATTATCGTAGATTGATCGAAAAACGGTCGTTGACAGCGGTTATTCATAAACTGGGACGAATTTATTCGTCCAGTGGATTCAGAGGGAATATATTATTGTAACAGCAGGCATTTACTAAAATTCGCCTGATAATGGGCATTACGTAACGAATCGCCAGCCGGTTTAATTAATGTTATCGCCGCGTCGCAACAAATTCATTAGCACGGACGTCGCGATTTTTCTAACGATCCGTGATTATTATTATCTCTGCCTCTGGAAATAACGCAATTTATTAAATTAACGGGACGCCCCGGGTATAAATAACGCGGTATATTACGCGTATAAAGTGCAACGTTGCACTGCATGAAACTTAAATGACATAATCTGCTGGAAATAATGCGATCCCCCCCGGTTGCCCATTTAAATAATTCTCTTCGAAACGATTGCGTTGGATAATATTCATATCGCATGGTTTGTGCTGAAAAAAAGAAGATAACGCGCTATTTTCTTTCCTGCAATTCGCTGTACAAAACGTACAAAACGTACAGTGATTATGGCATTGCCAGTGGCAAGATCGAGCGTACAATTCCGTATCGGCTAATTTCGATTTGAACGAAAACGAACGATCTTGTTAGAATTTCAGGAATCAAGTATCTACCTATAGTTAGAGATAGCACAGAATAGTTTGTTCTGTTGGCAGAACGAAGACTGACAAATTCGATATGTTAGTTCAATAATCTCAAGGCGGTTACTCGACAAAAGCATCTTTGTATTTTTGTACAGCTAAATTTCTATTGCGTATTTTATACGCTCTTTCGTTCGTCGTAATTCTCTCGCTATTTGTCGCGTAGCGTGAAACGAACATCTCAGCCGAAGTTTAACATACTTCGACATACTTCGTCGTTGCACGAAGGTCGATATTCACTGTCTTATCAGAAAACATATTCCTGACCGATCTTTCGTTCCTCGCGTTTGTCGTTACGTTTAATACTCAGCTGATAGAATTTCCTGAGAAAATTCCGGAGAAAAATCCTGGAAACGCTACGAACTTCCCGAACAACCGAGTAGAAAAAGAAAGGAACACAGAGACAAGGATGTAACACAGACGAGAAATGGCAGGATAATCACAGGGTGAACAGCCGCGGAATCGCGTGGATCAATCGACCGGGCCCATTCATTAAATCATAGAGACGCGTCGGTTACGCTCCGTTCCGCTCGTTTCTGCTCGACGTCGCCGCCGCCAATATACGAGCACGTTGCCCAATGAATAGGCCGTGTTTGCATAGGTCCCGAGGTGCAGCTCGCGTTGTCAGGGATGCGAGTGACGAGAGTAGAGAAGAGGAGAGAAGAGAAGAGGAGAGCAGAGAGAGAGAGAGAGAGAAAGAGTATGGTCGCGCGCGCACGAGCGTTCACGATGGGGTGGAGAATTCGAAACGTCGACGAGAGAGCGAAAGAGAGCCGAAAATAAAGAAAGAAAGAAAGAAAGGCACAGGCTCCTGTGTACACTCAGCTGTCGGCCTGTTTTTATCCACGTCCTTTCTAACCCTCTGGCCTCAACTATCGCAGTCGATTTCGTGTCCGGTCGATCCCGTAGAAATTGGCCATAATTCCAGAGTATCGTACTTTGGAAAATTTCTGCACGAGAAGTTGTTCGATTAAATAAAGCTTCGAGTGGCGGACGTTCGTTGTATTTTGATTTTTAAGAGTGGAGATTCGAGCAGAAGAAACGTGGGTTTTAGGAGCGTGGACTTTTAAGTGACCGCGAGAGAATTGAAGGTCTCGCGAGTGACGAAATGGTCGATTAGTTCGATGGAATTTGGATGCTTTGAATTGAGTCGATGTGTGTGCGTGTGTACTTGACTGGGGGTAGAAATTTGGGAAAATGGATCCCGGAGGTGTTTTAGTGTAGCTTCAGGGAAATAGAAAACTATTTACAAGGGAAAATTTGAGGGAATTTTGGAGGAATTTTGGTGAAATTTTAGGCGGGGCTGTTGATCGGTTTGATTGATTTCGAACGTTGAGAAGAACGGAGAAATTTTAACGCAACTTGAGCGCTGTAAAAGAGAGGAAGGAACTAACAGGGCTTGTTATTATATTCATCGTGTAACACACATTGTCCCCGTCAACATGCCGAGATTGGCAATGCATAATTTAACGAAAGGTTGCCCACTCGATTGATCGAACCGCGCCACCAAATTTCGTTGTCTGGACAAAATTACACTAAATTATTCCCGTCACAATGGCCATCCTGAATAAGAGATACGCCAGGGATACGCGCAATGGCTTCTCGAAAATTCGACATGCTTCAAACGTTGGGAAACAAGCGATAAAGTCGAATTCTTAAGAGAATTGGAATAAATAAATATAATAAAAATCGAGAGATATAAACGCGACACAAATAACGAAAGATAAGAAGATTATTGAGAAAGATTGGAACATTGCGATATAAAGAGAAATAAAAATAGTTCCGTAAAACAATTAGAAAACATAAAATACACGTACATTGTAAAGTTACGAAGGTGACGTTGAAGAGAACACTCAATGAATGCAGAAAAATTGTTTTCTTTTTTTTTTTTAAGGGAACAGACTAAAAAGGAGAATATTATATGGACAAATTATATACACATCGAATAAAACACAAGTATACACTGAACGAGAAGAACGTAGAAGGAAACAAATCAAAGAAACACCGTCAAATTAGCTGACAAACGGGCGAATGGTAAAAACATAAGGAAAAGTCGTGGAAGGCTGGAAGATAGAAAGGGGCGCGCAAGAAAATGAGGCTCCCGTACTTTGGCAGGGGATGGTAAAAAAAGAGTCGTCGAGGGAGCTTCTGTCGAAAGCTGAACGATAATACTTCGCGGTACTCCCTCGAACGCTTCCAGCAGGATAAAGGCTCGCTTTTGGGACGAGTGAGAAACGAATCGACGAGGGTTGAGGGCAGGGGAGGTAGGGTGAAAGAGAGGCGCCGCTTTCGAAGGGCGAAGAGGGACGGCTATAGCTTGTAAGTGAATTTTATTGCGCGATTATATTGAATCCCTCCGAGCCACCAGCTACTGTCAAACCCCACCCTCGTTGTTCCACCCCCGTGGAGAAGGTTTCATGTGGTGCTCAAACGTTCCGCCGAGATAATTCGAAATTCGTCCATGGAACGTTTTAACTTTTTATTTCTTTCTCTTCTTTGTCCATTGCTCTCTGCTTCTCAATATTTTTGGGTCATTATAAAGCGATAAATTCAGAGATCCTATGCTGTCTTTCTAAAGCTTTCATAATTCCTCAGGAAGTTATTAAATACAGCTTCTTCTACTTTTATTTATTTATATATTTTTACTTAGAATTCTTTACTTTTTATTCATAATCATTTTTCGTAATTCTTGAAAAGATTGTTAAATAATCGTTATATCTTCATTAAATCGCTGGAACGTTAAAAGATATTTTTCAAACTTCGAAGCATCTCGAATGAAACGAAAGATATACGAAAGGCTACAATTTATTAAAAAATATTAAACACCGATCTTTCTTGCGTGTAGAAAGGCAAAGTTTGATGAAGGTATTGAAATCGTAAGAGGCTTTTGCTAAAAGTCGGACCGTGTGATGGATAGCATACAGTGACCGCGAAAGGAAAAGCATCAAGGAAGGGAATAAACGGCGAATTTCGGTTGCACGGGTGAGCACCACTTTTGAATCTCGAGGGTTGCACGGTAGTTACCGCCGGCGGATACCAAATCGAAGCTCTTGCCCACAGGGATGTTTGCACGTTGGATCACGACCTCCATGGCAAAATTCACCATAGCAAAACCTTGCTATTCCCAGCGGCACGAGACTCGCCTCGAAGGCCCGACCTTTCCGCCGCTTCCTGTCCCGATATTTCGACCTCGCTTTTCTTGTTTTATCAATCGTTTCCAACGTACAGCATTTCTTTCCAATTTTAATATCGCATTCTGCCCTTGGAATTTCACGACGATAACGATCGTCCAAGTATCTTGCGTCAGAGACTGGTGTTATTCTTTCAAAGAAGGAGCGATATTTATAATTATAATTTAATTGCGTTAAATATAGCAATGGATTTGCTGAGAAATAACCAGATTCTTGTACGATCTGCGCTTGGGCTTAGTCGGAACGAATTTTTTTATAGAATGTGATATATTTGACATAAATCACATGGGTAACTGGTAACAGAATTCCTTAAAGATGGTGATTTTTCTACTACTTCTACTGGAACTTAATCTTGATCATTTTTCTACGTAGATAGACAACTAGTGGTTTGCTTAAATATAATCTGCATAGAATTTCTATATATCACAAACCTGTTCCAGATTTCTATGCTTAATTTATATAACTTTCGCCAAAGTCATTCTAGCAACGTTACCATCTTCGTAGGAACCATAAAAGTACTGCTGACAATTAGACTATGTTAAATCGAAACAACCAAGACAATCCACGTACATAGAGTGACTGAAAAAATTGATCGAAGGTACTCGGATCTTAGACGAAATTATCTCTACAGGCACAATTACATTACACAAATTAACAGGAACAAAAAGGCTGGAATTATCGAGCCATTTGTTATACTTTATACTTTAAGCTGAATTACAAATTAAAAATGTGATCAGGTCGAAAACTGGAGGAAAAGCTGAACACCATCTGTTAATTTCTATCAGTGACGCATTAATTAATAAGTGAGAGATGGTTTGGCCACTCGCAAACGCATTCAATGTTTTGAGTCACGAAACAAAACTTGATGTGTACTCTAAAGAATAATTCGACATTCTCTTTACCTTATTTCGAACATCCTGCGAAGAGATTCACCAAAATTTCCAAAAAATGAGTCAAGACAGTATCAAAGGAGAATAAATGGCAAGATCTCGAAGGCGAAACATCGAAGATGGAGCGAAATTAGCCATCGAGGCTCGCGCCTCATGACGAAGCAGTCTCTCGCGAAAAGATCTGATAGTTTTGTTCGGCTGAGTGCTCGTCTTATCCCCGAGGACAGGAAGAAGGAGGTTCCCGGGACGATCTTATTGGCCCTTCTTCAAAGAGGCAGCCAGTTGCTCCCTCGTGATGGCACAGAAGGGGAAAAAGATGGTCGAGTTGAATTAATTCCTCAACTATCGTTCCTCCGGTCCTTCGTTACGCCGGTTACGGACCGACTTGAAATGTAATCGCTGCTCCTCGCTCCTTTTCATCCTTTTCCGCTGGCGGCACTGTCGGCTCGAGTGTTTGGCTGCCTGTTCCTCGAGGATTTATCTGGCAACATGCTTTTCTCCTCCTTCCATCCTCTTCCTTCTTCTTCGGCGAATAATTTTACCACGTTGCTGGATTTTCAAATTTGACGAAATGGTTTCATATTCGACGATTGATCGGTTTAAAAAGCTTTGCTGTTTAAACGGCGTTCAGCCTGGGTATCCTCCGGAGGAAGCGACGTTTCGTATATTTTGTTTATAGTACTCCTCTGTTAATACTTCTAGTGACATCACGATTATTTTAATTCCAAACTGAATAAATCCCCTACAAATTCAAGTTTCTGCAAAGGAGGTTCGACTACTGCCCAAGCCAAATTATCGATGAAACCCACGATCCGCGAAAAAACCACGATCTAACGCGTCTTTTGCGTTCCACAGGTACGTCCATCGAACGCTACTCGAATCGAACCACCAGCAATTTCTGCTGTCGTTCGAAAAGAAAGCGAACCACGCTCGAACCTTCGCACCACTCCACGTCCACCCAATTCCCTGTCAAATCCTCGACTTGCGCCGCATCGAATATTCGCCTGACTCTGAAACAGGGACTAAGGGACCGGTAGATTTCGTATGATTTTTAATAAACACCGATCAGACAGCCAGATGTACCGCACGGGTACTTGACTCTCGGCTCGAACAAGAGAGAAAGAGAGTAAAAAAGAGAAAGAGTACTCGCGCGCGGCTTTAACCACTCGATGAGCACAAAACTGTCGGACGGACAGGCCCTACTACTGCATCGAACATATTACGTTCGGAGCTGGTGGAACAAAGCTACGCCATTGTTTCGTGCCGTCAATAATCCACTTGCCCTGACTTGGAGGACCGACCGGGGGCGAGCTGGGGGCCGGCACAATTGGAAAAAGCGCCGTGGAAACCGGGAAACCGATGCCCCACGGGGTCCATCCTACGGTAAGAAAAGAGAAGACGATCGAAGCCTTCGATTCTATCGTCCTCGACGATGCTGAGCACGAACCAACCACTCGCTGATCCAGATTGCAAGAGCTTCCATCTCTTTTATTCTTTCCTTCGTGATCACGAGCCGGATTTACGAGGCTCCTTTCTATCGGTCGATTGATAGTCTTTGTTTGGCGGAATATTTTATGGTGTGGAGTTTGTAACAAGGAACGACCATCGTCGATTTTTTGGTCCGAACGAGAATCTGAAGATTGGAACGTCGAAACGTATAGAATTCGAGGTGGACGAGAAGGGAAATTGTGGTTTTAATTCAAGTGGAATTTTCAAGAATTTTCTTGCAATTTAAACGCCGTAGAATATTCGAAATATTTGGAATTTCGAAACAACGAGAAAGAAATTGAAGAACTAATGAAGTTTGGTTAAGAAAATTAAAGTGAGAGACGTCTGGTTCGGTTCCTTGTCTCGTGAAAATTTATAAGAAAGATGAATCCTTATACGTTAGAAATCTCGTCCATTGAATAGAAAGGTCAAATTTGAGGAATTTGGCAGAAGGACAATTGAAAGACCGAGGAAGTTAGATAGTCCAATTAAACGGGAAGATTTTTTAAAGAATCTCTTGCGAAGCTTTCTAACGAAGATGAATTATTATATGGTAATGGTCTCTCTCTCTTTTTTTTTTTTTTTTTAAGTGAAAATAAGCAAAACTGACGAAGTTTAATTAACAAAATTAAAATGAAAGATTCTTTATTCAATGCCTGGTGGATGTTCGTAAGAAAGAATGAATTATTATTTTACTGATCTTCTCTTGATCGAGGTAAAAGAGTGCGGTAGAACGTCGAGAAAATTAGGGAGACACACGAGGTTTGTTTAGCAGAATGGCTGGAGAAGGACTATAATTGGATTTGGATTTACGTTGATTTCAGAATGTAGAACACGGTGTACACTTGGCGATTTCGGGGCACACTGTTTGGTCCATGTCCGTTTCACTCGTTGTAGTCCAAATTTAGCTGTCACGTAATGAAGAACACAGCGAAAGCCAATTTCTGTTTCCTATACTACAGCATGAAATAAGAGTGGACGCTACAATTCTGCTCCAATTTCGTTTAAGAATCCAAACACCAGACAGAACCACCTCCTTTCTCTACAAGAGAAGCGCAATGCTTCTTTTTTAACATTCCAATTTTTCTCTCTGCAAAACTTCCTTTGATCCAACCGAGACCCCCTCAAACGTTGAAATAAAATGCTGAAAAATTGCTTTGAAGCACCAAGTAATATATTTCGAACAAATATTCGTCGCGATCAATACGTGATCGATACGAAGATTTTAAAGCGATACAGATGAAAAACGAAGGTAGAATACGAAATTCGACTATCGATGGAAAACAAAATTTACATGCGGCGTGTTAAACATCGCTTGGTCTTACCTGATGCGAAGATTATCCACGACGAAACGCTAAGAAAAACGGCAAATTAATTAACCGTGCGCCAAGGAGAAACGTCTGGTCCAGCAGATGCTACTGGGTAAATATGGCGGGTGGTTAGATATCGGTTCTGGCCGAGAAACGACTCTAAGCGGCGGCAATCGAATGATTAAAGGCGGTTTCGCCTGGTTGCGTCGGATAGGGCGAAATTCCCGACGGAAATCAGAGTCGCTGGCCATCCAGCCGTGTTCCCTCTTTCTAAGCGCCAACGTACCAACCAACCAACCAACCACCCACACCCTCCGATCCCCTCTTGTCATCCTTCGGGAGCTATCCTCAAAGCCAGCCGCTCCTTCTAAACCCTCCAACAGCCGGGTCCCTCTTGGCAAACATCCAGCTCCGCCACGGAATCCTTCGCCGCGGATACCGAAGAGCTCAGGTGTAACCGAGTTGTGCCCTGGGATGGTCGCGACTTCGATACCAACTTCGCGAAATCGAAGGAAAAAGCGACTAAGACGAGCGGCTGAGTCTCTTCGACGAGTTTTTGAAGACCGAACGAGGTAGTTGGTTTTGGGCTTCGAGGCAACAACGAGGGTAGTTGAGGTCCTCAAGGTTTTGAAGCAATTTTTTCTTTAGAAAATGAGCGGCCGAGTGACAGAATATTGGGAATTTGGAAATATTATCGTTGGGGAAGTTTCGAGTTGGGAAGCAAAGGAAGAAAAGGACAGATCTCTCAGCGAATTATCGAAAGTCGAACGAAGCAGCTTTGATTTTGAGGTCTGGTAATGAGAAGGACATACGATCTTTTGGTACAGGCGAAGATTTGCACTTTGGAGGTTTGCAGAAGATTTTCTTTTAAATTAGGGCAGAATAGTCGGAATGTTTGCACATCGTCATCGTCCAAACGGAATTTCGAAATCACACAAAAATGAATGGAAAATCTTTCAAGGCCGTTCGAAGTAGAACGCGAATGACTGAATTCTGTGTGGTGTGTGGAACGAGTTTAATTTGCACGTTCTGAACACGCCGTTTAGTTAGTTCCACGCGTCGGGGATGCAATAAATGCGGCGAGCGCAAATACTAGAGCAAGCAGAACACACAGCGAGCCGGGGCGGCTTGTAAAAAGTAAACGTGATTTCAAAATGCAATTTCTGGCAGATACGATGAAACACAATGTTTTATTAGTTTCCTCTTTGTCGAAGCGTAAGATCAAAATTAAACCTGGAAAAAAAATATACAAATGTAGCTTAATTTGAACGAGCTGGCTTCTGTAAACATTTTATATGCTGCTTGATTTAGAAATTATATTATTCCTATCACGTCCTATCTTTTTAATTGTCTGTAATCAAAGAACCAAGAGCTACGCTGTTCTTGAATATTTCAGACTCAACCTATTAACTCAACAAATTAACTTTCCAATATAAAATTCAGCGGTTGATAATAAAGACGATTCTCGTCAAGTTTTCTCTTATTTTTCACCCTTGTAGACTATTACGAGTGAAATATTCGCGATAATTTCGCAATTTATCAAAAATTAATAAAATCGATAGCGAAACAAAAACGATCCAGACCAAATGAACGCAGACGCGAATATCCAGCGATACAACGAAAATCTCTGAAATAATCGCGTGATAAGGGACCAACTTCCGGAGAACGATGTTGGCTTGACTTATTCTCGTGTGATTCCCTATGTTTCCTTCTGGCGAATTCTGGTGACCGGTTCACCCATTAACGAAACCAAGAACTAGGAGATCAAGATGGTACGGAAGTCGATCCTCGTCTACGATCTGCTGAGGAGCGAACAACCGCCAGACGGTTTCACCGAGAAGGAGATCGTCGAGCAGATCAGTGCCAAGCACGACATCTTGGCCGGAAAGGCACTTCGGAAGCAGGTAGCCGTGGCGCTTCGTCGTGGCGTCGATTTTGGCATCATCGCCAAGAAGAATAACAGATTTAGGTGATTGTAACATTTTTTTAATCGAAACGACGAATAAATCTATTGGTAGAAACCAACCTTCCTTGCAAAATTATGTAAATTTATATTTAAAAAACGTTACTCTCTGCTTGATTCTTTTGGAAAATATAAAACATAGGGAAACATAGGAAATTTTATTCTGGATAATTGTTGTGAAGAATTGAAATCTTAAGAATTATCCGTTTCGTTTATTGTTCAGATATAAGGTTTTATATCGATTCTAAGATCGCTTAGAAATTATTAAATATTTTGTTGCTTCTCAAACATAGAAATTTTACTATCAGGAGATTCATCTTGCGTCGTTTTCTTTCAACGAGCACAGATTCGATCTGCACAATGCAAAAGTTAATACCGGCAGACGCGAGACTTCATCTCGCAGGAACAGGAGTCGAGGGAAAAATAAAGTTCGGGGTGTTAAGAAGAGGACGAAGTCGAGACAACGATCGAACAACACGAGAAATAAAAGCCGCAATCAAAAACGATCGATACCACCGCCAAATTTGCCGAAATCGTGGACACCGAACAGGAGAAACTTGGCTGAGGAGCCACTGTCCAAAGTGAAGAAGATTTAATTAGCTATCAACTTTTTTAGCTTTTTAGTTATGTTTCATAGAAACGTTCTTCAAGCATATTTGAATAACTTTTTGCTCCGATTTTTCTTTTACATCTAGTGATTAGTACCAATTTCTGAATTTTATTGTATTTGAAACTATTTTATTACAGAAAATTGTATTTTTGACTTGCAATAAAATTCCTATGACCTTTAATCGTTTTCTATTCACTTGAATCACAGTTGTTGCCAAGTGTGCTAATATGACAATTATAAATCGGAATATTAATTAACATAATTACATTGTGAATACTCTGCTACAGAATTATAATTACACTATAGAATTGTATTTGTATAGAATTGTAAATTATTATTGCTATTACTAAAAAGTATTCCCGATTTCTATCACTGGGAAATACAATTAGCGAAAACTTCTAATACATTAAATTATAATCGTAGCAAACTATCGTTGTTCCAATTGTTGTTCCAGTTGCAACAATTACAGACTTTTAGTGCTCTGAACTATAATTGTTTCTCTACATCGCAAATTGGATCAATTTTCGATCCTCGTAATACCACCATCGACAGCTACGCTTCCTCACTCATCGGTCACTTTTCAATACGAAAAATCTCCACCTACAAACTCCCAGCAAAAGAAACCAACCCCTCCAAAGAAAAAAATCTCAGAATCTAAGGTCGATCAAAATCCGTTCCCATGAAATCCACCATCCGTCGTCAGAATTCAGATCCTGTTAGGCGAAACTGGTTCAAACGCAGCGACCGACTCGTGAACTCGTAATCTTTCTAGTGAAATGATCGAAAATAGGTAGAGCCTCGTATCTTCGGAACATTTCAGGGTTCCGCTGACCGTTCATCGATTAGATACAGCCACTACGTACCTTCGATCCCTCAAAGGCTCGGTCTCGAAGACTGACCGGAGATTTTCCAACGAGTTTCCATTAGAAGGATAGTCTGGTAAAAATATTGCGCAAAACCAAGCCGGATATACCATGAAAATCGCGTAGGATCGGCCGAACGAATCGTTTGAGACGTCTTCCAAGTTGGCAGCACTTGTTACCGAAGCAACGATTAGGATGGATTTGTAGTTGCTATTCCCAGATACTGGGTTGCAAGGTGTTGCAATTTCCAACGTCAGAACTACTAAATATAGATTTGTGGATAACAAGGATATTAGAATGAAAGCTACACTGGAAAGATATATTCAGTCTCTGATCATAAAATTAGGAGGCATTAAAAACCTTCGGTATTATTCATTTCTTGTAGCTTCCTTTTGACGGAGGTATATTTTATTACAGGAGATATATTTTAGTAAATTTTTTCCATAAGCTTAATCTACCTACTAGCCACGTAATTTAATTTTTCAATTAGTATTCCAAGGCTGATTTATGGTATTTATTGTACAAGTACCAGCAGATTGTTGAATAAGCGAACGTGTAGTTGGTTACCTGGTCTATTGTTCAAAGATTGCGCATGGACTAATAGATGAATCCCTGTTGAGGGTCAAAACCCAAAGGGCGACAAGGTGTGCTTGTAAAACTGCGGATGACAACCATATGTTCAGTTACGTGCAATCTGTCGGCCATTTGCGACTAAACTGTACGGTAATCGCAGGTTTTACAGGTAATCAGAGATATTGGAGTACAAAAAAGGGACGAATTCTTCGAGGTAACATTATACTGAAATTAGTTTCAGCGGTGTTCTTGAAAACTAGTTACCAAAGGAAGGACTATTCCTTCCTTTAGTTTTCCTTCCTGTACACTCGTACTCGTTTCACTAACTAATTTTATGATTTACATTTTGTAACTATTATTTGAATATTTTTTGAAAACCTATTCGAATAACATCTGGTTTCATTGTCTGTGAAGGAGCGAAGGAAATATATTTGAAATGGCAGAAAAAGAAGAAAAGCGTCACTTTTTCTATTCGAACTCCCTCTAACTTTTATTGTTCGACAATCAAGCACCATTTAGAAGACTCTGCTCGTTCTTTACGGCAAACCACCAGTTTTGGAATCTTTGTTCCATCGTTTTCGACACACCTTGCGACAATAAGGTCTGTTTAATATGCGTCCCGGACGGAAAAGGACGCGTGTCGCAGGTGTTTCACGTTCCGACTCGATTTTTCAATAGACCGGGACCACTCGCCGCGCCTCTCGACACGTGTCACCACGCGAAATGCGGAGGATTCACTTCCGGTTTCTCACGGAAGTACCGTTTTTACCGATAAAGGACGCGCGCCCTTTGTGTCCTTTTAACGACTCTAATTACTATACGCGAATAATCCTAATGTATCAATATATGTAATAATATATTCAGGGATCAATTAGAAAATGTACGACATTCTACTTTTAAATCAGATTCAATTGTGTAATGTAATTCGTCATTTCGCTCCAATATGAAAGCAACTTGAAAAACTTGCGTGTTAAATTTGTGATACTGCGAGAACGATAGATAGAACCGATGGAAAAACGCATCGGTGATAAAGAAAATAAGAATACGCGCCAATAACTTTTGTAGCCACTGTATATACATAAATTTGATTCTTTTCACGTACTTGTCGAAATGAACATTAGTTCGTCAGAAAACGCGTTCGCTTTGACCATAGCCTGACACGTTAATAACGTGAACTCGCACGATCACACGACCCGAATTCAGTACGCACTCGATACCATTCGATTTCGACGATAACAGAAGAATCTCGCCCCTCCTGTGTATCAGCGAGCAAAACGGTTTCGCGAAAACAAAAGTGGAGGGTTGGTACAAAGAGGTGGTCGATCCTAAACGTCGATATAATCGGCCCGATAGAACGATTCCATACGTGTGACGAGGGCTCGTGCGAGGCTAAGTGTTCGTCGAGGGTTGGCCAACACAAAGACGCGCAGACCTTGCGTCGTTTCGTGTCGAGCTAATTAGAAGGTTTATTGTTACGTAGAAGGGGGCCGTCCTATTGGCGTCAAGCGTGATATATTACCATCTCTTGCTTTCCTCCATTCGTTTCCAGTTTTAGTCGTGCCTCGTTAGTCCAATGTAAACATAGAACAGTTAGTTATATCATATCTATTAGCCGATAATGTTTAATGTGACTGGAGAATAGGCGACGGATTGATCACATTCGAGGACAGATTTCGTAAATTTGGACACATTGGGAATTATTTGAACAATTTTCATGGCATCGTTTGGATCATGTTTAATACTAGAAATACCACGGCAGCCAAAATGACTGCTTTTACAATTTTATAAATGTGCCAACCCTCGTTTAGGGATCATGGTCCCAGATAGATTAATAACACCAAAAATGTGCTACATAACATGGAATTCCTTCTGTAAGAAAGTAATGAATCAATAAATATAAAAATATTTTACGCATTTTTTGAAGACCATTTTGACTGATTTTGGTAGAAATAGGTTCGTGTTAACTATCGGTAGTTCTAGCGTTAAACGTGTCACGCGAGAAGAATTTGATATCGTGGCAAGAAGCTGCAAATATTCAATGTATTAGGACCAAGTTGATTGTATTTTCGTCGAGTCTATCTTTCATCTTCGTATTTCTAGAAGCATCTGTTTTTTGAAACGCAGAACCAAATTGATCGACTCCAGTTCTTATAAATTTCTCGATTTCATCACCCAGACACGTAATTTCTATCGTATAACTCCTCAAATTATTTTTACTTTCGTCAGTTCGCAATACATAAGCAATCGTAAATTCCAAGAAGATTTAAAAAATTGTTCAACACTCGCCACCTTCTTCTTTATTTTCTCATTTATAGGATTGATCGATATGGCTTCGACTCCGTCCCGGGATATCTAACAATATTTATATAGGTCAGTATCTTGAAACGAAGTGGACAAGCCGGATTTTATGTCGACTTACCAAAAATTTCGAAAATTTTACAAAATTATCAGTAACTCGGAAACCACGAAAACGGTAAGTGATATTTCATGGGAGCAGGTACTCGAACGAGCATAGCCCTTCCGCAAGTTGCCGTAGATGTTGAAATTTCATGGTTAGGAACGTGAAACGGATAACGCGAACACGGTAACAACGCGTTTCTTGTGGCGAGCAACGTCTGACATCTGGGCCGACGTTATCTCCGCGTTATCATTTTTGAGATTAGCCTTGGTAGTCGCGCGTTTGCTTTGCACCGTGCTGCTTTCTCTGTGTACCCTGGCTGTATCGCTGTTCTGCCACACCGAACTCCCTCCCTTCTACCGGCCGTTAAGCTACGTTCACAGAAGATCGGACGAAACGTCTGCGAAGAACTTCCTGTCGACGTTCACGAATTGTTTCCGGTGTTTGTTCACTGCAATCTTCTATTTTGTACGCTCTACGCAATACATTTGGTATTTTTCAAGAATGATTTGAGAAACTCAGTGCAATGAAAAAATTCTTTTGCTTTCTGGAGATGATTTCAGCGATTAAATTCTATATATTACACGTACATACTTCTATTAACAAGAAACTATACTTTGCAACTTTGCAACTTTTTATGCAACTTTTTTCTCAGTGAACTCCGCGTAATATATTTAGAAGCTTCAGAGAGTGATTCAATGGATTTAGTTTAACTATTTTGGAAATGTTTTATATTTTGGAAAATTTTACTTTCGATATTTCCAATGATTCGTCGATATCAATGTATTTCAGAGGTTTCCTCGATCTCCTCGATCTTTTGTTAAAGAATTTTCTGTATTTTATATTTTAAGGATATGCTATATTTTCATAACGTTCGTCTGTAATATATTCTTTAGAAATGTTATAAAGATCGTGAATTTATTAAATGACAATTTGCGTGTGAACGGAGCTTTAAGTCGAAGAAGGGCGCAGCGGTATTCACGCGCATCAGCGAGACTAAGAAGAAGACTATCTGGTGGATTTTCCGTCATGAGAATGCGATAGCGTTCCTGACTGAGCAAACATCAGCGCTCGTGAAGGGCCATGGTTGCGTTTAAGCAATTGAGGACGAGGTGTGCTTGTGGGAATTCTTCTTAAATATCGTTTAATAATCGTACGTGATAACCAAAATCCACTATCTAAAGCAAGACTCGATAAAAACGTCGGGCTACAAATCTTATGGCATATTCGTCTTCGCGATAAATTATTGTAATAACCGACTGGAAACTTCATACTTTTATAGCTAACAGAAAAATAATTGCTATTATCCAGCGTCGTTCGTCACGCTCTTTTGCAGATTCCAGAATTTTGTAAATTCAAAAATCCTGTTCAGAAACGAATCACACTAGCGCGCAGATCCTTCCAATTCACCTTTATCCCTTTCCAGCTTACAAATTCCCACTACACACCAAACAGACCTTTAAATTTCATCATATCTCCCGTGAAAAATAAAAAAAGGGGGGAGGGAGAAAGCAAAAAAAAAATATGAGGATTATTTACACGAGGATAGCTGCAGGCCGTGAATCGAAGCATCGCGTTGGCGTTTAGCAGATCGCCGCTCGCGTGCGACAGATTTTTAACATGTAACATTCGGGTCGCCATTTTTACAGTTCCATGAAGTAAATATTAGAGCAAGCGGAGCCATGTCCGATCGTTTTCGCGTGAAAATCCAAACGGGAAGCGGAAGCCGATTGTTGCTCGATCGTCTGGAAAAAATATCGCTTTGCCCGGTGTCGATCGCGCGAACAGATACAAGCTACCAGCCACTCCGCGTTTATTATTCTCCAGCTCTCTCGACGTACAATGCACGCTTGAGCAATGCAACCTGTTTCTTGTAGACGGACTCGCACGCAAACCGCAAACGTAGACTCTGCGTTAGAGACGCGTGTGCTTACCGATATGTATTCGGAAGTTGGGCTTCGTTTCATAAATGTGAAAAATTTTAATCGTAATTTGGTATCATTGGATCATAAGCGATAGTCGGAATGAGAACATTTAACCATTAAATAAATATTGGTTAATTCAATAATATCAAAAGTTTGAGTATAATAGCGATGTTAGTAAATTAGTTAGTAAGTGGATTCGTGATTTTGGAATTAAGCGAAGTAAATTGTTTTATTGTTTTAATTGAGAAGTATATCGTCAATTATTTATTTCGACACAAAGTTCAATAAACAATTGAATATTACTTGTTGCTTAAACCTGCTTCCACCAATTCCGTTATATCAAAGTTTCCCAGAGTTTCAAACTTTGATAAACTGTAATCTACCGCGTCCAAAGTTCATCGTAATCTGTACAAATTCCAGCCAGAGTTATAATATAATTCATCCGTAAATCCAAACTACCGGCAAATCCAAACTATCAAAGAATATTACCAAAAAATAGTATCAAAAAAGGTTAATTCCTTTCGAAAAGCTGCAACACCCGAAACTAACCAATGCATATCTCTTGAGAACTACGTTTGTTATTCTACAAGTCCATCAAACTTGCTCAAACAGTCCGAACAGAGTGCTCTAACGACCACTTTCCCGATCATTGATCACGATTCGAAAGAAAAACTGGCATTCGCACCCCTTTCGAACTTGAGAAGATGGCCGGACAACGGGGTGAGCCCGGATCCGGAAACGGAGGAACGATAGAAGAGACATCGATGGAAAGAGGGTGACGACAAGTGAGAGAATGCACGAGGATAAGGGGGTGCGGTGACAAGGAGGCGCGGAGAAAGAGAAAGAGAGACACGGATCAAGGATAGTCTTTGCCAAATACCAATATTTGCGACCGCCCTGTTGGTACCTCTGCTCGACTCGACCTGACCCGACTTAACTCGACCGATCCGGCCGCAACTCGACTACGACTCCCTTCGTCACCCCTTCTTCTCGCTGAATATCGCGGCCTCTTCTGGATTATTCCGCGGCAGAAAAACTCTGCCATCTCCCTCGTTATCGTTCTCATTCAGATAACCGACCTTTCAGCCAGTTTCCGTGCATCGATTCGCGTCGATTTTGATAATAGGTACGTACGAGAGTATTCGTTTTGTGAGTTTGATCAACGAATGTAATTTGAGGGTTGATCTTTGTAAGCTTTTATACAGGAGAGTGGTCGAAAGAGGTTTAAGAATTGTAAGGTTATTTCTAATCATCCCTATACTACGTTTCTGTAACTATGAACATGACACAACGTTGGTCTCAAATTATCGAATTAAATATCCATTATAATTAGACAACGAAACGCAAAGAATATCAGGAGCTGAAATATTATCTCGAAAGCGCAAAACTGGCAGGAAGATAATGATCGCTAGTTGTCCAAAGATCTACGCGTGATCATAGCTGCGGATATCGACGTTCAAACCTAATCAAATCGCTACGAACATACATCAAACTTTTCTTTAGCTCCTCGCCTCATCCGTAGATTTACCACGGACCCTAACGATAAATTCATTCGCATTCGATGCAACATCCTGCACCCTGCTCGACCAACCCCCACGGTTCTACCGTGTTCATCAAAAAGCATCAGTTCAAGCAGCGCCGATCCACGGGAAAACTATCGTGGAAGCCACTGCGACAAGCCAGATTGATTTCGGGCGTATGCGGATCGTAACGTAGCACAATTGGCTTCGCGCCCGAGGCAACGACGAGCACAGAGTGAAAAACAGGGGGTGAGAGAGAGAGAGAAAGACGATTAGAGACGAGCGTAGTGGCAGTTATATTACGCGGTGTGTCGCGACTGTCGCTGGTGTCGACATATACCGGGTCGCGTCCGATGCAATAAATAATAATTAGGCGCTAATTAGCGGCGGCCATGTTGGTCGCCGGCAGTTGTCGGGGGTGGAAAGCGATACCAGAGGGAGGGAGTGAGTGGTGGAGGCCGGTTTAATCACGTCATACACGGACGCACCACCGACTGTACATCGTCGACCATGACTGTCTCAATGTACCACGCGACTATCACCTACATACGTATTTCTATATATGTATGCAGATGTACGTATGTATGTATACACATGCACGTATATACCTATATATATATATCTATATATCTATATTATATACATACATGTAGATGGATATGTGTGAAAACGAGCGGAGAGCGCGCGCCCGCGCACACACCGCTGCTTGTCCCGGACATGTTGACGATGTAGGGGCTAGCCCGTGCGGTCGTACGATAATACAACGAGCACGAGGGTGGATGGCGGAAGCGACGAGGGTGGGAGCGGAACGTGGACGTTGGATGCTGGATGCTGGATGGTGGATGCTGCCCGTGGGATGGCGGTGCACGAGGTGGTCGATTTCACGCGGTCGATCGCTGAACCCGCAGCTCCACCCCCATATGCTCGCGTTCAAGCCCATTCAAAGAACCTACGGACGCTCTGCTCGAACGTCTTTGCGGAGATCGGTAATAAGAGTAACGTGTTTTAGCACGTTTCTCCCATTTTTCTTATTCAGAGTCTTAAGATTAAGAAAGAATATTGGGCTAGTTGAAAGAAGAGATACTAGGAATATCTGTATCCGTAAGTCAGCGGATATTATACGCACTAACCTTTATGGCGTTGCTTCGTTAATTGTATGTGTTTACTAAGTACACTTCTGTTAACGAGTCACTTGATAGTTATAAACATTGGCTTTAATAAAACAGGTGTGTAATGAAGTCTTTGAAATATAGTATCAATACCGTGGACTCTGTTAAGTATTGCGTAGAAACTCGTTAAAAGATTACTGTATGGTACTTGAACATCGTGTAAAGGAACGTAAATTACATCTTTCTTTTAACGATTCTATTATTCGAATGAAAAAAAGATAATTCGAAATTTGTGACTAGTAGCGTACCTGAAATGAAAAAAACGTGCCCAGAAGGATTCGCATCGACGTAGAAATTTCCCCACCAAAATTTCCCGCTATTTTTATCTCTTTTATCCGAGTAGAAGCGAGCATTAGTCCGTGACGAAAAGGAAAAAGGGACGACTGGGATGCAAAGAGGAGTAGAGAAGGAGGAGAAAAAAAAAAGAAGCCGCAGAGGGTAACATCTCCACGTGTCTCTCGCCTCTCAATATTCATGTGTAGACGTTATCGTGCGCGGGAGAGTTTAACCTGTTATTCCGAATAGTTTGTTTGGCTGTCAACAGAGTCCTTTTTGAGAGTGCCTTAAAGGGCTCGTTAAATCACCACGGACATTTTCGCCTTTTACCTGCAAATTTTGCGGAACTCCTGTCAGCCGAGTTTCCTCAAATATTGAAATTGGCTGCGGTTCCTGATGCGCGTCGCATTCTTCGAAGCAGCGGGGCCCAACCTACCCCGGAACATCACCGTCGAAAAGACTAGGAGAGGCGAAAGGAGGGTGAGACGAGGCGTTTCTCGTTGCGACCTCGTTCGTTCGCCGCTTCCGTCGTACCTGTAAAGTGACTTCATTTACTCTCCGGAATAGAAATAGAATGCCCTCGAAACGCCGCGAGAACGTCGTTTAAGGGCTCTACGATGCTTGTCAAAGAAAAATACGCCGTGTCTCGAAACACGTGTCTCGTGATACGCGCTCGTTAAACTGTAACCAATAGCAAGGAGCTTCTTTCTACAGATTCTTGTTTAAGGAACTTAACTTGCTTCGTTTGATACTGGCAAAGGAATATCTTTGTAGTTATTTCTTGACTACTTTGTCTTTTTGTTACTATGTGTTCGTAATACTTGGCAACTTTTGTTAGATGCTTTTAAGACTGCTGTTATGAAATATCGATTAATCGCGGGTACTAAGGCGATTTAGTTGAATTTTATGGCAGTGAAAATTCTATATATTCGGTATTTGATATTGTTGATAGTTAATATGCTGTCTTTTGATTTGAACTCTATTTGAACAAGGATCGATCGCTTATTCAAAGAAACTAGTTGCCTGTTATCTATATCATATTATCTATATAAACTGTGGATATACAATTTTATATTTCTATGAATATAATTAAAAGCACGCTCTCTTCGATCAAAAAACATTAAAATACCCTGTTTTAGCTACCAAGTGATATAAAAATCAACAAATATAGCTCATCGAGTCTTTCTTCATGTAGTCTTCGATATCTATCAGGCATTTCATACTTAGCGAGAGCTACTCTATCATCGAAATATTGACAGAGGCAACTTAAAATCTCCAACTTATAACATTTTCTAAACGATACTGAATTTCCCAATTGTGCGAGAGTGTGTCTATGTCCCAGCACCTTCGAAAAGCCGCTCAGAAATTTCGATAACAGCCGAAAGCACGAATGATCGCGTTGCGCGATAAACGTTTTAAAATGGCGAGCTTTCGCCGGTGTTGTTGGTTGAAAATTCATTAAAAGCGCGCTGGTAATGGGACAACGATGACGTTGTCGTCGTGCTGCGGCGAAATGCGGGCGCAAGAGGGACGGAACAGGGGGCGGAGGCGGAGGAAGAGAAAAAGCTCGGCCGCGAGTCAGAGTGAGAGGAGAGAGGAGTGGGTGCTATCGTAATTCTGTCACATTACCATTTAGATTAGTTAGATTTGCAGGTAAACAGCACGCCGCCGATCACACAACACAAACATACGATACGAACTCGCTGGCGCGCGGGCGCGCTCGCTCAAACACACATATTCGTGTACACCGTTGCACCACGGTTGACATTTTAATTTCATCGCGATAATTACTTTCAAACGGATGGCTTTTTAAGTAGATTGAAATATTCCAGCATCGCGATTCACGTCCGCATTCGTATAATTAATGCATTTTCAGGAGGGAGGCAGCGAGTTTCATTTCCAACGTCCCAACTTGCTGACTGGCGAACGCGATTTTAACTCGATTTTATCTCTCCGCGTTTTGGCGCGCTGCGCGTTTTATTTCATCGCGATGATTGTCGGATTAGACTCGACGAAACGCCCACACGGGACGATCTCTGTTTAATTACAGGCGCTGCAAGAGCAAAAATTTCGAAGGTTCTTGCGGAGAGATGGAACATTTTGTCGCGTTGAAAATTGTATGCGAGTGTTTAAATGGTACACCTTCGTTTTAGAGGCGTCTGAATCAAAGACGAGGACGCACGCAGAATTTTGCGGAGGAAAATTTTAATTGAAAACAGCTTTGTTGGTGACATTGGTAGGCCTGTTTATTCCATTGCTACCGTGCTTCCACTTGACCAACCCCTAGTGCAAACCCCTTTCTTTCACGTCGATGGAAAAAATATCGTGAGAAGTTCCCGCACCCCCGTGGTAATTAGAAGTACCAACGACTGTTCTGCATAATCTTCGGTACGGAGTGTGTCTTTGTCTCTAATGTCATGCCTCTGAAATTATGGTTCATTTTCCTACGATCGCAAAGGGAAAATCTTCGATCGAGGAATTTCTCTCGCGCTGTATCAGATGCAACGAGAAACATAACGCCCTAATAGGAAAATCAAAACACGAATGAGACCCGCATTACACGAGTTGATGGTTAACATCTCCAAAACTACGATTAGTACTATCTTAAGAACGTTTATGCGAATGTATAACAGCTCAACTGAAGAAATGAAACCCATCTAAGAATTTTCTTTATCCTTTAAGCATTTCATCTCTACATATTTAAATTTCTCATAAACCCATAAGCACCCATTTACCCTGAACAACCCTTGGAGTTATCCACGCAACGGCAAAAGCAATGCGAACAACAACAGGCACTGAGATGTAAAAATGAGGATTGATTTAAAGCTGGTCACAATTGAAGTTCGATAAATCGACGTCGTTGTTCTCTGCAGGAGAGGGTTTGAAAAGGGATGGTTTAAAGCTAGTTCCTCCCCATGGGAGTCGGAGGAGCGAGCGTTCGGGGATGGCTGAGCTCGTAGTATCGCGACAGACGGCCACTGCGACTCGTGTAAACAATGGCTCCGCTTCCTTCGGCTAAGTTAGGCGTAGGTGGACCGGAGAGCAGGCACGCGTGTATGCGTGAGGTGCTTATTGGGTCCGCTGGGGGCTGCTGCGGAGCGGAGAAACAACCCTCTGACCAAACACGGCAACATCAATCAGCACCAGTCACTCGAGCGTCGACCATTGGCGCCAACATCGCGATATTGCCTGCATTTACATCCGGCCAGGAAAAACGTAATGCTCGACCGCGACATCGATGGGCCGGTTCGTCGATTGCCCGTTCGATCCGGCTCCCTTTCAAACGCCACGATCGATTCGATGCCACTCGCTTTGAGCCCCGTGTGCTCGATATTATTCGGTGATTCTGTCCAATGCTTCTCCCGTCTTTTCGTTCGAGTATCTCGTGAAATTTGCAGTTTTTCTTCCTTTTTTTTTTTCTTTTTGTCATGGAAGGGGGATGAAGGTTTTGACCGCTTAACGTACAATTCTTTTCAACCGGTCAAAGATACACAATTTTGTTCTTGACGGAATTGTCTCTTGGTATGTAATAATACGTTAATATCGCGGTTTTGATTTCTCGGAAGACAATCGTGTTACGAGTTGTACTCACGCGACAACGTTTTTCTGTGAGCATTGCGTTTCGCTTCTTCGGGTCTACCTTGAACAAGCAAGTACAGCTTGAAATAATATCATGTTTTGAATTTTTAACACCTGATTAGAATTCATCTAGTTCAGCAGCTGCCAAAAGTTAAGTCTCGAGAAGCACTAAAATTATCGCGGCGGTAATAGATCAAATATTCGTTTGGTAATGGAAAATCTGTGTCGGTAGTTGCGCATAAGCCTACGGAGTAAAAAATATCAAGCTTTGTTATCGTTAATTTACTTCTGGAAAAAGCTGAGTTCCAAAAGCCACTAATTTCCTTGCACAATCACGCTGACAAAATTACCACAACTTATCCTGTATAATATTCGCGAACACGCGCACGTTTCGCCAGGGAAAAATTCCAAAAATCACAAACGCATCGTGAAACAATCACGCGCCAGTGACTTGGCTCCGATATTATTTTTTACTCTCTGTTTATTAATCGGTGTAATTGCAACCTGTCGACTCGCGCAAAAATACAAATACGCGCCTATAAACATATTTATATTCGATTTGCAGCGTCGGCCGATTAACAGGTTGCATGACATGTCCAGGCGCAGTTTTATCATTGCCGTATCGTGTAAATATCCGACAAAAGAGAGCCGGACGAAAAGGTGTAGGGAAGGGGGATGGTAAAAGGGTGTAACGATATTAAATTAATTCGAGATCCCCGGAAAGAGGGGTGTGCGCGAAATTGTCGGCCATCTTGCAGCCTGGAGAATTATGCGCGTCGGCTTACAATAATATAGGTGCTAATGCCATGCAAAGCGGCCCTCCCTTGCGCATCCCTTTCCAACCGTTCCATGCAAACACTCCACCTTGTTTTCCCTTTCGCCTCTAAGAATGCGTCTTAATTTTTGATACTTCGCGCGACATCGAGTGTCTTCGCTGAGACAACAGATGGTGGAACTTTTCGTGTTCGAAGGGTGGAAATGTTTCTTCAAGGTTAGCGGGACGATGGTGGATTTGCTTGTAAGGACTTGTTTCTCTATGGCATGTTTAATCGCACCTACCATGGATTCTACGAACGAAAAGGGACGTTACATCTTTATGAACGAGTACAAAGATGCTCGACGTTGTTTTTAATCTGCTGCTAACTCTTAGAAAGGGTTTGATTTAAGTGGTAATTTGCTGAAAGAATTTTTATTTATTTCAAATAATTCATATTTTAGATAGTCTTGTTTTATTCTCTCGAGAATCTCGATAAACCTATTCTGTACTATTTGCTTGTATTCGTTTTTTATATCTCAAACAATTTACTTCCACTTCAAACTTTCGTTTTCTTTACGGCTCGTTCTGACTCGATCAACCTACGCTCATGCGCCTTATGTCATTTCTAATTTGAATATTATCCTATGAAAATAATGTTTCGTTCGCACTAAAATGAGACAAAGATCTACGTTAGACGCGATATCGTTGCGAAGGGTGATTTCAGGAATTTCGACAAAATCGTGGGAACGATTAGGGGGCGCAAAATTAGGTCGCCGGATTCACGCGATTCGTATGTGGAAATAGGGGAAGCGTTGCATCTTCGAGGTATTAATAAACAAACCCTCATCCCCTGAGTGATACGGAGCAATCAGCTGAGCCTTCGACCCCGTTCACGACGATGAGAATCGTAGTGGTGATCCGTTGTTGTCACAGTGACTCAGTATTTGGACAAGAGCCTCGTGCTACGGCCAATGAACGGTTCTACTTTCGACAAGGAACGATCTGTGCTCCTCGAACCGCTTGAAAATCTTCGCTCTCTTAGACCTTGAAACATTGCAAACCTTGGAATCTCGCATGAATTTTATAGCTACGTTTATAGTTACAAGACTAGGACACTAAGTATAGGCTCTTCGTGTTGATAAACAGAAACTAATTTAAAAAATAATAGTCCGATGACAGAAAATAATCGACACGGTATCGTTTCTGCTTTTTGTACGTGGTCGCTACAGTGCGACATTGAAATTTACGAGTCTCCGTTTTCTATTTATACAGCTAAAAACAAAGAGATTTTTAATCTTCCAATAGAAATTTAAAATTCAAATAGAATAGAAAATTGAGTCCAATTTATTAATTATCGTCTTGGCCTATTTAGAAATTATTTAGAAGGAAATAACTTTTGTCAAATACCACAGACTTCTTCAAAATTAAATTCTAAGATCGCTGGATCTGGATCTGGATAATCGAACACGATCCCAGGCGAGTGTAGCGCACACTGTACGCCTGTACTGTGCTAACTGCTTCGTAAAGTTTGCCGACTCGCCAAGGAGAACGCGCAGCAGGTATTAACCGTGATTCATTACACCATAAGTAACTTCGATGTTTGCTCCCGGCGACGACGAACAAATTTATTCACCGATAAATATTTTAGTTGCGCCGTAGATTAACGCTACCGCCTCGACGTTTATACCCTTTTGTTTATGGGACCGTTTTATTTGCAGTTGGAGCAATCGGATATTACGGTGCTTCTATCAAAGTGAAGATGAAAGTTTCGACTATCTTAAATGAAACTAGATAATTACTTTTTGGTAATATGTAAATATATATTTATTAAATATATATTTGATAATATGTAAATAATATGTAAATAAATAATATGTAGTATGTAAAAAAGAGAGAAACTACTTTTTGCAATACACGTAAAATGGTGAAAAAGTCTCTATATGTGCTGTAAGATACTGATAATTTTCCATTTTGTACTTTAAATATTTTCTGTTACAATTTTCAGTGTTAATTATTCTTGACGTTCTCTTATACATAGAAACTTCCGCACCATTCTGCTGTGCTGGCTCTTACAATTTCACGTTTTAATCGTAGCAGGTTATAGATACACGCATGCGTGTATAATATTTGCTGTATGGTGTATTCGAATACCCAGTATCAAAGTGTTAAATATTGACGTAGGCGAATAAAATAGAGTGCTTATCCACAAATAAACTACTCCCTTTTTTATTACTGTTTAACCATACTTTTATACTCGCCTAGAAAATTACAAACAAAATACGAGAGCTTTCCTCCCGAGAAACGAAGAAACGCCTTTGTCTTCGGATGTACTTTAAAAAATGACGTTGGCCACCGTGTTGTCCAAGCCTTAGTTCGCATGAAAATTTCAGCTATCCAGCGAAATCGCTGCGGGGTGAATAAACGGCGTGACGAAAGTAAAATACGAAACGAGAGCGGAAGAGAGATAGAAATGCGTTTGATCAAAAAGCGAACGGACCTGGGCGGTTGAACATTTTTCGAAATCGACGCTACGTAATCATTGATAAGATCAAAAGCAAAAAGCGTGTATAAATTTGCCTTTCAAACTTTACCTTTCGCTCGCGCACTGTTTTATGCGTTTATGCGTTCTACCGGCTGCTCTTTTATTCCTGCTGTTATTACTGCTGGTGAAAAACCCGGCGATACCGACGATATTGTGCCGCGAAATCCGACTGCGATACGCCATCTACCACCGTTCTAATCGTTTAGAGCGTACAGTGTAATTTAAAAAACGAGCGATGGAAATGATTTAAGTACGTTGATAGTTCGATCTTTCTCAACACCTCGTCAAGCTATTCTCCCCCTTCTCTTGCAAAAATCACCACGAAACAACTGTACAACTGAGTGTAATCAAACCATCTAAGAATCTTCTACTCGTATTTCGATATTATATCTCAAAACGATTTCAAACTATCAGATTATCTCCAACGATCAGGCTTAGGATCAGGCATGAAAGAAACGACCGCGACGATCTTCCATTCTTCTCTCGGCACTGAATCACGAAATTATTTCAAACGACCAAATGATCGATCGCAGAAGCATCCATTAACCCTAATCCGGGCAAAGACAATCCTGGAAAGGAAGCGTCGCGTCGCGGTACGCCGTCTTACACGTTGTCACGTCGGCAGGTATGGGTATCCATCCCATTTGCAACTAGTCGCATTATTGTTAGCCCTAGGTATGTACCATACCGCGTTGGTACACAACGCTTGTGTACACACGTATCTCTGGCCCAGGTAGCTACTACGTACGAAGCCGCCTCATCCTCAGAGAATCCATCCATGCCATGTATACGTGGTATGCGCGCGCGAGCGCGCGTGCGCGTGCGCGCACTCACCCTCTAAACTCCACTGTTGTACACGTTGGAATATAAGGATGCCTGATGTACGTACACGTACACACATATACGTACCTGTATCTTGCCTACGTGTGTCCGTTTACGCGCGTCTGTGTGACCGGGAGGAGATACTAGGGGGTGGCGTAATATAGAGACCGGCTAAAGGCGGACGTAATTTCCTGCCCGCCTGACAACGCTACAGACATGTTTGCGAACTCGACACACACAACCTACTTAGAGCCTACATGTGTCCCTACGACAATGCGCCGACACAAGCTTAATCTATTCCCCGCAGGTATGTACATGCATATAGGCTAGCGTGTAGGCAAGGGTGCGTCAGTGTAGGTGCATCCCCGATGCGACCTGCAGCGTCTACTCCGCCGCCCTGAGGGCTTTGATCGGAATACAGAGAGGATGACCCAATCGGAGGATACCTCGATATAAGTCGCTGTTTCCGTACGGCTACAGGGCGTCTTCGATGAACGGACTAACCTCGAACCGCATACATACATATAGACGTGTGTGTAGGTGGTTGGACGTGTGGTCTCGAGGCCGTTTGCTGCAGGACAGTTTACTGATCGGCGAATTCTAACGGTAGTTAACTTGAGATTACCGATTTCGGGCGTAGATAGGCTGCAGATCGACTGGTTCTGGTTCTGATCGCGTATTTGCGCGGTTCTGGGATTTTTCGACTTTTCGGCTGGTGTTGGCGAGGGCGTAGCATGTTTCTGATTTAGCAATTGATGTTTTGCATGTTTGTTTCTCAGATACAAATCGTAAGTAGAGCAACGAGCTCCGTGGAAACACGATTAGTAGAAATAGCGTTCGCTTGTAGTGAAAACATGTTAACACGCACATAAACATATGAATTAATAACAGAGTAATACAAGTAATAAGAAGTATACTCATACGCAAAATCAATTTGCGTCGTACAAATAATTCTCCATGTACATATGATATAGATACTGTAGTGATTAAGCGAAAGTAGAATCATCCTTCACTGGTCAGACACTCCGTCCTCTCCATTAACCAACTCCATTACTGAATACCAAATACCAATCTTCACTTTCTCAATCGATTATCTACTTAACCACCCTGATTGTACCTAATTAATAAATTTCATTTTATTGCAGATACGCCATACTCTTTCGTTACTATCCTCGGATAATCATCCAAGCTATTTCTTCGAATACGAAGGTTTCACCATTATATATTTTTAAATACAGAACAATAAAATTACAAGGCAAATTGCTCGTACACTTTGATCAAAATATCATAGTGTCTCAAATAACCCAACGTTGTTCTTTACAACGAATCGACGTCTCCCGATGATTCTAGTCACATCAATCCGTCCGCTCTGATTTCAGAGACGAGTTTAACAGAGATTCGATAGGCACTATGTTTCGCAAGAAAACTACGATACTGGTGGGTACTTTTTATCGAAAAGCTGGAACTCTGATAGCCATGGAATAGTGAAATCCGCGGCCGAGGCGGCTTGCTGCCTTCGTCCAAACATTTCGGACAGCCTAAGGAAACACATTTGCCTGCGGGCAAACACGGCCAACCGTGGCGAAGGCGAAGCTGAAGCGTCTTGGCGCTGCCTCGAGGCGAAGTGGGACGTAGAATGTGTCTGGGACTGTTTGCACTGCAGGACAATATTCCGAGTCTTTTGAAGGACGAGAGTCGAGAGAGTAGCGCTGCTATTTCATCTCTCTCCTGCCTGGATCGTCCACCCATCTTTCTCTAGTTTCTTTATAGCTTCGTTCCGACGCCCGGATTTTTTCTTCTTCCGAATGTTCTAGAGGAAGCGAGGAACCAGATCGATGCAATGAAAAATCGCCTTTAACGACAATTCCGTAAGATCACGTAAAAACGCAATTAGATTTGATGCTTCGCCATTATTCCCTACCGATAAATTTACATCTTACTGCTAGTTTCCAACTCTTGAAAATCTTAATCGATCGACGACAGACCCAAACACTTTTCCTCTCGGTAAAAAGAAACTCGTACAGCTAGAATTCAATAAAAAACAGCTTTTACACATTTCTAACTTTCTAATGCTTACGTGGTTGATGAATAACGAACCTCGCTGAGAAACATCCCTTTCAATAGAAAACAAGCGACCAGGAAGAATGCAACGAAGAATCGCCTCTGGAGCATTTGATAACGAAGCGGTCGTGTACACTGATCCGCAAGTACGAATAACAAGTCTCTCTATACGAAAAGGGGAACACGACGGTGTGTACGCGTGTACATACACGCGGCGGAGGCATTATAAGTCTGCGCGTTAAAGGCGTGATCCGAAAGACAAACAGATGCACCCTGGCCGTCGCTTTTCCCATTGAAAATTCATCGCACAGGCAAAAGTGCGCCGGACCCTTTTCGTCGGTGTCGCCCCATCGTGAATCAAGCCACCAGCGATTCCGTGCTCCTTTCTTCCCGGAGGCTCTTTCCATCCTGTCCCGCTTCTCTTTCTCCCTTTCCTTTCTCCTATTTTTTTCTCTGCCGATAGGGACAGCCCACCTCGCCCCCGGGTTATGAGATTTTACGAGAGCCAAAGCGGTTTAGGCGCCCGGGATTTCTTTCGTTCATGCTACGAATTACCAATACCCGATCGTAAAATAAGACAAGATCGGGGATTTGGAGTTTTCTTTGTTGCGTGGTTGAAATTGCAACCATTATCTGCCTTCTAACTTTTTGATATTGAAGTACTTGAAGGCCATACGAATCATGGCCCAATTGCAAACGTGGCTTAAGAAGGATAGTATTATTGAGATATGTGTAGTTTTCTGTGCTACACTAGATTAGCCGGGTAGTAGTGACACACATATGAGTTATGAGTGTGTAGGAGTATGTGAGTGCACAGCGTCTCGTAAAACAGATGAATGCAACTGTTTCGTTGGTAGTGTGGTATAGAAGATGGTGAGACAAAGAGAGTGCTGAGGTAAGTACAAATGTGTTTCGACGAATATCTTGTAAATCACATATCAAATAAATCTGAAACTATTTTGATATCGATTCTAAATGTAACCTTAGTGTTCCTTTACTTTTATTTCGGCAATTAAGATCCACAATTCTCAACAAGTATATTAGTATATTAGAGTTAAAAATGAAAAGACTCCGTAATCACGCCTTAAGGTGATTCGCCTTTTTTTGATCATAGATACTTTTAATGGCTACCATTCCTATTCCTCTTTTTCCGTCCTTCTTTCCTTCTCTTTCGTCTCTTTCATCTGTTCCACTCATTAAATATTCTCATTAAATATCGCGATATAACGCGGTAGAAATTTTGCTGCACAAATTGGAGAAAAATTCTTCTGTATCTGATTGCGTGTTTGTAACGACTATTATGGATTTGTAACTCAGGAAATTTTCCTCTTGTAAACCTCTAATAACTAACGATCTTACAGTTAGCTTCCTCTCCGATTGTTTAACTCGTTATCATAGTCGCTCGTTTCATTTATTATTCCGATACTTATTTATCGTTCTAACTCGAAGAACTTTGCCAAAAATAACGAAGAAAGCGATAGAAATCGCTCGGAATTGGTACAATCCCAGAGAAAATGTGTGGAAGATGATCCCTCCAGGATCGAAACGATACGATGTGCTTTGAAAAGATAAAAAGGAGCTCCATCACGATGATCCGAAGAATCAAACCTTTAATTTACCAAGCAGCACGCCGAAACGGAAAACTGCTCCAACTTCTTTTGAAAGTGAATAATGGAAGCAGCTTGAATATGAAGCGAATGCTTTGAGCGGACCTGCAATAGTAGTTTTCGATTTATTACCTCGTATTTCGCGTGCAAACAGAAGCGAACCGTAGGTGAAATACGAAATGCATTCGACTGCCGCGAACAAAGTGTTAAATCTTCGTAGCTCGTGCTTCGTTTTCCTGGAACCGCTTTTTCTGCGAATCTTTTTCTATTATTTCCTGACTTCGGTCCATTAACAGATAATTCGTTGCAATAGTCCAAACTAAAATCCTACCTCATAAACTTGCATTTGCAATTGAAGCTATTCTTCGAGGAATTTTCTTCTCTATGAAAATATACGAACTCGGTAAACGAACACGCGAAACGTGTTTCCGAGCGAATGAAACGTTAATTCGTTCTGACGTAGGTTGACGATAATCGAACGAATAAGAAACTGAAAGTTGTCGTAAAAAGAGGAAGGAAGACGATACAAATTTTATTTATACGTTTCAACTTAATCATCACTCTTATTTCTATTAGTTAACAAATCTGTAACTTCGAATAATCCGATTCACAATTTCTTGTATGCTCGTTAGCCAGCATCGACTCCCAGAACTAATTCAATCAACAGATTATATCCAGTTTCGCTTGAAACAATGTTGAGATCAACTGGCGAAACTAACCGCGCTACGTATAATTTTCCTAGACGTATTCGATTCTTAGCCCGAAGCAATTCCGATTAATTGCCAGAATTAATCGCTATAACAATTTGCAAAAATTCGAACCTCAATTCAGCTTACGCGCCCCTTTTAAAGCAATTCTGATCAACTCTCAGAGTTAATTAACCGTACGCTCGATGGTCCAATCAATCTTCCATCCTTCCTTCCTCCTCTATTTACCCCGAAAAAGCCTGGATCCTAACCTGCTAATGGAAATACACAACAAAGTCTCGAAAGGCTGAAGCAGGTTGGCCGCGTGCCGTTTGGTCGCCGTGGGCAATAAAACGTTCGGATAAATATGAAATCAAAGAAGAATACACCAAGGGGAGATTGAAGAAAAACGAAAAGATGAAAAGGAAACGGCAGAGACTACGAGAAGAAGAGGAAGAAGAAGGAGACGACGAGAACGACCGATTCTCTGGTTCCGTGCGTTTTCCGGGGGTGGCGACGGGTGTTCGCAAACTCCCTCCACAAGCCCGAAATTCTCCGCGGCGGGAAGTCGTTAGGCGTTTTCTGACGCGAGATAAAATTCTGGGAAGCACGTTGAAACGACTCTCTACTCCGGGGCCTGGGTATTGTTTTAACGTGTTTGAGTCAAATATTGACGCAAGTTGGGCTCGCAAGCCAGCCTGGAACGAAACGGAACGGAAGAGACGAGAATGGCGGGCGAGAGGCCGCGGGACCAGATACAGACAGAGAATGGAAAGAGACAGGCTGAGGCGGGATGGAACGACCCACATAACATCCACCGGAGAGCACGAGAAAGACCGCCGGCGTCTCGCGGTAACGAAGGAACAGGAAGCGAAACGTAACGAGAGAAAGAAAAACGCGCCACCTTTATTCCAGCCTGCCTCCTCTCGGCTCTCGGCATTGACAACGCGACAATTTTCGTGCACATACGAAGTAGAAACATTCAATACCGGTATAGATCTTGTCATACGTTAGAAGATCATACTACTATTTATATGAAAATCACAAAAGGAAGATGGATTTTATCTTTTTCATACGAGAGCAAATTTTAAATTTCGTATCAGCTAATTACATGTTATCGGAACAATCTCTTAATTACATTTAAAATAAAATATCGATAGAAGAATTGTATATCGAAACAGTGAGATTAAAAAGTCCAAATTATTAGAAAAATAGAAATCACCGAGATTTCATGAAACCGCACCTTGCGGATTAGCAAATTCGCCAACAATAGGGAAACACAATTGAATCGAAAATGATCCGAAATATGCAACGGAGTTAACATCCGACCCTAAAGAAACAATCTCGCGAAATTCGCCTGAAGTGCATGTAACCAAAAAGCAAACAAAAGGGGTAGAAATTTTCAAGGACGGTCAACAGCTCACGCCGACGTTCCTCAAAACTGGTCAAGATCGAGGATGAGCGAGGGGTGAAAAACGATGTCACGGTGTTTTCATTGCGGTACAAGAGAAGAAAAGATCGATCGGTTGTAGGAAAGCGGTCATTCTTCGGGGGGCCATTTCTTGGCCATCGTACGGCATTTAGGTAACAGTTCACCGGGGCCGTTTCGCCGGTTTGAATGGCCGTGTAACGTATTGCAAACATTTTACCGTTGCCGGTGAACAACTGATCGGCCAGAGGGGTGAGAGAGAAGAGAATACAGACGATTTCGACCGGTAGCACATTGTGCCTAATGTTTGGACATGTGTTCCGCTCCGGTCACGCCTTTTGTTATCATATTCTATGCATGTTTGCCCGCTTAAAATGTTGTTTTAGCGCTCGCGCCACGCATCCCTTTTTGCACCGACTCGACACGCGTTCCTAGTCAATGGATCATCCAGCGTCATCTTATTCTTCTTGTCAAAGTCGCGGCAGACTTGTTGCCGCCGTCGATCGAACGGTTCGATCCCTTCCGAGACTTGAATCTTTATTTTTGAGTTGTACGACGAAGAGATACGGCAAGAAGAAGCTTTTAGGGGGATTTTACAATTACCGTAGTAGGGAAGGAATTGAAGAAACTTTTGTTTTTTAAAAATTAAAATGTATGATTAATTAGAAGAAACGCAAGTTATAATTGCAACGTTCTTACTTTATGGGAAATCAATAGAAAAGAGAAATATCTTTCTGCAAGCTATCACCGTCTCCATGGTCGATCGATATAATTTTCGCATTTTAATCGATGAAATTCTTATATTGAATTTTTTTAGTGGAATTTTTCAATTTACTTTTTCGTACCATTGCGCGCGTCTCTCGAGTATTTCCATAAACCGATTTTAAACGTCGGGTCTTAAATATAGTTGGACCACAGATACTGTTTTTCCTGCAAAAATATGTAAAACGAAAAAAAGTTCGTCAGACGATATTTTCCTTGAATTTAGGCAGAACGTTTATCGCGAGATACGCCTTTAAGGCGATTCCGAAAACGAAGCGAAAAAGCGTTTCATACTTATGTAAGGATGCTGATGAAGCGCTTGGTTTCGCGGCGGAAAGTCAATTAATAGACCAATTGATTGCACGAAATTACTAGGCAATTTGATTAATGTTTACAATGCGTCGGCAAACACGTAATACGAGCAGGAAGTAATATCCGTCGAAAACGGGTAAAAAAAATATCATGGAAAAAATCGAGGAGAGGAAACGGCGAAGCGGAAACAGGCGGCGTGCTATAATCTTGCTCGCGTCGAAATTCTATTTGTTGTTTTTCGTATTTGCTATCATTTGGTGTTGAAACACGAGCCATTAATAAAAATCAGAGACATTTATTTCCCGCGCGATCTCCGTGTTTCGACATGATTCACGGGGAAAAACAGGCTCGTGTATACTCGCCCTCTTGTGTCCAAGGAGCCATCCCTATTTTTCGACTGACCGTATTTTTTCCATATTTTTCCTTTTCAAATGTTTGTGTGTTTTCAAATCACAATTAAACGGCCCATTTTCGCGCCTGAAGGACCTGTAAAAAATGTACAGTGCGCGTTAATAAATATTTGCAACATTTTTTTTTTCGCCATCGATCCCCGACGTACACGATGGAACAATGAAAATAGCTCGTTCCTTTTTTTCCCCCTTCCTTTTTCCTTTCGATACATATTTGCAAACGCTCCGTTTTCACCCCTACCATAAACCTATTTGCCAAACACGCGTAAAAAGCGAATGCAAATTTTCGTCCAGGACCATCTGAATCTTAAAAACAGAATGTTTATCCGCGATAGCGTGTTAATATTAACGTACGCTTTTCCCTCTGGCATCATTCACGCGTGGTTTTATCGCCGGAAAAAAAAGAGGCGTTAAAATACATTTTTGGATCCAAGTGTACCAGCAGATCTTTGATAAAAAGACCTGTTCCTTCGAGGTTGTTTACTACAGCGATTCTTACGTAACTATGGACGTTTTTGAAGATGAATCGGCTGATCGATCGTGCGACAGAAAATTGAAACGAATCCTCGTAAATACAGGGGAATTTTGGTCTCTTGGAGACAGAAAGTTGCCATATATCATCGAACAATTGTCCCTTCGCGTTCCACGCCCCGACAATAAACGAGACACATTATATACGCAATCAAAGGTTCGCAGGGACGTTGTGTTGTCTGAATGCCATTTCCTGGGGGCGTGTAGGGCGGCGATGCGGCATTCATGGACGCCCGAGGAATAGACAACCCCGACAAATTGGCTGGGAAAGACTCTATAGATCGACTTCCACCCCTTCTCGATACTCGGGCTTCGAATCGAACAAATTGATTTAATGAAAATGTAATATTGCTGGGTAACGAAAGAGTAAGAAGAGTAACGAAAGAGCAATGGTTGAAATTTTAACGAAAAAAAGATTGATGGATTTTTGGAATAAAAGAATTTACGAGAAGACTTTTTAAGATACTTTGAAAAATGTTGATGACTGCAATAACTTGGAATCTGATACCCATCCTATCCAAACATTTATTCCTAAGTCAAGAATCAAATACAACCTTGCGCGTGTATGGAATGTTCAAATAGATACACACACCCTTCTTCGTCCTTGGAAGAAATTACTTGGGACTAAAATTTCTTCGGGACGTTCGTTCCATTTCCTAATGCCATTTCTTATCCTAATTTCGACGACCACTGATACCCAGAACCCACAATATTCATTTCCAATTCGAGACGCAGAATCGAAAACAACCTTGTACTTCCATAGAATTTCCAAATGGATATTCGGCTCCACCCTTGTCCACGCACTTTCGACAGTTTTCTCGCGATCGATCATCGATTCGGACGTAACACTCCTCCCAGCTCGTCATCGAGCGCTACCTTCCATTCGATTCTCGTTTAGACGTCGCGGGAAAAGGCCAGGTCAGCCTGTTGGCCATTGAACAGCCACGTGAAAAGAAATTTCACGAAAAAGGCACAACATGGATTTCACGGCCGATTCAACGAAGCACAATACACGCCTGGATCCGGACGTTTTGACTTTTGTCCGCTCTTTAACCATCGTCGTTTCCTTTTCGCCTTTCTGCCTCTCCAATTCCACCGGACGTTCGCTGCTCCGGATTCTGGAGTCCTTTTGCCTATTCACAATCGTTTAACAAATTCTCCGCAAAGATGAACCGTTGCCCCTTTGTTCGTCGCGAAAGAATACACCCTCATTCGTCGTCGATTATGCATGATTCCGTCGTAATTAGATCCTCCGCCGATGACTTGGCGTATCGTTGCAACTTCCTTTTTCGCTTGTTTGTAGCTTTTTCAATATTTGTACATCTGCGTGGAATTGTAGAACTTTGGATTTTCACGTTGTATTTTCTGTTTGGTATTTACTTCTGGAATTGGGAGATATCGCGTTGATTGTTAGCTTTTATTATTTCGATGTTAGCTTTGCCGGGAATATTGGCTCTAATGGAACAGTCGCTTCTAGTTAGAACTTTTGATCTTGTTTTGTTTACTAGCTTTATTACTATTTATAAATCCCAATACTTTTAGTTATACGTAACATAGCATACATACGTAACATTTTTCAACGATATGCAGAATAAAATTACGAATAATTTACCAGTAAGCGTAGAAATTAAAATAAGGGATGAAAAATGAGGTGTTCGTTCCAAAGAGCGAGTGATTTAGAGCGACTTCTGTACTCGAAGTTCGCTTAGATTTTCGCGAATATTTCTTCCAGATACGAAATTTGTCCTCATCTACCAAAGTTGATAGGGAAGCGCACGTTTTCAGATGTTTTCAACTTAGATCACTTAAACATAGGATGAATGACGGATGATCGCATACAGGAAGCTCGGCTTCTAATCCTATCGCGAAAGATATCCAGGTCTTAAGATCGTTTGTTCGAGTTTACTTGTATCGGTTGCTTCGAAGGACTCACCCCTAAAGTTTCCGAGACCGACGAAAGGGAAGGAAAGGGACCGCCTGCCTCCGAGCACGGATTGGATTGGATCGGCTTAACGTTGATTTAAGCCAATCAGCAAACAGTCAGTCGCCAGTTCTGAACCTCAACATTGATCTCGTTAGACCTTTACAAGTTCAATGTTGCGTTTCACGTACCCCCGGTACACCGTCCTATGATTCGCACACTTTTCTCCTTACAATTCCTTCTATTGCTCTTCGCTTCCTTCGACCGGCATTCCGGCTACCGATTTCGCGACAGATCGTCTCCCAACACGCTTCTAACCTTTATTTGTGTACAATTTGCGGTTTAGATTTTGTTAAATACGTCGCAATATTGTTTATAGAGAAACGGTTACGCTGAAACGAGGATCATTCGTTTCAAGGAATCATCGACAAGTAATTGATATTTAGACGAACGTTTCGTGTCTCATTTTGACGAAAGTTGTATTCGCACAACCATTGCTTGTTTGATCAGAGAACGTTCTTGCAAATTTTTTTTTTTTTATTAAAAGGATGCATATTTTATGAAACTCTCGTTCAAAGAAAATTCTAGAAAAATAAAACGATTGGTTTAATAACCCTTTTAATTAACATCTTGGACGTTTAGAGGATATTCCTCTACTGGAGACAAAGTTTGAAACACTCCTATAAAGAATTCGATCGAATAGCCGTTTCGTATCCGCTGGTAACTTTGAAACTTGTACGAAAATCACTTTCGTTTCCCCAGGACAAACTTGCACACAAAATTCGACAAATACTCACGGCAGCCACGGGGATCTTAATAATTCGCCAAACAAACTAAAGAAACCACTCGGTTAACAATACCTTGACAAACAATTCTCACGCGAATCCACTCATTGAGACGTTCAAACACGAGATCGATCGCCAGCTAATCCCGATAGCGGCAGTTTGACGACGGAATTTTTACGTTCTATTCTCGGTGGCACGGGGCGTCGCGACGCGACGCGCCGCGTCGTTTGCCGAGCACACACCGCGATTTCATTCACTCGCCGCTCCTTTTCTCGTTCGTGCGTGTGTCTTCTTACGTGTGGCGCTTACACCAGCAAAAAGAAAGGGGTGAAAAAAGAGACAGAGAGAGAAAGAGAGAGAGAGAGAGAGATGAGAAATGGGAAAGGAAGGAGAAATAGTAAGATCGTCTCGTAAGTGAGAAAGGGAGAGAAAGAAAGAGAGGCAGCATGCATGTGTAAGTGCGCTATCTTCGCCTGTGTGTGCACGATGTCAATATTATACGACAAACACACTTAAATAGGCTTAAAATACTAACATCCAGCTCGTTCCACGCCGCTCTATGAACTCCGTGCACACGGTGCGCAAGTGTGTTTAGCCATATCGTTACGTCGCGCGCGGAGATTCGAATTGTGCTGTTCCTCGCGGCTACTCGCAGGTACCTACCGAATGATTATTTTAGTTTTCCTTTCTTTCCTGTTCTTTTTTTCGAACTATAGTCAATCTGTAAGAGATTTTATTTTGTAAGATGTTGGTGGTACGAGCTGACGAGAATTGGACTGTTGTGTGTACCAACGCAATTCGTGCAACTTAAAACTTGACCGGTTAGTTGATTTATCAAGCTCATTAGGCAATTAGTAGCGTATTACGTAACGATTTATCGCATCAGTTCTCACGAATTAAACACTAATTACATATTTTGGCATCGAGTTGAATGAAAGTAATATTCGGAAGATAGGGTTGATCGGTTATGCTTTGAAGTGGCTCACAGGTTACCGGAGAATCGGAAATGTTCCATAGAATTATACCTAACGTTTTAAAATACTATGTATAATTTGTATTTGTAAAGTAAATGAATTTGTGTATATAAGGTAAATAAATTTGGCAAACGATTAGGTAAACAATCATAATCACGTATAGATTGGTACATATTTATTCACAAGTCACTGGATATTTGCTAATTGCCAACAAATTGACAATTACCATTTGCAGTTTAGATTTAATTTATATATACTGTACAAGATAAACGATTACTAGATGTTAGCTTTGTTTCATAATTGTATACGGTATTGTCTTTATTCGAAATCTTCAACAGTTTATTTAAATCCTCCGCTTATCCCTAAATCACAGGCCAATTCTAACAGTCAATATCATCAAATAACTAACAGCACGAGAAATCTTAATCACAATATTTGGCGATCAATTTCCGTCTCTTCCACTTGATAACGAAATCAACGGCTAAACATTTGTGTTCAAATAAAGAAAAGGAATAAAATAGCGTACGAACGATGCGTTAGGTATACCTTTATAACGCTCGCTAAATACAAAATATATCGTGGATTTGTAAAGAAGCGATTGATGACATACCAAACATCCGTAGAATCGTCACTTCCGCTGCAAATTTTAAACGAAAAAATCCTTAATCAAAGGCAAAGGACGAGGAAGATCTCTCGAGGGAGGAGCAGCCTTACTGTTACGAACGGCAGTCTAAAAGGCTGTCAGCGACACCAGTAATCTGCTGGTAATCGTGACAAATTACGGCCGAGGTTATGGTCCTTGCCTTTTGCCACGCTTCCGAATGGGGAACTAAGCGCCAGGTGGGGCGTGCCCACCCCATGCTGCGAGTCGAACAATTACATAACACGATAGAACATACCACCGCCTCGACGATGTTCCTACGGTCGACACGAAAGTCCCATAATCGATTACGATAAATTATATTATAAGACGTAACGTATTTTCTCTTTTACCTTTGATAGAAGGTGCAAGCTTTCATGCGTATATTTTTATCTGTGTTTCGTTAAATCACATTTTTGCCGATAATTTGATGAGGCTCGGCTCGCATATTTAGTTATATTTGGTTCGATAATTTTTTAATTAAATGTCTTTTCAACGACAATAAACCATTTTTAACTATTCGACTATTGGATGAACGAAACTGAAAATTGAGAAATTTAATTTGATTGCGGAGACTGTTTTGTTCTATGTTCAAGACGAAATCGTTGGAAATAAAGAATTTTTGAAAAATAAATATTACGTAGGTTTCACGTAATTTCAACTTTACGTACCGATGCGTACATTTTTATCGGTGTTTCGTTAAATTTCATTTTTGCCGATAATTTGATGGGGCTCGGCTCACATATTTAATTATATTTGGTTTAATAATTTTTTAATTCAAATGTCTTTTCAACGACAATAAACCATTTTTAACTGTTCGACTATTGGATGAACGAAACTGAAAATTGAGAAATTTAATTTAATTGCGGAGACTGTTTTGTTTTACGTTCAAGACGAAATCGTCGGAAATAAAGAATTTTTAAAAAATAAATATTACATGGGTTTCACGTAATTTCAACTTTACATAGATACGTTTCCCGTAAATATTCGGAGATCGTTTGTATTTTATTTTGGAGTTGATAAGAAATCGATGTAAATGTTTAATATATGTATGTGATCCTGTTAAATAAATGTTAAAATAGACTTAACGCGGATAATCTTGAATGTTTTAACGTGAAAAGGTAAGCAAATAGAAGATGATCAATTCCAGAAATGACAATATTGAATCTATCGAAACATCTTACATGCACGTGAAAATGTGTAACTTCTTATTTGCGAAAGTTTGTACATAAAAGAGCGTTGTTTAATCCTCGCTCATACGTAACGTTCAATTTTCGAGCAAACGTACTCGACGAATTAACAAACTGAACCAACACTTTCAACGTGTCACGAGTGGCATTAAAAATAGAGACTATCGAACATGAGCGACATTCGTGAACCATTAATCACGCAACATACACACATATGTAAATTCGACGATGGGACACAGTTCAAACATTAAAACGTTGATTTGAATTTCGATCTACTTTTTAATCCTCTATTTCGATAACTCAGATCTTCAAATAATTTCGCAAACTTGACGCATATACGTAGCTACTTTCCGAACAAAGAAGACAACAGTAAGTTTCTCCAAATCCACCAAATAAAATTTTAATTTGGCGTAAAAAAAAGAAAAATGGTTCGTGTATCCAAAGTAGAGTAATTTGTTACAATATCTGGTAAACAAAACTGAATTTCTATTTGGATTTTAATCCTTAAATCCTGTTCATAGGGATATAATAGAAGTACACAAACGTTGGCAGCCCAGTAATACCGAAAGGCAAACGAATTTATTAGACAACCGAATGGAAAATAGGTAACGATTACACATTGTTAAAGAGGGTAAAACACTATAGCGGTGTTACCCTCGTTCGGTTTGACGTTTCAGAAAGCAGTTATACGCGGAGATGAGAGTGATGGTTAGAAACTACCGTGTCACTCCGATGTTTAGGTAAGATATTTGGCCTCGCAAATATTTGGAGATTGTCTACAGCCTCTAACCACTGCGCACCACTCCATCGACTCTTCCATTTAATTAATGACGTATACCAACGTTCGAGGTGTTGATGCACCTTAACGGAATCGTCGCTTCAAGATTATCGTTTGCATTCTTGCCGGCGTACACACTCGCGCATACACGTACAAGCAGAGACCAATGCGTACACCACGGTTTTATTAACATTACGAGATTATTTCGTTTCGTGTAAACGACCGATTGCACGTCGGATTTGCATTGTAACGTCGAACGGCAAACCGACTTTCATGATAGTTAACGAGCATGTAAATAGTAACGAAGCCTCGTGAAAGATGTAACGCGTGTATCAGGAAACATCGTAATCTTTGTGTGCTCGATAGAAAGCTTGTTGCGTGTTTAGAGAATCGTATTGCGGGACCAGTGACCTCCTCGAGCGAAACAATTCGCAAGAAAATTGTGCAATTGGCAACATTTTTAACCTTTTCGACGTCAATTTTGCTAACAATAGAAACATTTCCGCTAGTGTTCTGATACGAAAAAAAAGATATAATGCATGAAAATATGAGCCAATTAAACGAAAACAAACGGGTTTGTATGTCGTTCGGTTAGTTAACAAATTGTAACAATGTTACGTATATTCAACATCGATCATAAAAGGCTTAATTGGAGAAATTAACATTTACTTGCAAATTATAAAAAATAAATATTGCGAGAAAGTATTAGCGTAATATTTGCCTAGAGATTGGTCTAATCCGAAGAATAGAAAATTTTTTACCGTGCCTTTTTTTATTCTTTAAACGTTCCTAACGCTCTGTTTGCAAAGTATGAAGGGTTTTCATTGTGGACAATGTAGAGAGGATGCGTAAAAGCTTTTTATGGCGTTTCGTGTGAACGAAGCATGGTCATAAACCACAATCCCTCCCTAATATTACGGCTGGGTGGTCGCTGTCCTTAGAAGAAACCGCAAGTCCTTTTCAATAATGTGGTCGACCATTAACCGGTTGTTAAGGTTATTTAGTTTGCCCTTATGCGCGCTCGTTGTATGGTCGCACGCAGAAAATTATCATGCGTTGCCACAAAGGATTACCGATTTGTCGATAATCCGCTTCTAAAGCTCGAATACTCGAATACATGGACAAATAAAAATTGAATTCCACAGAATTTTAGTTTTGAAATTAAAGTTTGATGTAAAATATGAAAAATTTGAATTTGACGCTTGAGATTCGAATCTTTGAAAAATTTGAAGAACGCTCGAAGAAGTGTAATCAGTTTCGTTAGGAACAATAATTCGTAACCATTTGTACGATATTTTGTAAAAAATAAAATTTATTTCTCCAAAGACATCAATTCGCGTTTCAATGGGAAAAGAAAGAATCGTACGTTGAATTTCGGGCAAAATTACAGATTAACGCGAATTCGAAATAGAGCTGCAACCACGAGAGTAAATATTTCAAGACGCGTAAGCAGTACAATCCGAAAATTAAATTGCATATTACTGAAATAATTAAACCGGCTGTTTATATTACACTTTAGCGCATCAAAAATTCCAAAACGTAGCGCGCAATGAAATATATTTAAATAAAAATTATACATCCGGCCGTGCGTGCGTATCGCGTTGAATCGCGGACGTCCGTTCCGATATCAATTTAACGGAATATTAAATGAGTTTTAATGTTTTCATTGGTAACTTTGTTCAGTTTTTCAACTCGTTACGCAGAAAATTATTTTTATTCGGCTCTGGCTTATTATTAATAACTCCATAATTTAATCATCATTCCCATTTGATTGAAAGTTTTCTCATAATAACACAATACAGATAACTGTATAAATAAATTTCAATTACCAGTTTTTGCCTCGTTAAATTATCAACGATTTCAATCGAAACTAACTCTTTTCCCAAAATTATTATACAAAATTTTAGCCACCGAATCTGCTTCAAAATTCTAAATTAGGTAGATGCCCTATCATTTCCATATCATTACATTGAATATTCTACAACCCCATCGGTATTTAACTAACGTGACTCTTTAATTTTGTTGAGGTTGATTGATAGAATAACGAGTGGATGAATTTGTAATAGAAAGGTATATTGAAATAAATAAAGCTCTAAGTATAAGTATAGGTATAGCGTATAGTGTATGCTGATCCAGATCCTCACTCTTATAGTGTTACAATATAGTAGAAGAACATTAGCAAAAAGTTAACCTCGTAGCTCTAGCCGAAGTCTACAAGAAACAGCAATAGATATCTACTTATAGCTCTTTTGTTTATAGACCTTGTAAACCAAAACATAATTTATATTCAAGAGTACAATAATATGGACAATAATAATAATCTCGTTATTTCAAATTTTTTGTTTCATTAAATTCTATTCTCTTCGTAACAGCGGTTTCCAGGTCACGGATATACAAAAGTAAAGATGTAGAGTTTTTCTTGAAGTAATTACTTCAACAAATTTAACCAACAAAAATTTCTCAAATTTAATTAAAAGCTTCTTTAAAGCAAAAAGAAAAAACCGCACAAATTAATTCCTACAGTCACCCTTCGCCTCGCTAAACTTCTCAACATAATTTCCACCCCTAACCCCAAACAAACCGTCTTTCTAAAAAAAACCTAATCGCCCTAGGAATGAGATACAGAGCAGATTTGCTCCAAAATTCCCACTTTCCAATTTCCACCACTTAGAATGTTGCATAGTCTCGTCGATATCCCATCTCCTAGCCTTGATCGCAAACGAATCAACTTTCCTTTCGCTCAGCACCTACCATCAGCCTGTCCAACGAATAACCAAACGATCACGAATCGAAATGCTTTTTATCTCGATGAAAATGGTTCCTGGCTCATAGGAAACGAGCGGAGCCGTGGCAAACAGGATAGAGCAAACGCGACACTTTGATCAGGCTGGCTGTAAGCGGAAGTGGCGCGTGCACTACAGGTCACGCGCTTCCGCGGCTCACCCGGTATATCTGGCTGGTTATAATGTATGGCCTAGTCAGGTTCGGCGTGGTCCAGTAGGGGGTTCGGTTGACAAATCATTAACTATGCATCGAGCCGGCCTGCAAATACTCGTTACTAGTGCTTCTCCGTACTAGCCCACCCTACGGCCTCGATCCACCGCTACCAACCCCCTGACTCGGCCACCCCCTTTGTCACCCACGCGCCCACGGCCCGTGCCTACCTCTCTGCGCGTCCATCCACCCCTCTTCCTTGCCAACCCTCCTCGCGAACCGACAAACGCGGCACCATCAACGTACCTTCTGTCAATAGCCCGACCTAGCCATACCTAAATACATCGGTAATCATTATGCAGCGTTACAACATCGGCTGGATCCAGTTCCATGGCCCGCGCGACTCTTTCTCATCTGGCAGTTCGCTCTTTCTTCTTTTTTGCTGCTAGCAACGTTCTTTTGGAAAAGGAATCTTGATGCCCTAGTATCGGGACATGTTCGTCGAGTGGATTATACGGGTTAAATACACTGTACTTGTGTCATTAAAAACAGGGTATTGGATTTGAGGAGGAAAGAAATGAGGAGATGAGAGGAAGATGAAGAAATGAAGTCAAGATGGAAGATGTATGAGAAAATATCGTAATGTAAGATGAATAGCAGGATTTTTAAGTTTTCTATCAAACGTCCCCGAGAAGATATCTACAACTATGTAATGAAGAAGACTTAAGTATCTAACGCTATACCAGAGAATACCAGAGAAGAGAGAGAGAGAGTTCGATTAAATTTGATCGATGCCTGCTTTCACTGCCAGTGAATGTCTTTGTTCACTTATCTTCGTCCCCGGCTGTATGTCTCCGTTAACTTATAATTCCACGACTAGCGAAGCTTCTGATTAACCGACGACTCGAAAAAGAAAAAATGAAGGCGTTCGAAGCAACCCAAACAGCGATCCAAGCTGAAAAATGAACGATCCAGAGGAAAATCGTCTTAGGCGAAAGAGAGAATAGGGGATGTCGTATAGCCGATGAGGTTTCAGCCGCGTGTACATGAGAATTTGTTGTCCGTCATGTGGACGCGAGCGAGTGCACGGATCGCTGTTGAAGAAGAGCCGCAACGAGGAGAAGGGAAGTTGCAGAGGAGGCAAAGCCTGAAGAAGGATGACCGGGTTCGGAGAGGGAAGGGCAGAAAGGGCAGGACACGGAGGGGATAGGAGGACGAGCAGACGGAGGTTAGGGTCGGTACCAGCATGCCGGGCGAGAGGCTAGAAGGGACGAGGGCGAGCCGCCTCGGAGGGTGAGCGAATTCGCAGCATTAAACATGGTGGACTCGCGCATTGGTTGCGCAGTAGCTGGGCGTTACGGGCCGCACCATCGACCAGCGGATTGTACGCGCTACTGTATACCAACCATCCTGCGGCATGTTCTCTTCTCCCTCTCCCTCTTCCCCTCTGCCGTCCACTGTCTCTTTCTTTCGTTCTCTTTCGCTTTCTCTTTTTCTCGAGCTTCATCTCTCCCGAGGGGTAGAATCCGCGGCTCTGGGTCTCGTTCCTGTTGTTCCTTACGATGCTTTCCAGTCGTACTTCCCGGAGTATTTTTGTTTTTAGCGTGGACGTACGGTAGCCGGGAAGAGCTGGTTGAAGATGCCTTTTGGTAAACCAGTTGTACTCATGGAGAACGAAGCACCGAGTATTTTCGTGGAACTACTAAGGAGATAGTTTAGAGTAGCAGATGTATGTACTCGTATTTAGGTAGTTTGGTTTGACGAGGGATACCGGAGAAGTGTGGTTGATGGTTCGGACTTGTTGACGGTTACCGAAGAGCGTGAGCATAAGCGCGAACGAGCATATTCGGTATGTGATCTTTCGCGACGAATTTCTGTGAGACTGGAAACTCGAGATCTTTGCTTGCGATGATAATTGAATCGTTACGTAAAACGAAGGTTTCTCAATTTTGTGCAAACGGCATAATAGACGAACGAAGGAAAGTTTCAATATTAGGGGATCAGAAGCTTTACAGAAGGACTCGTCGCGACACAATTTTCCATCCGAACAGAATATCAAATCAAACAACAGCGGATCGACTTCCACAGCTACGACCACAACGTACAAAGGGATTCAAACGCTGGAAGTAAAATCCAAAATTTACAATAAGATTTTTGAACGGTAGAAGGGAAAAGCCAGCTCGAGGGACTCAAAAGAAGCTCGACGTTCCGGACGCGAAACGCGGGGGTGGAAGAAGCGGTCTGCGTTAGAAGGGTAGATGCGCGCGAGTATAATAAAGGGTAAACACACCCCACGGCGGCACGGTAGGTCCTTTGCGATTTCGTGAGATTTTCAGTTAATTTTCTGGTTCCTCTTATGGACCACTCCATCAAGCATCCCCCTTCCCTTGAAGCTTTTCTGGGCTATCTCTCGTCCACCATTCGGATCCTCGGCCCCGGAGCCCTTCCCTTTTCGTAAGAGTTTTCAACCCTTCCAACGAGGCGGCCTGGTATAATATTCAATTACATAGCTGCAAGTAAAGTCAAACAAACCCACGGGCCTGCAAATCTCTCTCTTTCTCCCTTTCTCTCACTCCGCCGCTCCCTCTGCTCCCGCGCCCTTCCGTCTTCGTCTATCGCGCGGGACTCTGGCCTCTTCCGGGGTTGGTCGAGACTCTCCGGGGCTCCAACAGGGTGTATACACCCGCCACCCAACCATCCACTCCCCCCTTGCCCACCTCTCTCTTCGTGTATATACGTTGCGTTACTCCACGTTACTTTACCGTACCCGCTCACTGTAGTTTGCAGAGACGCCTGGCCATGGTAACGAAGAGAGTGCAAATTCTTGTTTGAAAAAGACGACGACGCCACGACGAGGAGGACTACAGCCCCCGTTATTCACCCTCGCGGCATCAAGCCGTTCCGAGAAAGAGAATAACGCGCCGGGACAGTGAAAGCGCGTGTGCGCGTTTTATGAATTTAAGTCGACCTTAACTGCCCCGTAACGCCGAAACCACCGTTTGCGTACATCGCGACGGAAGTTTGGCCGCGTCTCGCCGAGACTCTTGAAGTTTGCAGGAAGATCGAGGGATGATCTGACCGTTTTTGGAGAAGGAAACTGAACTTTTGCGTTGAATACTATGGAGTAACGAGAAAGATTTTTTCATAAAGCGAAGATTGCGACAGAAGTTTGACGATATCTAGAATTTGGAGGACAAGGGACTCGATCGTGTTTGTTGTTCTTCGAGAGTGGCTAGATTGATCCCTGAAGAAGATTTTCTGAAATTCATGATTAGCCTGCACCGTACCGAAAGCAATATTCGAGTATTAGTTTCTTTAAAGATGCGGTCAGGTCTCAGGAAGAATCTGGTACTTTCGAAATTGTACATCTTGTATTGATCATGCTATCATTCGGCGCCTATGAAGCGACTTCGCTGGCGCCATCTGTAGAGATTTTCCGGAGTGAGGGAACCTGAAGAGCCCTAATAATCGCTCAACATTTGGATTTTCCATTTCCAGACATCCATTCGAAACGCCAACTCAAAATTATCAATTCAAACACCTTCATCACGAACATACCAAACTGTCTACATAATTAATATTTAGCACCCTATCCTAACCCTTGTGCAATCTATCCACTAATAGCTCCAAACATACCAAATTACCCTTCAACGACACCTTTTCTAAAACGTTAGAGAATCATTAGGTAGCATCGTTGCACAACTTCGTTAACAAAATTACTATCATAAACACGGACACTTGGGCTGGAATTATGACTTGATGGGTCGACCTCGTTAAAATATCGGCGTAGGACAATATTACGAGGGGCCGTACGCGCAGTTTACGAGAATTATCGACGATGATGAGCGGGCAATGAGAGCAAGTCGGCCGGAAACGCGGCATAATGGGTCACGTTTGCCCGTTGGCTGAACCAACCCCTACGATTCACGCTCGCGACTACCCCTTGACGTACAACTGACGAGTCGAGCGAATTAAATATGAATAAGCGGTGCCTCCGTGCGACCAAACGATTCTCATGCCTCGCCTATTTGGTACGACAAATTACGCTGCACTTACGGGCTCAGGGGATGCGATCAAACGGGAGTTGACCGGAATACATGGAGACAACGGACGTGGCCAGTTTTACAAACAAACTTGTTCGTGGATTTTTAGTTTTAAGGAAAGTTTGAAGCTTGTTGATCGATCGTAAGAACGACGAGGAGTGAAAAATATTGGATTTTCTTAAATTTGCCGCATGTCATCGCGATGACACACCTAGATATATCTTCGTTAACGTTATATCGAAGAGCTATGCACTCTATGAAAATCCATGAAAGTAAAATTTAATCGTTTGAGAAGCATGATTCTATTAACGAGCTTCAATCTGTTATTGGACGATAGTCTTGGTTTTTCTGTGTTACTAGAAACTTCACCTAAACAGAGAGCTATACGAATGGTTAAAACGAAAATAAAAGACTAATGCTCAGTGAAGTCAATTACTGTGAAATATTATTTAGCACTCAATTTCCCCCTAATTTATTTTATCGTAAAGGCGCCTTCACTATAAAAATGATTTTGCTTACAAACCACCCCCAACACCTTTCGAGTGTTTCTATTCTCAACATAAAATTCATCCCCTCGAATTCCCCGCAATTAAACCGATAAACCACTGAAACCTTCACCCTCGACCAAATCGAATCAGCGTTAATAAAGAATCAACCATCTTATCACCCTTCTACCTTCTACTACTGCAATATTCAATTACACCTTAAAAATAACGGCGAATTACGGTGGAATGGTCGATTAGCCGGTCGAAGGGGATGCGAATCGCCAACGAGAACAGGACAACGAGAACCAGCAGGATAAAAGTTGCGCACCTCCTCCTTCCGTTTTCTTCCTTCAGTTTCCACTTCCTGCGAGGAACTTCGGGCTGGAACGCCAGCCTTGGCCACGCTTAATTCTAGCTAATTAATAAACTTTTACCATCTCCGTGTTTGTAACCACCCCCTCTGCCCCTTGGAACCCTCTCTCAGCCAGCGTTCGAATTCATCTTCTAACCGGTTCGTCTCAAAGGGTGGCTTTACTGTTCGTTCACTCGCGGCCCTTTCCACCCCTTTCTCGTTCCATCCTCCGTTTCTCTGTCCTCCTCTGTCTCGCCCTTCTCGAGAGAGAGAGAAAGAGAGAGAAAGAGAGAGTTTAACCAGCTTCAAAGACAGCGTACAATCATCCGCCTTCCGCTAGACGAAGTTCAAAGACCGGATCTTCCGTCGTTTCCTCCTTCTCCTTCCGCATCTCGTTCCTTATTCTCTGGCTCTCTCTTTCTTCCTCGTAGAGCTGGTTTTTTCCCCCTCGAACGGAGTATCGCAGAATTTTCCAGGGTTTTTCAAGAGCCTCTGTTTTCTACGTTCGTCCATCCGAGAAGCGATGGGAAGGGGTTCGGAAGAGGAGTGGGGTTGTGTCGAGCCACACGGCGGAGAAATTACGAGGCAAGCCGGGAATTTAAAGTTAATTGGAGCGTCTTTGGGATCCCCGTGCGCGCGCTGCCCGTCCGGTCGTCACGATTAATTAAGCTTGAAATTAAATTCGTCAAAAAGTAATTCCGCCTCGTGGCGATACGTGGAATTAGTATCCCCCTCCTTTCCGTTTCTACTTTGTACTTTTTCCTTTAAACGATTCGGCGATTGGCACAATTTATCGTTGGATTGATCGTGCTGGTGAAAGTTATACAATAGCGAGTTGTAATTAGGTAAAACGATACGTTTTTATGACTTGAAAGGGATGTAATGAGAAACCCAGCGGTGGTCTGACTTAAGTCAGCAACATGCAGGAACATTTAGTCGAAAATTCTTGTCCTATTTTATTATTATTATTATTTTTTTTTTCCTCCCTTTTGATGGAAGAAGGTACTTGAAGGAAATTGAAAGTCTTAAGGACATCGAAATAGCTTTAGATATCGCTCGATGACAACGGGGAGCTCTCTTGAGCGCTAATGTTGACAGAAAAATATTTGCCGGTACACAGGATATCGTAGAAATAGCGATTCTCTTCGAGTAAATAGAAATCCGGGCACAATGGACTATAAGATGGTTGCAGTTGAAACAAAAAATCCTCCACGATATCTCGATCAGGATGAAGTAACGTTAATCCGTTCCATTATATGTATACGATAGGAGAAATTATCCTGTTTCAGTGTACTAGTGCACATCTGCCTTTTAATTCCTCTTGCAGAAATTGTTCAACTCCATTACAACGATTATATGAAAAATAAATACTTAATTTCGCAATTGACATATACTCAAATACGTTCCTACGTGCATAAGACAGCATAAAATACTAGAACGGTAATAATAACAAATAACAACAAATTTTTAATGAACACCTAGGTATATTACGTATAAATAAGTTTCATTGTTCTTTAAGAAGTGGATGGAACTATTGAAAGTGAACGATAAGAAAGAGCATCTTTGGCTCGGAGACCACCATGTTGCTCGGTATCGGATGCAATTAACGAGACACAGTGTATTACCCGGCCCCGTAAAACCTTTATTGGAACATAATTTCGGCGTGCACACAAAGGCGACAGTTATTGGAGGGCGATACGCACGAGCGTTTCGACAGAGAATCTCGAGGATCTCCGTGATTCTCTCTTCTTTCCGGTGTGTTCTATTGCCAGGCAAACATCGCCGGTCGTCGCCTCGTCGCTAATAAACCCGACTTTCAGAGACATGATTTACACACTGACGCGCTCACCACGAATAACGCGCCTTTATGGCGTGGCCCTAGCCGAGTTTCGGGAAACCATGGCAGCCTACGTGGATCTGACGACGAGTTGATAACTCCCACGTACTCTCGGTTGCTTCATCTTTAGGAATTGTCGGCAAACATCGAATTTTATTTAAATAAATGTAAGAAAAATTAACTATCTTTCGTAATCAGATCTAAAAATTATATCTGTTTTGGTTCATTTGATTCATTTTGTATCGCTACATCGAGAGACCAAGGGTTTATACATGTTGTTCTAAGTCTAAGAACTTCTACCGTTTTTGCTTATTACTCGAATTTATCGAACGAAGTGGAGGCGACGAACACGTCGTCCAATTCGTGGGAAAGTGGAAGGATTCCATCGCGGACCTCACGCACAATCGAATAAACAGTCCATCAATGGACTGTAATTATCGGCCAGGGACATGTTTGCACGTTCGAAGAAAATTTGATGCAAATAGTGTACGGTAGAACGTAAGGTGTCGTGTAATTACGCGTCTTCCGCACGCGGCTACCTTCGATAAACGCTGGCCACTCGTTTGACCCTCTCGTTTTGTAGTGCGTCGCCACGTGACCGGAAACAGCACGACGCGAGGAACACGAAGATCGTCCGACCACCGTTGTAACGACCGTTGTCCACGAATAATTAATGAACGCTTTAAAGACAAATAGAATGCGTCCAAAAATCTACCAAAAGTAATTTTGTAAAAGTAAAAGGTTTTTGCTTTTGGAAATTACGAATTTTGGATACTGGAATTCGATGAAATCCAATGAAATAATCATCGCAGTCAATGGAACCGTTCTACAGTATCGTAAAGACAATTTTTATATAATCAATTTTATTTTTACCGTGCACAAAGATACCACCATAGATCGTGAGAAGGCACATTCCTATCTCTACTAGTATTAGGTTGTCCGAAAAGTTTCTTTCGTTTTATGAGGAAATAATAGACGCACAACGATTTTTGTTTTATATTATTTTGTCGAATTGCGTACGATCCATTTTGTTCTGTTGAGATAAACACCGTGACATTTCACAAACTTGGTATCACGTTCGCATGAAGGTGCACTGTTGTAAAAAACACATCTAGCATAATAATTGACTTCTCCTGCTTCTCTATCGAAGCTAAAATACAACGAAGGAAAACCTAATCAATCAAAGAAGACCATTTGCCAACTATGCTAACATACAAGTACGTATTTCCATCCAATTAACGAACGAATAAAAATTCGAAAAGAAATCCTCGAAATCCCGTAGCCTGCACTCGCAACAAATTTTTCAGGGAACATGCTGAGGAGACGTCGAAGACAGTCCGAAATTTCCCATACATTATTCAATGTAATATCCGAGAATCGCGATAATTAGTCAGAACGCTTGAACGTGAGCGGGCAAGCGATCGAGCAAGGATGTTTAAATTAAAAAAGAGTGGGGAAAGAGAGAAAGAAAGGAAATAAAACAGGGAGCGGGCGAAAAGTGGAGAGGCACTCTGCTGGTGTCGCTTTAAATCGACACACAGATACCCTGTATCTCCTCTGTTCTCTTTCCTACATATATCTAACGAACAACTAGGTATATTTGCCAGGCATAAACGGAATGGCGCGGGGTACCATGGGGTTGCGGCCAGATATCTATGCTACGCGACTACCCTGTAATAATAGGCACTCGCTCAAATATTTCCCGGTTAAATATTTGATCTCGTTTTTATACCATTTATTAAAAGCCACAAGTGAAACGCGCGCACACGCGCCTTAACCGAAATCCGCCGCGCGCCGATACCGTTCCGTTCCGACGGCCATCGTCGTTTCATCGCGCGCCGAAACACGGCTTCCCGTCCAAAGGTGGACGATTATTGGAATTTAGATTGGACAAGAAAGTAAGCTCGCCGGAGGGTGCTGGTTGGTCGGTATGCTTGGTAGTCGACAGGGGAAGTTCGAGGGGGTTGTTGGAGGAAAGTGGCTGGTGAGAATTGGATGTTCGGAAATAAGCATCGTGTTCCAGCTTTTACGAATACTCGACAATCGCCTTAATTTGTTTCTGACGATTGTTACACTTTGTTTATTAGGATTTCAATGTTCGCGTTAAAATTGTAAATTTTCTGCAACTTTCCAATTTGCAGTTTTAGCAGCGAACGATGATTTATCTGTGTTACGACTGTTACAACAAAACGAATCTCAAAAAGGGCGATGCCTGTGCTTGCAGAAAGAAAAACAGCAGGATACGAAAGAATCGATATTACATTAAGAACGAAAGAATTTCTTCTAATGAAAAAACAGAGCGTTCTAGGTAATATGTTGATATATTTCTCATCTCGTAATCGATCTATCGGATACCAGCGTTTGTAATATTAACAAATTAGTAATTTCGTTTCGCCTACGGGATTCCATTTATTGACTCGCAATCGATTTTATAATCTATATAACCCCCACTCCAGTGTAATACACAGTCTCATTTTTTTTTCTTATTCCCAAGATTGCATTACTCTCCCATTACCCGATGTTGACTCAATTTCGTTTCTACGTCTCCCCTGTCAATATTATTCCTCGGCTACCGGCCCAATAAAATTTCGCCTAACTTCTGCAAATCTACCTTTATGCGGTGCTCTTCAAATACATTAAGTGGCGCGCCGATCGGCCGCTTGCTGCCCTTAAAGAACCGCAATAAACATTGTCGTATAGAACCTGTGCGATTCGAATTACAAAATTGTCGATTACAAAAAGGGAAGGAAAAATTAATCAGAACTACTACTTTACTGCGTTTCTATTGCCAAAAGATTGGCAAGATCATCCGAAACGATCGAATCGATAAACGATCATTGATATTACGAAAGACGATCTTTCGATTCGCATCGAGATAGTTCCGCGATTAAAAAACAAAAAGGATAGGAGGACAAAAATAAAAGAACTGGAAGTTTTCTCTTTTGAGAAAGTAAGTATCGTTCCAATGACATCGTTTGTTTCGTCAACCATTCCAAAATGTATAAAACACCTAATTAACTCTGCTAAACAGCTTTTCGACAGGGAAGGATATTGAAGAAAAATGAAAAAAGAGATAAAACTCTTCTTTTTGAGAAACCGCTATTCTAGTAGCATTAGCTATTTCGTTTCCTTGTTTCAAAAATTTAAAAAGTTTCCCGGTGAACTTTCAGAAAGCTTGCCAATTAAAACAGAAAAGAGATAAACAAAATAAAAAAAGGAAAAAAAAACCTTCCTCTTTGAAAAATGTACTCTCCTAGTACCATCACCTATGTCGAAAACCCTATCAATTTACCCTACCAACCGATTCCCACCCCTGAACTAAAGCTCTGCCAAAGTTCCCTCCACGAGGGAACGAAACGAGAAAAAGGAAAAAGTGGATAAAAAACGAATGGACGAAAACCAAAGCGCTTTTGAAAGCACGCGAATTCGACTGTCCACTACACGATACACGTATATTCATAGCTACAAGAGGATGCACGAACCGAACGAAACCTCTGACCAACCCCCTTGCCGCGTCCCGCCATCGGTTTGCGCTTTTTTCAAAGCGGCACCGCGAGCGATTCCTCGATAAGTGACCTCGCCGTATTACCTAGATTACCATCGACGTTGAACCACCCCCGCGAGCATCAGAATGGTCAGAGTCGGTCAATATATTCGAGGAGCGAGCGGAGGGTGGCTCGCCAAGGGGCTGTACACGAGAACGATCGCGGAGAAAGCGAGACAGGGCGAACAGGAAACGGCGTAGGAGGCAAAAGGTGGAGGAAAATCGACGAAGAGGCGGCGGCGGAGGAGGAGGAGGAGGAGGCGGCGATGGAATACGGTGGAAAGAGAGAAAGAGACGGTCGTACGATCGAGGGGGAGTGGCGCAAACATTTGCCTGCCGCCCGGTAAATTAAAAGCACACAGAGAGGAGAGAATAGAAACGGGAGGAGAGTGAATAAGTGAATGAACGAACGAGCGAGGGATCGTAGGTGGCCATCGTTTCCTCCACCGTGTTTCCTCCATCCCCTTGCCACCCCCTTTTGCATCGCTCTCGAGCAACCGAATCTCGGCCGCGATCCGCTTTGCTTCTGTGTACCCACGATCCGCAACAAACTCGAAATTCGCCGGAAAAATTGTTCGATTAGGTTCCGTTCGCTTAACAGCCGGCTGAAAGCGGCCTTTAAGCAAGCATCGCACGGTTACAGGCTGGTTTCATGAACGACGGTGTGAAGGGAGGGATGTTCGTTCGATTATATCGATTCGTGGAATGTTTTCATATTTTTATAAAGGATAGAGGGCATGTTGAGGATTGTAGTGCGGATTTGATGAAGCGTTTGTGCGAGGATTCAGATTTAACATATTTTGAAGGTTTCAGAGTTTGGAAGGGTTGAAGAAATTTGTTCGTTTGTTTTATAGTTCAGACGCAAGGTATAATTTTATCTGGAATTCGAACAATTTTGGATACTTGAAAATTTGGAAACTCTGGAATTTATGGTCGAATATTCTATTCGATTATAATGTTGCGCGTAGAGTAAAGTTTCTTGCAAAACTTGCACCTGTCCAGGAAGGAACATTGGAAAATTCTGGAATTTATAATCGGATGGAGCGCGTAAAGGGAGATGTAATTAATTTTGTTGCACAGGAAGGTTTCTTGCAGAATTTCTGCTTATCTTTAGTTCGTGGTTCCTAATTAATTTGGTCGTTAATAAAGTGTAACGTCGAATGATATTGACTGTAAAGCTGTACTACATGAAGAAGTTTCGGAGGCGGTATTGATTTTTAAGTTGCCAATTTTGTTCGTCTTTGGTGCGTTAAAATTACATAACTTGCTCGACGGCAAAAATTACAGCGAAGGGAGCCAGGAACCGAGCTTTTTAATTTATTAGCCCTTTGCACGTAAACGCGGTTACATTTTCGGTGGCTTGTCCAAATTAATCTACAACATTGGCCTGTCTTTCGTTGAACAAAGAGCGTAGAACACGAGCTCCCTGTTAACTCGGTAACTGCTGTGCTTCTACATATACTTATGAAATATTTTTGAGTAAACTGGCGGATCCACGTAACCGGAAAATTTGTAATTGCAAATTCTGCACGAGTTTCTTGCAACCGAATTCGAGAACTTCGAATTTAAGTTGGAAATAAAATTGAACCTCTCGCGTGACCCATGATCGCCAAGTTAAATCAATTTCCACAAGTTCCCAACGTTTCCAATTGGTCAGGAGATCGACTAATTTTAGAAAGTTTTAACATTTCTTTGCTGATAAAAGTGAAATAAATTTTTGATTCGACCTGAGAACAGAATGTACAATAAAATCAATTCTTTGATAGATGCGATTAGTCCTTTGATTTGATTTAACGTCCCACTAAGAGCTTTGCATTATTATTATCTTATTAATTTATTATTAGCTCTTAATAAATATTCTTCTTAGACTAGATCTATCGTAGATATTTTTGCTCAAGTCCGCTCACAAATTTTTTACTTTCTACGTTCTAGTCACATTTGCCGCTGTTTAATAAAGCGAACAAGCTTCTCCTGGATATGCAATCGGATAATATTGTACTGCTGCGCCACTTTCTAACTTTATGTGATAGAAAGAGATGAACACAGAGTAAAGGCGCAGCTTGAAGTTCGCCATAAAAATCTTCATCCTTCACCTTCGGTACTCGTAGACGAAGGAAAATGTTAGATGTACCCTTCAGGATAGGTCTTCGTGATTGCGTACCTCCTTTAAAGCCTTTCCCGAAACACCATATAATCGGCCGAAAACTCGCGTTCCACCGATGGTAAAGCCGAGGCTCGCGTGAAAATCAAGTTCTCGGTTCTTATCGCGTGTCATTGCCTTTCCCCTCTATTCCGCTTTGTCTCTCAATCGGCCTCTTTTATGATTCGTTTGGCTCCGTTCGCGACGTCCCATCTCTCTCCTCTGCTCCCTTCCTCCCCAACTCTTCAGTCCAGCCATCAAACGTTCGCTTGGATATGCATGTCGTTTGCGGCGAAGGGATGGAACGGGATGGTAGTGCGAGCCTCTCTGTGTTGACAGGTAAATATTTGTCGCGGCATACACCACCACCGTCAACCACCGTCGACCACCGTCAACCGCCACCACCACCATCTCCGCGTTCGCATCCTCCGTGCCTGCACCCCTTCTCGTTCGCGTCCTTTTCTTTTCCGTTTTCTCATTCTCGCGTCAAAACTGTCTATGAACCGCCCTGTCCTTGAACAGGTAGCCTAGGTTCGTAGGAGCTGCTGGGTTCTTCGATGATATCGAAGATGGAAGAAGTTGTGGTTTGAGAAATTGACGGACGACGATTCGTTCAAATTCCGTTACTCTTCCGGATCAGACGTCTACATTCGGATAGGGTTCTTTGAGATTTTATAAATCTGTTAGAATCCAAGTATCTGCCGAGAATTACGATATTAAGAATCTTTTTTCCTGAAGCCAGTAGAGAAACGAAATTTATCAAGAGAAATGTAGAGAGAGAGAGAGGAGGAGGAGGAGGTTTCACTGATTAAGAACGACGTTGAACGAATAGAGAGAAGCCTGAAAAATTTGCTTCGTCAGAGCGTAATACAAAGCTCATGTAGGAAAATGAAGAACAGGACGTGTGAGACACGCGTTAACGTACGTACAAGTTACACGTACATATATAGGGGACATTAATATGCATTTAACGATCGCGAAAGGTATCTTTAACCGGAAATTCTGAACTATTCTTAGCCAATCATAAACACTGTCGAATATTCAGTGTTTAAGCTAACAATCAGCGAACTGTTGACAAATATTTTCCTTAAACTATTGCTCCTAGAATATAAACCAACAAAGCTGGCGCGTTGCACCGCTGTTGACGAGCCATTCGACAACACGTCCACATCAAACAACGTTGTTCCTTAGTCATCTTTGTACTGGCAGCCCTAATCCGTTAGGAAACTTCGCTGCGTTCATTCAAGGGAACATTATTAGGTAATCGTAATTTAAACGAATTTCTTTTCTCATTTATTTAACCTTTCTGCCAATACAGAACGATAAATCGATACTTTCGTTAACTTGGCGAACGTGTCAAGTGCGATATTAATAAATTTACCGATATTCATCTTTAAAATACTTCGATATGAATGCAAGAACAAATAAAGACTAGATAGAGAAGAAGAAGTGCTATTTGCTCATAAGTGAACATCGTACTACGAAAAGAAACATAGATCGTCTAATCCAACTTAAACGAATAGAACGAAAGAATAATAAAATAGATTAAATTATGAAAAAAGATGGATTCTTTTCAAGCCAAAAGTAATTAATTACTTTATTATTAGTTACTTATTATTCTTGAAAGATCGCATAGTTCACTCAATTTTTTACCCCATTTTTTAATACACCAATCGATGGTTGAATGTTGTACATTTTCCAGAAAGTTGTCGCTTATTTCAACACGATAATATTTTAACATGCATATACATGCATCGAACAGTTTACAACAACCTTGTTAAAAAATATCAATAATATATCTTTCATACATACTGAATTTATAAAAATGAATGGCTAAAATAATTCATAAAATAAACTGAAGGCAATCTATGCACATATATTTATATTAAATATATGTATTAAATAATTAAGCGACTTATGATGCATTTAGTATTTTACCCTTTTACCGTAGTACAATAAAAATATAAAAAATTTCGCAAATATTTTGACCTTTTATTTATTCGTAAAATTTAATACTTCGATAAATCCCAAACATCACCAGTCAGGAATAAACCCCGGGTTGCAATCAACGTGTCTACCATCAATGTCATAAAACATTCACCATAAAAGTCCACGGTAGGCCCAATACTGTACGTAGGAAGGTCACGGGCGAAGAACACGATAAGTCACATTTCTCGTCTTTTACAGAAGAGCAATTTTAAAATTCAGCATATCCTCGGCCACTTCTACGTCAACAAATACTTTTCATTTGATTTTGGCTTTAAACGAAATGGGATATGCTTTTGGGATATGCTTTTGTCGCCTCCTTGAAATAACGCAAACACAAGCGTCTTTTCTCGTTTGCCATACATTAGCTTTGGCAAATCCATGTTAGGATATCGGGCAAACTAACGTTTCTTCGGTATAAATAGGCTAATATTTTGTTGTATGGAATGTCTGGCTGAATCCACTAATGGTATAGAAAATATATTAGGTTGTCCGAAAAGTTTCTTTCGTTTGATAAGGTGATAATAGATGAACAACAATTTCTGTTTTGTATTATCTTGTTGAATTAGGTACGGTCCATTTCCTTCTATTTCTATTATTATGTTCGTGCATAATTCAATAAACTATTATAAAATAAAAAACATCGTGCGTCTATTATTTGCTTATAAAGCGAAAGAGACTCTTCGCACAATCTAATACGATACTATTTAAAATACTCAAGATCATCTTAACACGCAGAAGGATATAAGACATTCGAAAATAAAATTGCATCAATTCGAGTAATCCCTCGAAATTCGATATGGTTCATTTGACAGGTTCGATAAAACCAATAGATAAAACGATCTATCTTACATAGTCCTTATCTGTATATTTTTATATCACACTCATTTTGCGGAATTTGGTGTTTTCAAATTTCCCATAAATACGTAAAAATCCCTCGTCTATTTGCCATCTATCTTCGAAACACTCGCATCTCTGAGTTATACTCCCCTTTTCCAGCTATTTCACGTTAAAGTACTATCTTTCAACCATCGAATGACAGAAAAGTCAGCTGATCGATAAAAATAGACTCGTCGTAACTGTGTCACGCGACCGTCGTACAATTCGTACGTCATGACATTTCTATCGCGAAACAGCTCCAAGATCGAAGGGTTAATTAAAGAAGGCTCGTTGGAACCGCAAAGATCGGTCAACAGCCGTCATACTTGGACAAGGGGGATGGGTACACGGGGTCCGGGACGAACGACAACCGTGAACCGTAGGCAAAAAGGAATCAGAGCGAGTGAAACGGAACGCAATCGAGTCTTTGTTGCGCTTTTACCTGGAAGCCGACTAGGCCCGCCACTGTCTGCCCGTGTTTGTCCCGCGCAAACTTTGTTTTTACAAATAGAACCACATGTTCCTCCGTTCACCCTCTACCCATTCTCTTTCGCCCCCTCCTTCACCCTTTCACCCAGCCCTCAGCTTTCCGTGTGTCTCTTTCTTTCTTTCTTTCTTCCCTCCCCCTGCCTCCTCCTCCTCTTTCTCCTCCTCTTCCCTCTTTCCTCTGCTCGTTCCAGTCATTCTCTGTCTCTCGCGTTCGTTCTCTCTTGCATCCCCGTCTTCGCGCCGCCGCCCCTCTTGCGCACACACGCGACAGGTGGTAAAGTATAACAAAAAGGCAAGTTCATTCAAACGGTTTGCGTTGGATTCGCTTTGCACCTCGGAATTTCTTTGGAAAGCCGCACACCCCCGTCAAATATTAGCCCGCGACTGACTTTTGTGACTCATGGATTCGTGTTGATAGACCAACTCGAGCACGCTCTTTCCACTGATCTTTTCGAGGCTGTTTCAGTTGCCAGGGGATGATCGGTTGCAGCTGGATCAAACAGCGATTGTTTCGGCGGCGAAAGGGTTAGATTTGGGTAATTTAGCGGTTTCAGTGGCGCGGTGTTTCGTAGAGGTTCGCCTCTACGATCGGGCTCAGTGGTTTTCGTGTGTTGCGTGCGTGTGCGAGGTTTCGTCCAACGACATTTTTACGACTTTCATTTATTTGTCGACTCTCTCATTCCACCGTAATGTCGTTGTTATCGATGAATTGATTTTTCAGATCATTTCGAGTACCGTTTGGCAACAATGTGATAAAATAACGTAGAATTCGGAATAGTCGATTTAGAATACAACGCGATCGGTTGTATCTTGGATACGAAAAATACGTATTTTTAATAATCGACGCTGTATCGGTTCCGTTTAAAATCCAATTTCTAGTGGAATGATACAAGCACAAGGCAATTGTGCATTATTTCGTCTAATTCTTTGATCTTTTCCGCCAACTCTTTTAAACCTTTCCACCAAGAAAAATTTCGAGACGCAGAAGATCGAGCTCATGTCTCCGGCCACACGACGAGCATCGACTAGAAGACAGTAAATTAATATTTATGAGCGACGTACGCGCGTTTCTGCGTACAACTTGTTCAATGAGTGCCAATTGTCAACGGTGTTCACTTAAATTGCTCATCGAATATTCATGTCAAAGTTGCTGTTGGAATGCGACTCTGGATGACACCTAAATACGAAAAGGAAAAAAAAGAAAAAGAAAAATTGCGGAGAAATATAAAAATCCTTGCACAGTGACGCTATTTACGAAATCAATACTCTAACGCATATCGAACAGGAAATTTGTGAAATATATCGAGAGAGGGAATTCATTTCGATGATTCGAACGCTCCTTTCTCGACCCCGTAGAAATCCTATCCTATTCAACAATTATTTTTACCTTTAAAATACTCAGTTTTTTCGACTTGAAATAAAATCCACTTTCACACTGGCCACTCAACGCTACCAAATTATTACTTTTGTTTCTATTTAGTTTTGATCCTCGGTGAATTCGAATTATTATTGTTACCCTTAGCAATTTGAAGCGAAATCCAAAGGACATAAAAGTTCCACCACAAACGTGTAATTCTATTCTATACATTCGACTCTTTCTATCAAAGTGTTCGACGCTGACCACTTTCCACGGAGAAAATCGATTGAAATTGTGAAGGAACGACGCAATTCCAAGAACACCAGCTTCTTCTTTCTCGTCTTTTTATATTCTTTCATTTGAGACAGAGAGGTTAGTGAATTCGGCCGGACCACGAGAGTTCCTGTACCATGTGTAGAGAAGGTAGAAGATGTATACTAATTGAAGGGCCGGTTAGAAGCAAGACAGTAGCGAGTCTCTCGATTAACACCTCTTGCGGACCACACACAGTCTCAGTTTAAAGAATTTCCAGTCCTATTTTTATTTATCGACACACGCTCGAATCTGCACGCCGTGTAATAACGACGTGACTTTCAACAGGATCGTTGTTCATTATTATTCTCACTACCAAGATCCTAACACTGAAGAGATCGCCCGGACGCCAGTAGCAGAAAATAATTACGGAATTATACAATTGGCGACAGAAATATATTTTCATACAGATAGATACTCCTAATCTGCTTAAAACAAAAATTGAAAAACAAAATTTGAAGATCGTATTAGGTTGTCCGAAAAGTGTCTTTCCTTTACAGACCCGTCTTTTGAAACCTAATCTGTCGAACGTTGTGATCTGTATTTTGATAGAATAAAATGGATCATACGTAATTCGATAGAATAATATAAAACGAAAAATATTGTGCATCCATTATTTCCTTATTATAAAACGAAAAAACTTTTCGGACCACCTAATAGAAATTTGTTTCTAGTAATACTACGAAGGATAGAATTACAAAATTCGACGTTAATTTCAACGAAGCTTTATCGTAAGTCATCGAAGAATTGAAGTTGGCGAATGAGGGATAACAGGCGGACTTAAGGAACGAGAAGAATTTTGAAAATATGTTCGGTCAGACAGAGCCTACCGTGGTAAGAGTGCAGAAATGCTTAGCGAAAACATCAACAGCAAAAAGAGTATAGCAGGAGGGGGTGAAAGGAGGGAGGAGAAAAAAAGCGACTACTTTCGGAAGTTCATGAAAGTTCGTTTACACAACTCTTTCCCGTACTGTGATGCATTATGCTCTCGAGACGGACTGACCTGAAATCTTCGGCCTCTACTGCTCTTCACGAAGGAACAGCATCACGACTCGTCATTCCGCTGCGCTTTCTACGGATTTATCTGATATACTATGTGTCCCGCGCGTATAAAATAAACGTCCAACTACCAAATGACTTTTTGATTTTTCCAACCAATGATACTCTTCGATTTAGCTGAGAATTCTTCCATTTGATTTAAATATAAAGATACCAAGGTTCCAGTTGCTTCGTTCCTAGTCACTTTGAGTATCTTGTTTAGGTCGACGCTTGAAATGCCTGTTGATTCTTGTCAGTATTTATTGCAATAATTCCTGCAACAAAATGTTCTATGTAGACTTTAGTCTCAACATTTGCAAGTCCTATCCAATAACGAAGATTAACGTTAACGTGTTACTTTTTTAAATTTGATAACACTTTGTAGCGTAAGATGAATTCACAACAATTTTCATCCTTTTCAATTGAAACTAAAATTAACATTTCACGAAATAAATCTCTCGAGTACCCAGAAATATAAACCAACGGACTAATTTGATCCATTTTAAAAGGAAGTCTGAAGAAGAAAAGCTTCGGACACTGGTACTTGGAAATTACAGAATTACCAGAAATTCTAACCGGGCAGAATCATCGTCAAATTCACTGCACTTGACCAATTCGATAGTTTAGAATCTAAATAACGAAAAATTGCCATTTCCTTGCAAATTAATTTAAATTTTAATAAATTCTACCCTGCCAATGTTACATAAAACGAGCCTTCGATCAAAACAGATAAGAAGACTAAAGAAAAGTGCAATTCTCTGGGAATTTCAATCAGTGAAAATCATCGTTCATCAAATTCATTATATTCAACTGTATGTTTAGGTATTCCAAAGCAAAAAAGACTTGAAACCCGGCATTGGGAAACCGAATCGTCACTGGATCCATCGAGCATGCACGATGCATATTATTCGACTGCTAGAAAAAGCTGGTTCTCATACCTGGTGTCATATTCTACCCGGTATGCTGTCCAAGCGACTACTCGGTCCGATGGAGTACTTGGTCCGCGCGCGACTCCTAAGGGTACTCGAGGCCGCGTCGAGAGAGACCTCTCTACATGGGTGGTCCATTCTCCTTACGCATGCATTATATAAGTTCAGTAAAGTTCACACTAAGGATACACGGGGCCCCTGTGTCCAGCAGCCATCCAATGGAATTCGATAATTATATCCTAAACCGTTCTCTCACGCGTCCCTTCCTAAGGTGAAGAACTTCTTAGGAAGTCTACGAACGCTAGCTGCACCTAGGCGACCTCTTCTTTTTCAAATTTTCTTTGATATTTAAAATTTGGACACGAAAAAGAGAGAGAGAGAGAGAGAGAAATAACATTGATAACATTTCTATGTGTGATGTAATACAATATTCAATAATTGATATTCGTTTCGTGATTCGGCATTTTTGTAATGATTATAAATTTCAGTTTGGTGGTATTCGAATATAGGAGTTGATACTGAAGTTGGAATTGAAATTAAGCGAATATTTTGAGCTTTGCGTTTTATGTGTAAGGGGCTGAGAGCCCTAAACATCTAAACACACTAACAGCAACGTCTAACAACACTACTAGCTTCAACCCTAATTCAACGTTAACCTAAAACACCTGCAACAGCGTTTAGAATTTTTATTCTGCAAATTATTTTTATATAAATTATTCTTTGAAACCATAGAGAAGTATGTCAGACCCAAAAGAATCAAAGAAGAGCGATCCTGCAGCAATACTCGCAAAGAATTGCGTCGTCAAGAATGATGTATAATTCAATTTTCGAATATGCAAATAGCAAAGTGTAAGGGACGTAAGGAATTTATCTAAAGGGCGGACAAAAGGGCAACGAGGTCGATTCATCATATAGTGTCCTACGGTGTTTCCGAACTCGTGATATAACTTACGAGATGTGGAATGCCGAGAGGTAGAGAAACGTGGCCTGTATTCTGTAGATAAGAACGGACCCTATATCTCGGTTACGTCGTCGTCTCCACCCTTCCGCATCATCAGATTCCTTCCGGTCCCAATTACGTTTCATATGGTTGCGTGGTCACGAGAGGATTATCGTCCCTTCTCAAGTAACGAGAGTATGTACCAAGAAAGATGGAATGTATGTACTCTCGTACAGATCTTGAACAGATCATTTCTGATGGAAATTTATAGTATTGATAACTTTTTCTGGATAAATTCCAGTATCTGAACTAAACAGCAGATATAGTTTTGGCTATTATAATTTATAGGCATTTGAAATACAGCGATTCCTGATAGTATTTAAATACATATCATAGAGAATTTTTTGCATATTATGTATATGTGAAACATTTTGAAATGCTATTATGGATATTATAGTTATAACTGTGTGAAATAACTTTCTTGTTTGAAAAGACTTTTCTATGAAGTAGTGTTATTAGATAATTTGATGGAATTTGAATAAAAATTTATAAATATTAAGTTACCGATCGATAAAAATTATTATTTGTAACACTTGTTGTTTAACGTAAACGTTTTCATTGCATCTTCTTTTCGTATCATTAATTATTGTAACAATAAGTTTTATATATAAATATACATATTTTATCGTTTCGAAACGTATGACGTACTGGATGTGATCTCTCGCGGCAAGATTAGGTACCTGCCTAGCAATCGACATTCCTGTCGATAATAAATCTTTAAATTATCTTTTTATATATTTCATAAAAAATATAATAATCGTTTTACTTTCAATTGATATTAATTGGATATTGATTCAATTGATATTAAAGGGAAATTTTAACGTTTCGTAGCTTTGAAATTTATTTCGATACGTTAAAATGGCGAAATTATACAATTTCAGAAGCAACGAAACCTATTTCATCATTTATGTAACGATAACAACTTATAAGACAAATATTATAACAAAATAATAAAAAATATATTGAAAGAACGTCTTACTTACATTTTACAGTATTCGGCTTCGAAGTTATTCTTGATTATCACAATTTTTCACGGAGAATTTGCACTATGCACTTTTCACAAAACTACTGTTCGTACTTTCGAGAATCGAAATAGATAACTCGTTACGTACATTCGATATATCGCATTCTCGCATATGAACAAAAATATACTTTCGATATAATCGCTTGTAGATATAAAAGTGAACAGTATATTAAAAAACATAGTGAGAAGGATATTATGTCATTTGCTGCGAAAACTACTTTTGCATTATGTTGTGCAACGACAGCATGGATGGTAGGTTATGTGCATTATCAACAAGAAGCTGAAAGGTAATTCAAAGTATTCTTACATTGTTAGGTTATGCGCAGGCAACGTATTCTATGTAAAAATTACCATCGTGTAACATGGACTCACCGTTAAACATTAACAGCAAATATACTACACAATACAAAATACAAATATTTTTATTTCCTTTTTACGTGTGTTGTGACGATAAATAGAGCATAAAATATGTTTCTTCAAATGTCTTTTTAAAGTCAACATTTCAAACTATAGTTCAAATAAAAAGTTACCGAATTATTTAAAGTTAATAACGTCGATCATTGAATCATAAATGTAAATTAATTTGATTAAAGTGTTCGATCCATGTTACACGATAAAATTGTATTTCGCGGCACGTTAGTCTCTGGAATAATATTTTCTAATGTATATTTCCATAACTTTTACAGACGACAGCTTCGACTAGGTGTAGAACGCGATATTGAACGTCAAGAACGCAACAAATTGAGAAAAACGCTGCAAGAAACGCAATTGGCGGAGCCATTAGAAGCGGCAAAACAGGGATCAATTCTTCAAACTATATAACGTGTAAATATTGTATAATATATTGTACATACTGTATTTATTTCATAATAATTCTAACGAAAACTGTCTAATTTTCATATTTCTTGTATTCATTACATTCCTACGTCTGTGTAAATATTTGCTTTTTCACTTTCGTTTCAGATATTAAATTTGAATGAAGGTTAGGTAACACGGATCCAATGAACATAATGACTACAGAAGATCCAACGGACCAGTCAGGTATATATATTTAACATACCCTTAAATAAAGTAACAATAAATTTCTTAAATCTTCACATATTTTTCATTTATAGACCTAATTTGCGTAGAAGAAAGCCTTATGAGTTTAGAGAAACTAGATAGAGCATCGCCTGACCTATGGCCTGAGCAAAGTAAGTATATTCTATACAATTTTATAGCTTACTCTGAACAAAAATTACAATATATATATATATATATTAACAATTAATGAAGTTCCAGGTGTAAATGAATTCGTAGCACAAAATTCACCTCAAACAGAACCGTCATCTTGGGCTGCTGGTCTCACGCCTGATGACATAAATCAATTACATCGTAAGTTTGCATCCAAAAACACAACTTCATACAAAATATCTTTTATTATGCTGAAAATATGATGACTTTTATTTTAGAACTCGGAAATTTATCAATGGGTGGTTTAATATCTGAAGTGAAAAAGTTACATGATATGGCATATCAATTGGGATTGGAAGAGGCGAAGGAGATGACCCGTGGAAAATACTTGAACATTTTCAAGCATAAATAACAGAATTTTGACCAAAGAAATTCTGTGTAAGAAAATGATAATACATGTTTTATTAAAATATACAATATTAAATAAGCTACTAACCTTTTAATGTACAATCAACAATTTTCTAGAATCCATCTTGTATATTTCTGTATATTCACGAAGACTGAGGGGAAGTTGTTGATCATGCTGCAGTCAGAACCGTACGATAAAATGCCTAACTAAAAATGATATAAATATAACTGTAGTTTTATAAATGTATTTCATTGTAAATAATCAAATGCAAAATTTCATGAAATATTAAATATATAAAATTTTACCAAAAAATATGTATCGCCATATTTAAATAAAAGGGGACTTCCATTGTATCCTGAACATGGCTCTTCATCCCCTATTGTGCACAATTCGACAGTTGATCCTTGGTTATAATAATTCATGCATTCTTCGGTTGACACAATCCTCATTTTCAGCAATTGTTGCTTACAAGTGTTCACTTCGATAAAATTTCAATATTTCTAACTTCCTTACAAATACACTCTGTTTAATTGAGTTGTACGTAATCTTTTTACCTTTCTGGCTTGCCAGCTTACCCCATCCGACAAGAATAGGATTCATTCCTACATTTACATATCCATCTCTTGGTAAGAGACACACAGGTTGCGCCGTTACTAATTATTTAATATTGGAATAAAGGTAAAAATCTTACATTCATCGATATATCTTTCATATAAAGAATCGAAGAATCTTTTAATAATTACCCGTATATTGTATTGATTCTTTTAAACGTAACATCGCTATATTATTCGCAAAAGTATCAGATCGATAGTTGGGATGTTTTATCACGTACGATATATTAATTTTCTGTGTATTGCAATCAGGATCAGTATCAGTATTAAACTCACCAACAAGCACAGAATCCCTATTAAAATATCGAAAAATCTGTTCGACGTTTTACCTTAAAAGACGAGAGTACTCACAATTGATAAATACTAGACTTTGCAAGTGCGCAACTGGCAGTAGTTAATATCGTACGCTGATTCAAAATTACACCGTTACAAGGATACTTTATTTGACCTGTGTTACCTATGACAAAATTGTGAAAGATCAATTACCCATTATTAATTAATAAATATACTGTTTGTATAAATAAATATCTCATTTCTGACTTACTTTTAAATCCAATTCTAGCAACAAAAGGGTACATTCCTATAGAGTTAACATCACCATGAACGAAGCTCCTGCCACATTCTGGAATTAGATTCGATCTCGTAAAAGATGTACCATCCTTTTGAGTAAAAAATGAGTTCACCATATTGCTATCGACGTCGCAGCACACTTTCGGTTTTATGCTCTCGTAGCCACAAATCGCTTGTCGAAATCTACGTTAATTTTTAAAATAAAAGCTTAAATCATTTCTCTCGTTAATTCGTTTATATATAAATTTCCTATAAAGCAGCGTTACACCGATTTACCTGTGAATCGGCAGTAGATTGTGATTCATTAAATTCAAAATAGCGGGACAATTCTCGACAAATGTACACCTTTTATCGTTCGGACAATTAATCAAATTAATCGAATACATTTCGCTGAAAACGTGTTGTGTCTGATCGGTGACACTTAATGTACAGATAGAATAAAGAAGAACAATAAAAACTGACGAAAGGAACATCTTTTCTTTGATCAACCGGCGCCGTTTGAAACATATTTCAGACTGTCCTGTTTGGCAAATCCCATTTCGTAACAAGCAATGTGACACAGATTTTATTACGTTCAAAGCATTATTCGTTCTTCCGGCGGAAGTCTCATTGTCATGCAGAAAACGGTGCACAAATGCTTGTGCAGAAAGTTTCTAAAGCGATGCTGTTAAACATACACACGCACACGCCTGCACACACTAACATTTTTAACATTATATAACTCGGAAAATACGATTTCTATTCTATCTGAGAACCTTATTCGAAAGTATATTTTATTGCTCGGATAACATTTACAAATATGTTTATATTCTGGATGAGTATTGCTTAATTGGGATGAATTTAATACGTTCGCTACCAGCACGTGCACGTGCGACGCTTAAAATTAATTTACATTTAATTACAAGTTGCCAGATAAATGAAATTCGTATAACCGACGTGCCTGATTAAAACAAAAATAAATCTCAGAGTTGTTATTTATAAAAAAAATATCGTTAAATATCGTAGAAAAGCACGGGAAATAAAATACGATCGGCGATGGACATTTTGTGCTCCAATCCACTATGATAGCGAACGTATTAAAGAAAAATTTTGTCTGATCCTGCATAATACTTTCCAAACAGTATTGTACAAGCCAGGATTAACGATTGAATTAAAGTTATACAAAGAATGGCTAATATCTACAATGTAAATGACGATTCTCATTAGACTCAATGGCAATTTCGACGATATCTGTGCTTCTTAAAAAATCCACTGCTACGATATTGGCGGAGTATTGCCAAACGGTGCTATACCAATTAGTTACATTTAAATTAACTTTGTGCGCCATATCTCGTAGACTTGTCAATCTATTGAAAAGAATATACGTAAGATCCGCCGTCATTTCTGCCATAGCCGATCGAGGTCTTGTTGCGTTATCTCTATAATCAAATCGTTGCCAAGTTAATTTTCTGTTAATATCGTTTGTAATATGTAAAACAGATCCATTGCATTTTAGTTTTATTTTCTAGATAGTTTACCTATCACTGGTCTCAATTATATCCAAATATTGGAACAATTGCTCGGTGCTTTGAACGTTTCCCCATTGGTGCAACACGTAAGGCCACATGCTAGAGCGACTGTTCACGATTCTCATGTTTTCATAACCGATTATCAATCGTTTTCCAGAAGACCAGATCTCGTTCAACGTGGTACCCCATCCATAATTATTGGGCAAGTAATAATCCCGAAATTCATCTTCCAGATACGTGACCAATGCGTGGTGATCTGATATGTTATTGAAACCTGTGAATTTACCGCAAACAGGTGATTAGAATGAAAAATAAAATTATTCTTCGTCACGATGGATCAATGGGAAATTCATGGACATTTAAATGCAACTAGACTAAATAAGATTATCGTTTATAACAGTAGATTAGAATTGAACGCATTACCAACAGGAAATTCACGGATATCTATTATCACGATTTCTTCGGTATTGTCGAGGAACTCTTTCACTTGGTCTATAACAGTTTTTAACGAGACTGATCGATAAAACGGTCCGTGATTGGTCCACCAAATCTCGTCGGTCTCGCTATAACGTCCCACTCTGATGTCTAGGTACCGTACACCGTGTATTAATTGCCCGAGGATATCTAAATCCTACGAATTTGTTACTTTATTCTGCTGATAACCACGTTGAGGATACTGCAAATTTCAATTCTCCATCTGCCGTATTACATTTATACCTGAGTCACAGCGAAGTCTGAAATGATGCTTGCACTGTCGTCATTCTCATTGTACGACGCGGAATCGTGAGTTCCAGGCAGAAATATCTGTTTCATTTTTAAAGGACCCAGAATGTCTTTCCTTTCTTTCATCCAGGTCGGCTGAGTTCCCAGACACTTTGTATCTTTTATTACTTTATCTGCCCACCATCTTACACTGTACCCTGAAAAAAAATACCGCCAGAATTAGAGCGAGACCTTTTTCCAGGTACAGAATAATTCAAGTTAATTTATAATTATAGAAAAATATGAGAAACGAATTACAGACGAATGATAGAAATTTCTGATTAAACGGCGATCCGTTTGTGAGATCAGGTTGATTAAAAAATTCTATGCCCACTAACTTGTACACGTTTTCACGAAAGAAAGGTTCGAGCTAGGTATGAATTCAGCTAGTACTCCGGTTTTCTCGACACCACTGAGACCATTCGGAACAACGGTGTAAATTTCACGTCGATCTCCTGAAGAGCTTTCCTCGAATAGCGAGATTTTGTCTCCGGGCTCGATATTAACGTTATTCCAGTAAATCTCTATCTCTCGAATCTTTGATCTCGAAATTATCGGCGAAACGAGTAAACCAATCCGGGATTGCCCTAAGTAATCGGAACAGTTAAGCTTTAAAGAACAGTTTCGAAGTTATAAAAGATATATACTTACAATCTTCCACGGATGAATTGCAAACTCTGGCAAACGATGCGTCGTTAATTATCGCCAATAAGAGAACGAATAATATTCTTGTCGTATACTGCGCCATTACCTTTTTGTAATTGCAGAAAGTTGATACTACAGTGATAGCCGTAGTTCTTTGTTTCGTTTAAAAATAATTATTGAGAATTGATCGAACTTGTGTTAATCTTAGGAAATATTGTTGGGGAAATTATTCAAAACTGTTTACTTACGACTGGATCGCAGATTTTTATGCATTTAAAAGACGCATAAAATAGACGTAATATGTACAAAACTACTTTAAGTATTCAAAATAGAATATATTCGTTATAATATTTAGTAAGTGAAAAATATGCTCTAGAAATATGAATTACCACACATACACATAATCTATTGATGATAAAAAGTAACTGTTAGTAATCTGTTTGCTGCGATACGTACCTAGAAAAATTCGTCTTTAAAACTGAATTGGTAGAACGAGCGTTGCACGTGACACAGACCGTGGTCGGCAGACACGAACTGATTCCTGATGAGTACGCGTCATTTAAATCTGATCAAATATTATTGGGCCCTTTCGTTACACGACAATTATAACTGCGACGCATTAGAAATACAAAACTAAACACGCGGTCTTATCTAATCTAAACGCAAAACATTAATTGACTCTTTACGTAAAATGCCAAAGTTTATGATAAAATATTAGAATCTTACTGTGCCTTTCTACGTTTCTTTTCTATTAGAATAAAGTCTATTTAATTTAAAGATCGTTTGAACGAATTACCATTCGGTCAATTAGGTACGCGATAATTGGAAGTAGAACGAAGAAGAAATAGGCGGACGAGCTGGAAAGAAGACGAAGAACAGACGAAGAAGAACGCGTGGTACTATGATCTTTAAACGATGCAATGTGATTTTGCAACGAATCCTTCGTTCTTTTTCAATGAATGCGTCGACTACGTCTACCGATATTTTCGATTGCATTGTCTGTATAAGAAAATTAATGAAATTTATATTGAAATAACAATGCAACTTTGTATCGTATATTTCTTAGATATGTTATAATATTTTTGATAAAGAAAAAAGAATGATAAGGAAAACTCTCTCACCTACCAGTTTAAGACCCGCTGCTTGTACAAAGACGTCAATCTTACCTTTCGTAATAATATTTTGCTCGTAGTGTTGTTTCCTAAGAGGTAATTACGTCGAGCGTAACTGCATGAGAAACGACCTTCGCTTTTAGGTCACTAAAGCGTTGTTTTAGCTTGATTCAGACGCGAGAAGAATTTTAGTTGTCATTTGCTTTAGAGAATTGTTCTAAAAGATTCTTAATATCCTGATATTAGCGTTGAAAATGTGTGAATCATAGCGTTAAATATAATATTCTCTAGTATTGAAAACGAGAAGATACAGATATTATAATCTTTCTGTATCATTCGATCGATATTGATATTCTACAAGCTTTATTATCGAAGAAGGCCGGTCAAAATGTTAAACTCGTAATATTTCAATATGTATGGCTGTGATGAGGATAGTACATGTGATAACACAGGCGGATTAAATAATTCGGTGGTAATATTTATCTATCGTCGTTCATTTGAGTTCTCGTGTATTGAGTTCTCGGTATACACCAGTTTGTATCAACCGTCGATAAATCTACGCAAGTCGATAATATCACAGATAGGATATTTACACTGACTAATTTTAACTGGATTCTTTATTAATCTTTGTGATGTAATTCAAGCTCTATAATTATTAAAAATAATTTAATACAATGCTATATTAAATTTTTTTAATAATTAAGTTGATTTTTTTTTTAATGATATGCAATTGACTTCGTTGGAAACAATTCGAACTACCTTCGAACGATTATTGTTAGAAACGCGGTTCGCGATCGAAGCTTGTAGTAGTGTCTTCGTCGATTGCAATTTTCAATATACCTTTCAAAATTTGCGTTAAATATTTCAATCGTTCCATAAATTTTGTTACTGTCCTTCCCTTGATGCATTTGTGGTTGCATCTTGTATTAAACTCTAAAAGTAACGTGATATATTTCTACGATTCTGCGAGATATCAATGCTTGTCAAATCGCGGACGAAGTCTAGTCAACGATCAAGTAAAAAGGAAAATTTCAGGAAAAAAATTTTATGGTAACGAATGTATTAAAAATATTTTTCTATTTATACCAATTATCGATAATTTCGAGGACAAAAGTACGTTGCATTTATACGTAATTTTTGGTGTAACACAAGTTTATGACGTCCAGTATAGACTTCAAATTATTCACGATCAAGGTTATTCATCAAATGGTAAGTGACCGTTTTGAAATTTATAACATTTAAAGATAATAAAGTTGAGTAAATGGAAGAGTACTTATATAAAGTTATGAAATAGCGATAAGAATCTATCTGAATGAAATACATTAAGATATTTAATCGATTTTAATGGTTATCTTCCATGTTCGTTCGTAGAACAAAGGCGGGAAATTTGAAGATTCTATTTGCCTGAATGCCACTTGCAACTTTATTTCTCATTAAATTTAGCCATTAACGTATGACATGTAATGACACGATATATCCAAAGTTAAGCAAATAAGGTAAAACTAATGATAGCTTTTATTTGAAATTATTCGTTTAACTATTAAATAATTACTGATTTGAAGTTATATTTAAAATAAATTTGTACGACTTAAAACCGACATTTACTCGACTTTTCTATTTGCTTTTCGCTGTTAACTTTTCACTCTGTCTGCTTAAATTTTGTACTTTTTAATACAAAAAAATTTCAGAAATAGGAAACATAGGGGCAGGATTGTGAATAACGCGTAAGTTCAATTTAAGGACTTTACTCATCCTCCTTTATTACAAAACTGAGAAAAAAGAAAACTTTGCGAGAGTAACAAACTTTTGGCTTATGTGACTAGTTATAATACTCAGCGGCAATACTAAAATTAGTGCAATATAAGTATGTACATTTGTATGATTAGGTGTGGCGGGTCCGGCAAGGGCTATTAACAGGAGATATCGAAGAAATCGAACGAGTTTCAAATTCGAAATGAAAGTATGCAAATAAATTAGTAAAGGGCAGATCGCCGATAAAACTAGAAATTTCACGATCTTGTATGTACGTGATGCATTTTAGGGAATATCATTCGATATATCATACGAAACGTTCGGATTTCTTATACATTCTTATACATTTTTTTTCATCTTAAAACAATTTTATATTAGATTCTCGTACTTTGACCGTAAGAACAATAATAACCGTCTTTCGAACACATATAGCAACAAACGATATAGTGTTTGATTTTTCTGTACCAAATTAGATTCTCAGCCGATACAAATCATGAAAAGAAAGACACTTTTCTAAAAATACATATCGAGTGTCGCAAGTAATCGTGGTGCAGTGTTCTCATGAATCGTATCATAATTATTTCAGAACAATTTTATCTTCGATGTCTCTGGTTCTTTTTTCACACCACCGCCAATTTTTTTCCTCGGATAGAATCTTTTTCTCTTATATAATCGTTAAAACTCGTATCTTACACAGTGTAAAAACATGTTCATTTTACGCGTGCGCGTGCATTATCGTTTTCGCTGTAAGAAAGTTGACAACGACGACATTCGCCGACTCTTTCTTTCCGCGTCGTAAAGTATTCGCGCGTTACTATTTTTCACCTCACAGGCAATCAGACTTATTTCTTTCATTCATCTCGATGCTCGCACGTTCGCTACTTTTTCTTCTTTAACAGGATAAAACGACAACTTAACTTATTTCGGGTTACAGGGGTACGGTTTTCCATCGTTATCGAATATTGCTAGCCCACAAAAATGATTATTATTCGTTATTTCTTTCCTACAACGTTCCTCGTATCCAGAAAACTCATCGTTCAAATGATGTACGCGCGAGAAAATAGTTTTGCGTGATTGATTATCGACGATATGACCGTTACAATTTGACTGGAAGAAAAAGATCAATTTCTAGTAAAATATGAAAAACATTCTTATCATTTTAATTTTACGTCTTTCTCTAAAACGTTATAAATCCTATCTTCTATTAAAACGAGAGGATGATCGAAATATATGTAAAAGTTTGAGCATCGCGACGTGAATTATTTGTTTATAAATTCGGTACAACGATATTATCAAGATTAGAATAATAATTCCAATGTTATTCCCATATATCGGAATGTGATCAGTTTCTATAATAGTTTCCATTCATCGATAATAATTAGTCGATTTGGGCGAGTTCGCAACACAGATAACGGCGTAAAACCGTTTATAAATACTAAACTAATTCGCTATTCAATAGTCTCTGTCTTGGAAGACACGGTATGGCAGGATTTTTTGATTAGGAATAACGTTTCTTATGGAAAGGTTTGGATTTTGGTTTCTCCTCGCGTTCTCCGGCTCATCTCTTCGATATTATCCTCGGAATTTCAATAAATCTTCACCCATTATCCGTCAGTTCTATATAATTTTTCTTCTATCGATCGTTCGATTCTATTTTATTCTTTCCATTGAGAAAATTGCAACACAGTTAGGCGATATCTCATGTCGTAAATATACATTTCCAACAATTCTGACGGATAATGGGTTACGCTGGAATCGCGGAACCTTTCGAAAAACCGAGGGGGAACGTTTGCGAGAATTCACCCATACGGGATAAATAATAAATTATGATTATCTATTAATTAAGGATCAAGCGCCTTCGGGGAAAGCTTTTATCGTTCACGAATAATGTTCAAATGTCATTCGATAAATTTCTAACTCAATTTCGTACAACGTGATTTTTTAAATAAATAAAATTAATTAAAACAATTTCTTTTAAATTAGATTAAAAACAAAAAAGAACGGAAACATTAGACTTCTCGATTTAATTACTCTTCTCATTGTGTTCTATACAATGTGAAAATGTATGAAGCACGAAGTTACTAATGATTTAAAATCTTCCGAATGGATTTCATGAACAATATATATATATATGTATATTCTTTTTTTAAATGCAGTTTAACACGGGCGATCTAGTCAATGTCTCGGACGATTATTGACGATAAATTGGCGGCTGACGTTGTGGCGGATATGTGACAATTCTTACGAATTAACAAAAGTGCTACGAAGTTGAAAACGGGTTGTAGAATTCGTGAGATTCTTCTGCCTGAACACGGCACACGCTTCGACGCGCACTTTCAAACCAAAAGAAAAACAAATTCCTCTTTTTCGCAGAAAACAGAAACATCCCTTGCATTCCATACGAAACTATTTTTGCAACCATCGTTGCTTTCTATTGCTTCGAGAAATGTGTGAACGAAAAAACCGCGCGCGATGAAATCGCAAATATCATGCTGCAGCATAACGATATTTTGCTTTTCACAATGTCGCTCCTATTCCCTATTTAACGAGTAATAAACTCCATAATCCACTAAGCGAGCAAAATAATTCGTTGCTAAAGGAATAGCTTCTTAACTTCTATGTTTAACGATCATAAATAAAAAAAAAAAAAAAACGAATATCGAATAATTAATTAGGAAAAAAAAGCGAACACAAACACCTGTGCTCCGATTGTACACGATCCTTAAAAGGAAAGAAAGAAGAAAAAGACGAAGGAAAGGAAATTACGTATATCGGTATTCTTTAGATCGTTATATCTATAACGTTTTATAGTTTTTATCGTTATACGATATAGTATAGTTCGATGAATTGTTATACACGTATACATGCTGCTTATTATCGATATTATATACTTAAGGTAACAAGGTGTGTATAAAATATAGGACTATGCACCTCGAGTTCTTTTTTCCCCCTTTTTCTTTTCTGTATATAGAGAAAATTGAAGTTTCCTGTTGCTTTTGGTTACGTGTGGTAGATGAGTAGAAGGATCTTAAATATCCGAGCAGTCTGGATAAAAATACGCCGGAAATCGATCGGAAATTAACGTTAACACTTTCCTACGATCGATTGTTTCCATAAGGATAATTGAGGGATTCGATGATGGAAAAACGTGAATTTTATCAAAAAGAAATAAAAGTTAATGAAAAAAGAAGTTTCAGATCAGATATTTATCAGTGTAAATTTTCTTACGTATTTGTAAGGTATCGGTGTTTAAACGTTTATAAGAAACGCTACATAGATAGTATAGTTTCCATAGTACCGTGCATAATACTTTTACTTCTCACAGTCTCTCAATTATCCTTTTTCCTTTTTCCGATTTCTGAGTTCAAGCTGTATTATAATAAGTTTAGTCTTGCAGGCTATTCGCGATCCAGGAATCTTGGATTTCGGATCTTATCTCGTTAAACTTCTCTAAGTTAATTTTTACGTTGTACCTTTTTTTATTGCTCCTAGTACCTTGAGACGATAGAGATTATTTTCTATGGTTTCTTGCTTGTATATTTATATAGTTTGATCGTGCTTAGGCAGTATTCGTTTTACGTAATTTTTTTTATTAGAAATCTATTTGTAAGAAGATGTTTGAAAAGGAACCTAGCGAAACCTGATGAAGGCGTTAGAACGAATAGAACTTAAAAGAAAATTACTTTCACGGTTAAACATAAATCGACTAATCGAGTAACAAGAACGCACGTACAATAATTTATTTTACATTTAACATTTTAACGGATATCAAGAGAATGTGAGAAATTGATCAGAGTTTTTGGATTCGATCCAAACTTGTGATAGTAATAACTAACGATTATGCTCTTAATCTCGAGGAAACCAAAGAACATTCAACGATTTACATCTATAAATAATGTTATTCGACACTCGCAACTGAAGCTTCGTGTCACTATCGTTCATCATTTTTCTCTTCCGATTCCCAGATCACGCTTTTTTCAGAAGAAGTGGCGCTTCAATTTTAGAAAGAAAAAAAAAAAAAGACATCGAGAACGAAGACCGCGAGAATTATGTACAGGCAGTTGCAAAGGTTCTTACGATACTCGTAATTACCGCGAATATTTCTCTATGGAAGGCCAGTCGTTCGAACGAAGGAATATTTGAGGCGCGATATACCTATACAATTTAAAAACTAAATCTTCGGTGTCAGTCCATTGAAATTCTACTAGACGCAGCGCGCATTATCTCTTGTGCGTACATTCGCGCACCCTATACATACTACATGAACGCTTACAACTAGTACCGTAACTAGAACTATCACAAATTCCGAAGTGGCCTGTCGTTTAATTAGTTCCGTTCGGTAAACAACGCCCGAGCACCACGTTCAGAGAAAAAGAGAAACGACCCTATAAAATCGAGTAGCAAAAAGAAAAATACTGAATCAACAAGACCATATACGTTGCTATAGGGTGTGGAAAAGAAAACTAAGGATCCAACGCGTTAATGTTATTAATGAAATTATTTCAACGAAATGTTTTACTCACTGAGAAGAATAGAACACGTCTGACCGGTATAATACTCAAAGAAGGAAAGAAACGATCTGAGAATACGAGTATATGGAACAAAGAGACGAGAAATATTGTACGTATGAAGAAACAACATGGTATCGTTAGTATCAGAAAGAATCGTAGAAAAGCAAGGTGCTTTCTTTTCACTTCGCCGAGTAATATTTCCAAGTATAATTTCTTTCTCTAATTTCGATGCGACATTCGCACGATTGATGAGCGAGTTAACGCTACTGTTCATAAGATCGGATTTGGTGGATTTATAGTACACTTACGAGTATTTTGTCAAAGTATACAATTGCCTATAAAAAAATAAACATTTCTCGTAAAGGAACAAGTTGTATCAAAGATAATTTAGCAAATTATTCGTCCGAATGAATAATACGAGTGAGAAAAATCTTGGAACTTTTCTCCTAAACACCCTGTACATTCAGGAAACAGTCCAGTCGGTGAAATTTAAACGAAAGTCGTCAAAGCAACCAGCACGATTCACGCCCGATGTTGCTTCGCCTCTTTTACGACTGATTTATCGATTTAAAGCGTCGAACGATGGTTCGAAAGTCTTCTGAACCTGGTTCACCGTGGGACACTTCGAGGAAATTCATCCTCACGTTAATTAACCGTCTATAATTACTTAGTATAGGCAACTAAGGTGCTGCACACGCTTCGTAGCGTGTGTGTGTGTGTGTGTCTACGTTTCGGTGCTGCTGACTTTACCGTCGATTACGCTAAATTAGGATATTTGCCTGCGAAACGAATTAAGGGATTTCTTTTACTTGACTGATCGTTCGTCGACAGACTCGACAAGCCAGGCTTGTGCTCACCCTGTTCATAGTTACTAAATCTAGATCCAGAAAATCTATTTATGTACACGAAAACCGATACAGATGCGTATCGCAAACGTAACGCGCGATTGGACCATATATACTCTAACATTCGATAAATTAACGCGAGAAAACACGACACATTGGATTGGCAACTAAGTGATTGCGGATTTTCTCATTAGATGGTATTGACAAAATCCGCAATCATTTAGTTGCCAACCCAATATGTACATCGACAGTTGTATAGGTCGTGTGAAAGCAATCAGTGGCACTGGGCCGCACTGTAAACCTCTAATTACCATTTTTTTTTTTCTTCTTTTCTATTTAGTCTTATTACCTTTCGCTACTTTACTTCGCACCTGATTGTTTTTGCAGTCTATTTCGAAGAATGTGATCTAATATCTGATAGATAGAAAGTGACGTGTGTACTAGATTGAAACGAAAAGGACTCGGATTAATCTATCGAGAAATGGCAGACAATTTACGCTATTTAAATCTAACGCTACCTTAACGACGTAATTATGGAAAGAGCATTCCAAGAATTCGACTAATACGTTTTTCGTCCACGTTCGACAGAATGAAATTTGAAAAAGTTGAAACAAGATTGTTAGATATAAGTGGCGTTGTTAATCGATCTATACGAACTGTCCGGTTCGTATAAATTTCTTGCTCGTGTTCCAATAGAAATATCATACGATTAATCGATAGAAGAATACCGTAGAAATACTTTCCGTATCTTTGAATCGCATAGCAAACATTTACGAAGTATTTATTGTTATAATACAGTTTAATTTACTTTCATTAAAGTCGCGTCCATGTAATTTTTATAAATCTATGCCTAGCGTTTAATAGATCAAAATCGTAGATCCTTCGTTTAATGATTCAACAATTCAATAATAGTGCAGTTAATGACCTATTAAGAAAGTTAGTTCTAGTTACGGCACTGACCACCTGCATCAATGAAAAACTCTTCCCCTCGCGCGTTTCCTTGTGGAAACACGTGCTTCCACGTATCCGGAAATGCACGCGAAACGATTTCCTGCCTTCAGGCACTAGGCGGCAATAATAAATACTTTAATAAAATCGATCACCCACATAGAACGTAGTTCGCTGCTTTTTTTTTCTTTTAGTCTTTTATGCGTTGGCCCGGCATTCGATTTTCGATATTCCCTTTCCCTTTTAATTAATTTTTTAATTTTAGTTCATATACACCCTAGGGGTTCTATATTTTTCTCTTATTCGTTTATTTACTTATTTTCCACAAACGTTAATTCGATACAATTTTCTCCCTCTCTCTCTCTCTTCCTCTTCTAGTTATTCGAAATGTTTATTCTTTTTTATTTACACGATTTTTTAATTTCTACTTATTGCAACGCGTAAAAAATAGTCGTTTATTATTCAAACGCGATGCTCGCGATAAATACACACGATTAATGCCCATTAGAATATTTTGATTTTCGAGAATATTATTATACAGTTTCCAGTCTCTCTTTCTCATTAGCATATTTTAGCGGCAAAATTTAAATTTCGTTTTTACACATTTTTTCCTTTTTTACTTCTTTAATTTCTTCTTCGTCGCTTTTAATATCATTATACTCATTGTCGATATCATGGAACACAATGAAGAAGAGAGAAAGAGAGAAAAAGGCCCTCCCTGAACAATTTAGTAGAATTAGTATGTTAACGATTAATGTTTCAAACAAACGTAGCATCGAAAAATATGCGGTCAAATATGAGAAAATATGGATTCGAGGATCAATAAAATACAGTTTCGATCGTATTGGTCTCTTTTTTTTTTTTATCACCGTAGACAAGCTTAGAATATTCCAATTCATTTTAGAATCTTTAAATTGAAAAATTCATAGTAAATAAAAAATAAAGATCCCCTGGAGATATGAAAAAAATTTTATTTACAATATGAAAAATATTTTTCAATATCATAATACGATCGAAACTTCAAAATCAATTTTTTTGATACACGTCGTTGTTCGTACAAATTCCATTTCATTTGACCAAATATTTTAAGACACCCTGGTATATACAATCCCGCGAATTTAAACATTTATCTTCTACTATTTATTGGTCTATCATTCGTCTAATTATCGAAATTTCAAGGAATATCGAGCCAACATTTCCCCTATATCGTTCTATCCGGATACGAATCGTTATGTTAACATTATTATCACTATTTGTTACACAATAATATATACAACGTGTGCGATGGTGAACATCTCAGGACTCGATTTCAGGGATTCTCCTATACGCGTTATTTACTGAACACCGGTATTTTTATAATTAAACAAATTTGTTCATTAACAAACGCATCTTAAGCCTGCTTCGCCCTCTAACTCGTTCTTTTATCCAATTATATTTTTCTAATTGTCAATTATAGTTGTCAGCGGTTTTAATAACATCCGATGCTTAATCTTATCAAACATTGGCGCAAGGAAGATTTAGTTTGATTTAAGCAACTGAATGAATTCGCAACTAGTTAATCCAAATGTTTCCAAGTAAATTAGAACGGTTTTCAGTAAATAACAGCGTATCGGTAGAACCGTATGCACATAGGTAGAGAAAAGGTAGTAAAGACGGAATAGTTTAGAAATAGTTGCAACAACAGGGCAAACTCATTGTGATCGACCATTAGGGTACATAACATGTTCGCGATGCTTCGTAACTAATGGTAAGTAAGATTGATTGTTTCCATACGACTGTTCTCTATTCCTTCAAGAGATTATTCACACGGTTGCACGGTTTAACCTTAAAACGAAGAAAGTTCTATGCTTTTAGAATCTCGTATATCTGTGTTGCCGTAGATATTAGACCGCGGAGATCGAATATCTCAACAATAAAACGCGACTATCTCATATCGTTATTATTCTTTTAGTAACATTTTATCCTATGTAATACCTGCCTGACTGCTAATCGTAGCGTAGTTTATGGTAAAATTAACTTACTACACACTTTCGTTTGTCAAATATTTTCCCCGTTTAAAACCGCTTCGTCGGTTTAAAAGTCTATCTATCCTTTTTGAAGGCTATGGCGAGTGAAATTTCACCCTAACCCGCTTTATCTTAATATCATCGTGCTGCAATACATAATACTACTGAACTAACTGCTGCGAACTACTCGTCTAACGCTGAACGATAATAATACGTTTAGTCCAGTTTCTTTGACTTGGTAAACTCTTTAGTTGAAGGAAAATGTGCTGCGGTAAACGAACGTCCGTGTATGACAACCGTTAAGGGTTGAAATAGAAAATGAGAAAGAACGAGAAGGTACATGGTATTCGCGCAGGTCAGACTTCTGACTATGTGCATCCTTATTCTCCGTTTATCAAATCACTATCGTTAGTGTTAAAGCTAGCACGGATAAATTACGGCAAATATTTGACGAAATCGAACAATATACCGGTGAAATATTGCTAAATTAAAGGAACTTCTATGCGTGCGTTAGCAAACGATTAGAATTAGTAATAACGGGACGCGAGCTACGCTCGCGAATCTAATATAAAATAAAAATAAATTAAATATTTACATATATGTATAAACATAGAAATTATAATAATAATAGTAATAATAACATATGATATATTTATAATATATATACTCTTTTATCTCCGTGTGAAGTTGATCCAGGTAAACGAAAGGTTGCAATGCATGATACGGCGTGTACAAGGTGTTCAATTTTTATCGACTCATATAAACGTTTGAAAAATTACTCACGCCATCATAATACACTTTTATGACAAATATACGAGAGAATTTCAACGAATATTATTATATAGTGAAGATATTCAAGAAATGAAAGAGTACGGTTTCTTTCTCTTCCTTTAAGCGTTATAACAATCAATGCAATGTTGATAAAATCGTAATTACTCCATGTTACCATTCTTAATCGATGCAACGATGTAAGCGTACATTAATACTGTGTGCAAGAACGTGTACGCTTTGTCAGAGATTTTGCATCGACCACTTACGTCTCACGAGCGTCTGCGACTTCTACAGAAAAGCAGAAAAGGAAATCGAATGACGTTCGAAAAAAAAAAAAAAAAAAAAAAAAAAAAAAAAAAAAAAAAAAAAAAAAAAAAAAGAAAAAAATACGTACGAACATACTACCATTTTGGCGTCCAAAACAAATTTAATACTACTACAAACCATTCAAAACGTTCAAACTCAACGAGAAAGAACACCCAGTACATAACCGTATCATAAATTCTCTTTCACGAAATAGACTCGAACTTTAATACCCCGGGCCGACTCAATTCGTGTCTCCATTCAAAATAATGAAAGAGCGAGAAATCGGAAACGGAGGCTGTTATCGTTCAACAACCGGAAAGAACATAATCTTTTTGCTGGACGACTTTTCGCAACGCCCGTCGATAAAAGCCTCTCTGGAACTTCTGTCTGTACCTGCGCCAATGTATTCGTGCGCCATGATACGCGTACACCTTTCTGTCCCCTTTTTCTTTCATTCCCCCTGCGAGTGTGTGTATGTTGATCGGTCGAAGAGTGAATATATATATATATACTGCAGCCGAAAAAATACTTAACCGAACGTGTGCCTATTATGTGTACATATATACATATATATATAATGTATGTATGTATGTATATATATATATATATATATATATATATATATATATATATATATATATATATTATTACAATAAAATAGATATACTCTTTTTCTGTCTCTTAGATTCCCTTTGCATTTACCTAAGTCGCCATACACGCTTACAACGCTTAACTATTCTTTATACGTTTAATTATATTCAGTACTTATTGCAAGAAGATTGTTGGCATGCTTATTGCAAGTGTTTTCTTTTTTTTCTTCTTTCCTTCTTTTCTTTTTTACCTAGAATAACGTATACGTTGCACGATGGAAACGCGGCTTAGCGCGCATGTGCCCCCGGAAGTGTAACCATTATCTTCCTCCGCGAATAAAATATGTGTACACGCGCACACGGGCACGACTCGCGTAAACTATATACGTATGTCTGAACAAGGAACTCTGGTATGTATATGTGTACTATGTACGTACGGAGGGGGATCAGTGTATCTGTCTATGGATTCTCGAGCGCTCGACGATCGCCTAAATTACCCCCCTCCCTTCCCACCCCTCCCCCCTCCCCTCCCCTTTATTCAATCTCTATCTCTATCTCCTCTCTCTTTCTGTCGGCTTCCGGTCGACTCTGTCCTATGAACACAGTCTGGGATCGATTCGTGGACGAAATGGGGTGGCGGTGCATCGCCGTGCAGCTGCTTCTTTGCCTCTCTTTTCGATCGTTCTTTCATGATGGAACGAATCGCAGAATGAATCGGAAGTTTCTGGAAGGGAATAGAATTTAGAAAAAGATCACAGAATGTATATAAAACTGGAAAGGGGAATTGCTCGAGCATTTTCATCAGTTGATTTTATAGGTCGAATAAAGGGAAAATGTAAGAGTTTCTTAAATTTTGAAAGCATTCTGTTGTCACATTGCAAGTATAGAACTTAGCAATTGTGTGCAGTGATTAATCAATGTATACATTCGCCTAGATTTTATAAGATTTTAGTGAAAGTAAATTCGTTTCTTTAACAGAAGAGATCAGTAGCCACGAGTTTGAATGGTAACTTGTCTCAAAATTTTGTAATTTTTTCAACGATTATGCTGTCAGAAAGAGAAGTAAATCAATAGATTCGATATGTCGCGCTGATATAATTTCTAATCAAATTATTTTACCGTTTGGCTGCACCGCCAAATTTTCTTGGTGATCCAGAGATCGTTTCGAGAATAGCATCATTTTTAGTCCACCTTTTTTTTCGGAAAACCTGACTCTGACGTCGTTCGTATAAAAATGGAAACGAACTCTGCTTAATTTTGGAACCCTAGAGTATTGCAACAGTGTGAAAAAGAGGGTTTTTTTTTTTTTTTAATTCATGGTATTGCTAAGTCTTACTCTCTTGATAGAACGTTGGTAGATATGTATACGCATCCATAAATCTTGACACATCGAGTACCACTTGGCAAATGGAGCACGACAATGCGATTCGATGAGCTTTGAACTTTCGATCGGTCGTCGCGTCGTTTTGAAACGGTCGACGAAGAAAGTACCTACGACGCGAATGTGTCTTCTTCCACTTTCTTCTTCGCAAAAACTGCGCGTGAATACAGTGAATTCATTGTTACTCAGCATTTCCAGTCGTTTATGCATCGAAGCACAATCAAATTACTGTTATCTGTAGAAAAATGTTTTCCTTCGGAGTCTCTTGAGTCTCTTTTATTTCCGTCTATTTTTCTGGATCTAATAACTAACAGTCAGTAATGTTTATAAGTCCCTTTATAAAAATGTACACAATCAAAAATGGACGAGCACCAAACTTGGCAAGTTTAGACGGGGCAGTTCTGAACAATGAGTTGAAAATGCAACGAGTATCAAACAACAAAGAATTCATTGTACCTGGGCTTACGAACTCTACGCAACTTCGTACCTAGCACATATAATTAGTCAGTTCTTTGAGCGGCAGGAGACTGCAAGTTAACAAAAAAACGTGTGTCCCTAAAACATTATCTACTAATCTAGAGAGAAAAAGTAGAAGAAAAACAGAAAGAAATATCCATGTGAAAGGACGAAACGAAATATAATCCTTTCAAGGAATGAACAAAGTTCGTAGGCTTGCATGGCCGAGGAGCTAAGAGCTTTTGGTTACGCTTTCTAAGAAAAAAAAAAAAAAAAAAAAAAAAAAAAAAAAAAAAAAAAAAAAAAAAAAAAAAAAAAAAAAAAACAAAAGAAATCAAAGAAAAACATCGCGTCTGACTGGATTCTACCTTCAAACGCTTTTGGTTAAGTTAAACATTGTACATACTACTAGCGCTCGGATAGAGCGGAGAACGTATGCACGAAAAGCTGTGAAGATATTCTTAGTCGCTCGTTGCCATTAAGGTCCTAATTGGAAATCAACGAGCACCGACAGACGAATCTTTTCAAGTGTCGTCCTGAACTTGTCAGGCTGGCAAGAGACAGAGAAAAAAATCCTTGCCTATTCCCGTCTGCCGAACTCGTTGGGCCCTCGTCACGATTCATTGCCCTGAGTATCCTTTGTACATCGTACCTAAACGAGTTTGTGACTTGCCGGGGACTTGTCCCGGACGAATACACTTACGCCATTGAAAAATTCGCTATTATAGACTGACCGTAGAACTTCATTGATCGAGGGGTTCGTCCTCCGTGTCGGATGCGTTATCGGTATGCTGGAAATTCTTAAAAATGCGTCCGCTGCTGGTGCCAGCTTCCGCCTGATCCAACAGCGTCACATTGTCCTCGGAATCCTTTACCCACCTGGCCGTCTCGCTGCCCCAATGAAAACTGATAGGAGCTGCGTGATGATGGGGCCTCTTCACACCCGACTTTCGGCTCTCCACACCTTCCACCGAGTGGTAGAACGATTTCTCGCAGAAATCCTGGCCAAGAAACGGCTCCAGCTCTGTCACGATCTCCATGAACGTGGGACGATCGTTTGGTTCCCACTTGAAACACTTCTCCATGATCTTCTGGAAATTTTCGGGACAATTACGTGGAATATTTAGAGTCCCTTTGCGCAACACATATTTGAGCACTTCCTCGTTAGCGAAACCTTGGTAAGGAATCTCCGCGAGAGTTAAAATCTCATAGAGGACCACACCGTACGACCAGACGTCAGAATCTGACGTAAACACACCGTCCGACAGACTCTCCGGTGCCATCCATCTGATCGGAAGAAGACCTTTCCTACCGATTTTGTAGTAGTCCGTTTCATAGATGTCTCTGGCCATGCCAAAGTCACCGACCTTGCACACCAAGTTCTTCGACACCATGCAATTTCGCGCAGCCAAGTCTCGATGGACGTACTTCTTCGATGCCAAATAAGCCATGCCATCGGCTATCTCAGCCGCCATCCTCGTAATTCTGCTGGTATTCGGCACGAGTACGGTGTCGCGAATCCGACGCAGATAGGTCTTCAGATCTCCATTCTCCATTAGTTCCATGATAACGAACGGGGGGTTCTCGGAGGATACCACGCCGATGAGTTTAATTACGTGGAAAGTCGAGAAGTTCTTCATTACCGAGGCTTCGTTTAGGAACTCGTCCTTCTCCCTCTGACTAGCCGTCTCCGCAATCATTTTGATGGCCACCGGCATATTCTTCTCGTACAGTCCTCTATGAACCGTACCAAAATTGCCCAAACCAACTTTCTCAAAGATCTTCACGTTTTCCCTAGGTACCTCCCACTCGTCGGCCTCGTACTTTGTTTCTACGTAATCAGGGTTTACGCTGGCGATCAGTCTTCCTTGTTTCTTCTTGTTCTGATGCCTCAAAACGATGAGTAGAGCGACCAATATCATAGACAGAATACTACACACGAGCAACGCTATTAACGCGATGGACACGGTGCTGCTCAGGCCTACGGAAAAATACACCACGTCCGACAAGTTACCATCACCGGCCAACGACGTGGACTTCATCCGTAAACTGTATCTTCCAGGATTCAGGTTCTCGATCAAGTAACTGTTCATAGTATCTTTTTGACCAGTTCGTGGGATGCACTCGGTGCTCTTTCTCGCGTTTTCCACGTTCAAGTTGGTGTATTCGATGGCGTATGAAACGGTGAAGGAGTTAGGATCTTCCACCGGGTCCCAAAAAACCTCAACGACGGTGCTGTTAATCACCTTCACCTTCACGTTCTTCACGTCATCCGCACTATTCGACTTCCTTGTTCGGCCGATCGTGTACTGAATCGACGAGCACATATTCGACTCGTTGACTTTGACGGCGCACGCGGCTACACTGATGATGTAGCGCGTGTAATGGCGCAGATTCTCGATCACGAACGAATTGTTTTGACCGCTAACGTTGTACGTGACCACGTGCTCGTCTAAAACGTTCTCCGTGAACTTGGACGCATCGAATGTGCTGGATTCATCCGGTTGAGGGGTGGACAGACTGTTCACCAGGTCGTAGAATTGATCGTCCACGTTGTTGTAGGAGTTGTGCACGCAGTAGTCCTTCCAGCCGGGTGATATGTGGCTGAGAGTCGTGTTCTCGTGGCAGAAAATCTCGAACTTCTTCGACGTAATGAAATCCCCGTTCGTGTCCTTCGAGCAACACGAATCCTGATTTGTCACTGACGTCTTCACGGTTACGTCCGGTACCACTTCCTCGAATTCCAGTTCATCCTCTAGCATATTGATGCAGTAATTCCTGGTCATGATTCGATTCTCGTCTTCGTAGATCATTTCGCTAGAGACCATGTAGTATCCTATTGGCCCATTAGGGAACCGTGGCGGTTTCCACTTGACTAGAATCTCAGTCTCGCTCAAGGCAGTGGATATTGTGTCCAACGGAGGCGATGGAATGGCGCTCTTCGTCCTGAAGAAGATGATTTTCGACTGGCCCACCGGTCCCAAGTACTTGGTGGTCCTGGCGTTGAACGACTTTACGTATACCGCGTACATAGTGTAGGGCTTCAGGTTGCCGATATGCTTCGAAACCGTTGCGTTCCATTTAGGAATATCTACGTCGTCTACCTGCCAGGTGCTGTTCCACCCGCAAATGTTCGTCTCGTACGTGATGTTCTGATTTTCCGTCTCGATAAAATTCAACAGATAACTGAGCAACTGCTGCCCTTCCGGTGGCTTGTAACTATCCCACACCAAATCCGCGTAATCGTGTCCCAGATTTTTAACCGTGATATTTATATTATCTATATCGCATGCCACTTTCTCGCCATTTGACTGCGGCTGTATTTCCAGATCGGTGTAGTTCGTGATGTTCACCATTTCACTGAACTGTATGATTTTGGACAAGCAGAGCTTTGGATTGTAATGGAAAAAGAGTCGGCCATTTTCGATTCTGATTTTTTGCCCCGGTGGGAACAGGTTGGACAGATTGGGATTGTCTAAGACGGATAGGCTGGCGTTGTTAATGTCCAGTTTCTCACCCTTGATAACCTTGAGCTTTTTGAAGAAATTCAACGAGGTGATGGGGAACGAGTGAGTGATCTTGACGTACTCGGTAATTTCTTCGACTAGACCGAACGCTTCGCTTAGTTCGTTCATTATGTTCGGATTTCCACTTCGAATTTGGAACTCCAGCGCGCCTTTCACTACGGTTATACCACGGAAGCTCTGGGCGTCGGAGATGTGACGGATCAGAGCGCCGTGGCGGACCTTCCGGCAGCTGCTCACGCAAGCGCGACACGTGGTCATCTGTAATTAAAACGAAGTGTTATGAATAGTACGTGTTACCAGAAATACAGAGCACATCGCTACCATTTGTAGAAGACACTTGCTATAGGAATCTAACTGATTAATTATTTTAATTATCAACTATTAACTTAAGTTAACAACCATCTACGAGCTGACCGAAACTCGTAAAGACCTACTGACATTTTCTTTGCAAATTAAAATCAATCTCTATTTCCGCACTGTAGTCGTTCGGAGAACGATTGACTTACAATAAATAAAAAAAAAAAAAAAAAAAAAGACACACTCGAACAATCTCATAAGCCACATCTTCGATCAGACGGTAGAACGTTATCACACCGTAGTTTGTTGGTATCTCTATCATCTTTGGCCAGCCCACAATTGTCAATTACCATCACCCTTGATCTCTTCAAGTAGAACAAGAGATCTCATCGTTTTATAATTCTATCGGCAATTTAGTATTTTAACACCCGCGCGCGTTCTACAATAACGAACGTTCTCTCTTCTCATCGTGCGTTGAATTAAATATGAAGCGAATGTTCAACGCGACCGGTCTATACCTTACCTTCCCATTTTCCTTCCTTGATCTCGCAATCTGATCGCAATGTTGGTACACAATAATTAATCGTATGGTGGGATCGAAGTAAAGGACGAGAACACAAAGGAGAATATTTTACGTACATTGTTCTCGTCGAGTGCATCCTCGTAACCGTCAGGGCAATGAGTCATGCAGGATCCATTGAATGGTCTCCACGCCTGACCATCTCCCAGGATATAATATACTCGTCTTAGACGATTCAGTCGTACACACTCATCCTTCGTGATGCAGCGTCTCGAGAGATAGGAGTATCTGTGGAACAGATCGTGTCGCGTTTATCCGGCTGCTATAGCTTGCCTGGAAACAGTTAGCAGCTCAAGGTCACTACGATACAATCCCCCCACTATACGTGTTCATAGCGTTCGTGAAAGAATAGAAAGCATGACCGGCGACTTCCGCTCTCCTTTCCAAAGGAAGGATGCTTCAGAGTTTCAAGAGAAACTTCTTCCATAACTATGGAAATACGCAGCACCTTTGCAGTGGACAAGATTTTTTCCAGCTACTCCAACACCTATCCCATAAGTGTTACGTTGTTCCTGCACGATATCCGGATAACTCATACAGATTGTCGGAGAAATGATTAAATCAGTTGGAATTTTGTGCTTTCTGTGAGTTAGTTTCACAAGGAATTTTGCAAGATTTATTATCGATCAGAGAAATGTAAGATATATGCGAGGATGTAATCACCAGAACCCCTCAAAATCTGAAAGGGCAAATCGTACAAGGTATCGCTAAATAATAAATATAAGACTTTTGCGAGAAATCGACGATTAAAGAGAAGTGAAAATAAAGAAGACTTAAGAAAAGACACAAAACGGGAGTAACTTCCAGATATAGTTATTTTAAATCGTTGATTAACATTACACAAGGGTGGCTGTAGTAATATATTTAGAAATAAAATAAATGATATTACCGGTTACCGAACGAAAAAATGTATTCTCTGAAAATCAATTGAATTAATTTTAGAAAGGATTTCTGTATAAATGAAAAAAATCAATATTTTAAATCGCAGCATTATTTTAAATCGCTCGACCAATTTTCCACGAATATTTAACATTACATTTACGAATAAAATTAACGAATACACGATTACGGATTACAGGAAAACAAATTTATGCCATGTGAAATTAACGATAAAAATATTTTTAAAAGAACAAATTTATGCTATGTGAAATTAACGATAAAAATATTTTCAAAAAGATAGTATATAAAGGAAGGAGAAACGAAAGTAAGCTTGCAGAATGAATATAACTCACAGATTACTGGGGCAGGTTTCCACGCATTTTCCCTTGTGCCGATGATACTTGCATACGTAACATTCGTTTTCCGTTGGACCGTGACACTCGCCCAGACACTGATCGTGACAATCCAGCTTCTCTGTTCTCTGACAATGCTGTGAAGACCAGCAGTAACCCCCGGGACAGTGGGAACATCCTGTAGCGATGAAAAGTCGATTAAAACTATGGCTGCGTGGTAATTTTGCTCGTACCTGAACTAATGTATCTTTAACATGCAAGCACGACGTTGGGAGGATCGTATACTGGTAATGTCGCATTGTAGAAGCTCTTAAACATACTTGAAGTCTCGTCACGAGTTCAATTGCTACAGTACGCGCGTTAGATACATACACGATTCTCCCTTGGGCAAATGTATTGCTTTAATTTGTGACGATTAAAGAAAAAGCATTCATGACAATGAAATTATACGTATCGTACGATCGTGATTTCTTAAATATTTTCTATAAAAAATAAATCGTATGAACTGCTTTCTCCATTTTCTAAGTAATTCTTCTCTTCGTTCTGTTTTTCTCGTTTTAAAGTAAATCATTCGTCTAATAGATCGAACCAAATTATTGCAGAACAAAAACTAAATTTGTTTATATTCCGAAGTAACAGTGAAGTTTATATTTAGTTCTTTCTATGTTCTCAGGGAAACCATGATTTGATAAATATTCCAAACCTGATCTTGATGGAAAAAAAAAAACTTTCACAAAATTTTTCCGTCTGCTTTTCATATTTTTAAGTAATCCAATTGAAAACTTTTAACTTACGGTTCAAATCCACAAGAAAAACATTTCGTCAAAGCCCTCGTACATATCTAATTACACGTAAGACTTGTTCGTATCTATGTATTGTGAGTAGTGGATTTTCCACACTTTTTCTTTACACATACGCATCTAAAATAATGGTCAATGACTTAGTACTACTCCTCCCCCTATTCTTATACCTCTCATGCTTATATACTATGTTATACGTAGATTGGATTTAATATTCTACCGAATCGTTCTTCCTCTGCAACAGAAATGTAAAAAAAAGGAAGGAACAGCCAATTAGTGAAAAAGCAGTGTAATTTTATACTTTAACGAGTTATATATACAATTAAAAAGTATTTTGAATCTGTACGTAATCCTACGAAGACTTGAATTAAAAAAAAATCTTTTAATTATGAAATCGACCAAACAAAGAAAATGAAGTTCATTAAGATCACAAAGAATAGAAAGAATAAAAATGAAAGATCAGTAGATTGCCTTTCCAAAGCAAAAGCACACCAAGCACAAAAAGCAAAGATCTCTGTGTCAGCATTAATTACTTAATCACATGCATAAAAAAGCATACAGATCTGCAATTTCAATAAAATCGTATTAAAGAAGAAAAGAACAAAACATGATTGAAACAGTATGCTTGACACGATATGTTGCAAATCAACGAGCTTAAAAACAAAAACATTCCCGTTCGATCTTGCGATTCTTTAAATAATATCTCGTTCTGGCAGTCGAAATCAATAAAATAATTTATTCGAATAAAATAATTATAATTCGAAAATAATTTACATTTTGACTTGTCGAATCAAAAATTAGTCGATTTTATAAAAATAATTCCACAGCTTCGTAATCGGTTGGCAATTAAGCGATTACGGATTTTGTCATTACGTGATATTGGCAAAATCCGCAATCGCTTAATTGCCAATCTAATAATTAGATACACTACCGCATTGTAATTACGTACGATGATATTCTATGAAATTCGTAACATGATATTCTACTCAAAGAGATTTTCATCGATTGAAAGAATAATAATATTAACCGACTAATAGGTCGATAAATACCAGGGCAAGAGGCTTCCTCCCCGTTCTCCCTGATAACAACCTCCCCCGCAGAAACGATGAGGTTCCAGTTGAGATTGCTGTAACACAACGCCGGATTCTTCTCGATTCGAACGCCGCCCCGTGAGATCTCGGTAAGTTTCTTCAAACCGATCTGCAAGAAAGAATTCCGCCACAAGGCGTCGATTTAGCCCCGATAAAGCTAACTGCTAGCCAGAGGTCGAACGACTGGTTAATTCGATTGACTAATTAACGTCACTTGACCCGCCGAGTCAACTAGCTACGTCCAGAAAGCAAATTGGAGAGAAGCCTCTCTGTCAGGAACGTGGGAAATGATTCGAGCACGTCGATCTACTCGTGTTTTTCGCGTTCATCCTCTAACCGGTTCCACTACAACATAATTACTAATTTTCTTCGTTGATTTTTGATATACTACCGATAAGTATTGCTTTGAAGTACGTAATAAATAAAAAAGAATATAGTTTACGTTTGTAAAGTGATTTGTATTTGCAAACTGGTTCGCATTTCAAATTCTTTACTTTACTCGATTGACGAGACATATCTTGGTCTGTTTAATGGAAATTTTACTTCTGTAAAGAACGCGCAATTGCTCGTAACGCCGAGGTAATTGGAAATGAACTGCAGAATAAAGAAAATAAGTTAAGACATGATCAAGTTCCGAACGTTTTAAGGATACAGTGCCATAGTGTCTGCAAAAAGAAATGTCATTCCAAGAGAAGAAACAATCTTTAAAACAAAACTTTAAAATAATTAAATTACTATACGATTTTCGAGCCCAAAGTTACTTTACATTTACATATATTCATATTATAAGCACATACTGAAGTTGATTCCATCGCTAACATAGGTACGTAGTTTATGTTGAAATGAAACTAAAATTTAAAGTAGCAGAGTAAAATTAAATTCAACTAAATACTAATCAAGTATCTTTAAATCTTTTTTAATTATCTATCTGTTGCTTTCGAACAAGGAGAACACCGATCGGATACAAAACAGAGAATACAAAACGAACTGCGGAAAAATGATATTTCTCCGTGCAAATATTTGCCAGCGGTGTGAATATTGATTTATTTTCAGAAATAACACGCGAATTATTAGCACCATCTCTTTTTTCCAGAGTCAACCAACTTTCTCTCCCTCTCTCTCTCTCTCTCTCTCTCTCTCTTTCTTTTTCTCTCGCCAATATGGCTGGACAATATTTGCTTCGCAAACAGAGCTATTATTCGATCGTCGCTCGTTTACTTTTTCACACCGCGGATACCAGAAGTAAAAACTTCGCAACGCAGAATTATAAATCGTGCCTACGTAATGCTTACCTCCTGTAGATTCTGCATCTCGTACACCATGAACGCGTAATCGGCCAGCAAGATGTTGCCTCTGATCACCTCGAGATTTGGTAACAGATTGCTGAGAGTCTTCAATCCATTCACGCGATAGAGAAGCAGGTAGCCAGTGATTTCCCGAAGTTTGGGAAAAGTGATCGGTTGAAAGTCCATCTCGGAGCTATTCTCGATGAGGACGATCTGCAGAAAGCCCTCTATCACGCGACAATCCTTCATAATGCCGAAACTAGACACGCTGTTCCGTACATCGATGCTCTGGCAAATTCCATCGCCAATCATCACGTTTTTGTTTGCGAGCCTTCGTCGACCCTTCTCGTGAGCCACGTCGGTTGGTTTTGCGTTCGATTTAGGGAGGTTCGGTAGTTGGCCCGGTTTCTGGGTCAATTTTGCGTTGGCTGCCGTCGACCTGTCGTCATTAGGCAACGAATTTAGCCGAGATCACTCGAGAGTATCGTAAAATGTACGGCGAGGTGCGATTTGTTCGAATCAGGATTGAAGGTTCTGTGTTTGGGTTAGTCGAAGAAGGTCCAAGTTCTCTTTTCCTTCCATGTACGTGCAATACTTTAAATTTTGTTTCTTTACATATGGGAAGAAATTCTTCTTCTTAGGAAATTGTATTGCTGCTTTGGACAAATAACGGTACGTCTTAGAGAATTGTAATTTTTTGAAAAGACAAGGGGGATTAATTTGAATCAATTATGCTTGATTAGATGTTTGAAAACATTGCGTTTTCAAATAGGCGATAGAAGAAATTAATTACAGTACAAGTTACAGACATAGATTAGACGCAACAGACACAGATTAATGTTAACGTAAATTACAGAAAAATAGGATCGGGATTTGGGATACGGGGGATTATTCAGCGCAAAAAAGTGCACAGAAAACGTGCAAAAAGTTTTGCTCTGGGATTCTTCGTTGGCACGCAAATCGACTCTGAAATTATGGTACCTACGCCTCCTGTACGCAGGTCTCCGTACATTTCAATTCCGATTTCTCTGCAAACGAGCAACCCTACGAGGAAGCTCCTTCCACGTTTTCTTCTCAATTTTTTGCAAAGAATTATTATTACGCTTTATATAACTCAGGTATCCAAAAACAATTCCCTTCAACCAAAGGTGGGTTAAGGACCCACTGGCAATGGCGTGATCGATTAACAACGAAAAGTCCTTGATCAAACAAACAATCAACTCTTTTCAAGAGTATATACCTGGAAGTATCGATGGACCTGTAGCTTCTGTAGAAACTGATCCGCTCGTAAGACGGATTGTCAGGATCGTCCAGGTTCCTCTCGCGACGTCCGTTCCTAGGGGTAGCCTTCTCGGTGTTTGTATATGCGTAATTCGGTTGGCAGCAGGACAGCAGCGTTATGGTGGAAAGGAGCACTAACCACCTCATCTTCATCTTCCTGTCTCAGCCAAGACTGTACTATCGAGAAGGCGATCGTCAAATCTTCCCAAATTACCCCACCCTTTAACGTGTTTCGCCTCCCCACCTCCACCAGATCGATCGATCGACGAACAAAGGCCCTCTCTGTGTGTCAAGCGATTCTAAATAGTTTGATCTGAGCCGATGGACCTCGAACAAGATCGAACAACAGACGACACGGTTTCGCTTCTGCTCTTCCAGATCCAAGGAACTCGAACGATCGTTTACCTCGAGCAGAATCGCTAGTTGCTCTCTCGTTAGACCTTTTTTTCCACCTCTGCTCGTTCTCGGACGAATCGTTAGGATCGCGCGAAACTTGCAAATATCATTCTACCAAGAATCGTGACTCAGGTTTCCAGCTATGTAATATATTATAGTTCCGTGACGATTTCGACTTTCTACCTTGTGCAAACGATTAACAAGCACGATGAACTGCGGTCACAGCTGGTTTAATGACTGCTCAACGACCTGGTTTGCGGATCTTCCGGCTTCATGCTCCGTTCCTGACCGATAGTAAATCGCGATCCTCGATCTACGGTCTTATAGATCGATCTTAGGGCTCCTCTTGCAAGTTCCAATTAGAAAAGCGAATTTTTGAGAAAGAAGATCGACTCGATACGGATAGTTAGGACTCGGATATAGTCGATCGAATGGTTTAGTTTCTTCTTGTTCTTTTCCCTTTATTGTTTTCGAAGCCTTTCTCCAGAACCAGTGTGTAAATCCTAAACAAAGCGATGCTCAAAGAAGCTTCTTATTGAAGATGAAGAATTTTCCGCCCCTCATAGCTGTACCAGTGCGACGCCTGCAAGCAATCGAACGGCACAAACGTGACTAGTCGGATTCATGTCCGATTCAGGCAATTCCTGATGATTATTCAAACGCGGTAGTCGTCGGCAGAGACGCGAGACTAAACGACCACACAATCCTTTAAGAAGTTTCACGCAACTTTTATTCGTAGCACTGTGACGTGTTTACGCATCGCTAGAAAGGTTTCTCTAGATTCAGAATTTGGGATTTCTTACATTTTCTTATTATCGTCTGGCTCGGTTTCGCGTTTAATATTCGTATAATCGTGAGAATTCCTGCGAATTAGAAGAATTCCGACTATGAGTATCATAAAGTTTACTAGAACTTTAAAAAAATTTCAAAATTTTGTCTCTCAAGTTTCTCGAAGCTAATCGTTATTCTTACTAAAGTAAATGTCAAATATTTGCCTGGACCAAAGACCGCATAATGTGGTAAAGATGTTGATAGACGTCTTAGAATTTCGTTAAATTTTGTATAAGCTTAAAACGCGAACAAGTTAGTCCGCTTACAGGACGTTAACAGTCATGGAACGCGATGATATTAAAATCGCACGAGGAAATCGCGTGTCATCGGCAAATTTACGAACGCCAACATCGTACACATTTGGTGCTTTGATTAAGGAAACGTAAATCATTAAATTAGGGAATAATTAAGGAGAGTAGATAAAACGACCGGCGATCATGAAGTGTCTTACACCGGTGCATTTAATGTAACAAAGTTGCAGAGAAAGGTGGCGAACACCTGGACAAGCCACAGCTGTTTTAATAAACAGCTTCCACGGCTTACCAGCGAAAAAAGAAACGGAAAGAGAAGAATGAGAAAAAGAAAAATGACTTGCATATTCATGACGCTGCTTATAACCGTGCGAGTGCCGTTTTGTCACGCGAGTTGTAGGATTCACGAAATTTTAACTCGATAAGCAGTGAAAGCATCTCGTAATCTTCGCCGTCCACTTTCTGCTCTTTCGTATTTTTTAGCCACGACCTCCACCCTCGATAAGACGCCCGAAAGATCTCACGATCCGCGCAGGCTGTTATATCCATAAACGTATCGCATAACGTTCTTTATAAAGTTACGAGCATAAATCACGGACGGTGTTCGACTTAACAGCAGAGCTGCCCTGCAAAAATTGCAACCACATGGGTGTACCGATTCACTCACGAGCTGAGTGACTCACGAGCTAACAGACACATTGATGAAGGAACTTTTGAACTTGACTTCCGAACCAAATGGAAGAAAAATATGTAAAAAAAAAAAAAAAAAAAAAAAAAAAAAAAAAAAAAAAAAAAAAAAAAAGAAAAAAAAAAGAAAAAGGAAAAGGATGGACCAAGAAAATAAAGAATTTCATGAAACCAGACTAGTTTCGTCGGGGTTTCGTGGAATTCTCATCTCACCGGTGAAGAAAAGATAAAAAAAGTAAGATTGGAATGGCCAAACGCGTTTTTGCTCGCGGGATCGCTAACCTCTACAGAGCTCTCTTCTTCGGAAATTGTGCGGGAAGAAATCGTTTCGCGCGATATATCGAACGTAATGTTACAGATGTGGACTTTGACACCTTCCTACTAGCATAAATTTACCGTCAACTTTAACTGCTGTAAACGGTGCTTTTTGGTAAAAAGATTTCAAGTTGCTCAACGTTACGTAAAAGGTCGACTTGCGCGTGATAATAACGTGGTACTTAAGTGGATGGCGAATACTGGGCATTAACTTTTAGCCTGCGCTTAGCATTTTTGTTACTCCAGTATCTCGTATGCGAATACTTCCAAAAGAGAAGATTTTTTACTATATGCAACATAGTTCGTGTAGTTTGCACAGTAATTGCACGGTTCATTTTTATTTACGTGACGAGTATAATTATGCTTCACTGTCAGGTCTGGGAACAAGTTTTCTGCGGTGAAACCAAGGATCCGCTTCTATATTCATCAGATATCCACTCCTTTCCAGCCCAGAAATTGGAATTTATATCTTGTCAAGTTTGTACGAGGAATGGTCGACACGTTGATGCCACATTTTGAAGTTTCCATTTCTCCTTTTATCTTTTCCTTTTTTTTTATTTTATTTTATTCCATTTTTACACTCTTCCTTTTGTGGACAGATGAAGATGAGAGGTTGGTTATCGCGAAGAGAAATTGATCGTCTTAATATGGTTATTAGGAATATTCAGGTTGCTTCGAATGGTAATTAGCCTGATACTTTGACGTAACTAACGATCAATATCCAAGTTTTTGTAATTTAACGAACAAATTGGAATATGTGTGAAATCCTGTTTGATAAGGTTCAGAAATTTGTAAAGTATCATTTCACTGAATTAAGCTAGACTTAATGGACGGTAGAATTATTGGATAATCTGCTATCGAGTCACGCTGATTAGATTATTCTGTTTTCTATCATTTCCTATCATTTCGTAGAAACAAGCAGAGAAAATTACAAGAAGTTTCATAAGGAGGAGAATTCAAAAACATGTTCCCCTCGTCATTACAGATAATCGTAAGAAAAATTCTTGGTAAATGTCCTTGAATAAAAATTTGAAAAACAAAAGAAAAAAGGAATCGAACTATAGAGTCTCGTAATTAACGTATTCGTTCGAAAACAGAAGCCTGTTTTTGTTAAATAAGAAAAGTCGGAAAAGTCGTTTCTTTTATGCGACATTCTTTCCAACGAAATTCGAAAACAACGCGATGGCATTTGCTCTATAACAATTTTAAATGCCATCCATAAAGATAAAGAGAAAAGTAACAAGCAGGAAAGAAAATAACTTGATAGTAGCTTCGACCGGCAAATTTCATGGTAGCGTAATTACATAGAGGAAAAGGAAGTCTCAAAGGAAGTAGTACAGTAACTGAAAATTTACTACGGATAAAACGACGATAAAAATATTTGAACTCGGTCGCAAGAAGAAACAGAGTTCGTTATCGAATTATTCTCATGGTACTTAATTTATCTACTTCATTCTCTTTGTTGGAACCCAATAATTCATCCTATCGGAGAACTTCGATAAACTCGAGACGATTAATTGAGAGGATTGGCTGATATTCATTTTGAAACAAATTACGATAATTGCAAGTGCTAACTATATATATAACTATACATATATATATATATTCCTGACTATATCGACCGACTTGTCAACTCTGGAGTTGTGTTAAATTTGTTTGACCTCGTTTATGCAAATATCTCAGCAAAACATTTATGCACTTACGAAAATTTTACAAATACGCAGGAACACATAATATGCAAATACATAACTATTCGGTAAAGTAATTATAAATTATAAATTATATTAAGAGAAATCACAGATTGTTAACTATTGTTCCAGATATTAGAGAGGTTTTCTTTCCTTAAAAACTAAAATATTCCACAATTATTATAAAATATTTCTAATTCCTTATTTTCTTTAACGATTTTCTAATTCTCTTAAACGTGTTTCGTTGGTTACAAAGTGGAGAACGCGATATTCAAATTATTTCCCTTTTCGACAAGGCTAGATAAACCAGCAAAAATCCAAAGATTTTACGGAAGTAAAAACGAAACTAAAGTGAACGAACTTATCAAACGATAATGGAAACATTCGGGTGGCTTTTAGTTCGACTAAAAATGTTCATCTTCAAGTAAATCAAGTAAATTTAAGTTCCACCTCTTTAACTTCCTCCTTGGCTCCTTCTCTTTCCTTTTCATATTAGGAAGTAATGCCGAAGTAAACAGATTTGTTTTGATCTTGCTACGAGTACTTGACATTTTCGAGTATTTGATTTGCCCTGATATCAAGCCATTCCAAAATTCCGAGATAATCCACGCACTTGAAAAACAGTTCGTAAGAAATTCCACGAAATGAACGGTCCATACGTTTCTCGTGCTAGTAATTAAATCATACGAAAAACTCGGATGGTCATGAAAGAGGCCAAAATCGTACGAACTGGCATCATTCGTAAGTTGACGCGGCCCTGATAACGAGCTGATAAACAGCGGATTGTCTCGTGTCTCTGAGCCCTCGTTTCTTATCAGCCACTCTGCCAAGAAATTCGTGACGATACGTGATCTAGACGACATGAATAATTCGTAACGCAGAGAAGTGCGTCGTCGAATTTCGTTAGAGAAATATGTCCACTCAAAATAGATCCCTTTAAAGTCTATTATAAACAATAAAGGATAGATCTTTGAAACGGGGATACACGATCGACGTAAAACGGCCAATTCGCGTCGTTTCATGAGCTTTCAACGGGGAATGGAAAATAAGTTTTACTATAAAGTGCATAGAGAAAAATCTGGCTACATATATTTTAGTTTGTATGAACTTTATAGAGCATTTGCATAGCATAGTATCGAGAGTGTTGGATAATCTATTTGCGAACGACCCTCAAATTATTTCGAGCAACTCGAGTATATATCAGAAATAAATCATAGTATCTATTCTGTTCACATTTGAACCGATCCAAAACAAACAGGCTGAAACGATTTTGAATTATTGGTAAGATGCGATAAAACAAAAATTACGTTTAAAATTAAACCGAGTATATAGTACAGTAGAGAAAGGCATATTCCCTTTTCTTCTTTTTCCAGCTGTACAATGTTAACTGTTCTAAGTCCAAACGTCAACTGTTTGCGAATATAGCTGACTAAATGCCAGTGGTAAAGTTTGAAACCGATCTGAGAATACATTTACGAGTTACGATGGATAACGAACCGTTCAAATAATTTTCTGAATTTTCCAAGGTATTCCAGTTTCTGCAATAAATATTTTCCACCTTCTATACGCATTTCCGGATTTCCGTTTCAAACTTTACCAACGTGATCGTGCCAATTGTATCATATCGTCGTGTTTCATAAAGAATCTTTTGCGTGACGCACGCAGTATATTTACAGAAACTGTCCGAAAGTGTTGGAATAAATGGAAGTGACGGTGAACGCGTTAATATAACATTCGCCGTGGAGAATTTGCAAAAATGAATTTACAGCGACGAATTCGCGTAAAACTTCACCGACGAATTTCAAGTTCGCGAGGAGTATTACGAAGTCGAAAAGAATTCGACTGTGTATACGGTCGCGCGTCCTCGAAATGACAAGATTCCACTTTCATCGATGTTGGACGACAAGTTGTAAAATTAATTAACGCATCGAGGCAGCTTGGCACGCTCGCTTTTGGTTCCTAGTACAAAAAGTATGCCAGCCGTAGCCCAGGGCCGGTATAGTTGCGCGGCTATGCTATTTCGTCATAGCGACAGACGCACGTGCACGAATTTTCAGTCGAACAACTCATCGCGCTATTTATTAGCAACTTTTACACCTCTCGGTCTAAGGAACTTGCATCTTTCATATACTCGTCACGCGTTAAAATCGTGCTACTTACGATGAAATTTCGGCAGTGAAGCTTCGCCTGTTGCGATCTTTTCTTCATACGAATGTAGATATTGTGAAACGTTGTACACAGCCTAATACAGATTTCAACAGTTCAAACTTGGTATCTTACGACCTTCGCCCGAGACGAATCTTGATGTTCTATTGTGTTAGGTCGACCGAGAAGTTTTGTCGTCAGGTTTTCTTTGTATATTTACGAGTGAATCGTGCACGTTCAGCAAAATTTGCTTCACCTTCACACGATAAGAAGTATGTATTTCGCTCTGGATATTGAAATTTCTCATATATCAGCAACAAATACGTAAACATGCGTTGTCTATTTATTTTTATACTTAGCATATAACAGTTCATAATATGTGTTTTGCTGAAAATTCGATCGATCGATCGTTCCGCGACGAAACTTCAAGCTTCAAAAAAAAATATACGATAAAAGTAGTTCTCTCAGCCTTTCCTAAATATAAATTGGCAATTTTTTCCGGTCTTTATAAAACTGCCCGATAAGAAAAATATTCGATGCTGAGAATCAGGTCGTGGAGCAGCGGCTGGAAGAATATTTTAATAAGAAAAATAAGAGATTTAACGAAAACGCTATATCGAAGATTAATTAGTAAAAATTCGAGGGCGAATAATTGGTTCCCATCTTTTCGAAGAACAAAACCGACAGAACTTTTCGACGTAGCTGATAGAATTTTAAATTCTTTCTTTCTATGTACCAATCGTGATGTACGACCGACTGGATACGATCGACCGAGAATTAGTTAAAGGTTGATGCAATCGTGAACCTTCGAGGATGTTAACGATGTTTCGTTCGCGATCTCACGTTTTCCTCGTGGTTGCTACTTGATAGGATATCCGCGATTCAGAAACGAATCACGTAATTCCAGGGATATACACATACATATTAATTTCTTCCTGCAGACCATGAACGAAGATTAAACGATTAAACTCGAACCCTCTGTGTGCTTAATTTCCCAGATTTTAACTAATAACTAACAACGGTTCGGTGTACCTAGTTTGAAATATTATTCGTGATAAGGTTAATTAATTTGAAATTCTACGGTATACCTCGGTACAAATTCCCTACAAATTGTTCGTAGTTTGGTAAAAAATATTCCAAGTTCTTGTTTGCACGATGCAGTCTCGCGTGTGAAATTGTAACACAAACGCGGACGTTCTTGTGCCATTTCTTTTGACCATCGTTTAGCTTTCCATTGCACTTTGGTTTAGTTAAGATTTGTATTTAGTTTCCAAGAGCGTTCAGATTTTGTTTAATTGGAATTTTCATTCAACTTCCAAGCCATCGAAAATTCTCCAAACCCTTGGATTTTAACTTTACCAGCACACGATCGAGTCACGCGAAAAACAAATTCATCGACTAACGCTATACTCCGACATTAAAACGAAAATATAAAACCAAAATTTCTTTCTAAGCGAAAGAAAATTAAGTTGATCGGTTTAGCCTCCTAGTAACTCGATTTTAACTTTGTCGAAACCTGTGTCACTCGTATTAGCCACGATTTCACTCAATTATGTAGGAAGGGAAAGAAGACCAAAGCAAATTTACCCCAGGATAGCTCATCTCGCGAATCCCATGAGTCACGATAAACCCTTCTATCACGAACAATCTTATCAACCCTGAAACGAAAGAAAAAGAAGAAAAAGCGGAGAAGAGTACTCCCTTTAGAGACGACTTGTTCCATGGCACGTAACGAAAAGACTAGCATCGCCATAACGCACATTGTTTTCCCTCGCAACCCATTTCCGGTCTCTCTGTTCGCCTTACGCTGACGCAACAAACGATAACAGAGAACAAAAAAACAAAAAAAAAAAAAATATAGATACGCTACCGCCTACAAATATATAAAATACTCTTTAAACGAACCTGTTTATTATTATTTTATTTATTATTAAACATGTTCGTCTCTCGAGTGACACAGCTGTATATACAAATGATTTCAACTTAAATCTATTTATAAACAAATGAGCAGTAAAGGCACGTTCTTCCATCACAACTTTGAGAATATATCAAAAATATTATTATTTTTGTCCAATTATACCAAATGGCTAAATATGTATGGTAGCTGTAGATGCGTATGTTCACGAGCTGACGCCTTTTTATTGTCTTTGACGAGTTTCCATTGTCTTGAATGAACGTGAGCAAGTGAGAGCCGACGAAATAGTAAGAAAGACAGAAACGAAGCGGTAGAGCAAAATCGTTTGCAAGAACGTCAACAAGCTGACTCACGAACGAAGCGTTATGTTAACCGGACCATAATTAGATGGACATGACGTTGTAACCTCGTGCCGAAACTTTCCAGCTCGAGAATTCGTCCGGAACATTCTGTAAGCCGTTTGCCATTTTGCTATTAAGTCGTGCTGTTCGTTGTTGTTACACGCCAATTAATTTCATTTATAAATTACGCGTGATTACGTGTAAATGGAAATTTGAAAGTATTTGCAATTTTTTTGAAAGAATTTCGAATTGTTCTGTAGAAGACATAATTACGGTGATATCAGATATAACTCGATGCTGCGACAACAGGAAAATATAATGATGCAATAGCACCATGGAATTGATTTACATTCCCGAGGAATGTATCTTAACCGGTTAGCTGTCTTTGACGAGTATACTCGTCATGAAGAGATGGCAATATTTTGCGTTACGACGAGTAATAAAATTAAAAAATAAAACAGTCGTTTCGTTGTAATTTAATTCTGTGTAACAACAGCCACGTATACTCTGTGTTTGACGAGTATACTCGTCGTAGCTTACTGTTTCCCATACGTCTTAGGTACACGCTTTTCAAAGAGGTCGCAACAGTTAACTGTTTGAATATTTCAATTTTATTATCGAGCCGAAATAAAAATCCACGTAACAAAATATCCTTAACGTTGACGTATCCTTTATTTTTAATCGAAACAAACCGAAACAAAGTATAATTAACATTTTCGTTGCATTATCGCAAATTCGTTAACTAAAATTGAAATTTCAACTAAATGAAAAACATTCGAGATAAATCCGCAGCGGTGATTGGCAAATTATATCTGAAAATTATTATATTTTATATTTCCTCCGATAATAATATCATAACGATAACGATGACAAACACGATAATAATCATTGGGATCGGTAAATCGCAAAAGCCGTACATACCAAACCTGAAATATTCGCCAATTAATCGAATGGACAAAATACGGATTGATTAAGCAATGATGTTGACCGTATCATCACGAACGAGCGTAATATCGATACAATTAAAATTCTCCAATGAAATTGGGAAGAACGGTTCGACTGCTGATAATTAACGTGCAAATAGTGTTTCACGAGCAGAAAAAAAGGAAGAAATAGCTCTTGGTGTAGCAGGCAACGAAATCAGCGATGCAAAATGCTCGACTGGTAAAGATACAATTAGATTAGTCGTAATTACAGCTTGTAACAAGACGATACGCACGGTATTTTACTACCGCAAGATTGTGTGAAATTACGTATTTGTACATTAAGGATGGACTGCCAGGCTCGTTAACGTCTTAATGATAACGATCATGAAAACCAAACGTATGCTTGCTAATACCTTACTATGTTATTAGTCCTCGAGTATCGGTGTTTAAATTATTGCGAAATATTTTATGTCGTTCTTTAAATTTGCACTTTAACTTCCTTGGTGGTTTCACTTTGACTTATTATAAAACAATCATTTCTACAGACTGTCCGTACGTTGACAGTAATTAAATGACGATACGTATCGATATCGAAAAACAACGGTCGAGTCGAGGACCATTAACATTTTTCAACACGTTAATATATCAACATCCGGCACGCCAACATTTACACGTTAGTATCAACTTTCCTACGTTACTCCTACGCAATGTCTTCTTTTTCCATTTCATCTAACGTGTTTTCTCGAAACCAAAAATAAATGACGAAAGGTCATCTCGATTATCAGTTTCGTGGAAAGAAAAATCACAGGCAACAAATAATAATGCCTAGGAGAATTGTTTGCAGGAAGGAAATTGTTTCGAGTTTATACGGAAACGAGGACACGATCGGTTTAGCGAGATGCGAAAGCAAGACGAGTGCAACCGAGAGATAATAGCGGATTATTTCTAGAAGCGCGAATTATATTCACGCGCGTAAACAACGTTCACCGTTGCGGCAAACGAGACGATGGCGATAAAGAAATCTCATTTACGCGATTACGGGCCGGATCATCGGGCAAACGAGATTAGACGAAGGGAAAACGGGAATGACAGGACGAAAAATTGCATCATCGCGTCGTTACTTTGGTCGTTCCAGCCATGTGACTTATTTCTCGTTTCCTGCAAGGTTCCATGCGAAGGGCGTACGAAAATTAAGGAGGAACGACGTAGAAAACGGGCGATATTCGGTCTTCGAGTAACACGCGACGATCGATCAACTAAAATGGCGCACGTTTGACCCCCTCCAATCGTGGCAGCTTCGTTTAATATACTGTTCGAAATGACGCTAGCGTATCACGTGACTTGGGAGAATGATTCAAACGTCAGTTTTAATACAACGACGTGCTTTCACCGCGAGTTAATATACAGGATATGACAGTACGTAAAATGGTAAATTATGAAAAAGAGGCAGGGACACGTTTACGATCGATTTCCATGCTCGCTCGTAAAAGTCAAACACTTCTCTATGGATCTTTTACATTCCACCGTAATCCCGAGTCTACGCATCGGTGCGGAGCTTCTGATGATAAATGTTTCCTGGCTTGTACGTAGACACAAGTTCGTTCATCGCTGACAGTGTAAAAAGACCACAGCGTCCGATTGCGAGGAAAAAATACACGCGGAAGAAGAGACACATCGACAGAGAGATGCTTTCGTCGAAGTTAGTCAATCATTAAATTACTATCCTCGTCCTTAACATCTATCGCCACCTATTTAATCGACTTTCGCCGTTTCTATCTGCGCCAATTTTCCATATTCAAATAATACCAGATTCTACAATCTATGAACATCTACGAAAACAAAACGAAACAAAATCACGACACGCTATAAAGAACAGCGAAAAACAAGATTAACTTTGCCGAGCTCCTGCACAATCATATTTTCTTCCTAGTCAAGATACGATGTAACAGGAATTCTATCCATTTATTTTGTCATTAGGTGGTAATGACAAAATCCGCAATCACTTGGTCGGAAGAAGAGCGACAGAGTAAAATAAAACTAAATAAGAAACTTTTTCCTATGGTTTAAGTATAGAACGAAAATTCTCACAATAGAAATTTCCACCAAAGCGGAGAAGCTCGCTAGAAAGATAGTAAAAACGACGAAATCTTTACATCGAAGAAATCAAATACGGATAAAAATGCAGTTAAGTTTTTAGGTGGAGAATGTGTATGCTTTCTGAACACTGTTAAACCATCTCATGAAGGTCTAAAAGTTTTATACGATATTTCCTAGATTTGTCTCATCTTGCTTCCGAATCCGTATCAATTTTCCACCGGGTCCTTCGAGTTTCCCTTCGCATCGACGATGTAACGTCTGCAGCCAGATGGAGGAGCAACAGGCGATATTCAAAAGTGTACAGACACGTTTCTGTAGAAAAGACTTCGAGATCGAGGCCCGATGTAGATAAACGATGTCATGTAGTTGCGGCTTTGTACGTACAAGCGAAGCTGCGAGACTTGGCAGCTTTAGCGCGTAACATATAATATACGAAATACGTATCGGATTGCAACAGTAGATCGTACAATACGAGTCAAGATGTAGCAAAATCGCGTAATATTCGTTACGCACATATCGTACGGTGTTTCTTTACTCTGTGATTGTTTACAGCGACGACTAAACCGAGGATTTTTATGCAGATCCATGTGTATTTTAGTTATGCAGATAATTTCAAATGTTAGTTACTATCTCGGTAGATCGGACAAAGAGGATGGTACAAAGATAAATTTTTATTTCATCGCATTTTCATTTCAAGTAGCATTCTCCGGTTATTTTCTTAACAAAGTGCTATAAATTGCCAGAGTGGATCAACTATTTCAAGATAACACAACAAAGCGATGGAATCACTTCTTAGTGTGCAATGGAAAACGCGTGTTAATTTCTATTTCTGTGATTTGAGAATTTCATCGTTCCTTCTCTCCGGAATAGCTTCACTTGCAAATTTTCTTCTTTCTCCATTCCATTATAACCACTTACATATTTTAGGACGCGCCGTATGCGCATTGTATAATTAAAAATACACGCAAATCTGACGAATCACACATTGAAGATAGGTGGTGTATCGAGTAACGGCGATTAATACGAAATCGGAACGGGGTGTAGCATCGCGTCTCTCGTCCGCACTGCATCGGTTCTAATCCACACGATTTATCTACATAACCGGACTATCGATTTGAATGATTATCAGGATCAGACTCCGTACAATAAGGGGCCGGTTAACCGCTCTTGTATCAGGGGTTAATGGCCTTCGGAAATTGCTATTATTCGCCATAGAATCAAACCGTTGCAACGCAAAATTATACCGTTGGACATTTATACTTAGCCGACGATTAACAATTTGTATCCTTCTAACGTTAACAAATATATCACGAGTTTCGGTAAAATAAACCGGAGCATCGTTATCGACGAAAAATGGAAATATAAAAGCTCGAGGATCGCAAGAAGATTAAATTAACGAAAAGATCTACTTTGCATATTTTGTTTCATGGGATCGCGTGATCCGATAGACGATCTATTTTCAGTGGGCTGTGGAATCGATCGAAGGCGTGGAAACAAGAACATATAAACATCGTGAGAAAACGCTTCCAGGAAGCTTCAGCAACGGCCCACGCATTGCTTTTGCGTCGTCCCAAATTACGTGTGTCAAGAGATCACGGCCTCTTTTGGCCTCTCCCACCCCCTTCGGTTTATACTACTTGCTTACCGACAGACGAACGCTCCGAGGACATTTCGAGCCGTTTACGAGGAAATAGAGATGCCTCTTGGGCTTATATGGCCACGTGTGTCCCCTTTGGCCGATTTGACGTAGTCACGATATACAGGCTGATTCATTGGAATTTTGGAATCTATGGTGTACGGATAAGCGCGAAGCTCGATTACGTGGAATTTAAATGATATTTAAAAATCGTACGATATATTCCCTAAACGATCGTCGAATTTCGATTTGATAGCAAGAGCTAACACGTATGACTCGTCATAATTCATTATGTTCCTCTTCTGACTCTTACGAACAGCTTTTGCAAACAAACGAATTATTTTCGGCGCATTTTCATGTAACGATCATGTAACGACAAATATTTCCCACGTTGTCACTCTCTATATCGGTATAATAAAAATTTGTTTAAAGTATAACTTCAAATCAAAATTTTATATAAAAAGGACACTTCTCTATGACTGTGTAAAAATTAAACGATAACCTTGAGAAGAACCTTGAGAAAACATACGCTTCCTAACGTTAACTGATAAAACATCCACGAAAACAAAGTTGCAAAGAAGTTCCATCGCTCGAAATGTTGAAGCGACCTTAATTTCTCTACCTGTATCAATTCGTCGCGAAATTCCAAACTGCTCTCTCGATTACTTCTGACCTACGTACAGTTATTTGTCCTTAATTCGGTGTATATTGGGAAACACAGGAAAAGCTAACATATCGTCTTAATGATTTCATCGATTTCGATCGTTGTTACACGACAAATAGATACGCGCGTTTTGTGTGACAAGAAGTACTTGTTACTTGGAAACTGAGTTCCCTGCGGCGAGCATACGAAGCGCGATACCGTGCTAATTGACCGACATTTTCGTTGCCCTTGACCGTCATATTTTCCTTTTCCATGGAAACCTCGATCTCCTTAAACGACCGTATTACAGCCACGACCTCCACGCGAGGAAATTTCCACTTTTCCACTGGACGAGCACGTAACAGCCAGCGAATGGATATTTCCACTGTGTAACTTTCGTTTTCGTGCCGATCAGTTCGTTGCTAGTGGTGGTCGCTGTGATAGTGCAAATACCGCGCGTATTACACACCGAGATGAAAATCGCGAAAACGCAAGTTCTCGCTAATCTTAACCCATCGAGGTTGGAACTTACGTTGACGCAGCGTTTCATTTTATTCCCTCTTGATCGATTCGCGTTATTCAACTCTGTTAAATTCGTTCGATTTACGCGATGCTGAAAAACAGTCGCAAGAATTCGCTGGATATTACTTTCGTTACTACTTGCTCGAAGCGTTAAATACAAAACCAGCTCTTTCTTTTTCCAAATGAATAAGGCAAGTAAATAAGGTTTTAACCAGATTCTATGTTATCTACACCTAAGTTGTATAATAATACTCGATAAACGAGTAGTAGTAACGTAACAGAAACATCGACAGGAAATAGAATGCTTATTCTACGATTTTCATTCACGAAAGAAAAAAAAAAATCGACTAAGATTAATGGAAAGCGAAGAAATTGCATCACGGTGGTCGCGATAACGCGTTATCACTGCAAGGTATACGTCATGTGTGTGACAATCGTTGCGTCAAACTCGTTGAATCGATTCGCGTTACGTAGGTAAATGCTTGCTGCGCGTCTCATTAAAAATTAGCCGTACACGTTCATTGTCTTGGCTCGTAATCCGATCGTTTCGTCAACGCAGTCGTTCTATATTAAAACCGTTGGAGAAGCGTCCCTCCCCAAACGCACCGGACCGCGATACTAGGAAGATGATCTCGACGTCGTTAAACGGCGCAGACCTCTTTTAAACTATAAGTCGTCGACGTTTCCGTTCCACGATCCCGACGGTGATTTCTCGCGATTGTTATCGTGTTCCGTGACGCTCTCGAATTCATGTGTCTACGTTTCTTTTCTACCGATCGCGACACGCTGTCGTTATTTTTAGAACAGAAGCTGATTACGGAAGAGTCGAGATAATGGGGATGATCGGTCGTAACGATGCGAGCTGCCGTTTCGTGTTCGTAATCGAAAATACAATAACTTTCGTCGTTTCGTTAACTGGTCACGTATTTTATCCTGCCAGTTATCGAGGATGGTGTACTTTTAATAAAATCTTTTTATCTCTTTTTTTCCATCGAGCGTAAATGAAATACGGCTATCTGATACGCTTGTTTACTTTGCATACGTAAAAATGGTTACACGCTAACTAGATGGTTATTTCTACGGGAAAATTTATGCGATAGAAAATTTAACCAAACGAGAGACGTGACAATGATTTTCCTCAGATCAACCACCCTTCAGTCGCTAGCTTACGTAAGCATTTTATTATATCCGATAGTCCATATTTCTCTCGTTTTCCGGCCTCCGTCACAGCCCCATTCGCGTGACGACGAACCGGCCATGTTTATTTCACACCCGAACGAAATTCTGACAGACAGGTGAGGATGGATAGAACGATCCACGATAAAAATTTTGTTTACGAGGTAACACGCTCTTTCTCTCTCTCTCTCTCTCTCTTTCTCTGTTGAAGGTTATAATTTCAAAATAATCGCAATAATACAAAACATAGTTGCGTCACGGCTTTTTCTTGTCGAGTTACGATCCTCTTTAAATCGTGTCTTCATTCTGATACGCGGTTACGTGACTTTCGATTCTTTACGTATGCGATACAACCTACTATAAATAATTTAACGTGATTTAAGCTCGCGCACGTAAATTGACATTTTTGTTTTTTTCTTATTCTAGCAATCGGTCAAATTAAACGACCACTAAACGTAATTTATCGCAGAATCGTTAAATTTAACGTTTCCGTGCGCTCTGCATCTTTCGTTTAAAATTTAACGATCATCGATATCAGTATGCACGCTCGTCCGCAATAACTTCGTTGCATAATTGATTAATTTTAATTGAATTTTGTTTACTAACGCCGCAAAAGCCGTTTCGTTGGCTAGCCAATTAATTGTTCGCAGCATGTTTGCGCGTAATTAGCATTTCCCACGATTTATGAACGTACTCCGAAACCGACTCCAAACGACCATTGCGGCTCTTCGTTCGAGCGCGTTTTTATTCACTTCCGTTTAATCGTTTCCGATTAATCGAATGTCGTGTAACGTGTTTTCTACGCGCACATGATGCAGAAGACAGCGTGTGCGCGCGCGAGCTTCTACCACGCGTGCAAAAAGCACGTCGGCACGGAGAAGCAGAGACAAAAAAAAAAAAAAAAACATTGTTCACGCGATACTCTGAGCGCGGAACAAGTGTCGCAAAGTCAAAGTTGAACGCTGTTTCGCGAGCACGTGACAGATATGTATATCTCGTGCTGAGCCAAACAATGGTTCACGAGTTGGAAAAAAGACATCCAGAATGGTTTTCGACTTTAATGATTTCCAATTTCAAGTTCTATCGTAACGAAACGGCTAACTATCAAGTCTTTTCACAGCGGCACAGCTTTGGCACAGTATACGACTGCTTATGTCGTATACTGATTTCTTACAAGGTACACGTACACGCCTGCACCAAATGTTCAGCGATATTCAAATTTTACCAATATATAATCAATTCTAACGAAACGTGAAATCGCGATATACAATGATCGTTATAGAATCGTAATGAAACTTCAAGAAGTTTCGTACAACACGCGTAATATTAATAAATGTAGAACAAGTAATCAAATAGTTTCGTGACTGGCTGTAGACCGTAGTTACGTAGTAATCAATATTTCAAGCAAATGCATGTATCCCCTAACATCGACACTATCTTCGTAGCAAGCGAACTATTTTAATCCACATGCTTAATCGCCGCACCATTATCGAAGCACCTTTCTTTGAAAAAATCATGCGTCTAGACGCCGGCGAACAAATAACATTCTCTTCGACATACTTTAGCCGACACGCAATTCGAACGGCTATGGGACACGATCGCTTGTTGCGCGTTATTATCGCGGAAACCGTTCGAATTGCCGGCTAAGGAACGTGCCGAAACTTTTTACGCGCCAATACTTACGCGTGTCATAGATACATACATACATTCCTGGCCGCGAAGTGGATCCGTGTCGTTCGTCCTCGATGATGACACGTCGATAACACAATCACTACCGAAGCACCACTGCCGTGTGTCCCACATTACTCGGCATGCCGATAGTCCGAAATCACTGCGTAAATAACGAAAATAGATATGAAGTAAAAAGGCCAAGTAGAACGATTTTTAGACGTGTACGATAGACGTGTAGATGTACGCATGCAGTGGCTCACGACGGTCTGTTTACACGATTCAAGTTTTCCGTGTATGTGTGTGTATGGTTTTATCAATAGAAACCAAAAGGCAACACTATCAGTTATACATCAGTGCAAAGTGAAAAGGTAAATTTGCTCGGTATATTAAGGTATTTGGAGGAAGACTTAGGAGAGACTTTTAGAACGAAATTTTATCAGAAATTACGAAACGTTTAACGTTTTGATTTGAGCGGTTCTACGAAGTTTCTTAGCGACGTCTATGGAGGACTTCTTCGTACGTGTATTATATATATATGTATATTTTATACGGACATTTGCATATATGAATTTTTTCATATGTGTGTCAATCTTGTTTCGTCTTCGAAGAGAACTTTCGGTGTTTTGAAGAAACTCTTTCGCGTAAAAGTGAAACAGATCGCACGTATCAACAAGAACAAGAAATAAGATGTTTTATTTCGTACAGGAAACTTAAGACTAAGGTCTAAGACTAGATCTTTTCGATTTGAAACTTTTCTCTTCGAAAGTTTAACGTTTGACGTTTAACAAGAACAGAAGAAGAAGGTTGAGCATACCTGTTCTACGATTTCACATAGCTGTAGAAATACGTTCAAAGAAAATTGACCGCAAAACAATTGCTGAGAACTAATGTCTTTGTCCGTTTTAAAAAACGTTTCCGGCTCTAGGAGAACACGTAGACATTTGTGATTAATTGTACAAGTACAGGGATATATAGGTAGGTACAAGTGCACGTGGAAAAGGAGCTGGGTCGATGTGTACGGTAACGCGACCGATTACAAAACACACGACCACAGGCTAACTCTCTTTTTCTGCGTCGTCGTCTAGCCGGAACTTTTTCAAGGCTTCGTCCGTAGAAGATTTCACAAGAGACACGAGTTTGATCTATACACCACGAAATTCCATCTTTTTTCTTCCAACATTTCGCTCCACGGTCTATTTAGGACAAAGACTGCGTGCGTAAGTTGATGCGTACGTGCGCGCGCGTGCTCACTCCTTCGACTGACGCGCGATGATTCGTAGCCGCTTCTAATGCGTAGTTAGCTTCGCAAACTCCGGTAAAATAAAATAAAACATAAAACATAAAGAGAAAGAAGAAACACAAAGAACCACTCCCTGAAGGTTAAAGCGCCGAGACGCCACCACCGCAAGTAGCCTCTACTCTCAACGATCTACGCACCGCTTGTTTACTTTATCCCACCTTCGAACAGGTTGTTGATACGCGACGGAATCATATTTACGTACCAGAAGAACTCATAATTCACGGCACTGGACTTCGTTAAACGGTTCAATCTAGTTTGTTTCTTTCGTATTTACCAGCACAATTGGAATATCGTTTCTTATGCGACTGTAAAGATTTAAATAGTAGAACGGAAGTACGAATTCACATGGATGATGAACAAACATCACCAAACGAACAAGTACACCAAACGTCGTTCAAGGCGACCATGTTATCGTCACTGGCGCGCCTCGGATTGCTTTTTTAAACATGATACCGTTAACTCCCCGCGGTACTCACGCGCGACGCGTTCGACACACGCGTACACACTACACGCGACGAGACAAAACGCGGCTCGGCACGTTCGATTGCGCTAAGAACCGCGTAATTCACATGCGACGCTAAGAAAACTCGCCGCTACAGTAGGGGAATGTCAGAAGAGTGGGGGTAGGGAGAAAGGGTGGTCACGAGTGGTCACGACTGTGAAATTCTGCTCTCGTGTATTCGGAAATCCTTCGATCGTTGAATTTCCTTCGGTCGACAGGATATACGTCTATGCACGCACGATCGCTTAACAAACTCGAGACGGAGAAAAACAGAGAATATGTAAAAACACGTGCCACAAAAGGCAGGCAGACACAGAGACAGAGTAGCACGACTGACGGACGAAAGGAAAAACCGGTCGGGAGGAAACTATAATTGCGACGCACGACGTGAGACCGTTTTCTTTCCCGTCGCCATTATCGAATGATAAGAAAAAGAAGGGTTGTTCCGACAAAGTGGGAGGGGGGTGCGACAAGGAAGGAAGCATGGAAAGCATGGTCTTCTTCTAGACTAGAGAAAGAGAAAGGTATACTGTATTGGAGAAGAGAGAGAGAGAGAGAGAAAGAGAGAGAAAGAGAGAGAGAGGCGGCTGCTGCTGCCCGCGTCCCGTATTGCGTAGTAAGCGCTTGAATGGATTACGTCACGCGCCAGAGGCAAGCGCAAGAGGGTAAAAGCGTCGCAACAGACACACAACACACACACGATGATGCCCATACTGTATAGAGCATTTGTTTGTTGCATCGGTTGTTGCGCGTATTCAGTATGCGGCATTTTGCATGGAGGACTTCGGCCCCGACCTCGGCCGTTTGTTTTCCGGTGACCAACAGGCCCCAGAAGCCGCGAGTGAGAAACCAGATATCCAGCTACCCACCTACCGCCACCATGTGAACACTCTACATGCTCGTATGCGCAGCATCGTTTACCGCTCGCGCATATTCGTCTGACAGGATGCCGTTTTCCACCGTTTCTCGTGCACCTTCGCCAAGTGCCGAGGAACGATCGATCGTCAAGATACGACACGATGGATTCATCCATTTAACGAGAAGAACTCTCATTTACGGGGCTATGAAACAACGTTCGTCGATCACGCCGAAATTCCCGCTCGCTCCCCACGTGTTTTCGCTGATCGAACAACAGTCAACTCTCTGCCTCGACTCTCTTCTCCGTGTCTTTATTCTATCTTTGCCCCGCCTATTTCTCTCTTTCTCTCTCTATCTCTTTCTCCCTGCCTCTATCTTTCTCTCTTTCTTTCCTCTCCCGTCTCTGTTCTCTCTTCTTTCGCGACATCGTCTCAAGTGCCCTCTTTTGTTTCTCGCCTCCTCTCATAGACTGTTACCTCCTCACTTTTCTCAAGCATGCACGTTTAATATATTTTTTGTCTCACGAACAAATTGTCGAGTCACGCTACAAACTGGCACCACGTTCCACGTGGTTAGACGTGTCCTTTCAAAACATCACGATCCTCACTACCATCTCGCACATATACACACGTTACATTCTATCCCGTATATGGCATTTACCTTTTGGCTTCACTCGCGTGCCCCGGAATTTGCACTCTGGCCCGCCACTCTCGTATCGTCTCCGCACACACGGACCGATTCGCGATTGACGACGAGAGAACACTCGGTTAGAGGCAGCCCTCAGAAACGTAATAACAAAACATACACCAACATTCTGACGAACGAATCAGCTGGTACTGACCCAATCGTGATCGAGCGCCGACTTCGCCACGGGTCACGGACGTAGAAGCGTCGTGAAAACACGAGTACTCTGCTCCTGCCGGGGCGGGAATCCGACTCGTGCGCCGCCGTTCGTAAAGACTCCTTAACTAACGTCAGTACCATACTTCGCTACTCGCCACGTGCATGTCCCCTTCCCCGTCTTGCTATCTTGCTTCCGTCAATAGACGGTAGACGTTTATATATTCACAAACATTTGGGACGTAAGGCCTGACACAGCGAGTTTACGATATGACGTCGTTGTGATTTATCACCAGTGACGCTACGCAATTCGATATCTTTATACTTTTAAGAATGAGATCTCGCACTCATGTGCGTTGCATCGTTTATGTATAAACCTACAGAATCGAATAGCATGTAGATATATCTGCACAAAGTCTAAAGTGTTTAAAAGTGCGACGTAGGTTTCAACCATTTCCGGAACTGTTGTTCTCGATGAGAAACGATACTCGTCTGAATGATTGGATGCGCTGTCAAAACGCCCAATAATGGAGGCCAGACGCGATAGGTTAAGTTACGACGAGTTGTTTCGAGATATATACGGGTAAAGCATACTATGTAGAATTCTTCCATGTAGAAGGAAAAATGGGAATGTGTTCAGCCAGTTTACATATGTAGCTGCGCAAGTATCAGTAGAAACTTGTTTTCAAGAATATCTATTATTGAGTCTTTGTTCCGAAGCAATGAATACTATTTTTTATTTATCTCGTTGGAGGTTGCATAAGAGAAGATATCTACGTAAAAAAGACTTTTTATCGTTGAGTCTTTGTTTCGAAGCGAGGAGTACTGTTTTTTATTTATCTTGTTGAAGTTGCATAAGTAAAAACATCCAGAAGCGATTTATATCAATGTTCATGATATATATCTGCTTTCTCTTATTTACATCGCAGAGTGGTTATGCAGCCAATATATATATATGATACATATAACATATATATATATATAATTATATATACATATAACATGTCAGGATAGCTTTTGATTCGAATGTTTGTAAACAAGTTCGCGTTTATACGGTTGCCGAGCAACCGTATGTTTATAGTTTTATGAATTACATACAGTCTCAAAAAGATTGTTTCAATATATTTTCGCGCTTCTAGTTTAAATCATAAACTTTGCAAATTGTTTGCATGTGCAATGTGAACTACATTGCATCATTCCGTGAGATTTCAAAGATACTTTCGACCCGCTACATCAATAGTAGTTAATGTAGAAACCTGTTATACGTCGATATTATCATTTTCTGAATAATCACTAATTTTTATTTTTAATTATTTCTTCTTTCATCTAAACGGAGCTTATTTTACTATATTACATATTAATTCAAGCACAGTAAAGAGGATAGAAATGTTTAGATTTTTGAGAAAATATTTCTAATCTAATTGTAAGATATTTATATAGGCAATATCAAAAATCGCTAAAATATCCATAGATGCTATTAGAAGGTACAAAACATATTAAATAAATACATGACAATTTCACAGAAAACGAAATTGATACTATTCACAGTCTAGTCGATTTTTTTCCTAACAATTTGTTTGGAAATAGTTCTCCAACACAATTTCTTCAGTCCGTATGCCGATAGTAATAACGCTGTCACGTAAAACATTGCCACATCGATGGAATAATAGTGAATAACATTCATATATCTAAAACAAATTAATTCCATTAAACAATTTCTTAGGGATTAGGACCTAAAAAGGAGAGACTTAGAAAGGCTTCGACATACCTCGTAGAACTTTTTAAATGTTCGGCTCCTTTGTACTTGGCAATGTGTTCTACCCACCACGTAGCCAATTTTCTAGGGTTAATTGGCAACTCCCGTAGCAACGAGCTTCTCTTCTTCGCTGCTATTCGGTACGAATTGTTGTGTACGGCAGCCACTTTGAGAATCCCATCACGAAAGCTTCCGATGGATATCCTAGCCAAGTCCATCACCAGAACGTAACCCAGTTTTTCTGTAACGCAAAAGGATTGAAAATATTCCTTTGAAGATCGTACGCTTAGTCGAAGTTCTTCCCAGTCATCCAATTCCTTCGGTTTTATATATTTCTACAGTTATTATCAATTTATTTCATTCATCGATATTCATGGTCTTTACCAAGGTTCCACGACTTAATGGAAAACAATTCTCTGTGATATAATTAGGCACACGCTTACGATAATCGTGTAATGTAAGAAAGACAAGAGACAATAGACAGAGAGTCACATTTGTTACGTGCTCTTTGATCGATATTCCAAGTGCAAAGAGTTAACGAAACAATAAGATAAAAGGCGAGGCGCCAATATTTTACCAGCTTGAGCCGCGTTTCCATCGTGATCGCAGAAAACAGGCAAAACGAGTGTCGGGGTGGCGTGATAAGCAGCCTCGTGCAAAGACAAAAGTCCTCCGTGTGAGACGAACGCTTGTAGCTTCGGATGGCCTAACAGTTCTTGCTGAGGCCACCATGCCGCCGTTCTGACGTTCGGCGGCAGATCTTTGATCTTCATACCTTCCCATTTCCACACGACGTTGTACGGAAGCGTAGCGAAGGCTGCCACGAAAATTTGACGAAGCGCCTCTGGCATGCCTGATGCTCGAACCGACGAACCCATAGATACGAATATGAAACCTACGGCCATGTTTCAGGGTTATCGTGACGAATTACTTTCAGTCTTTCGACTTGGCCTGAAAATGGTCCACTGTATGATAGACTGGTCGTCGATAAGCTGGTACAAAAACGTAATGGATCGTTATGACAGAAAGACAGATTAGACATTTTTGTCGTATCAAGGATACTTTAACGTTAAAGCTAGCAGGTCCATTGAAATGACCAATATGTGAATTTTTGTAATAATTTCGAACGATTCTTCGTAAAATACAGGATAACAATTTCTTCTCCGTGTCTTTCTTTTCTATTTCTTTGGCACAAGTTGTGTATTTTAATCTGATCGGTGGTTCTAGCGTTACATTCCTACGGCAATTCGATCTTCGCTACAGCGAACATGTAAACTCTACATCGCGCGAGTTTACGTCTTTCCCACGCTACGAGAGAAATGTTCAATATCCTTTGACGCAGCTCCATCATCTCCACTTTCTCCGACCAATCGACAAAACTTAGCCCAACAAGCGAACGTAATTTCCCGTTAACGACGCAAGTTGACTTAGGATATCGACTCACCGCGTTGCAAGAAGCTCTCCAAGTCGGGACTAAGCTTTGTCGCCGGCTTGCAATGCAGACACGCGACGTTCACCACGTTCGCTAAATACGGCACCGACTCTGCCACGCTGTAATGACTGTTCTGCAACGTCAGAGGAATCTCTGTGGTCAGATCTCGCACGTCTGGTAATTGGTTCCCTGAAGCAGCGAAGATGAAACCAGATTGTTCGAGAAAAAGCAGATCGTCGTCAATGAAACCGATCGCGAATAAAAGATGTACGTACCTAGATACTTTCTCAGAACCGGTTGAAGGTACCCGCTGACCATAATCCAGTGCATTATTCTCAAGGTGACGAGACAGGCTACGTTTAGAACTCTTTGAAAGAAGTTCATGTCCTGGGTCAGGGATTTGCCAAAGTAAGGTGTGACGGACCATGGCGATGGGTTCCCTTGGCGACTTATGGATCCGCTGTATAGTGCCACCTATATCGACATTTTTCTTCAGTTGTTTCGCTACGTGTAATCGAGACATTGAGAAAGGCGCGGTAAACTAGTTTTCTCGAAACTCCTTTATCTACTTTGCTATTGTTTATTTGCTTTAAAATATTCTTTCAAATGTCTACTCCTGCATCCATTATTACGCTTTTATTCAAAATTAATTTATTAATATAAAAATTATTCAAAATTTTAATCCAGACTAAAGATCATGTACGTAATGAAATACTTTTTTAAGTCTCGGCCATTACAGACTTGTCATTCGCGAACGCTATTGGCAAATATGTTTGCTAGCGAATGCCTGTCACAGCGTATTTAAGATAGTTACGGTATTCAGCATAATAGTGGGCACATCCTCGCCATGAAGAACTCCTAGAAGGCACTCGGGGAAGGCTCCGTCGACGACCGCGACGTCCCATCGCGTCTGAGAATTGCCTTCGGGTCTTCTCAGCCAAGATACGGAGATTTCGTCGCGAAGAAGCGCCTCGCATGCCTCCCAGGCATATCGCATTGCGTCCCACGGAGAGATAGGCATTTCATCTCGGAATCTTGCGCCAACCAAGTCCCATTCGGACGTGTAATTCCCGACATAAGCCTATCGATAATAAAACACAGTCTAAATGCCAGCTTCCTCATAAAGCAATCCTATTATCGCGTTTTTCTTTAATAAATTTCTTCTACCGTATATCCGATCGATGGAAACGTGTTATTTCGAATAACCACGGAACGCGATTATTCTAACGAGACAAAACTAGAAGATCGAGAAGTTAGGCGATACAAAGCTTAGTACGTACGCAATTCGTACAAAGTCATTAACGTTACCGATATGCAAAGCGACGAATTTAGACACAGTTAGGTTTTCGAGTTTTCTTTACCAAATCCTTCTGTAGATTAATCAGATTATTTGGAATTAAAATAGGCTTGTAAAATTCAAGTTTAGGAGATTCGTAGAAATCGGTCGAGTCAAAAGCCAAGCGTTTGCTTGGAACTTGCGCATAATTACGTAACTTGACATTTTTCTGTGCAATTAAAGAACCTCGACTTCACTTGAAGTTTGTACGCTCGTGTCAAGCAAAACGCGGACTCAAGCAATTTGAAACCATTTTACCATTTGCGCATCTGAATCAGCTGACTCGATTAATTTGAACGAAGCTCAATTGTCTCATTCCATTTGACAAATACGTTTTAGTTCGTATTATTTTGTATTCTTCCCTTTCTTCAACCTTTTATACGTCGTTCTCGATAATAGTCTTCTCTCTTTCAATTATCAAAATTCCAGTATCAAATTACTTGTTTTATTTCCACCCAGTGGAACCAACAGCGATCATTGAAACCAAGAGGTTCTGTGTGTACATGGCCTACAACCATCGAATTCCCCAAGCTTCTCGACCCCGGTTTCTATAATTTACCAGCAGTTGTTTGCTCACGCTACAAACTCCAGTCAATTCGTATACCGTCCCTTTTGTACGCCCTTGTGCTACTTCCGGCACTCTCGTAATTAAATAACCCAACCAACTGATAGTGTAAGTGAAATTGCGTCTAGACGGAATAATACGCGCTCGAAAATATTTTCCGCTATTTTCTAAGAGCTACTTCTAATCAGCTAATCTTTCATAACTAGATAGCAGGAAAGCACCGAATTCAAGAATTCTCAATTTCCGCCACTTGTCGATCTTCGTATTACAACTTATTTTTTTCTTTTTTTTTTTGTGAAATATTTTATTCGCAAAGATTGGAAATGTCTACCTCGAAGATAGGCGGAACGAACTCTTGCAGTCCGCTGTTCGCAGCTGGTCCCGGAAACGCGCTCAACAGGGTCACGTTATGTCCACGTGCCTTCAAACTGCTACCCAGTGCCACAAATGGCACGGTGTGCGACTTCGTGCCACCCATAGTGGCCAGCAGGATATTGTAACCCATCGTGGAATTACAGACTAACGAGATAATGAAGAAAATTATCGCTGGAGCCATCAAATTGGTCATCTTTAAGTTTTCACCGTTGATTTTCTTCTTTTCGCGTTTCAGCTCTTTTGGTCCTCCGCAACACGTCAACCCGTGTGTCCTACGTCGATCCGATGAAGTTTACACTGGAAGAAGAAGCTTTTGACATCGGAAACTATATCATCGTCGAAGCAGCACCCTTAAACGTTGCAACTTTCTTCCGTGAACATTCCTCGTTTGCACCGTTAGTGTTCTTCGATATTCTTTGTTCTACGTTGATTCCTATTTTCCACTCGATGTTGCTTTATCTTCTAATCGAACAGAAAGTTTCTCACTTGCGATCTTAACATTCAAATATCTTCTTATTCTCTTCTCACCATATGCCTTGTTCTCTTCAATCTAACTCCTGAAGTTCTCCAAAGTTTTGCCTAAGCTTCTTCTTATACGAAAGCTGCTCGTTCGTAATCTTAACACTCGAACGTCCTCTTCTTCGCGTTACTTCAGCTCTACGTCTCTATCTCCTCTTTCGTGTAGTTTGATAAATTCCTCCAAGTTCTGCCTGAGCTTCTATGACAGTTTCTCACTTGTAACCTCGACGTTCCAACGTTCTCTACTTTATATTACTCCTGATGTATATTTCTATCTTTTCTTCCGCTGAATTTCTCAAATTCTTCCAACTCCTGTTTCCAAGTAGCGTATTACGATGTTGCTCGAGTGACACGAACGTCTGGTTTTCGTCGGTGGAACCGCGCCTATATACGCTGGCCCGTCAAAGACCGAAGGATTGGGAAAACAACTCCATTATTATTGTAATGATAGTTTGACGAGAGAAAAAAGAACCGGCCATCGATCGTACGATGGACGATAGTCCTGAGAGAGACGAGTAGACGGGAGAGGAGACGGCTTTTCTTCGGACAAACCCGTCCATGAAACCTCGAGACGGCTATTTCCTCGTCATTTTTACACGAAGCCGCCGAGCATGACCGATCACGTTCGTTTCCGTGATTCTTTATTCCGGCTTAGAGCTGTGGAACTGAAACACAGAAAACCACAAAATGATTTGTTTGTTCGTGTAGCGCGGCTACACGGAAGCTCTCCTTAGTTCAAATGTTCTGTCTACCGTCTTAAATGCGAAGGACATCCAAGTTTTACCATTTTTTTTTGTGTCATCTTTGTCTTTCTACGTCATTCGGTGTACGATACTCAAATGTGTTTCGCAATGGCCTGTACGATTACTACAATTTTACTACTTAAAAGTAAAGAAACAGATCTTCAAACAGGTCTTTACGTTCATTTTGTCTTTCATCGAGCAACGCGTTGCTGTAACGTTTTATAAATTAATCGATACTTTGACCAAAATATTGAAACACGATAAAACCATAGGAATAAATGCACTGTATAATATTTGTTATTCAAAGAAAGAGAAACTACCTATCCTCGTTTCTGATATGCAAAATTTCTGCCAAAGGAAACGTTCGAAACTCGTCGCTTGTCCCGGCAATTTTCTTTTTTATGCGACAGTAGTTCGATCGACAAACGACGCTGTTTGAAGTACAGTGGCGAAACTCGGAGTAAAGATCATCCAATTCATCAGCCGATCATCTTTAATCAATCCTCGTTCGTTCGTGAGAACGCGCAAATTTAACCTTCAACGATATTCAAACGACGCCTGAAACTTTCACTAAATAATGCAAGTTTCAAGTGCACCGCTCGTTCCAGACCGACAATACGATCTCTCGAGATTGAAATCCTGATCTTGACTCTCCTTCCCTCCTGTTCCTTTCTCTGGCTCTTCCTTTGACGATTCTCTTTCCTTCGCGAGAAACGGATAGATCGATATCCGTACGTGCCACGGGACGTTTAACGGGATTAGACGAGACGTTAAATCCTCGTAAATCTCAAATGGACGAGCAACCTTTTCAACCAGCGAGATCTACGTTTTAGGGAGTTTCAGGGATCAAAAGTTCAATCGTACAGACACGAGGAACGAAGATTTGTCGACGAATTGAATATTTGTATGGATTATAGCGATACGAGAAAGTATCGGAACATTTGTCGTAGAAAAATTTTTTTCTTTTTGTTATTTAATTTGTACTTTTCGATTTGTCCAGCTGGACATTTGGTAAACGTAGAAAATTTGTACGAATATATTATCTGTGCTAATAGGAAATCGAACGGTGTCTAGATACTTTTGCATTTTTCTAATTAATTGGCAACATTCGTCTCGACTAATAATTAGATACGCGTAACTCTTGATTTCGATGGATTTTTGATTAAAAGGATCGATACTGTGGAACTCTAACGACGAGTCGTCCTTTTTTTCAAATTTCTACGATCTTTGGAACACACGACGATAGCTGGTTTGTCCAAGCTGGTGGTTTTCTTTTTTCATTTCTATTTTATTTCTATGACTCTATATGTAGATGATCTACATTTCTATGGCTCTTGCAAATAGTTTCGACAAATTCCTCCCTTGTTATACTAAATCCTAATTTCCGATAGTAACAAAATACTAAATACAAGATCGACTCGTTGAAAGTCTAGTTTAGTTATCGTATCTCGCAGGAGACTTATTTTCGAACGTACACAGAGGAAATTGGGGAGCAAAGATTCCTCGAGGATCAAAGTCTCGTTCTTTTCACTAGCAAATTTTAACGATTAGATCTTCACGAATTGACGGACGTATGACGAACATATTTATGGCGTTATTTCACAAATACAGCTCAGTAGTATATCTGGTCGTCGACGAAGCTCTTCGATCGAGTGGTCGAAAATCGTGGGACGCGATCCGTAACACTTTTCCTTACCTCGTGACGCTGGTCCTCGACTTCTTGCGATTTACGCGCGGCCAGCGTTTCCTTCCTTTCTCGTGCGCTCGTTCCTCCGCGTTTTCCTTACCATTTCTACGAAAGAAGTTTCCTTTGCCAAATTGAAATCGTTCTTTTTAATTAATGTTTCGTCGATTCGATTTTACCATGAAACTTTTCCATTAATTCCATTCGGATATCCTCGCTCACGATTCTCCTCGCTATAACCCGATACCTACGCCTTTTAGTGTCACTTTGCAGCAAAGATTCCTTGTCCTTTGATGTATCGATTCGATCAGAAATTTATTTCGTGGAAGATTCATTCGGTCATATTTTTGGTTAAATATCGACGCAATGAAAACGAGATAAACACCTTTCAGTTTGCGTTAGGTCAAAGACTCTCAATGTTTCGTACGTAAATACGTAGGCCGATCTTGTCGTTCGCGATGTTCGTATTGTACGAACTCGGCTGAATTTCGATTCAGCGAAAACGAAGTTGGCAGATTTTTCAACGTCGCTCTATAACGAAGATTCTTATTGTTTAGCGAGTCGATCGAATCACATTCACTGCTTTTGTATTTCGAAAATTTATCTCGCTTTTATCTTCCGTTGAATTTCGATTTAGCGAAAATGAGGTTAATAGGCCCAGGTGCAGCGGCTCGAGCGAAAAAAATCGGTCGATCGATTTTCGCAGACTTTGAGACTCGACGCGTTTCGACGCACGAAGCTTGGATATCACCGAGCGTGAAAGTTTGACTGGCCAGCGGCAGCTTTAATGATCAGCTGTGCTCGAGAGAGAGAGTTTTCCCTCCCACCAGCACTTGCTTCTTCTTGCTTTTCGATGGTCCCCGTTTACAAAGATGTCCCGCAAACCAGCAACAATGAGATACACAAACCAATCGTGAGTTACCTCGACATCTTTGTTATACTATGCTGTCGATGCAAAAGTGGGAGGTTCGATTGGAATTTTGCTTCTGTTGCTGTGATTGCTGGTTGATCCACGTAGTGGGAAAATGATTTGGGGTATCTCGTTACAAGTCAGAACCGTGGTATTGCTAATTTTTTGGATTGAAAAGATCGGAGGAGGATCGAAGATTGACGATGGATTTTTGATCGATTGACGGAATGACAAACCATTTCGCATTATTCGTACGAGGTGGAAGAAATGGTATTGGAAATTCTTTAAATCGAGATATCGCAGGATAGAAGGTTTTTTAATCAGTGGAAAGTAGAGAATATAAGAGTTTGATTTACCGCGCTGCTAGGATTATCAATTCGTGAGAAGTGAAATAAAAGTGAAAGATTGCTTTGCATCTTGATATACTATTGGAATATTCGAGCATTGTCCTATCTGTCGACATAGTAGACGTATAATACTGAGTCATTTTCTTATATTTAGTTAGAAAAATTTACCAAATGTCCAGCTGGACAAATTGTAAAGTACAAATTAAATAATAAAAAAAAACAAATTTCTTATGTTCAATTTTCTAGGTAAGAAATAAAATAGTCAAACTCGAAGGTGGTATTCCGCTGGAGACAGCCATGCACATGTTATTTAGCAATTAAATTAGAAAAATTTACCAAATGTCCAACTGGACAAATTGTAAAGTACAAATTAAATAATAAAAAAGAAAAAAATTTCTTATGTTCAATTTTCTAGGTAAGAAATAAAATAGTCAAACTCGAAGGTGGTATCCCGCTGGGGACAACCATCCACATGTTATTTAACAATTAAGTTAGACAAATTTTCCAAATGTCCAGCTGGACAAATTGTAAGGTACAAATTAAATAATAAAAAAGAAAAAAATTTTCTTATGTTCAATTTTCTAGGTAAGAAATAAAATAGTCAAACTGGAAGGTGGTATTCCACTGGAGACAGCCATGCACATGTTATTTAGCAATTATGCTAGAAAAATTTATCGAATGTCCAGCTGGACAAATTGTAAATTACAAATTAAATAATAAAAAAAAGAAATTTTCTAGGTACAGCTCGTGTACCAGCTGGTTCCCAGTACAATTTTCTCATCAACCAAAGAACGCTATATTCTTTTATATAATCTCCAATAGAACATAAGTACATAGGAGTTCTTTTCATTGATCTTCTCATTTCGTTTATTTATAATTTACATTTAATATCAGAGAATAAAGAATATCGATAATAAACACGATGAAAGAACAATTTACTGAAAGATTATCCGAACTCGTTTAGGAGCGTCTTCGTTAATCGTTATTACCATCATTAAGTAGTAACGTAATATCCGTTACATTTTACGACGACGATTCGCTCTGCTATCTTAATTGGATATTCTTTATAAAATTCTACCCCTTCGACAAAACAGTTTCTTTTAATTCCAATATACTTTCTATACTTTCGAACGGTTTTTCATATCGTTCCCAGATCTTGTTACACTTTAGAGTATCAACGTTTGTTAAATGTCAAGAACGTTCATCTTTGATCTTCGTTTTAATATCATTTATCGTACATTGTTATTCGATATCTCGCTAAACATGAGAAACAAAATGCGTTTATCAAAATTACGATTCCATTGAAAATCTACAATTTAGAGAACTTTGTCTCTGCATCGTTCTTTTCACGATGCGATATTTTATTTCATTTTACCTTTGATCGATTATTTAACATTTTATTCCATTAATAATCGACGATGGAACGTACTATTTGTACGACAAGCGGAAGCAATTTATCAATTGCAAATATCGCGAAGAATAACACGTTTGCGCTCTAAGATTAAGTCGATGGCAAACAGAACTGCGTCTCTCTGATCGTCCACGCTTGCAGATATTATTGATGTACGAATATCGCAGGTATTTCCGACGTTTATAAGCGATTTCTGTCATCACGAATATTATTTTTTCGTCGCTGTGGAATCGTCGAAACAAAATCGCTGCAAGATTTCTTCGATAGTTGGTTTACAATTTAAACGACAGAGCACGATGATTAATTTAACGGCTGGTCGTTTTGACACCACAAATTCTCTTCGAAGATGAACGAGTAGTATCAACGAACTGGACGATACTTACGAGTGAAAGTTGAAGATTTGACGAGTAAATCTTAAAATGTGATTGTGCAATAGAGTAACGGCAATTTTTTACCACAATGACTGGACGAATTAATATGATTATTTGTGTGGGACCGGTGAGAATGCATTAAGCAAATAACGGGTCTCTGAGAAAGGAATGTTTGATAGTCTACCCGTTACAAGTGTCAAACCGTGTTACACGGTGTAATTTGTAATTTGTATTAGGTTGTCCGAAAAGTGTCTTTACAGTCTTTACAACTTACACGTCTTTTACAACGACGCATCTTTGTACAAACATTAAACCTAATCTGTCGAACGTTGTGATTTTTATTTTGATAGAAGAAAGTGGATCGTACGTAATTCGATAAAATAATATAAAACGAAAAATGTGCGTCCATTATTTCCTTATAAGACGAAAGAAACTTTTCGGACGATCTATTAATTTGCTTCAGGCGGATCTGACACTTTACAGACAGAGGTAAAGAAACAAATATCCGTGGGTTGCGAATTTTAAAGCTAAAATAAAATTTCACTGCCGTCTTCTACGATTTCCAAAAGTTCTTACTTTCCAATTCTTTCTAGAAGTCAACCGATAAACCGAAATTAAACCTTTGAGATTTATAATTTTTAAAGCCCAACGATCCGATCTGTGTAGGATAAGAAAACAAAACTGTTTCTAGAATCGAAGAACGCTGTATTCCTCTTATAATCTCTAACGCAATAGCGACAAGTTTATTATAAATTAGCAGAGACAACGTATAATCGCAAAACGAAACGTGGAACGCTCAAGTGGAAAAGAAAAATTCATAGAGTTTTCCCAAGTTGCATAATCACGTTTTAAACCGATACAAATGCGTGGAATATGATCGTGGTCGGTAAGATCACGATTGATAAGAAACTAGATCCGTGTTGACTTGTTGCGTTCGTTTAAGTAATTGGAATTTGTACAAGAAATGTTCCGCTGTACGAATAATCGCGTAATAATATCATACGTTCGTGCGAACGAATTTATCGATAGGAGGATAAACCAGGACACCCAGAAACTTGGACGCTCGTTTCAAGTCTCGAAGGACTCGAGTTTCTCTTTTACAATTTTCTTTTCTTCGAGACCAGGTCGAATTATTTTTACCTGTGCCAGACGGCCAAAATAATTGGAACGCTCACATATCATCGTAAGCAAAACGTCAAGTATTCGCGATTCAAATATTTTTATTTACTTTCCATTTACTTTAACCGGTATTTTTAACGATTTCTATCGCCTTTCGAAGCATTGTAAAATACTTGGTTCCGTTTAGGAGAACGTATTAGATATAAAGCAGAAACGAAGTAAGTGATTTCGAATATCTGGTCGTTTAATTATACTTTTAACAATTCTAATCTAATCTAATCTAATCGCAGTTTCCAGCGATCATCAGGCTTTTTATCAACGTCGCAGCAACAGCAATATAGGAAATCGCAGCTACTAATCCGATGTCGTAAAAGTTTGATTAAATTCAATTCAAGAAATAAGAGCGTAAGAAACTGCTGTTGCGTATCATTTTGAACTAATTCGACCTGCCCATACTTTTACCGCGTTCAATTCAAGCAACAGAGACATAGGAATCCAGAGCGAGATATCGTTTTCAGATAAAATTCAATTTAAATGACAAGAACGTAGCAATAGTATCGTCAAATGCGACGAATGTATTTTTACATTAAGATATTTCCTTCTAGTCGTAAAGTAACATTAGAACAAACAAACGTGTAATTGCTACGCGTTCGCCTGCGATCTTCTTACATTTACGTACATTTTCCATTATTTTTATATCGAAAACAACGATCACGAATGTTAAATGAGCGAGACGTAGAAATTTCCGATCAAAAATTATGAAACGTAGAAATTTTTATACGCGACAAAAAAGAAACTATTTTATAGAACGTATCAAGCATGAGATAGCGTTTCGCGAATCGTGGCGAAATAAAGAATTAGGACAAATTTCACTGGTTCGGTACCGTTACTCGTTCGCGACCGATTTGCTATCGGAACAGTTCGCTGCACTGTGGTCCGTCCCATATCGAAACCACCGCGTATTACACGTACCGTGCATATCGATTTCTTTCTCGATCGATGCGTGTCTCAAGTAGAAAAACATCTTCGTGCTATTAAATCGCACGTACATAAAAACGCGTGCTGTAAAATGTCCGCGTGAATTTCAAGGATTCGACGAGGAAAAATTCCTTAAAAGTCACGCTCGCCAACGACTTTGATTTTCTTTTTCATTCTTACTCCACGTTACTCCGCCGAGGAAGATGAAAATCAACTTTCTGACTCTTTTAATGGTTTACGTTCTCATTTACTTTTATATAAGCAAAAGTTTTATTGACACCACTTCTTGAACAGAAGCGTAGGGTCGCGACACGTTTCTTCGACGAGACTTGCTTTTTTAAGCTGTTACGAGCTGCTCCAAGTTGAAAGCACGCGCTCCATGTTTTTATTACCTGAGAATTCTCAACACTTGATAAATCTTGCAGGCAAAACGGGTTTACCTGCTCTCGGAGAATATAGATCGTTGTAACATAAATCTCAGCAGAGTATTATAGGCGAACTAATCGACTGATTGAACGATAAATGTCATATTTTCGAAGAGAGGTGTTGTAGATTAATCAAACAATCCTAGAGACCAGATTGTTATCTTTCGTAATTATTGGGTTGTTAATTAATTATTAATTAATTATTTTGTCACTGACAAATTATTATTTCTGACTTCAATCTGCAAACTTACTACGCATAATCTCTCGTTTCTTAAAAGGTGCAACCTAACAGCATAAGAGAATAACGTAAAATAACGTACTGTATAACGTGTCTGTGTGTTAGTCGCGTGATATATCCATGAAACTTTGGATTCGCTGCATATTCCAAACCGATAACAATCTACGTCGCTCTGTAACAATTCAACCAACCGAATCGATCCACCAAAAACACGAAATATTTCTTATTTCTTCCTTTCGTGATGAAATAACTAAATAACAAGACGGCCGTATATCGAATCGAATCGAATGGCCACAATTTACCATTAGATTTCTGGCGATCGATCGAATCGCAGTACGATCTTTTCCGTGGTCCACTCGATAAGTTCCTTTCACAGCCATTTATATCAGTAAATTACACTTGCGCTGAAATCGCCTTTCATTTGTCAAGTTTATGGCCCTGTTCAACGAAAGAATAGAAACTCGTGTCTCTTAACGTGGATCCTATTTTCAACAGCTCAGATTTCAGAAGCTACGTCAGATTCACCGTTCGATTCGTTCGCCGTTCTTCTGCCTCTTTTCCTCTGTCCTAATTGCTTCTCCATCGATTTGGTTAACTCGTTCCCCGTAAGATTTAAATGTCAGGAAATGAGGAGTATCCCTGTCGAAAAAATTCGTTCCTCTTCTTTCGTTCAAGAGAGCCATTCCGGCTCGTTGACAACGAAGACCTTCTCTGCGGGCCATTCTTCGTGTTTTACGACCGTCTCGTCGAAACGGGAAATTGTATCTGTTCTTTTGGTTAAAACGAATTGCATCCACCGAAGACGATTTGTTATGGAATAGTCAAATACTTTTCTATAAATCGTTTGGCGGAACAGGAGAGGATTTAATACAAAATTCGTAGAAGATTCGTTACAACGGTGATGATATATTTTAATCGTGAATATGGAATATCTTTTATGCACAATTTCATGCTTTCGTTCGGGAAAATTATTTCTCTTTTACTTGCTTCTTTTTCCATAAACTTACTTTTAAACAACGCAGACTAATCTTTTCTTAACAAAATGAAACGATTATCCGATTGAACATAGAAACTTATCGATTCCTCTCATCAACTACCATTCTTTCCACTTAACTCTTCTCGCATGTTTTCGTGTTTAACCGTAACTTTTATCTTTGCTTGCACTCTCGAAAAATTCGCTTCCGTAAAGGATCGACACTCCTGTTCGAAGCAGGTTTCTCGTGGAAAACGAGTGTCTACGCTAAAATAAGGCTGCTTGCCTCGACTAACCTTTATATCGCAAACGCTCCTTTCGAAGCCATCATTTTTTAATTCTTTCTGGCTTCATCCGTATTCGGATCTGGTTCCAATCGTTACGCCATACAATGCGGTATGCGGTGGATAAAAATCGTCCGATTTCGATCTTACGGTACGATGATATCATCAGTCTGCAAGTAAGCGATATAATTGTAATTCTCCCAAAAGTCGAGTAATTCTACCTCAAAATCTGATGCGATTACCTGTGTATCTGATCCGCGAACGAATGTGACCAGCGAATTCCGATTTTTGTCCCCAAATCTCATTCTAATGCCGCACTGTGCACTGGCCCGATGCGATCGTTCTTTAACTCGCAACGCGCTTTCCTACAAAAATATCCATTTTCTACGCCTTCGATCCGTGAAAGGATACTAAAAATATATTTCACAAAATAGTTACGGTTAGTTGTTTCTTATTATAAAAAGGATTTGTTAATTTTCGATGGTAAATCGAGGAAAACTTTATACTTTTTAAATATACGATAAATAAAACCGACTTTGTAAGATAAGAATTTCATTCGTAGATAATCGAACACAGGGTGGGATTATTTGAATCAGATGAAAATTCAGCATCAAAACTTTCGACAATCGATGCACAATACGATCGGATTTGTATGTTACGAGAAGAAAATTAGGAGATCAACCACGAAAAAATATCGTTTCTCTTATCGAAAGATGACAAGCAATAAACAATAGAGAAAAATAAGAATTTGTAAGCTTCTGTGTAAAATCGTTCTGTACGATAAAGCTTCCGGAACAAATAGTTCCCCGTTCGTTAATCCCACGATTCCTATTCTTCTCTTTCTCAGGCGACGAGCACGTGTATCAGTTGCCAAGATTTTCTTTGGCCATCGATGAAGTATTACGATCACGTGCTAAGGATGTGGCAATAAAAAAACCAAGATCCAATGTCCCATTTCGCGGTGGCTTTTGCTTTTATTCGAAACCTGTCTCACGGCTGGCCGTGCAACTCGTCGTCTCGAACGAATCTTCATAGTCGCGAGACTGTGGCCAATTATCGTTGCGTAATACCGATCGTTCTTGTGAAAACGTTCACAGACAGATTACGCACGGTATCCATTCATTCCTTTTCACTCTTCGCTCGAGTCGTTACACGCTCGATTAATGGAAAACCTAGTCCTGTTTTCGCTATCTTGCCATAATCGCAACGATACGATCAACCAACAGTCGACAATTATCTACCGTAGTCTCGGTCGTAGAATATCAAAACGCGCGTTTTCAGAAAATGTCAGCGAGAGATTTCTTTTCTTCGATCATCTGCAGTGTCTTCGTAAACTGCGCACTACGTACGCAGGTGTAGAATGGCGCGCAAAAATATGCGAACGCCACTGCAGAAAACTTGTACGTATAACTTTTATGTTGTAGAAAACATTTTGGAATTTCATTAACGTTGCAACGACTACCTTCGTTGTATTAATAAAATTTCGAATCAATCTGCGAACGCGTATAGAAGCCACGAGATATTTGCCGCAAATATATATTTTGCGAAAGATTAGTATACAGCGTAAATAGACATCTTGGGCGTATAATAAGTGTGAAAGACGATCCTACCGAATATCGAGGCTTATTCGGCTGTTTTATGATTTCTAGAAGACACTTAGCAAGCAGATGCGCTAGCATTAAACATCTTGTACATTTTCCGTGTAAGTTTTTACATTTGTTTCAATATTTATCAACATAATCAGGATATCGGTGTCTCACGATGCCAGTGAAATTTCAAACTGTTTTACGTGATACGCGATATTAGAAAACGTCCACGAACGTTCGATTGCTTTCGTAAACTACTGTATGTTCTTTTGCCATGATTATAATTGAATTGAATTTAATTTAATATAATTATAATTGAAGAAAAATAAGGACGATATGGGAGAGCGTGCAGATATAATTGCGGTTAGGATTTCTGATTGAATTTGAAATTATATATCCGAATGGGTCAATCGTATCGTACGCAGTTGCTTCAGAAAAGGTTTGATTAGCGACGTTGAATTTTCCTCGCGATTTCACTTTCGCTATCTTGCCATAATCGCACGTGTTACGAATCGTAATACAGACACTTCGCAAAGCCATCCATAATGATTCCATCGCGACTGGAACTCGTAAGAGGAATTAGAAAGAATAACAGCGCAACTATTACTATTCTACGGGCGTAGAATCTCTTTCAATGGAGAACAGAGAGATACGATTGCTTATTGATTATTTTTATTTGTAAATTATAACAACGCGTCTGCTTTACGATCGACACTTAATGGATAACGTAATTGCGTCGTTGCTCCAAGCTTTGCTTTTTTCCTCCCACGTGGTATTAATTTACGACCAATTGTCATTTTATGGATTTAAAATGTCGCGTGTAATATAGATTATAAATGAAGTTTAATCAAGATTCTTATTGTTTCTCTCGGTGACATTATGATCACCCCTCTTCTCGTTTATCGCGTGATCGACAAGTCGAATATCTTGAAACGCGACTTGCTTGAAAATTGTTCATTGTTAGATTTGGCGAATCACAAGGCGAATTACTTAGCTTGACTCAAATATTCTTCTAACTCGAATAATTCTATCTTACTCTAGTCAAAACTTCAGTGTTTCTTTTATTCGGAATTTCAGCAATTTACCTGCGCCAAAATACATTCAAACTACCTGCTACGAGTGATTTCGGCAAAGAATGTCACGCTGCGCGAAAGCAAACCGTAATGAAATTCAATTTTTCTTATTCGCGTGTTTCATTGCACGAACGATCTTCGAGAGACACACTGCGACGTTCATCGGTGGAACCAAGCAGGCAAAAAGATTCACGCATCAATTAACACGTGGCAACGTGCGAGAGGCACGAAGACTGTAAAAAGCAAACGAAAATACTGGAAAACGAAAGAAAAGGACGCGTATCGTTTGCTTTTCACCGCGATCTTCGAAACTTCCACCAGGTGTTAAGACCTTCGCATCGAAACGAAAGAAGGTTTAGCGTATCCCGGCAAAATTCAACGCGGTTCTCACGACCGATTCGATCGCGAAAACAAAAGATCCGCTCACGTACGTGAATCCGTAAGCGGATAAGCAAATTTAGCGGACGAAAAGAGGCGAAAACAAACAACCAAGGGGCAAGAAGCAAGAACCACGTTGTTAAGACGACTTATATTCGATGGTTCCACGATTCATCCAACATCTACGTAGCTGCAGACACTTGTGGCGTTGTTCGATAGAGATAATGGCCCTCAGTTCCTTTGCTCTTGCCTGTTCAACAGCGTCAACGCGGTGTTTTGACTGTCTGGTAACGTGGATCTCGCGATTCGTACGTCGAAGATCTTCTTCAGAGAGCGGGGAAATTGGCTGTTTAAACCTGCGTAGATTATAGGGTTGTAGCAGATGGAGGATTTGGCCAATAACGCCGGAAGCATAGCTACCGATGCCGATGGCTTCGCCTAGAAAATTAATCGAAGATTTTGTTAGAGTAATTTGTTGCACCGTCTCACGGTCAACGATTTCTATTAGCCGCTTAATGAGTTTTGTCGGCTGTTGTATCGTCTACCAATAGCGTTGTGATTTCTAAATAAATTATCATGGACGTGGTTATATTAAAAAACGGAAGATTCTTAAGTAAAGGAATTATCATGTTTATAAGATTGAAAGTTCAAACGATAAGTTAACTCCTCTCTTTCTCTTTCTCTCTGTTTCTTTTTCCAGTTAACCGTCACTGTTAAGCGTCGATGGCGATGTTCTGTGTTAGGTTCCGAGACCAGTTTGAAACACAAAGTATCATCGAGTACATACGAAACGGGTGACGATATTTAACGGCCATCGTTATGGCGTTGCGTCTGTTAATAGCACCTGCTGGTAATACGAAATTATAACGAAATACTTTCACCCTACATGTATAGATATGCAAATCGTTCACGGCGTACGAACAAAGGAAGGTGCATCTCGTATCGCGTGCAACGATACAGCTTTCTCAAATTCAGCAGATCTTACAAATTAATATGAAACTGCTCTCGATGGTGAAGAACCTCGTAAGACGAGTTTTCGTGTTATCTCAGTTCTATCAACGGAAACTTGAATTTTACATGGCGCGTTAAACGAAACTTCGCAGGAAGAAAATTAGAAATTGTTCATCTGATAACGTTAAGAAAAGATGTATTTAAGAAGATCGCTGTAAGTAATAAGAGGAAGTTGTAAAATTTTCTGCGTGAAATCATGGAACTATGACCACTTTACACGATTATACTCTGGAATATGAATTTGCTACTTACGTCGAAATATTGCGCGGCGATCGCAAGAGCAGCGTAAGGCGACCAAGCGAGCAGGAAGGCAGTTATCATTAGTGCAACCATTTTCGTGATCTTCGCCTCGCGTCTTCCGCTTGCGCCTGTGAAACAAATTATTTTCGTGCTGCTAGCGTGAGCAACGGAAGTCTGGCTCTTTCACAAATACAAAAGACAAACTACAGAAGAACTCTGTTCCTATTAACTCCGTTTATGTATTTGAAATTTTATCATTTAGCGCTCAATTAAATAGCCTTCTGTCCATCGATCTCATTTATTCGAACGAAAAATCCTATCGTATAAATGAAAAATCATGCATATTGCGAGCACCAGTTGGCTGCCGAAGCGAGTAAAACTCTCATAAAAAGAAGACCAAAGAGAAAACACCCCACTGACCTAACTAACGAAATAAAATAGACAAACTCGAAGATGGTATCCCGCTGGGGGGCAGCCATCCACATGTTATTTAGCAATTAAGTTAGACAAATTTTCCAAATGTCCAGCTGGACAAATTGTAAAGCACAAATTAAATAATAAAAGAGAAAAAAATTTTCTTATGTTCAATTTTCTAGGTAAGAAATGAAATAGTCAAACTCGAAGGTGGTATCCCGCTGGGGGTAGCCATGCACATGTTATTTAGCAATTAAGTTAGACAAATTTACCAAATGTCCAACTGGACAAATTGTAAAGTACAAATTAAATAATAAAAGAGAAAAAAATTTTCTTATGTTCCATTTTCTTGGTAAGAAATAAAATAGTCAAACTTGAAGGTGGTATCCCGCTGGGGGTAGCCATGCACATGTTATTTAGCAATTATGCTAGAAAAATTTATCGAATGTCCAGCTGGGCAAATTGTAAAGTACAAATTAAATAAAAACAAAATATTGCGAGGAATTCCTATTGCACGAATCGTTTATCTGCCGACAAGTTTACATAAATTCGTAGCTTTATCGTAATTCCGAGGAGATTTCGATCAGACTCGATCAAATCTTCCAAGTTCTTAGAAAAGATACCGATCAGGAACTAACTTACCTGCTCTCTTTCGCACTTTTCTCAAGGTCACTATAATTGCCACGTAACTGCTACTGATCACCAAGACGGGGATGATCAAACCGAACAGGAAGAGGAATCCTATGTAGCTGTCGCTTTTGGTAAGAGGGTCGTGGACTTCCCAGGACACGCTGCAAGACACGTTTCCTGCCTCTGGACCGTAACTACCCCAGCCAAATAGTGGTGGCAGAGAAAGGCAGAGTGCATAGATCCAGACAAAGATTCCAAGTGTTATCGCATGCCTGTCGAAAACAAACGATCCGTACAGACAGAGCGTGAAGTAAAATTATAAGGCAACTTATCGTCAGCGTGCATAATATTGGCATATGATTGCGGATTTCGTCATTAAATGATATCGACAAAATCTGCAATCATATTTAGTATATTATTTGGTATAGTATTTATTTATAATATTTATTATATTTAGTATAGTAGGTAATTGCATAGGCAATGCAGAGTATCACGAGAATTAGCGTCTTTCTTTGTTATTGAATAACTCGTCAGAGAAATAAAAAATTCATTTATGTAGAATAATCACGGAAGACACGTTGCACGTTTTGAAAAAATTGTATGCAAAATCTGTAACGGAACGTTTCTTCGAGGATAGATAAGGATGTTAGGGGAACATTTTGTAATCGATTAAAGTTTCAATATCGACGGGAACAAAGTTGGAAGTAAAAATGTCCTTTTTCTAAGAAACACGTATCACGTCCGAACGTGTTCAAGCGATAACGTACGTTCTAGACTCTCTAATTAATATTGTCGGCGTCAGTTTAATTCGGTTTTTCATTGGCCAACGATCGTCGGCAAAAATTTTCGCGTTAGACGATTACTTCGTTTACGGTGTTGAGCGAAGTAATCGTGGCTTGCGGTCAGGAAAATTTATTTTCTCCTTTATCATCGTACCGTAAACACTTAAGAACATTTCTCTACGCGTTTTCTTTTTCATCGTCGAAACACCATTCTGTCTTAACGTAAGAGTAAAAAGCTGCGCCTTAAGAAGCGTCTAAAGAATGGAGACTGACATTGTTAATCCAAAATTGATTAGAAGATCGGTAAAATACCGTTGAAATGGTTCACGCGGATCTTTAATCTTGAACTTATCCTCTAGAATCTAGAACGACGTTCATAATTACTCTCGCGGGTTATTAAAGAATGCTACTACTTTACAGGCTCGATCCACGACGTGAAACATCTTTGCTTCGAACGCTTTCGTATTCGTCGAACAGTTAACGGCGCAAAATGTTACAAATTGTTAGAAAAGGCTTCTCCGAATTTCTGCAAAGAGTCAAGAATTTCCGTACGATTTTCTCAGCTTGCGATACAAATTTTTTCCACTATAAAGTTCAAAGACTGCGATTGAAAGTTGTTTGGCGAGTCTCTGTTGAGACATCAGAAATTCTGATCTATGAAGCTAGTTGTTCACTGCTATGCTTTTTATCTTCTGAATATTTACAAATTAGTGATTATTTCTCGCCGTGAACGTTCATTTACATAAAGGAGCTGTATTTACATAAACGCGCGATTCATAAGATCGATCTGAAAAGCTATAACTTGTAATTGTAAGCGGAACGATCAATTCGCCTTCGCGTTATTCGATTCGACACGCGACGTATCTCAGCGTGTAATTAGACAGAGCAAAGAAAAGTATCGTGTATTACGCAGGATCGAGTGTTACGATCCACTTCTTCTCTACATTGTTCACGTGCACGTGTGTCGCGATGAGTTGAGATTTTCGGAGCGGAACGTCCGTCGTGTTGCTGCACCATTCGACTAACAAAGCCAAGGCCACTTTTCTTCACCTTGGCGAGATATATACACAGTTCTTTCGAAATATCTTTGACTGTCAAATAAAGTAAAAGTAAATGGAATCATTCTCACCTTATGGACAGAGCTTTCATCGGCCTGGCTACCAGTAACCATCTTTCAACAGCCATTACTGTCAGGTTGCCGATACTGGCGAATCCCAAAGTGGACATGAACCAAGCGTAGCTTTGAAAAATAAAAAGAAAATGTTGTTTCAATGACATTGTAACAAGCCGACGATTTTTTGGTTAATATTAATCGTTCTGGGCAGGAGAAAGTGGGCGGAAGGTTAATGAAATTTATGAAAATCGTTAGATTTGATTTCGACCTGGCATCTTTGGCATATTTTATTCTATAAGTATCACGGGAACTTGAAATCTTTATAAATTAATATCAGTCGCGTTATCACAGTCAGAATAATATACTAATAAATCATTAGTAAGATCAATGAAACATTAAAGTTACGATTCTATCGGATACAAAAGTATCATCAAAAAGCAGCAAGATATAAGAATAATTATTGTAACCAGTTTTATTTTAAACTATAATTTTTCTGTAAACTTCTTATGAACCTATATCTGATCGAGGGCTACATTTTTAAACTATTTATAAAATATGCCAGTATCGTTTTAGAGAGAGGAACTGGGACATCCTGTATGACGACGTCAATTTTGGACTACAATCGTGTCGATGTACATTTCTCAACTTTTCACTAGAAATATTCGTGTATTCCCAATTCTCTCTCGGACTTAGACGTAACATGGTTTGCTTTTATCATTTGCAGTTTCCACGAAAAATTCTTTGAAGGTTTGTTGAACGTTTAAACGATGACAAACCACGAAACTCCACTTTGCGGTAGGTACACCGTGCGCCAGATACTTTCTCTTAATTTCGTCGTCTCGACACCATATTTAATGACCTGAAAGAGACACAGGATTTTACGAGACCGCGACAGAGCGAACGTGCCATCTCGTTAGAACGAAACCCGTCCATTCTACGAATCCTAAAGAATTATTAGTTCCAGGGATAATTATACGTTCCGTTAACGAGGAAATTCGTCAAATTTTGTGACAAAGTGAAGGCAAAAATAATTCATAGAAGATACTCGGCTCACTTTTACGTTCTTTTATTAAACACTTTCAAGCCTCGACGATTTGAGCTCGAAAATACTTAATTTTATCTTATATTCCACATTTATACTGATGATAAATGACTAATAATCTTCTCTAAAAGCGTATACATGTATTGAGATATTTATATATATAAAATTGATTATTTTGCAACGGTAATAGCTATATCCAAAGATAGAAAAATATAGAAAAATAACGCTAAAAGCAGTCGCTGAATGAAAGGAATCACAGAGTTAACGAGAGGAAGCGGAAATGAGATAACCAGCAACAGAAAAAATGGGCCAGTCTAAACAGAAAAGAACTCGAATAGACTAAAGCTTTGCAGAATTACCTTACGATAATTACGTTTAACAAACCGCATCTTCATCGGTGCACGCACTTGAATGATTATTACATTCGTGCCGATAATGAGCATTAACGTATTAAATAAATGGATTTTCTGCGCGTGCTATTGAAATTCTACGAGCGAATCGTGCATGACAGGGAATGTCACAACATTTACACATTGCGTTTGTGCTTGGAAGTTTCATCTGGGACATAAGTAGTAACATAAATGGTACTTCCTACTTCGTTTTCCTCGGATATTCTAATTCTCGTGAACGATTATTCTGTATCTCGTGCGATTATTTTGTATAAAAAAGTGCTGTATCATAGAGAATCGGTGAACAAAACTTTTAAATAAACGTAGAGAAATATTTGAATGAAACGAGTTAAGAAGATGAGAACGAGTTATTCATTTGTGAAATCTTCGTAATTAAACATCAACATTGGCTGGAATTTTAACGTTGCAAAGTAATCAGGTTCCCAACGGAGATGGAATAGAAGAGAGCAGAGAAGGGCTGGTTTCGTTGGCCGTGTTTCGGCTGTTCTATTTCCAGAAAAATCTTCCCCTTTCAATGGTAGCTTTTGTAGTTTACGTCTGTTGCTTTACAAGCTCGTTAAAAAAAAAATGGCACAATTCGCTCTGTACATACATGCCTACCAATACTGACGCAGTAGCGTTAGATCTGTCACGACAAAGAATCCAATTTTTCCTTTCACCAAGGATCACGGAGTGTCGTTGCCATTTCACATAACGAGAAATTTTACCGCATTCCGTAAATAGCCGATATCGATGGTGTAAATTAATTATAACGTAAATCGAGGCAGCGTAAACTAATCGCAATGCTGTAATGCGAATTCTTTATCAGACATTTTTACGTTTGTCTTTAATTTTCAACTGTGGAAAGCCGTGAGGAAAACAATCTTGCTCAGCCATTAATTTTCAGTAAAAGTTGCTTGAGTTTCTTTCCGTTCGTTGGAGTCAGCCGCTTTAAACGGCAGCAAGAAGATTACATTTATCCGAGATTCAATTATTCTCTACCGCGAGAAACCACGATATGCATCGCGATTACAACGAAAGCGAGTAATAAAAGGGAATAATAGAAAGATTACATTCGTTCAGGATGAAAGGGAATATCGTTTCGTACGTAGTTGATATGCCTCGGAGAAGTTTCATGCGATTACGTTTAATAAACGATAAATTATACCAGAGGCACATTTTGTAGCCCCAGTACCATCCGCCTGTGATAGCGGAAACCATCGCAACAGGATTTCCAAACGCAGCCACCAGGAAATCGCCAACCTGAAATAAAAATTGTCCTTAAATTATTCACGTTGAATCTTTGAATGTGTAAAAGAATTATCACATAAAACGAAATAAAAGAAGAAACAAAACGATCAGAGAACTTTCACAATTTTTCAATTTCCATTCAACACTCGTATTCAATTCCACAATGGCAATATATTCGATGATATTCGATGAAAAAACGGTGCTACGAGGGTGCCATTAGAGGACTGATTGACACAAACGACGTGGAAAAATACCGTTCTGTTACGGTAGATTCCACCGTGAAGCCCGTTACTTTATAAATATTCACACTCTCCTATATTTTTTTCGATCGTTTCGTATCTCCAGCTCACCGAATAATTGTATCATAAAAGGGAAACAGACGGACGAAAATCAAAGTTAGAAAGATGTGATAACACGAAGCCTGCCGACAAAGCTGCACGAATTTTATCGACTTAGTACTCTAATGTACATCTTCTTCGACTATAATTCCTCGAATTTCAAAGTTTTAATCCTCTTCTCCAGCCTCATCCCCGGGAAAAGAGTCAAGATTGTATGGAACGTCCTTACAAAATTCAGCAGAGATATAAATCGATGGTGCGTTAATAATTCTGTAATAAAATTGATCGAAAGGACAACATTCCTCGACGTTACAACTGAAAATGAAAGAGCTGAAAACATCAATTATACGATGGAAAATTAATATACGCGAAACTTCGATTAAATTGATGGAGTAAATCGATGTGACGCGAATCGATTTTAGTATTTTTAATAAAAATCTGAACTACGTAAATACTGGTTTCCAAATTGGTCGTCATGGTTTCGGTTAAAATTCTCCCGCGATTGTAATCTAAAACAATAGAAAATAAATTTATTCCACAGATTTGCCGATTAAAATTTTCGATCAACTGAATCTTCACCTACCAATTAGTCAGAAAGTGGAATTTCATAAAAGTAATCAAATTTACGACAAATCCAATAACTGGATAATAATCTGATTGGTTTTTAAATGATAAAAATCCAATCAAGTTATAGGTATATCTAGTTTCCCATGGAAGAGAAAAGTAAACGATTCATTTGCATAATACCGAATGACACAGTTTCTATGTGAATAACGTAGAGTGTAACTAATGCGTCTATTTAGCACCGCGCTAAAGAGTTGCGATATAAAGACGTATAAATTATTCGCATCCACGAACCTTAACATTTCCTATGCGAATTATACGACTGAGATTTCACATAAATACCTTTAAGGATATTATCCTCTCTCGTTTAAACAGAAAACAAATAAAATTTTACGAGTAAAACTTTACAAATTACGAATTATTTGATTATTCTATATAAGATTGTAAAATTGTAAAGCAGACGTGTATGATCTACAATTTATAACTTGTAAATTCGTTAACATTATTAGTAAATTATTATGCAAGAGGATACGGGTTTTGAAGAATTTAAAAAATTGATTTATACAGACCTCTATTTTACCACGATACAATTTTGAAAAAGATAATAGATATCTGTCGACTGTAATTATGAAGAAATAATTTCTAAATATCGGACCAATTAATATTCTTATTCATTCCATAATGAATTTACTAAACTAAGATCTTTCAACATGTATAAATCATCCCTCGCAAACTTTAAAAACCAGTGTGCAAAACGCCATAAAATCAGCTAATATCGTTTCAAGAATTATTATTTGACGTCTTACGACAAGATTAACCAGGATCACGTTGACGGGTGTCCACAGTATCTGCGCGTCCTTGACGATCACGATCGCCACCAGAAGATTCATGGTGAAACCAAAGAATCCGATAAATCCTAATGCGATCGCTGCAGCGACGTACACCATCGGACTGACTTGATCCTCGGCATCGTAAACGACATTATCCACGGTGCTACGATTCAAGGACATTCTTCCTATATTTCTCTGCCTTTACACTTCTACACTTTTCCGCTTTTCTTTTTTTTTTTTATCACCGACACGAAAAAGGGGAAAAAGCAAATTGAACGCGTTAATCGTCGGACAGATTACGTTCCTGTTTTCGAAGTCGCGCAAGAAGCGGACTACATGCATCAACCAAAAGCAGTTTATGACTAAGTTTCAAACTGTACCTACCCTTATATAAAGCCCGGATGAAACTACCCTTTCCTCCGGCTGCACGTACTCTCTATCAGTCGCCGTTACCGGCTAAAACCAACCCTCTTGCCGGTAGGTAGAAACAGCATGCGCGAAACTACAGCAGCAACCCCCGTTCAACCCCTCGCGGTTGCCAGTTTCATTCCATTAGGATAAAATCAACGATCACATGGTCATATTGTTTTCAACCTCTGGTCAGTTGGTGCACTTAATTGCATTGGGTAAGGATATTCTCTCTTGAGGATAGATGTATCGTGATGGAAACTAGGTGATGAAAGAGCTGGAGATCTGGTTGGAAGTACAATCCAGAGAGCTGATGCTAGAATCGAGTTTGTTTGGATACTGTGTTATATTCTGATTAGACAGAGAATTGAAATTGGAATTATGTATAAAGGAAATTTCTTACAAATTGTTAGGAATTATTTTTTTAAGTAAACTTGATTTTGTTGTACTGTACCCTTTGCGTCAAATAGAGTACGAAGAATCCATTTTCGGCGAGGAAAAAGATTTGCAAATCCAATTAACGACAGGGAAAACTGTACTCGTTATTTGTGGATTATTGCGGATGACAGGCCTCCGATTATTTACGGAACTTAAATTTAACGAATGGATGATGCAGGATTTTTTTCGAGCAGATTAAAAAGTTATGTCACACTGTGGTAAATTGATAAAAGAAATCCATAACATTCGTTTGTAACACATCGAGAGATTATGAAAATAAATGATGCTTTATATTAAAAAGAGACAATGTGCAATTTTATAAACAACAGACAGTATTCTTTATTCGACTATATCAATGTGACAATAAATTTGTTGCAGTAATTTGTAGGTATTTAAATTATAACTTACAATATAAAAAGTATCTTTAAGACTATCGAGTCAATTTACATGTCTTCTGTGTCACTGTCTGAATCTTCTGCCATTGCTTGTTTCGCTTTTGCCTCAGCGTCAGCTTTTACATCCGCCGGTATGCGCTCGTGCCTTCCATTCGTGTGTTTACCAACCCAGCTCATTTCAAGCTCAAACTGCTTGTCTTTTAATTCATCGTGAACAAGATAAATTATACGTGCTGCTTCTTTCACTAATTCATTGCAAGTCATTTCAGATAGCTTCAATTTTTCAATTTCCGTCTTTGCAGACTGTTTTGCCTTGCCTATAGAATGATATATTTAAATATATAGTACGTCCGTTTTAAATATATACACCTGATTAACTTCTATAAATATCAAATTCGAAAAATGTTTCAGATGATAGTTGTTTGATTTCATGGGGAAAGCTTAATAAGATATATCGATTCTTTTTTCACTTTTTTATTTTTCAGAGATTTCAATAACATAACTTTTTAGAATGAAGGTATACAATTTCTTATACACCATTCGATGCATACTTTAATTCTCTACAAAAATGTATTAAGGTACCTTGATTGAAAAATGATTAGCTTGAAAGATATTTTAACTTTACTTTTGTAAAACTTACCGTATGGAAGGCAAGGAAAATATAAACATAAAAACGTTGCGTTACCTTCCCTTGCCTTTCACACAATAAGTTTTACAAAATTAAAGTCAAAATATCTTTCAAATTAATCATTTTTTGACCAAAGTATTTTAATATTTTTTTGTAAAAAATTAAAAATTGTATCCGATGACGTATGAGAAAACGTATAACTCCATCTAAAAAAAGTGAAATTTCTTTAACTAATAATGTGAAAAAAGTCGAAATATCTATAAAATATTTTTTTACATTTCTGATATTTATAGAAATAATCATATGTATATATTTAAAATGGACATATCACATATATTAATACTTACCAACAGCACAACCATAGTACCCGTATGAAACTCCAGAAGGATCTATCATATACATAGTCGGACCATCGTGTTCATACGCACCAAGTATTACAGAACAGCCATATGGCCTGACTGCCGAATATAAAGTATACGCATGCATGTACATGGAAACTCTTTCATTTAAGTATTTCAGAGGAATACCAATTCCATATTGGGATTTGTAGCTAGATGCTTCGGATCTAGCGATCTCTACGATCTGTCTGGCATCGGATATCAAACCAGAAACTGCCATACCAAGATGTTTGTCTATATTGAATATTCTTTTATTTGTGCCAACCTCATAGAGCTTGGAAGTAACTATCTTTTCTACAGCAAATACAATGCCATCTTTTCCTCTTAATCCTATAACTGTTCTGTAATCAAAGGAATATAATTTCCAAATAAATATTTTGAACTATAACAAAAGTTTATAAATTATTGAAAACTCTCTGTGTCACTGCAGTATCTTTGAAATCTTGCGAATGGTGTAGATAACCAAATTCGCAAAAAATATTTTTAGGATAAACTGACAAATAAAATTATTTTAACACTCACCCTCCATTTTCGACGGCTTTTTGTGCATATTCCACTTGAAACACACGTCCGTCAGGTGAAAATTGGGAAGCAGACAAATCATACTGAAAATCAGAAGGAGGTTATATTTTATTATTGTTCATAACTAATGGATTATCACAGTTCCTTTCAAATTAATACACTATATATTTACCCCTGTGCCTATGGAACTCATTCTTTAGTCAATCGTAGTTATAAGTACTGTAATACTATTACAGGCAAAAATTGTTTATACGCTCAAACGGCGTGAATAGGCGAAAATCAAAACTTGATCGTCAGTGCTGTATGCATCATCAGGATAGGTTAGTTGTCAAACTGCAGAACTGACGTCTGGTGGCGAATACGAAAGCTTTTAGTTTTTGAACGACTGTGACATTGACGTGTTATTTCTTCGTCGTAAAAGTGGAATAAAATAGGAAAAATTAGGTAAATCAACGTTTAACGTTTTAATTAAGTATCTCGTTATGTTTAAGATAATGCATATTTTATCAGATACCACTGTTTTTACGTTTTTTCAGTAAAAATTAAATCATTTCTAGGAAAGGAATGCTACAAAACATCAAGATGGCGCATATGAATACGAATTTGAAACTGCGAAGTAAGATTCTTGACAGCTTTGGAGGAAGAAACAGGTAACTAAATATGTAGTATGTTAAAATTATGCAGATATACTGCGTGCATATTGTTTTAGTACTTCAAGCTTTATGATACATGAATCATAAAATTCTAGATATATCTATATGTATAATGATAATGTTACACAAAAGAAATATCAAATTAGACGTTTTCTGAAATGATTTAGCTTATAGTTTGAGGTGAGAAGGGAAGGGATATTACTATATATAACAGCATATCAAATATATACAAATTAAATTACAACAATTGAAGTATACTATATATTATATTTAAAATATGTAGGTAATATAGAGATGAAAAAGGTCAAAGTATTGTGGATTAAGTGTTTAGACTAATAAAATAAAATTTTTCTGCACAATCCAAATATTTCAAGTTCAATTCTTGGTGCACCTAAGTACTTCGGTTTTTACATTGTCAGAAATTAATCATATAAAGCCTAACACTTATTGTAACTTATGACGTTACTAGAAAAATGATCAATTTGTTTAAAAAAGGATAATTGATAGAAGTTAATTTTTTTAATTGACACTAATTAAATTGACGAATAACAAAAGAGAGCTCTATGGACAAATGTAATAATTGTAAAAAATTAAAGGAGTCATTTAGAAGCGTACAATTTATTTTTGCAAGCATCCAACAAATACTATAGGTTCTTCCAGAGTGTTAACTATTAATTCAGCATATTTTCATTTCCCCTCTTCCTTCAAAAAATTCTTAATACTCTCTTTCTTGCAAGTATATTGAGGCGGGCAATTACCCGCAACACCATGTTCGATAGCTTTTCGGAATTCCGCCATTATTTGCTCATACTTCCCTTCAATCGACGAACCTCTGAAAAGTAGATACAGCTATTTTTAAGAATTGTAAACTGCGAATATTTATGTACATTTATGCCTTTATGAATACAATGAAAGAAATGGGACCTGAGTAGAGATTTATTTCATGTACTAAATATTATTTATAAAAAATACTCTACTTTGTATATTTTATACATTTTTGAATATTATATGCATTCTGTTTATTCTTTGTATCTTTTTTCCATAAAGGCATAAAAATTCATAATCTAGTGCTAGGCGAAGTAAAAGATATATTTAACAAAATTTATTATAAATTACGTACTGGGGTAGCAATTTTATCGTTTGGATGATCATTTCTGCAGCTCCTAGATATTCTTTCGCGACGTGAGGTTCTTCACAAGCTGCTCTATATAGACAGGTATCTCCCATTAAGTATCCTAATGCCAACGTAACTTCAGCTTCAGATACCACGTTTTCTGGAAGTATATTATTATTTTCAATATTTCGTATATCTAAATATATGAAAACATTGTTTAATTTTGATAACTGTTTCGATAAAATACACCTTCTTCTAAGTCACGTCCTTTGTAACCATGATGGCCTAGATATCCTGCTCCAAATACGACTGCTTTCAATACCAAAAGTAATAACAAATTTGATAAATTCAGATTCAATATCTGTAACAATTGTATCGTCAAAAATTAATACTTCATTTATTCTTAAATCTTTTATTTTATAATTTCCGAGAAAATTACTTCAGTATGTTCAATTTTGTAATAATTTCTGCTATCATTATTATGCTACTATATAAGATATTTCTAATCAAAAATGTTGAAACTATGTAGACGAGTATTTCACGAATTAAAATTAAATAATTTCGCATAGTGTAACACGAGGTATATGTGTTTGCTTCTAAAGCAGAGGCGAAATTTCTTAAATTGAATATAAATGTATTTGGCATAAGCTAAAGTGCGAGAAACACCTTGTATACGATATTAAATGTGTACATAATAAATATAATTCACTATTATATTTATAATATATTATTATATGATGACATACCTGACTACTAGTCGAGGATCTTTGTACAAGCTCCTTCGCTATTTCCATCAACATAGAAACTCCATGCTTCTTATTACTTGGTTCCTTAAGAAGCTCTTTATTGCCTTCCATGTTTCTAGCAATAACCCCATAACTCACTAATCCCACGATAATCAAAATCTTCGCATTTAACATCATTTTCTGCCAACTTAATTTAATTTCTCACCATGTACACAACAGACTGGACTTTTTGGTCAAACTAAAAGTATCTCACGAAATAAATCAAGTATTAATTATAATCGAAATTATTTATCGTATCGTAGGAACATTGTAAAAAGAAAAAATTATTGTAAATTCTCGTGTAGGAGAAAAGACGTGTACTTCGCGACATGAGAAGAACTAAAGTAACGTCGCAGACGATGGGAGCGGTGATTTTTATAAGCTGGCGTTTTCTGTTGCCAGTAAACCGTACAGCTCGTTTATTTTTTATCTGCGCGCATCAAAGAAAACTATGGCCAATCTCTCTTTGTTTTCACCCATTGTGATGGTGTTCCATACACAATTGTTAATAACGTTTATTAGCCACGTACCACGCGAACTTTCATTCGTCAACGTTGACGGAAATAAACGGTGAAAATTCTTTCAAATAACTTCTACAAATTTTCTTCCATGTATTTTTAATCGTTATTCTACACGGATAAATAATTTTTACTGATTAACAGATTGCAGTTTTCCATGAATTTATGGAAATTTTGGAAATGAAAAATTACACAAAATGCACGTGATACAGTACAGTATTTTTTATAATATCCAGAAAATAAAACAATTTTTATCCAAGTCCTATTTCCTTAAATGATGTTCATGGAAATATGAATATGCTAAAAAATTCGCGGGCTATTGATTCAGAGTTTTCTTGATGATTCATTATATTATATTTTAGCATAATTGTATTATTTATATTATTTTTATATTATAGTATAATAACAGTAACACCATTGCTTTTTATTGCAGCTACTCGTGATGGTATACTAACTGTCATCCATTCGCAATATGTCCAAGTTTCCACTTCAAAAGGAGCGCATAATCGACGAGAAATAGGGAAAATAACAGTGGACAATGATGATACCTAACACGAGCAACACTTGTAACAGAAGTACCAGCTGCGGTTACGGTTCGTAGACTGGTTAAATATTCATCAACAGCGTGTCTGCGGGTCGTCTGTAAGTAGTCAACTAGAAATAAGTTTAAAGCTGCTCAAGTATTATGCACTCAAAGCAAAAAGAAAAAAAGGAAAAATGTCGATGTAGAGAAAAATGAATACAAAAAGAAAGAAAAATGTTTCGTCAGAAATATTCGTGGTCTCGAGGAATCTTGTTAGTAATTAATAATTTTATTACTCTTTACACTGTCTAATTTTTCATCTCGTCTTTTTACTTCTTGTTGCTTTGAGGCATAATTTATTGCCTTTAGAGGAATATATTAAAATATTCTTTTCGTAATACTTCTTTTATCAAGCTGATGGATGGTTGTAAAATTCACAGATATATTGGATCGTCTATTATTTATTTTTCATTGCGTGTAGAACAGAAACATATCCCATCGAGGTTTTTAAGACCTAAACACAAGAAAAAGAAGTTGCTCTGTATATGTTTATGTAAATGTGAAATGTCACATATGTATATTGTTCCTTTTTATATTATTATTCGTTTTTACAGCCCAGATGAAGGGTTTGGATTACGTGTTTTTCTAACTCCTATACATTCTCGTATTTCTTTTAGAATATTGTTCTACCTAAAGACTTTCACCAATTTATATTTCTATCTTAAACATATACATACATCTTATCTTATATCTGAACTGAATCTTAAATGTATAGGGCGTTTACGAATTTATTAGCCTGTGTTTTTCTTGTAAATTGCATATAGAAAAAAGTGGTCGAGGAAAAAGTTTTATAGTTTCCCATGACCAGTATAATAGCATATAACAATTTTTAATATTTTCAGTATTTTTCAAGAAACGAGAGTGACCTCCAGTTTTTGAAGCAGAATGCTGTACGTTTTTTTGTCTCATACGAAAGCGCATATCATCACGAATTTATCGAATGCACATTTCAGTTCTGCTAATGACACGCTTGCGTTATAACACATCTTAAAGTAAATTGTATTATGACTCGTTCACGCTTACCTGAGAGAATAGCACTAAAGTAAAGGAACAAAATCTGCCTGCTGTAATTTTTAAAGGCGAAGCCCTGGCACGACACATGATAATTAGAAGCCATCTTGCATTCCTGGGAGGTAAATTGTACCATTCGGCATTGTACGCCGTGTTAGCAATTTCTGTACTCTGAAAAAAATTGCAAATTTTAATTATCGAAAACATCGATTAATTAATTTTTCTTTCATAAAAGGTACCTCGGAAGTTAGCTTTTCGCCCATGTAACAATATAGGAACAAATGCAACATCACATAAACTACGTATATCAGCAGAAACGAAAGTTGCAAAATCATGTATTCCATCTCTTCCTCTCCAAATGACTATAAATTAAATGATGTCAAAGATGATGTATTTATTTTAGAAAATTTGTTGATACTTTAGTACGATATACATTTGGAAAAGGTATGCTTTTCTTCGTACCATAATGACTTGGTAAGACTGAGAGCATATCTGAATGGTGCTACTCAGCATTTGAAGGAGGAGCATCATGTTGAAAGAATTCTCTATCTTGTTGGCGAATCTTAGATATGCATACGACATTATTAATAATTGTCAGATGGCAAAATTATGCATTTAAGGGTTAAAACAAAGAAAGTAAAAGATGGACTTAGAAAGATTTTAAATTCTCGAATTCTAATTTCGTTACTTAATATTTCATTATTCTTCTTATTATAATTCATACTCTTCACTGTGCTTCTGCCATCTTTTTTACCATCTTCAACAAAAGAATGAATTTTTTTAATACGAACCTATTAATATATTCATGCTTCTGAATAATTTTCTGCAACTTCTTTTCTACATCTTTCTTATCATACGAATGAATCTTCCCTAAATCGTCTCTCAAATTGGAAAGCTGTCCACAGACATGAAAAATCAACAGAACGACAAAAGTATCTACTGCTGTGTACGTAGTGGCCGCATAAAAAGTAGCCATGAATTGACCGATCATTGTCAATTCGTAATTTGGACTGATGGTAATGTTATAGGGGAAATAGCCACGATAGAACAGCATGTTGTCACTGTATCTCATACTAAACAATCGTGCGGGCACAAAAGCGAGAAGGACAATGTTGGCCATCAGCGTGCTTCTTATTGTAGTCTTTCTAGTGATCCTTCGGATGTTCACCATTGTTTCTCGTTCGGCTTTGTTCGTCGTTATGTTCCAGTCATTAGCCATGCACCTTACCAAAAACTTTAATGCTTGCAATAAGAGAAAATGGCAGATAGAGTACGTCTTGAGAGTCCGTTTTATTTGACAATTGGAATATGATTAAAGAATATTGTAGAATATAACGTAGATAGATAATAGAATAAGATTTATATAGTTTATATTTGGCAGTATTCTTACTGAAAAGAAACATGATAAATCCTTACTTGTTAATTTTCTGAAATGCTTACGTTTGCCTTTGATCCAAACAGCCATAGCCTTCATAAGTGAAATCGTGGTAGTAATATTAGTCGAAAGATTCTCGATCACCAAGTTAGAGTTACCCGCGATTAACAAAAGATTAATTGTTTGTGGAGCACATGCGAAGTACACCATCATGATACACGGTAACAGAACGTGATAACTGGAAGGCCGGTTCCATTTTCTCTCTTCCGGCCAGATACCCATAAACTTTAGCATGTGATAGTTCCAACCGTACACATAGTTTAAATCTATGTTTTTATCTATCATAAATAGACGCTTAATAAATAATTCTGCATGCCAATAATATAAATATTATATATATATAACATCTTTTTCTAACGTTAATATTCTTCAAAAATATAGTCCCCATTTTTTTGGAATTTTAAATCTCAATCATTGTTCACTAAAAAATAGTTTTCGACCGCTAAATTTAATATACAATATTTCTTTTTCTGTTTGCGATGTATGTATATTACTTACAAATATAATTTCCTTCGTCTTTGCTCTTTTTGTATTATTTTCACTTACATAATCATTTATTTTTAACAACTAAGATGACAAAAGAAAATTTTCTACAACTACTGTTACATTTTACAAATATTTTTTAACCAATATGTAACATTACCTTGTTGGTTATCCATAGAGGCCTTTTTTCCCATAACTGAACCACCTGTTCTTACGTTGGGAGCTATTCCGTCGTCTTTCTCAGCGCACGTCCCCTTCATGCAGTCAGAATGCGCATTATGATATCAATTATTCATGAATATGTAGTACAGTGTCATTTTCAACTTTATGTCGAAGTAAGTTGAATCTATCATTACAGTTTGGCTGTTGCAAGTATGTATTCATTTGTAATTATTCATAACTTTTTCCACGATACGAGAAAATAAAAAAGAAGCAGGTGATGCCTGCGTTTTTGCAACTCTCTCAGTATATACTACGTTCCTTTCATGGATACGTGTCAAAATTCACAAGTAAAAAAAATTTGCAAATAATCTATGAATAATTACAATTATTACTAAAAGGTGACGTTGTCAAAGAAATTTGTTTATTCGATGAATATAAAACCCAGGAATTCTATAAAATATAAAATATATAGTTTGTAAAATTATGTTTATGAAATAGATTGAATTAAATTTGTACCGGCTACATTTATGTGGTATGTTTATTATATTATATTTGTAGGATTAATATATAAAAATGAAATATAACGTAATTAAAAATTTCAATTCTATTCTATGCGAATTTTTTAAATGTGTAGTTATGTAGTAATGCCAATACTTTTAATGTAGTACATAGTCCAGTATCAAACTTTCTTCTGTCATATTTGTCACTTAGGGTTTAGGTAGTTCCAGAAGTCTGTGTAAGGGCAGTCTTTCCCTGTGCGTTGCAGTGATACAACGTATAGATCGCTCAACGCGACATATCGCGTGCTCTTTATCTGTATCTTGTGGTTTTCTGTGTTATGTTATGCAAGTGCAATTTTTTTTATATTAATGACAGCAAAAGCATTGTTTTCTTATAATCTTAGTATATATAATATACGATGCATTTCTTATTTCATATTTTTTCCTTGCAGTAAGTTAAAACGGTGAAGTGAAAACGACGAGGAAATAACCAAAAGCAGAATCTTTGGAAGACGTGCTATCTCTACTAAATGTGAGTTTTATGGCCAATTCAATTTTTTAATCGTTCTGCCAAAAGATTCGTCGAATGTTTGTGCAATTTCTTCGGAAAAAAAGCATTCTTATGGGGCTATATGAATGGTAATATGAACCTTTGAACAGATATCAAAATATTTATTCAATATGTAGCGTAATTTTATAAAATATTCGGTTTACTGTGTTTTTTTTATTTTTTCTCCCATATACAAGAAACAATATATTTCAACCATACGATTATATTACTTTTCTCCGACCAGTCAATCTTTCATGGCTAACAATACTGAAAGATATCCAGCAGACGTTTTTAGAACCTAACAAAATATCATTGTCAACTCTTCAGATCCATGTCTAAATGTGTGTAAAAATCCATTAGAAAATAATTTAGATTCATTATCGTTTGACTCACAGCATTAAAGAGTTCGAGGGAGAAGGGACTGAATTTTCCAGCTGTTATTTGAAACGATACTTTCGCGCGACATATTACGATAATTAGTGAAATGGCGTTCTTCGGTGGTAAATTATACCAATCGCACTCGTATGCTGATTGTCCAACACCGGTACTCTGAAAGTAAATTTTGTATTAGGGCGTCTGGAGCGTTACTTTTGCAAGAAAGAAATTGAAATTTCGTTCTTTAACAAAATTTGCCATTTATATATAAATAACTCACTTCCCCTAGTAGCATTTCTCCTATATAACAATAAATGAAAAGATGCAGCATAGTATAAATTACGTGTATGACGAAAAATATCATTCCAACTATTCGTACGTCCGCTTGCTCCTGATCTACGGACTAAAATGGAACGGAATGTACATTATATAGCAATTTCTTGACTCGTCGGAAAAATATCAATGTAATATTAACTTCAGCATACAGTTATCATACGATATCCAGTAAGACAAAACATCGCAGTGCAGATTATAGTCTGAACAAGTAACGTGAGATTGAAGCAATCTTCCACGATCACGGCAAACCTTGGATCACAAATGCTTCTTTAAATCCTAATTTAATTAAACTATCGTTTTGCATTTTTCATTTTTCTAAATTTATTAACATCTTCTTTTCTTTAAGTAACACTTAATTTATTTTTCTTTCTTTTTTTTTAAATAATTGGCGAGAGAAACAAATCTTCTTTTAAGACCTATTTTAATAAACATTTCAATAAACATTTTTAGTTCACTAATAGATCGTTTGTACCAACCTAGATAACAGATTGTGCCTGTTCACAATGTATCCCAGTCGTTCATGGAACCTTGCGTAATTATTGTCCTTCTTCATCGTGTTAGCTAGATCCTCGAGTGCCATTCTAAGAACAGTTAATTGACCGCACAAGTGTAACACAGGAACCGCAAGGAACGTGTCGAAGCAAGAATAGGATATCCCGGCTAACATCGTGCCCATAAACTGTCCCAGCCATGTGATCTGGAAATTTGGACTCTTGCTGGTGTCGTAAGGGAACGTGGCTGGATGGAGGAGTCCTCCTAGATCGACTTCTGACGCACTTTGCATATTACTCCAAATTTGTAGCGATATAAAAGCGAAGAGCATGAAATACGTTAGAGTGGAACAGACTATGGATATCATTCGACTAATTCGCGCGTTCTTTAACATCGTTTGACGATCTTGATTTGCGATTGGCTCGGTCCAGTCGTCGAACATTTGGCTGAGTAATAGCGTTAAGGCTAAACAGATATTAATTGTTATATATATATTACGTTTGTGAATATCGTCACAAGTTTGAGAAAAAATATTAATAGGTAATTAGGTGAAGCATCCGTAATTAGACCTTTTTGTTTCTAGTTAGATTAGCTCACGTATGGCCTGATATACCTACTTGATATACGCATGTACGTATTTCGAAGTTAAGTCTTGATACGGAATAATTGATTTTACGTATTGATACTTAAAGGGATAAAATCAAATCAGCTTGATTTAGAACCTTGAAAGATTAATTAACTATGGATATTTATGAGAAATTTAGTAAAAATCTATAGCATGCACATTCATACGGCTACATAAAATACTTCTTAGAATATTTCATGGGTGAAATAAGTCTCCGTTTAGACTTCATTTCTTTGACTAGGTAGATTTGGAAAAATAAATATATAAATAAATATATATAAATATAAATATATATATATATAGGTATAGTTACCTTTCTTATAATATCTTAGAATGATCTGCTTAATCAATGCAAAGGCGATCGGTATATTAATCGATAAATTTTCGATTACTTCGTTGAAATTAGTCGATTTCAATACCAGATTTGCTGTTTGTGGTGCACAGATGAAAGAAAACGTCACAATAGTCGTAAACCAGAATATTATATTCGAAAGCAATCGTGATCCTCTTGATACTTTTCTCGGTTCTGGCCAAACACCGAGTAACGTCAAGTTGAAACGATTCCATCCCATCGCAAAGTCCATTTTTTCTTTCGAACGTTACCTCACGTAATTTTGAAAACGTACTAATTACGAATATATTGCAATTATCAGCAATTATAATTAGAAACAATCTTTATATCGTAGCTTGAACGCATTGCGAAAAGAACATTGTTCGGAACATTTACAATTTTATTTCTATCTATAGAACTATAGAAGGGTTGTTATCAAATTTAGAATTCGGTACTTGGAATTATAAAATACTATGATTCGTTTAAAGGAACAACGAATTTTTATCTTCCACGACTGTGGATATCGTGTTACTTGAATTATATTTCCGACAGTTTATAAATCTTGAAACGAATCTTTTGAAAAATGTCAATGAGTCGCGAATTTCAAAGTTGAAATTTTTCCACCGATTGAAAGGGTTAAATTCGGACTGAATCGACGCGACGTCTCTGTTCTATTTGTTTCCTCAGCAGGGATATTTCTATAACTGATCCTGCGGATTGCGCGCAGGCCTTTCGTGCCGTTCATTATGCATTCACAATCGTGAAGTTGAAACCTTTCTCTTGGAACTTTTAATAGGCGCAATCTAGAAGTTTGCGAAGCAAAACAATCCTTGCAATTTCGAACTCTTTCGGTTAGCCGACGATAAGATCGAGGGCTGACGAACCGTAATATAAAAATTGTATTTTCCATAGTGTGTCTTCTCTGTGAAACTTTGTCTTCGATAATTATTTTATCTTTCAGCCAGCAAACGAAACTTTGCCACGAATCGAGCTGAACTCGAAGCTCGAAACTTTTGCTTATATCGCGAATTTTCTTTTTGTGATGTAGAGAATATTTACTTTCTCGGTTGGTCTTGTGTTGTAACGTTTAATACGCTCAAGTTTTACATACGGTATCGTGATATGTCGTAACTGTGATAACACTTCGCTCAAATAATTATAGATGAACAATCGTACAGATCAGGGTACGTATTCTAAAGATGAGTTTGCAACTCGACTACGAATGAACAAGTCCATTCGTTATTTGCAACTGTTAGTAGCACCGAAAGGTATCCCATCGCTGTCTTTAGAATCTAAAACAAGATTTAAGTGATTTCCTCTTTTTCGGTGAATTATGTATTTCGATAGTCGTGGCTAATGAGTTGGTATTTGTACTGAACAGTTCCATAGAGAAGATACGATATTTACCCGCAGTCAAACAAAGTGGACGAGTGGACCGGTTCATGATGAATAGAGGACATTGGGTTTCAGAAGGTGAGACGTACCAATTCGTACCAATCCGATTCGATTATATTGACGTTTGTGAGATTTTCGTTCAAAGCTATTTCTGTGTGTTTTCTTTAATATAAATTAAAAATCAAGATACATGTGTGTGTGTCTATTATCTCTTCAAAAAAATGTTTGTAAGATTATTATGTATCTATTCTATGATTATTGAAAGCACTCTGTTCACATTTAACATTTTTATTTTACTTGGACAATAATAAATTAGTAACAAGCGATGCTATAAAAATTATAGTTCCGACTTCATGGTTTATAATACGATTGAGATAATTGTCGATGTTTGAGAGACGAGTCAGACATTAAAACTCGATGCACGATTACCAATTTACAAAATGTTTCTTAGCATCGTTTTTTTTTTCGAAGGAGGACAGAAATGGCAGATTATGCATATTATGCATAATATGAATTATGGGGAACTGCAAAATGCTAATGTCAACCTACTAAAAAGACTTCCTCTTATATTCTCCATAAATGCTGCTACGCGTACTACTGGTCTGACCTGAAGACACAGAAAATCCTGTCCCCGTATCAGACGCGTGACTCACTGCGTTGCACCGACGCACGAATTTATAAACCAAGCACAGGGGATGCGAATGACGCGAAGAACCTTCCCCTAACTTGTGTACTCACCTGACTGCCGTCACAGCAAACCACATACTTTCTATAAACCTTTGCTGATATGTGTGTTAATAGTTTGGTATAAAATGGGTACAGCTAAAGCATTTATGCATCACGAGTATATATATATCGAGTAGGATCATAAATACGTTGGTGTAGGATCTAGGAAAAATTGTACCAAGCTTCACTGAACTATATATACGTACATTGTTTTGTCAGCAAACTGGCAAGCTTGCTCATTTTTAATGTGTACGCGTCAAGGCAAACAGTGGCCAATTTTTCTTTATTCTCAACAATTGTGATGGGAAAAATGTCGATCTGCGAAAAGAAGGAAAAATGATATTTTCAGGGTTTCCTGAGAAGCACTCGTGGTCTCGAGGAATGTCTTTAATAATTAATAATTTTATTACTTTATACAGTGTCTAATTTTTTTATCTCTCCATTTTAATTCTCAGTGTTTTGAGATATAGTTTATCATTTTGAAAAGTATACTAAAATATTTTTTTCGTAACACTTCCTTTATCAAGCTGATGGATGGTTGTAAAATTCACAGATATATCGGATCGTCTATTATTTATTTTTCATTGCGTATAGAACAGAAACATACACCATAGTGGTTTTTAGGAGTTGAATACAAAAAAATATTGTTCTGTATATGTTTATGTAAATGTGAGATATTATATATGTATATACATATTTTTGATTATTATTCATCTTCACATTCCGGATAGATGATTTGCATTACATATTTTCCTAATCTCTGCTCATTCCGAAACTTGTTTGAGAATACTGGTATATCTAAAGGCTTACACGCATCTACTTATTTTATGTCTAAGCTAAATTTTCACGGATTTATTAGCCAGCTTTTTTCTTGTTATTTTCCAAATGGTATGTATTAGAAAAAAATAATCATGATGAAGTTTTGTGGTGGACGCGATGAAACGTGTTGTTGGTTAAAGTAATAAGGAGACGAATTAATTCGATTAACTATATTTACAGATATTTTAAAGTGTAGAATACAAAGTTAATCGCAAGCGTTGCTCGCTTGATGATATTCGTTATAAGATTACGCGATACTGCGGTACTGCTATTAATTGTTATACTGATTCGATAGACTGATTCGTTGTACTTATTCGCTCGACTGACTGACTGACTGACTTAATACTGATATTGAATCGCGCGACTGACTGACTGACTGACTCGATAATGATATTGATTCGCGCGACTGACTGTGTCTGGAGGATATGGTCGACTATTTATACTGGTCGACGGGGTACCGAAAGGTTTGAACTTGTCACCAGTTGTATATATATATAATATCTTTTTCTAACTTTAATATTCTTCAAAAATATAGTCTCAATTTTTTTGGTATTTTAAATCTAAATCATTGTTCTCTAAAAAATAGTTTTCGACCGCAAAATTTAATATACAATATCTCTTTTTCTGTTTGCGATGTATGTATATCATTTAAACATATAATTTCCTTCGTTTTTGCTCTTTTTGTATTATTTTCACTTACATAATCATTTATTTTTAACAATTAAGATGACAAAAGGAAATTTTCTACAACTACTGCTACATTTTACAAATATTTTTTAACTAATATGTAACATTACCTTGTTGCTTGTCCATAGAGGTCCTTTTTCCCATAACTGAACCACCTGTTCTTACGTTGGGAGCTATTCCGTCGTCTTTCTCAGCGCACGTCCCCTTCATGCAGTCAGAATGCGCATTATGATATCAATAATTCGTGAATACGTAGTACAGTGTCATTTTCAACTTTATGTCGAAGTGAATTGAATCTATCATTACAGTTTGGCTGTTGCAAGTATGTATTCATTTGTAATTATTCAGAACTTCTCCCACGACACGAGAAAATAAAAAACAGCATTTTTGCAACTCTCTCTGTCAAAATTCACAAGTAAAAAAAATTTGATCACATCGAGCAAATAATCTATGAATAATTACAATTATTACTAGAAGGTGACGTTGTCAAAGAAATTTGTTTAATCGATGGATATAAAGCCCAGGAATTCTATAAAATATAAAATATATAGTTTGTAAAATTATGTTTATGAAATAGATTGAATTAAATTTGTACCGGCTACATTTATGTGGCATGTTTATTATATTATATTTGTAGGATTAATATATAAAAATAAAATATAACGTAATTAAAAATTTCAATTCTATTCTATGCGAATTTTTTCAATGTGTAGTTATGTAGTAATGCCAATACTTTTAATGTAGTACATAGTCCAGTATCAAACTTTCTTCTGTCATATTTGTCACTTAGGGTTTAGGTAGTTCCAGAAGTCTGTGTAAGGGCAGTCTTTCCCTGTGCGTTGCAGTGATACAACGTATAGATCGCTCAACGCGACATATCGCGTGCTCTTTATCTGTATCTTGTGGTTTCCTATGTTATGTTATACAAGTGCAATTTTTTTATATTAATGACAGCAAAAGCATTGTTTTCTTATAATCTTAGTATATATAATATACGATACATTTCTTATTTCAAATTTTTTCCTTGCAGTAAGTTAAAACGGTGAAGTGAAAACGACGAGGAAATAACCAAAAGCGGAATCTTTGGAAGACGTGCTATCTCTACTAAATGTGAGTTTTATGGCCAATTCAATTTTTTAATCGTTCTGCCAAAAGATTCGTCGAATGTTTGTGCAATTTCTTCGGAAAAAAGCATTCTCATGGGGCTATATGAATGGTAATATGAACCTTTGAACGGATATGAAAATATGTATTCGATATGTAACGTGATTTTCTGAACTACTCGGTGTACTGCGTTTTTTTATTTTTTTTTTTTTCCATATACAAGAACGAATATATTTTAACCATACGATTATGTTACTTTTCTTCGACCAGTCAATCTTTCATGGCTAACAATACTGAAAGATATCCAGCAGACGTTTTTAGAACCTAACAAAATATCATTATCAACTCTTCAGATCCATGTCTAAATGTGTGTAAAAATCCATTAGAAAATAATTTAGATTCATGATCGTTTGACTCACAGCATTAAAGAGCTCGAGGGAGAAGGGGCTGAATTTTCCAGCTGTTATTTGAAACGATACTTTCGCGCGACATATTACGATAATTAGTGAAATGGCGTTCTTCGGTGGTAAATCGTACCAATCGCACTCGTATGCTGATTGTCCGACACCGGTACTCTGAAATTAAATGTAAATGTAAATGTAGTATGAATGTAAATGTTCTTTAACAAAATTTGCCATTTATATATAAATAACTCACTTCTCCTAGAAGCATTTCTCCTATATAACAATAAATAAAAAGATGCAGCATAGTATAAATTACGTGTATGATGAAAAATATCATTCCAACTATTGGTACGTCCGCTTGCTCCTGATCTACGGACTAAAATGGAAAGGAATGTACATTGTATTGCAATTTCTTGACTCGTTGGAAAAATATCAATGTAATATTAACTTCAGCATACAGTTATCATACGATATCCAGTAAGACAAAACATCGCAGTGCAGATTATAGTCTGAACAAGTAACGTGAGATTGAAGCAATCTTCCACGATCACGGCAAACCTTGGATCACAAATGCTTCTTTAAATCCTAATTTAATTAAACTATCGTTTTGCATTTTTCATTTTTCTAAATTTATTAACATCTTCTTTTCTTTAAAGTAACACTTAATTTATTTTTCTTTCTTTTTTTTAATAATTGGCGAGAGAAACAAATCTTCTTTTAAGACTCATTTTCATAAACATTTTAATAAACATTTTTAGTTCACTATTAGATCGTTTATACTAACCTAAATAACAGATTGTGCCTGTTCACAATGAATCCCAGTCGTTCATGGAATCTTGCGTAATTATTATCCTTCTTCATCGTGTTAGCTAGATCCTCGAGAGCCATTCTAAGAACAGTTAATTGACCGCACAAATGTAACACAAGAACCGCAAGGAACGTGTCGAAGCAAGAATAGCATATCGCGGTTAACACCGTGCCCATAAATTGTCCCAGCCATGTAATCTCGAAATTTGGACTTTTGCTGGTGTCGTAAGGGAACGTGGCTGGATGAAGGAGTCCTCCTAAATCGACTTCTGACGCACTTTGCATATTACTCCAAATTTGTAGCGATATAAAAGCGAAGAGCATGAAATACGTTAGAGTGGAACAGACTATGGATATCATTCGACTAATTCGCGCGTTCTTTAACATCGTTTGACGATCTTGATTTGCGATTGGCTCGGTCCAGTCGTCGAACATTTGGCTGAGTAATAGCGTTAGGGCTAGAGAGATATTAATTGTTATATGTATATTATATTTGTAGATATCGTCACATATTTTAGAAAAATATTAACACTTTGACTGCCACGTTGGTCATATATGACCGGTCACGGTTTATCTTGTGACGCCACGGTGGTCATTGGTGACTGGAGCGCTTGAACTTCTTCAGTTTTAAAAATTGAATGGAAATTTACAGTTGGGGTATTTTGAATATAACCGGTAAATAGAAGATACTTTGAAATAAAAAGTGCGCCATTGAACAATTAAACATTTTTATTAGAACATCAAGACGAAAAAGAAGATGAGAACAAATCTTGCATCTAACGGTGCACTGTGTTTGCATCCATATCTTTGAGGGGTAATCTACGAATATTATTATAAATACAGCTTAAAAAATAATCGTAAATACTGCTTCATAATCATATAATTGAAGTTAGAAGTGTGAACGTACCTTAATATTATATATTATAAATGAGCAAATACCGTTTACCAATATCTTCTACACGTTTCAACAACATATTCTGCACGTTTTGCTTACGACGAAATAACGAATGCGAATGGTTTGTTGAACTAAACGAAGCCTTGTTATAATATGTCGCTATCAACAGTTACCAAGGCGCCACGGTGGTCACCCGTGACCACCAATAAGATAAACGGTCCATTGGGGAAGAATGTTGTCTTACATCATCAATTTATTATTATTTTCCCATTATATGCTTTGAATAATAAAAATACTCTCGTGGCATCCTGAGCGAAACACGTGATTTCAGCGTGGCAGTCAAAGTGTTAATGGGTAATTAGATGAAGCATCAGTAATTAGACCTTTGTGTTTCTAGTTAGATTGGCTAACGTATCGCCTAACATACCTACTTGGTATACGTATGTATGTATTTCGAAATTAAGTCTTGATACGGAATAATTGATTTTACGTATTGATACTTAAAGGGATAAAATCAATTGAGCTTCATTTAGAACCTTGAAAGATTAATTAACTATGGATATCTATGCATTTATGAGAAATTTAGTAAAAATTTATAGAATGCACATTCATACGGCTACATAAAATATTTCTTAGAACATTTGGTAGATTTGGAAAAACAAATATATAGGTAAATATACATAAATATAAATATAAATGTAAATATATAGATATAATTACCTTTCTTATAATATCGTAGAACAATCTGCTTAATCAATGCAAAGACGATCGGTATATTAATCGATAAGTTTTCGATTACTTCGTCCAAATTAGTCGATTTCAATACCAGATTTGCTGTTTGTGGTGCACAGATGAAAGTAAACGTCACAATAGTCGTAAACCAGAATATTATACCCGAAAGTAATCGTGATCCTCTTGATACTTTTCTCGGTTCTGGCCAAACACCGAGCAACGTCAAGTTGAAACGATTCCATCCCATCGCAAAGTCCATTTTTTCTTTCGAACGTTACCTCACGTAATTTTGAAAACGTACTAATTACAAATATATTGCAATTATCAGCAATTATAATTAGAAACAATCTTTATATCGTAGCTTGAACGCATTGCGAAAAGAACATTGTTCGGAACATTTACAATTTTATTTCTATCTATAGAACTATAGAAGGGTTGTTATCAAATTTAGAATTCGGTACTTGGAATTATAAAATACTATGATTCGTTTGAAGGAACAACGAATTTTTATCTTCCACGACTGTGGAAATCGTGTTACTTGAATTATATTTTCGACAGTTGACAAATCTTGAAACGAATCTTTTAAAAAATGTCAATGAGTCGTGAATTTCAAAGTTGAAATTTTTCCACCGATTGAATGGGTTAAATTCGGACTGAATCGACGCGACGTCTCTGTTCTATTTGTTTCCTCAGCAGGGATATTTCTATAACTGGTCCTGCAGATTGCGCGCAAGCCTTTCGTGCCGCTCATTACGCATTCACAATCGTGACGTTGGAACCTTTCTCTTGGAACTTTTAATAGGCGCAATCTAGAAGTTTGGGAAGCGAAACAAACCTTGCAATTTCGAACTCTTTCGTTTAGCCGACAAGATCGAGGACTGACGAACCGAAATATAGAAATTGTATTTTCGATGGTCTGTCTCCTCTGTGAAACTTTGTCTTCGATAATTATCTTATCTATCAGCCAGCAAAGGAAACTTTGTCTCTAATCGAACGGAACTCGAAGCTCGAAACTTTTGCTTATATCGCGGATTTTCTTTTGTGATGTAGAGAACATTTACTTTCTCGGTTGGTCTTGTGTTGTAACGTTTAATACGCTCAAGTTTTACATACGGTATCGTGATATGTCGTAACTGTGATAACACTTCGCTCAAATAGTTATAGATGAACAATCGTACGGATCATGATACGTATTCTAAAGATGAGTTTGCAATTTGACTACGAATGAACAGGTCTAATCGTTATTTGCAACTGTTAGTAGCACCGAAAGGTATCCCATCGCCGTCTTTAGAATCTAAAACAAGATTTAAGCGATTTCCTCTTTTTCTGTGAATTATGTATTTCGATAGTCGTGGTTAATGTGTTGGTATTTATACATACGGTACTGAACAGTTCCATAGAGAAGATACCAAATTTGCCTGCAGTCAAACAAAGTGGACGAGTGGACCGGTTCATGATGAATAGAAGACATTTGGTTTCAGAAGGTGAGACGTTGTACCAATTCGATTCGTACGCGCAATGGCTCATTTCTCTACTCTGAAACCATGCAAAGTAAGTTTTCTACTTCTTTCATGAGCCTCTGCTTTATTCGTTTGTTTATCAAGCATCGATGAATTAAAAATAATTATAATTATCTTGACGTTTGTGAGATTTTCGTTCAAAGCTAGTTCTGTGTGTTTTTTTTTTCAATATAAATTAAAAATCAAGATACATGTATGTGTGTCTATTATCTCTTTAAAAAAATGTTTGTAAGATGATTATGTACCTATTCTATGATTATTGAAAGCACTGTGTTCACATTTGACATTTTTATTTTACTTGGACAATAATAAATTAGTAACAAGCGATGCTATAAAAATTTAATCTATCATGGTTCGGATTTCATGGTTTATAACACGATTGAGATAATTGTTGATTTTTGTGAGGCGATTCAGACATTAAAATTCGAAGCACGATTTCCAATTTACAAGGAGCATGAGATCGGATCTACCATAACTCAGTTATGAATATGTTGATTACAGTGGCAAGAAGGATTACTTACTTGAATGAGAAGCATCTCGCCTATGTAACAATAAAGATACACATGTACAAGGATGAAGCAGACGAAGAGGACAAAGAAAACCAGTTGAAAGTTGAAGATTCCATTTTCGTTTTTTAACAATACCTGGTTAATTTGCGTTATTACTGTGATCTTACACCCACGGAGTACAAAGAATATAGTAAACGTAACTTACGTTGAAGAATGAGAAGCCTTGAAAGCATATTTCGATGGTACACAGTAACATCTGTAGCAACAATAGCGTACTAAAGCTTTTTTCGATCGTCTCTGCAAGCCTTTAACAAAAATGTTTACCGAGATTAGTGTTTCAAGTTGGAATGTTAGAAAATGAAATATTATAATATTGAGATATTAGGATAGAAAAATTTTAAGTATTGGAATATTAACAAATGATAGCCATGGATACACGTTAAGTATTGAAATATGGTAATATCAAACTACATCATGGTATTGAAGAAGAATTGAAATTATCATAACATAAAAGAAAACTCAAATTCCCTGGTACTGTTTTTGAGAACAAAATAATACACATTTAATACGTTAAGAAATACGGATCGTTTTAGAAATCTATTATATAATAATCTAATATATAAAAAGCTAGTAAATATCAAGGTATGCTATTCACCAGTTTAGATGCTCGTGTTTGGTAATAATCCAAACCAACTCCTTTTGAAACTCATCTATGCTTCTATTTCCTTTCTCGTCGTCCATCAATCTTGATAATTTCTTCCTTAAAATTTCAAATTGTCCACATATATGCAGGACTAACATAGCGATAAAAGTGTCGACAGTGGTATAGCAAATAGTAGCTGAATATCCCGCAATTACTTGAGCAAAATTGGTCAATAACAATATCGGTACTGGTCGAATGTTATAGGGAAAATATCCAGGATACAATGTCAAACGATCCTGATTTTCATGTAATCTGTCAGAAAAGTAGACGATAACAGATCGAAGGCTTAAATATGCAGTGACCATTGTGAGAGTTAATATCGAACACCAGACGGAAATAAAGTTCGCAGGTTTAGCCATCTTCAGCATCGCTGCCTTTCCTTCTTCCGTCTTCGTACTGCGCCAGTCATCGTAGAAAGACTTCATGATAGGTTTGAAAGCTTGAAATATAATCTAATTAATTTCTTAAATGGCCTATTAACTCGTATCACTTCGATGTGTAAACAGCAAGATTTTTGCAAGATAACACCATTAAAGGACAACTTTTATATATATTGACAAAACAAAAGACCTTACCTAGTTTTTAGATATAAGTAACATAATGTCAAAAAAATATAAAATAATATAGTCGCTAATAACCAAGCGGTTGATGTGATTTAAATACCAAAAAAAAAAGAAATTTATAAAAAATGTAAAAGAATCCCAGTGGAGTTGTTTCTCTTAAATTCAAAGTCTATTCTTTGCCCTTATTGAGGAAACTGGGAATATTTCCAGAACAAAATCGCTGTTCCGCGAGAAACGTGGGTCCCCGATCTAATAGAATTTAAGCGCGCACCATTGTAATTGTTTAGTAGATCGCTTGTCCTTTTTATACGTACAGTCTTTGTAGTACCAAGCGAAGATCAGCTTTATCATCGCGTTTATACCAGGAATATTAGCCGTTGACAGATTTTCTGTCACCAACTCAAGATTCCCCCATATGAAAAATAGGTTGGCACTCTGCGGTCCAGTTCCAAATATAGTTATTATGGACAAATAAAATAGAGCCTTGAAATGTGACAATCGTTCGTCAGTTCTTCCCGGTTCCGGCCAGATGCCAATTAGTTCCATATTCCAACGATTCCATCCAATGGCTGTCTTCAATCCTCAAAAGTAAACGATTTCGTGGAAAATCTTACGCTTATTGAATACTAGGAGATATTAAAGTTTGTTTAGAATGATTATATTTCTTATAATAAAAATTAACTAATAGCAAAAATTCATGTTGTATATCATTTATAAATATATAGGATAATTCTATTAAGTGAAATATGCTGCAACTTTTTAAAGTGAAATTGGAATGTTACTATATAATTTATTTCTCATTGTATTTTTCTTTTTAGATATCCCATGACATATCCGAAGATTAAGTAAAATTCACGAAAATAATTAAAAATGGTACCTGCATCGAAGTCCATTAGAAGTACACACACGCGAGCTGCACGATCAAATGACTGCTGCGAATTTCTCGTTCTTTACACGAAAGAAAAATGTCTGCACCTCTGGGTACGTGAGAAACCACCTCGTGTGAAAATGTTACAACTTACAAGTAGTACGTGCAAACTTCGAACTTTCGCGTCTACGAAGATAGACAAATTTTTTTAATCGTCTTCGCCTGCTAACAAACTGTCTTTAACTTAACTACTTACTGGATACTTTCTGTCTTCTTCGTTGAATAATTGATTGCCTTTATTGAGAAACTTTTACCATGGAACGTACTACGTTTTTATTCGCATTTATGCGCTACCTAAATTCGATGCGACACTCCTTCACATTTGTAAACGGAGGCTCGTTCGCGGTACATGAACAGAGGTAACGTAGGAAATTTCTAACTAACTTTAATTTGCTCCAATCAATTTCAATTTCAATTTCAATTATTACTGCGGTTCTTGTATTTTTCGTGCCTCGATATTGTTTTGGTTTCAACCGAGAAATAGAGTTCCAATGTTTTAAGAAAATCTTTAGCATGCAAGTGAGACGAGAACACATACATATCAATATTATTATATGGGAACAAATTGTATCAGGAAAATATAAGACAAATGGAGGTTCATTTAATAATAAGAGTAAGAACGCATCTTCTTAATTAAAAAGATAAGGTAGAAAATTGTCAAAAAATGGAAAAAGCCGTTGTTATATATAAATTATTTTATATAATACTATTAAATTGCATACAAGCGTGATTACTTTTTCCATACAGCACTGTAATATACAACTTAGACAATTAATAAATAGGAGGATAAACTGCCTCGTCAGAAATATTGCAAATTTTGATCACCAAATTAGACCTACTATCCAATCTCAGCCATCAAATTTTATTAAAAGTTATATCACCACGAATTCGTTAGCATTCCAATTGCATAAAAATTTCCACTTTTTGTGCTTTGATTGTAGGTAAATGTCGAATATGTCAGTAAAACCAAAAAACGAACGGATCACGAATCACTTGAATGGAACTATACGACGAATGCTACCACCGGCGGCAAAATTTCTCAATTCCGATTTTCTCCAAGGCTAAAGACGAGGGGCAAGTACAATGTTAGCCGAACCTATAGGAGGAATCCAAACGGTAAGTTCTTTTTTTAGAAGAAAATATTTCTTAGCTTCGTCTTCTTTTCGAAAGAGAGCAGAAATACCATGTTATTCGTATTATGCATAGTATGAATTATGTGGAACTGCTAAATGCTAATGTCAACCCACTGAAAAAACCTGCCCTTATACTCTTCATAAATGCTGCTACGCGTACTACTGGTCTGACCTGAAGACACAGAAAATCATGTCCCCGTATCAGACGCGTGACTCACTGCGTTGCATCGACGCACGAATTTATAAACCAAGCACAGGGGATGCGAATGACGCGAAGAACCTTCCCCTAACTTGTGTACTCACCTGACTGCTGTCACAGCAAACCACATACTTTCTGTAAACCTTCGCTGATATGTGTGTTACTAGTTTGGTATAAAATGGGTACAGCAAAAGCATTTATGCATTACAAGTATATATATACCGAATAGGATCATAAATTCGTTGGTGTAGGATCCAGGAAGAATTGTACCAAGTTTCACTAAACTATACATACGTACATTGTTTTGCCAGCAAATCGACAAGCCAGCTCATTTTTTATGTGTACGCGTCAAAGCAAACAGTGACCAATTTTTCTTTGTTCTCAACAGTTGTGATGGGAAAAATGTCGATCTGCGAAAAGAGGGAAAAATGATATTTTCAAGGTTTCCTGAGAAGCACTCGTGGTCTCGAGGAATCTCTTTAATAATTAATAATTTTATTACTTTACACAGTGTCTAATTTTTTGTCTCGCCATTTTAATTCTCATTACTTTGAGATATAATTTATCATTTAGAGAAGTATACTAAAATATTCTTTTCGTAACACTTCTTTAATCAAGCTGATGGACGGTTGTAAAATACACAGATGTATCGGACCGTCTATTATTTATTTTTCATTGCATATAAAACAGAAACATACCCCATCGAGGTTTTTAGGACCTGAATAAAAAAAAAATATTGGTCTGTATATATTTATGTAAATGTCAGATATTATATATGTATATACATATTTTTGATTATTATTCATCCTCACACCCCGGGTGGATGATTTGCATTACATATTTCTCTAATCTCTGCTCATTCCGAAATTTGTCTAAGCTAAATCTTAAACGTATAGGGTGTTCACGGATTCATTAGCCAGCTTTTTTCTTGGTATTTTCCAAATGGTATGTATTAGAAAAAAATAATCAGGAAAATGTTTTACGGTTTCCTATGACCAACATAATAGCGTATATCATTTCTTTATACTTGCAGGATTTTTCTAGAAACGACAATGACGTGCAGCTTTTTAAGCCCATCGTCTCTACAAATCGCTTCATATGACATAAAAAGACATGCAGCAGTCCATTTAAAGGATAAAAAATCATCTTCATTTCCGAAAAAATAGTACACAAAAATACTACCTGTAAATTGTATTATAACTGATTTACACTTACCTGACAGTAAAGCGCAAAAGTAAAGGAACAAAATTTGCCTGCTGTAATTTGTAAGGGTGAAGACGTGGCACGGCACATGATAATTACAAGCCATCTTGCATTCTTGGGAGGTAAATTGTACCATTTTGTACTGTAGGCTATGTTAGCTATTTCTGTACTCTGAAAAAAATTGAAAATTTGAATAATTTCTCATCACTAGAAACGGCAATCCATTCATTTTTCTTTTCTAAAAAGTACCTCGGCTGCTAGTTTTTCTCCCATGTAACAATATAGGAACAGTTGCAACATCACGTAAGCTACGAATACTAACAGGAACGAAATTTGAAAAATCATGTGTTCCATTGTATTCTCTCCTAACGACTGCATATTAAATTATGAGAAAAATGATATATTATTTTGTAATACTTTTTGAAATTTTTTTATATATTATATACTTGAAAAAAGGTATGTTTTTCATCGTACCATAATAACTTGGTAAAACTGAGAACATATCTGAATGGTGCAACTCAGCATTTGAAACAGAAGCATCATGTTAAAGGAATTCTCAATCCTCCCCGCGAACCTTAGTTGTACACATGACGAGATTAATAGTTAGCAAATGACAGTAACATTATGAGTTTAAAGGTTGAGGCGAAGAAAATAAAAGACAAACATACAATGGTTTTACATTGATGAACTTAAACATCGAAGATTAACATTTCATGCATACACTTATTCTAATTTATTCTCTTCGCTGTATATATTTCCTAGTACCTTCAACAAAATAACAAATTTCCTTAATACGAACCTACTTATATATTCATGCTTTTCGACAATCTTCTGCATCTTTATTTNCTATATTTTTTTTATCGTAGGAATGAATCTTCCCTAAATTTTGCCTCAAAATCGAAAGCTGTCCGCAGACATGGAAAATCAGTAGGACGACGAGAGTATCTACAGTTGTGTACGTATTCGCTGCATAAATGCCAGCCACATATTGACCGATCATCGTCAATTCGAAATTTGGACTGATGCTGGTGTTGTACGGGTAATAGCCACGAAGGAATAGCGTAATGCCGTTATTTTTCATGCTAGACAATCGTGCAGGCACAAAAGCGATAATTACGACGTTAACCATCAATGTGCTTCCTATTGTAATTTTTCTAGTGATCCTCGCGGTGTTCACCATTGTTTCTCGTTCGATATTATTCGTCACTGCGTCCCAGTCATTGGCCATATATCCTAGCAGAGACTTTAACGCTTGGAACAGGAGGAAATTTCAGATAGAATACGTCTTAATAGATCTTTTTGTGTAACAATTAGAATAAGATTAAAGAATATTTTAAAATATAACGTAAATAGATAAGAAAATATGATAAAATATAACAATGCAATGAGATTTATAAGCTGCATATTTGGCAGTATTTTTAGTTAAAAAGGGAAACAAATCTATATTTGTTGTTTAATTTGTTGTTGTGTAATTTTCTGAAATGCTTACGTATGCCGTTGATCCAAACAGTCAGAGTCTTTATAAGGGAAACCATGACGGTAATATTAATGGATAGATTCTCGATCACCAGATCAGAGTCACCGGCGATCATCGGAAGGTTAATTGTTTGTGGAGCACATGCGAAGCACAGCATTATGGTACACGGTAATAGAACAAGGTAACTGGAAGATCGGTTCCATTTCCTCTCTTCCGGCCAGATACCCATAAACTTCAGTAGGTTGTAATTCCAAGCGTACAAATTGTTTAAATCTACATCTCTATCTATCATAAATAGGTAGTTAAAAAATAATTCACAGTCGCAGTATTAAATATGTCATATTTCTCTTCCACTATCCGTAGTATTGTCTAAAATTATAGTCTCCAGTTTTAGTTATTTTGTACTATTTTCAATTATTCGCTTCTTATTTTCAACGATTAAAGTGATAAAAGAGAAATTTCTGCTAATCCCGCTGGTTTTTACCAATATTTATTACGCAATATGTGAAATTACCTCGTTGAATATCCATAGAGGCCTGTTTTCCCATAACTGAACCACCTGCTCTCACGTTCGGAAGCTACTCCGACGGTTTCCTCAGCGCGCGTCCCCTTCGTGCGCATTATGATATCAATTATTCGTGAATGCGTAGTTCAGTGTCGTTCTCAACTTTATGTCTCAGTAAGTTGGATCTGTCATTACAGTTTGACTGTTACAAGTATGTATTCATCTGTAATTATTCACAACCTCCTCCACGATACGAGGAAATAAAAGGGAAGCAGGTGATGCCTGCGCTTTTGCAGCTCTCTTGCACTATACTACGCTCTTTTCATGGATGTGCGTCAAGTTTGCAAGTGAAAAAATTTAATTTCATCGAGCAAATTATCCATCAATAATTACGATTATTACTGGAAGTTAATTTAAAGAAATATACTAAAGTATTCTTTCCTTAATACTTTTTATATCAAGTTGGTGGACAGTTGTAAAATCCGCAGAAGTATAGTATCGCCTATTGTTTATTTTCCATTGCATATTGAACAGAAACACAGCCCATCGAGGTTTCTAAAACTTGATCACAAAAATAGATTGTTTTGCATATATTTATGCAAATGTGAGATATTACATACACATAGGGGAGGTCGTGCTATGTATGTAATATATAATATCAACCACTCTAAGCTTTTTTGTTATATCTTGGGCTAGAATCAGCAATAATCACAATTTAAAAAATGTGTTTGTAATACAAATGGACTTAATAAAAGGAGTGATATTAATTTTGTGAAACTCAGTATTTAGAATTGACAACATTTTCTAATTTCATTTCAGTTGCCAATACATTGAACTTGATAAAAAGAATTTGATGTGTACTGGTCGACTGCTGATTGGTTGGATGCTGGACGAGAAACATGTGGAAACCTTTTAAATTATGATGTATATAATATACAAAGAAAATGGAAAAGTTGGGACAGGTAATTACTAGATATAATATACATAATAAAAAAATAGTAAAGATCATCTACTTACCTGACAAATAAAATATCAGCACCATAAAGAAAAACTTCTCACATTCGGAATATCAATGTACAGGTTTAACATGTCAGAACAGCGAAAGAAATGGAACAAATAATATGATTCCGAAATATGTTGCACCGAATCGTTATATTCATTTTTTAATTCAAATAAAATTGCTAATATCTGGTGAAAAAAGCTAGAACTAATTTTGGTCGCTGTTGTATGCCGATCAGTACCGTACGACTCTCCCCTATATATTTATATATATTTATATTTCGGCTTCACAGCCCGAAAAGAGAGGCTTGGATTACATATTTTTCAAACTTCCATTCAATCCTATACTTCTTCTGGAGTATCGTCACATCTAAAGACTTGCACATATATTATCATACAGATAAAAAAATTACATACGCCATTATGTTGCTTATAAATAACAGTAACATTTGTTCCTTATTCATTTTATCTTCATACTTAACGTTTACGATAAAAACGCTGTCTAGAAATACCGTGAACACCGTGTACATATTTTTTCATCTCTTAATCTATATACAATATCGTATATCTATTCTTTAGTTTAGTTTGGTCTCTATATTCGTACGCTTTTTTCTTCTACTATATCCTTCTCTCTTAATACGCTAGAATGTAACCTACAGCATTTAAATTACGAGATATTTTTGCGTCTTTTGCACAGGATGTGTTTCAGAATTTGGTACCTAAGTTGTATCGATATAAGTCTGAGCCTGTAGTCAGTGCTGCTAGAATTGATCAGCAATTGAACAGCAATCATCTAACACTCGTCTCAAATAGGATTCTTATATTCTAAATTTAGAACTTTTGTGGTGTATCTCAATGAAATTGAGCATTTCTGATGAAACATTTTTCACGAGGTCATAATCTTTGTTTTGTCAACAATTGACAATGCGTTATAAATTGGTCACTGTAGCTCTCAGATACTTCGCAATTTATGACAGAATTGTTAAGAAACTTTGTGTTCGTGAATCGTATTAGAACTCGTTTACACTTACCTGAGAATATAGCGCTAGAGTAAACCAATAAAATCTGCCTGCTGTAATTTGTAACGGTGAAGATCTGGCACGGCACATAATAATTACAAGCCATCTTGCACTCTTGGGAGGCAAATTGTACCATTCGGCATAGTACGCCGTGTTAGCTATTTCCGTACTCTGAAAAAATTTCTAATTTTAACAATTTCTCATAACCGTTAATTAGTCAATTAACTAATTTGCCTTTTATAAAAAGTACCTCGGCTGCTAGTTTTTCTCCCATGTAACAATATAGAAACAATTGCAACATCACGTAAACTACGTATAACAACAGAAACGTAATTTGGAAGATCATGTATTCCATTGCTTCCTCTTCAAATGACTATAAATTAGATTATATCAAAGCTGATGTATTTATTTTAGAAAATTCCTTGATATTTTTATCTTCGTACCATAATGACTTGATAAAACTGAGAGCATATTTGAATAGTGCAACCCAGCATTTGAAGCAGAAGCATCATGTTGAAACAATTCTCTATCGTTGCCGCGAACCTTAGATGTACATACGACATGATTAATATTTGCTGAACGGCGGCTAAATTACGCAATTACATGTTAAAACAAAGAAAATAAAAGCCAAACGTACAGAAATTTTAAATCGATGAATTTTCATTTAAGATATTAATATTTCATGAATACGCTTATTATAATTTATTCTCTTTACTGTGTACCTTTCCTACCATCTTCGATAAGAGAATATTTTTAGAATACGAACCTGTTAATATATTCATGCTTCTGAATAATTTTCTGCAACTTCGTTTCTACATCTTTCTTATCGTACGAATGAATCTTCCGTAAATTGTCTCTCAAATTCGAAAGCTGTCCACAGACATGAAAAATCAACAGGACGACAAAAGTATCTATAGCTGTGTAGGTATTCGCTGCATAAACAGCAGCGACGAATTGACCGATCATCGTCAATTCGAAATTTGGACTGATGCTAGTGTTGTAGGGGAAATAGCCACGAAAGAACAGTGCGCTGTCGCTGTATCTCACATTAGATAGTCGTGCAGGCAGAAAAGCGAGAACTACGATGTTAACCATCAATGTGCTTCTCATTGTAGTCTTTCTGGTGATTATCGCGATGTTCACCATTGTTTCTCGTTCGGCTTCGCTCGTCACTGTGTCCCAATCGTTGACCATGCACTTTATCAGAGGTCTTAATGCTTGCAAGAGAAGAAAATGCCAGATAGAGCACGTCTTGAATGTTCGTTTTGTGAAATAATTGGAATAAGACTAAAGAATATCTTGAAATATGATACAAATAGGTAACAGAATATAATAGAACAAAGCAATAGAATAAGATTTGCAAAGTGGATAATTGACAGTATTTTTAGTTAAATAAACACGACACATTTACTTTTATTAATTGTTTAAATACTCACATTTGCCTTTGAACCAAATAACTATTGTCTTCATGAGCGAAAGCGTGATGGTAATGTTAGTCGATAGATTCTCGATCACCAAATCAGGGTCACTCGCGATGATCGGAAGGTTAATTGTTTGTGGAGCACATACGAAGCACAGCATCATGATACACGGTAAAAGAACTAGGTAACTGTAAGCTCGGTACCATTTCCTCTCTTTCGGCCAGACACCCATAAATCTCAGCATGTAATAGTTCCAACCGTACATATACTTTACATCTATATCACTATCTGTCATGAATGGGTACTTAAAGATATTTCAGAACCGTGAGATTAAATATACCTACAATTTTTCTTATTCACTACCTATAATATTATTTTAGAATATAATCTCCATTTTTCTCGTATTTTAAATCTAAATTGTTATTATCCAAAGAATAGTTCTGGGCCGTCAAATTCAATATACAGTATTTCTTTTTTTCTTTATGATATATCACTTATAAATATAAATTTCCTTTTTCTTTTTTGCCTTTTTTGTATATTATTCTCATTTACCTATTTATTTATTTCGAACAATTAGGATGTTATGTAAATTAATTTGATAAAATAATATATTTCTGCAGGCACTGCAATTTTTTTTCGGATATGTTTAATTAAATTTGTGAAATTGTAAAATTACCTCGTTGGATATCCATAGGGGCATTTTTTCCCATAACTGAACTACCTGTTCTCACGTTCGAAAGCTACTCCGACGTTTCCCTCAGCGCGCGTCTCCTTCATGCGCGTTATGATATCAATTATTCGTGAATGCGTAGTTCAGCGTCGTTCTCAACTTTGTCTCTAAGTAAGTTGGATCTATCATTACAGTTTGGCTGTTACAAGTATTCATTTGCAATTATTCACAACCTCTTCCACAATACGAGGGAATAAAAGTGAAACAGGGGACGCATTGCGTTTTTACAATATTGTTAACTCGGCACTACATTCCTTTCATGGATGCGACTCAAAGTTTACAAGCAAAAGAATTTTTTCAATTTTAGTGAGCAAATATCATACCACTAATAAACACCTATTATTGAAAGTAAGCGTTTTCGAAGAAATTTGTTTAAATGATAAATACAATATCCAGTAACTTTATAAAATAAAATATATGTAATTTATAAAATTAAGATTTTCAACTAATAGAATTATATATATAGTTTACGTTTAAGGGTTAGATTTAATGCATCTCTAGAATTAATTTAGAAAAATCAGATCTGTCAAATTTTCTATTTCATCCAGACTTCAGGTAGTTTCACAGATCTGTATAAGAGCAGTCTTTCCTTGTTGATTGCAGTGATAAAACGTATAGATAGTTCTACGCGACATATTTATTTATATCTATCATGTGGTCTTTTATATTGTGTTGTAAAAGTGCAAATGCGTATTGTATTCGTGATAGTAATATCGCTATTTTCTTGCAATTTCTTTTCAGGAAGTTAAACTAGTGAATTTGAAAGGACGAGGAAATCAATAAAATCTTTGGGAGAGATACTATTTCTATAAAGTGTGAGTTTATGGTTTTATCAAGTTCTTCGAATGTACAATTTCTTCGTACTAAATCTTTATTCCTTCAGGAAAAGTATCCTTATGGGATTATATGAATCTTGATATGGAACTCTGAATAGATATCAAAATATTTATTCCGCAAGCAGTGTGATTTTATAAAATACGCAGTGTGCGGTGTTTCTTATTATCCTAAACGAGAACAAACATTTGTCAACCATACGATTATGTTACTTTTCGTCGATCACTCGATAATTCATAGCTAACAATATGGTAAGATATCCAATAGAAATTTTTAGAACTTGACAAAATATTATTCTGAACTCCTCAGATGCATATTTAAATGTTTGTAAAAGTCCATGAAAAAATAATTTAGTTCCATGATAGTTTGATTCACAGTATCAAAGAGTTCGAGGGAAAAGGAACTGAATATCCCAGCTGTTATTTGAAACGATACATTCGCTCGACGCATCACGATAATTAATGAAATGACGTCCTTCGGTAGTAAATACCAGTTGCAATTGTACGCTGATTGTCCAACACCAGCACTCTGAAAGTAAATCTTCTATTAGAGTATTGGAAGAGTAACCTGGAAGAAAGAAATAAAACTTTTAACCTTTGAAAAAATTTTCTATTTATATATACGTAACTCACTTGTCCACGAAGCATTTCACCCACATGGTCATAAGTGAGAAGATGCAGCACAGTATAAATTACATGTATGATGAAAAATATCATTCCAACTATTGGCACGTCCGCTTGCACCTGATTTACGGACTAAAACGGAAAAGAACCTGCATTACGTACCAATTTCTTTCCTCGTCGAACAAATATCTATGTAATATCAACTTTAGCATACGGTTATCATACGGCATCCAGTTAGACAATACAACGACGTGCAGATTATAACCCGAACGAGTATCGTGAAGTTGAAACGATCTTCGACGATCACGGCAAACCTTGGAACAAACGCTTCTTTAAATTTGTTTACTAGTTATTTCCTAAACGATTTTTAGTTCTGTTAAATCAACTAACATTTCCTTTTTACTTTTTTTGTTTGAAATAATCTCTTTTCACTAATTGGATTGCGAAACAAATCTCTTTCTAATATTCATTTAATTCGCGCAAACATTCTTAGCTTACTGATAAATCGCTTCTACCAACCTAGACAACTGATTGTCCTGGTTCACAATGAATCCCAGTCGTTCATAGAAGCTTACGTAATTATTCTTTTTCTTCACGTAAGTTGGATTCTCGAGAGCCATCCTAAGAACAGTTAATTCACCGCACAAGTATAACACGAGAACCGCAAAGAACGTGTCGAAACAAGTATAGCGTATCGCGGTTAACACCGAGCCCATAAATTGTCCCGGCCATGCGATCTCAAAATTTTGACTCTTGCTGATGTCGTAAGGGAACGTGGCTGGATGGAGTGCTCCTAGATCAGCTTCTGACACGCTTTGCGTATTACTCTGCAAGCATTGGGGAAAAAGAAAGCATAGCGTTCACTGGTGAAAAACGAAAGAGATGAATGAACGGATACACGTTACGATCACTTATGATCTACAAGCGGATGTTCGGATGCTCCACTGTCTCGTTCGCTGTTCAAAATCGTACGGTAGCCGCGTACTGAGAAGCCACCGCTTACGAGAAAATTCGCACATGCCAATTTCAAACATTCACTCTCATACCTGATCGTCCTGACAATATGTTAGACCTCATCATCGCAACAAGCTGGCATTGTATACCATCTTATCTAATTATAATAGTTTATCTGCTTAGATATTCGCCAAGAACCGATTAATCGTATTCTTGACGATCGGTGCCACTTAACGTGTATTATATAAGAATTTTTAATATTTGCAGAGCAAGTGTACGTATCTATGTTTATATCTTTATGCAAATGATTATTCGCTATCATAAAATATTGAGAGAACTAATTTTCGTAACACAATAGCAGAAACATCATTGTTTTTGATTAATGCTAGCCGTGCGGATATACAGACGGTCATCTATCCTCGGTGCGTCCAAGTTTTCGCTTAAAAATAGTGCATAATTGCTGAGAAATGTAGAAAATAACAGTGAATGAAGATAATATCTAACACGAACAACGTTAGTAACAAAAGTACCATTTGCAGTTACAGTTCATAAACCGATTAAATATTTATCAATGGCATGTCTGCGATTAGTCTCTGAGCAATCGACTATAAATAGCTTTAAAGTTGCTCAAAGAAGCACCCCAAATGTAATATCTTAAAAAAAGGAAAAAGAAAAAACGGGAGAGTGTCAAGGTGCAGAAGGAAAAGTTTTGTGAGAAGTATTCGTAGCCTCGAGGAATCTCTTTAATAATTAATAATATCATTACTTTCCACAGTGCCTAATTTTTTGTCTCACCATTTTAATTCTCGTTGCTCTGAGATATAATTTATCATTTAGAGAAATATACTAAAATATTCTTATCGTAGCGCATCTCTTATCAAGTTGATAGACAGTTGTAAAATTTGCAGAAGTATATTATTTATTTTTCATTGCGAGTAGAACCGATACATACCCCATCGAGGTTTTTAAGACCTGAACACAAAAAAAAAGATTGCTCTGTATATGTTTATGTAAATATGAGATATCATTACATATTTTTCTAACTCCTACTCATTCCCAAATTTCTTTTGGAATATCGTCACATCTATAGATTTACACCCATCTACATTCCTCTGACATGCTCTGACATATACACATACACATACAGCTAGTAAATACGTGGACCCTCTGTATATACTTTTATTTCTCTTAACCTAGTATCATATATCTACTATTTGTCTCGCTTACAATTCTATATCTCAAGACATTCGACCAATATATCACTGCTGCATTTATTCTATTTTTCGATTATCTTCCTCTCTTAATATGCTAGAATCTAAGCAGTCAATTTGTACAATATTTTTATATCTCTCACATAAGTTGTGTTCTAGGATTTACTAACTAAACTTTATCGATACATATCTTCCAAGGATAGAATCTGGCCCGATATAATTCAAGTAACAATCATCTAATACTTCTCTCAAACAGGATACCTATATTCTACATGTATATAGAATTCTTGTATTCTAATTATTTGAACGAAATTGGACATTTTTCATATGGGCATAATTTCTATACAAAAATTGGCACAACCTTATAAATTAGTCAGTGTATCTCTCGGATATGCCGCAATTTATGACGAAAATTTTAGGAAAATTTGTATCCGTAAATTGTATTACACCTGCTTTACGCTTACCTGAGAGTATAGCACTAAAGTAAAGCAACAAAATCTGCCTGCTGTAATTTGTAAGGGTGAAGACCTGGCACGGCACATGATAATTACAAGCCATCTCGCATTCTTGGGAGGTAAATTGTACCATTCTGCATTGTACGCCGTGTTGGCAATTTCTGTACTCTGAAAAAAATTGCAAACTTTATTTGCCAAAAATATCGATTAATGAAATTTTTATTTATAAAAAGTATGTACCTCGACAGTTAGCTTTTCGCCCATGTAACAATATAAGAGCAATTGCAACATCACGTAAATTACGTATATCAACAGGAACGTAATTTGCAAAATCATATGTTCTATAGCTTCCTCTCCAAGTGACTATAAATAAAATTATGTGAAAAATGATATATTATTTTGTTATTATAATACTTTTTGCTGAATCCTTCGACAATGCATTATACATTTGGAAAAAAATGTTTCATTCTTCGTACCATAATAACTTGATACGTCTGAGAGCATAGCTGAGTGGTGCAACCGAGCATTTGAAACAGAAGCATCACGTTGAATGAATTCTCTATCGTTTCCGCGAACCTTACATATACATACAATGCGATTAATAATTGTCAGATGGTAACATTATGCATTTATAGGTTAAGGCAATGAAAGTAAAAGATAGACTTAGGAAGATTTTAAATTCTCGAATTTCAATTTCGTTACTTAATATTTCATTATTCTTCTTATTATAATTCACACTCATCACTGTGCTTCTTCTATTTTTCTTGCCATCGTCGATAAAAGAACGATTTTTTCTAATACAAACCTATTAATGTATACATGCTTTTGGACGATCTTCTGTAATTTCATTTCTATATTTTTGTTATCATACGAATGAATCTCCCTTAACTCGTCTCTCAGAATCGAAAGTTGTCCACAGACATGAAAAATCAACAGGACGACAAAAGTGTCTACCGTTGTATAGGTTATGGCTGCATAAAGCGCAGCCATCAATTGACCGATTAGTGTCAATTCGAAATTTGGACTGATCGTAGTATTGTAGGGGTAATAGCCACGGTAAAACAGTTCTTTGTCGTTGTATATCATGCTAGATAATCGTGCAGGCAAAAAAGCTACAATTACGATGTTGGCCAGCAATATGCTTCTTATCGTAATCTTTTTAGTGATCCTCGCGATGTTCACCATTTTTTCTCGGTCGGCGTTGTTCGTCACTGTGTCCCAGTCATTGGCCATGCATCTCAGCAAAGACTTTAATGCTTGCAACAGAAGAAAATGGCTAATAGAATACGTCTTGATGGATCCTCTTGTGTAACAATGAGAATAAGATAAAAGAATGTCTTGGAATATAACGTAGATAGATAACAGAATGTAATAGAATAAAGCAATAGAATAATATTTACAAAGTGGATATTTGGCAGTATTTTTAATTAAAAAAAAACATAATAAATATTTACATGTTCATTTTCTGAAATGCTTACGTTTGCCTTTGATCCAAACAGCCATAGTTTTCATAAGCGAAACCGTGATAGTAATGTTAGTCGATAGATTCTCGATCACCAGATCAGAGTCACCCGCGATTATCGAAAGATTAAAAGTTTGTGGAGCACAAATAAAGCACACCATCACGATACACGGCAATAGAACGAAGTAACTGGAAGGTCGATTCCATTTCCTCTCTTCCGGCCAAATACCCATAAACTTCAGCATGTTGTAGTTCCAACCGTACATATAGTTTAAATCTATATCTCTATCTATCATAAATGTGTACTTAAAAATTATTTCAGTATCGTAAGATTAAATATAATTATAATTTTTCTTTTTCTCTTTATGATTACTGTATTATTACTATGTTACTTAAAAGTATAATTTCCCTTTCTTTCTCACTTACTCATTTATTTTTTGCTGGCAAAACAAAAATTTCTGCAAGCGCTGCAATTTTTTCCGAATATTTCTGTATTAATATGTAAAATTACCTCGTTGGATATCCATAGGAGCCTTTTTTCTCGTAACCGAACCACCTGTTCTCACGTCAAAAAACGATCTCGACGTTTTTCTCAGCGCATGTCGCCTTGCTCAGTCAGAATCCTCATTATGATATCAATTATTCGTAAATATGTAGTTCAGTGTCGTTCTCAACTTTATGTCTAATTTTGGCTATTACGATTATTCGTCTGCAATTACCCATAACTACCAACATTCGTGGAAATGATAGAAAAACATGGAATGTTTGCGTTTTTTGCAACTTTGTTAGTCCATACTATCTTCCTTTCACGGATGTGCATCAAAATTTGCAAATAAAAAATTTAATTTCGCGGAGAAAATAATTCATCAATAACTCCAACTATTACTGGAAATTAATGTTGCCGGAGAAATTTGTTCAAGTGGCGAATATAATATCCAGAAATTGTTTAAAATAAAAAATCTTACGATCTTCTATATCATGGAATAAAAGAACGAGAGTTTATTATATTAGCCATACCAATGCCACCATCTTGTTGTTATTTCAAAACAAACGATACAATTTTGTGTTTCATATTTTTTGGGAATGTTAAGATGACAAATTAGGACCAATGAAGAAATCACCAACAGAACAATCTTTGGTTTCACTTGTACAAAATGTGAGTTATACACACGCTTCAATTTTTTAATCACTTTATCAAATTCTTCTATTGTTTATGGAATTATTTCGTAATTGAGCTTTGTTCTTTCCGATAAAAGAACTCTTAAGAGAATATATGAATACTAAAATATCTATTCGAAAAGTAGCGTAATTTTGTAAAATTCTGTATAAAATCTTACGTTCATTGAACAGTAACATATATTAAAAATTCTATAGAATGATTGTATCTTTTATAAAGAAAAGTAACTGGCCGTGAAAATTCGTCTGATGTAGCTTTTATAAATATATAGGATGGTTCTTAACTAACTGTGATATACTCTTCCAAATGAAATTGGAAAGTTACTATATAATTTATTTCTTATGACATTTTTCCAATGAATAGTATCCCGTGAGATGTGCGAAACATTAAGTAAGATTTAGGAAAATATCGTTAAATGTGTACCTGCGTCAAAGTCCATTAGAAGTGCACGCACCGGAGCTGCACGATCAAATGACTGTCACGAATTTCTCGTTCTTTACACCAAAGAAGACGTGCGCATGTCCGTCTTGGCAGGTGAAAAACCACCTCATCACCCTTTTTCGTGTGAAAATGATGCAACTTGGAAGCGTGCAAGCTTCGAAGTTTCGCGTCTACGAGGGTAGACAAATTTTTTTAATCGTCTTCGCCTGCCAGCAAACTGTCTTCAACTTAAGTGCTCACTGACTAACTTCTGCCTTCTTCCTTGAATAATTGATTGTCTTTGTTGAGAAACTTTTACCATGGGACATACTACGTTCTTATTCACATTTGTATGTTACCTAAATTCGATGCGAAGCTCCTTTACATTTGTAAACGGAGACTTGTTCGCAGTACATGAACAGAGGTAACGTAGAAAATTTTTAACTATCTTTAATTTACTTCAATCAATTTCAATTTCAATAATTACCGCGGTTCTTGTATTTTTCGTGCCTCGATATTGTTTTGGTTTCAACCGAGAAATAGAGCTTCAATGTTTTAAGAAAACCTGTTCTTATACTCTCCCTAAATGCTGCTACGCGTACTAGTGGTCTGACCTGAAGATGCAGAAAATCAAGTTCCCGTATCACACGCTTGACTGTCAGTAAGTTGCATCGACGCACAAATTTGTAAACCGAGCATAAGGGACGCGAATGACGCGAAAATCCTTCCCCTAACTTGTGTAGTCACCTGACTGCTGTCACTTCAGACCACATACTTTTTTGTAAACCTTTGCTGATATGTGTGATAGTAGCTTGGTATAAAATGGGAATCTCTTCAATAATTAATAATTTTATTAATTTTTAATTTTAGTTAATTAACTTTTAATTAATTTTATTAATAATTTTTATTACTTTACACAGTGTCCAATCTTTTTTTCTCGCTATTTTATTTCTCATTATTTTGAGATATAATTTATCATTTAGAGAAGTATACTAAAATATTTTTTTTGTAACACTTCTTTAATCAAGCTGATGGACGGTTGTAAAATTCACAGATGTGTAGGTTCGTCTGTTATTAATTTTTCATTGCGTGTAGAACAGAAACATACCCCATCGAAGTTTTTAAGACCTGGACATAAAAAGAAGGTTGTTCTATATATGTTAAGATCTGCATTACATATTTTTCTAATCCCTGCTCACTACGAAACTTGTTTTAAAATACTGTCACATCTAAAGGTTTACACACATCTGTTTATTTTATATCTAAGCTAAATCTTAAACATATAGGGTGTTCACGAATTTAATGGCCAGCTTTTTTCTTGGTATTTTCCAAATGGCATGTATTAGAAAAAAATAATCAGGGAAAAGTTTTACAGTTTTCTATGATCAATATAATAGCATATATTGTTCGTTTATACTTGCAGAATTTTTCTAGAAACGACAGTGACATGCAACTTTTTTAGCCCATCGTCTCCACAAACCCCTTCAAATGACATAGAACGACATACCGCAGCCCAGTTAAAAGATCGAAAATCATCTTCATTTCCGAAAATATTTTACACAAAGATACTACCTGAAAATTGTATTATAACTCGTTTATACTTACTTGACAATAGAGCTCGAAAGTAAAAGAACAAAATCTGCCTGCTGTAATTTGTAAGGGTGAAGACCTGGCACGACACATAATAATTACAAGCCATCTTGCATTCTTGGGAGGTAAATTGTACCATTTGGTATTATAGGCTGTGTTAGCTATTTCTGTACTCTGAAAAAATTGAAAATTTGAATAATTTCCCACCTCTAGATATGACAATCCATTCATTTCTCTTTTCTAAAAAGTACCTCGGCTGCTAGCTTTTCTCCCATGTAACAATATAGGAACAGTTGCAACATCACGTAAGCTACGTATATCAACAGGAACGAAATTTGCAAAATCATATGTTCCATTGTATTCTCTCCTAACGACTGCATATTAAATTATGAGAAAAATGATATATTATTTTGTAATACTTTTTGAAATTTTTTTATATATTATATACTTGAAAAGAGGTATGTTTTTCATCGTACCATAATAACTTGGTAAAACTGAGAACATATCTGAATGGTGCAACTCAGCATTTGAAACAGAAGCATCATGTTAAAGGAATTCTCAATCCTCTCCGCGAACCTTAGTAGTACACATGACGAGATTAATAGTTAGCAAATGACAGTAACATTATGAGTTTAAAGGTTGAGACGTAGAAAATAAAAGACAAACATACAATGGTTTTACATTGATGAACTTAAACATCGAAGATTAACATTTCATGCATACACTTATTCTAATTTATTCTCTTCGCTGTATATATTTCCTAGTACCTTCAACAAAATAACAAATTTCCTTAATACGAACCTACTTATATATTCATGCTTTTCGACAATCTTCTGCATCTTTATTT